>NC_082725.1:4711018-5417305 GCF_030144855.1 Hypanus sabinus | reverse complement strand
GCAGGTGAATCATCAAATCACGTCAACTTTTTTTGTCATCTGCACAAGTCCATATGGGCATAGATGCAATTAAGAACACACTTGCAGCCACATCACAGGCACATAATGTCCTATAAGCATGTCTCACAATAAAAAAATAAATAAAATTATACATAATATTTTACAAGAAAATATAATTAGAGCAAAAAATACAAAGTCTATTTTGGGGCAAAGTGATCAAAGTGGTTATAGTTTTGCTAAACTGCAGTGATTAGGGTTTTGTTGGTAGGTTCAAGAACAGAATAGTTGAAGGCAAGTAGTTGTTCCTGAACCTGTTGGTGTGAGACTTCAGGTTTCTGTACCTCCTGCCCGATGGTAGCTGTGAGAAGATGGTATGGTCCGGATGGTGGGGGATCTTTGATGGATGGTTGTTGTCTTCTTGAGACAGAACCTCCTGCAGATACTACTGGTGAAGAGGATAACTGGGCAAAGCCCACTACTCTCTGCAGCATCTTATTTTCCCTCAGATTTGATTTGCTGTGCCAGACCATGATGCAACTAACCCATCTGCACATTTTCAACAGTGCATCTGTAAAAGTTTGTTAGCATAGTTGATAACCTTCTAAGACAATACAGACACTAGCTACTTCCCTTCTGATTGCATCCATACGCTGTGCCCAGGACTGGCATCTGATATGTTAATGCCTGGGAATTTAAAGCTGCTGAATCTCTCCATTGCCAAACTCCAAATGCAAACTTGTAGTGTGGGATTTCAGGCATCTGTACCTCCTCCCCAATGGGAGCTGTGAGAAGATGGTGTGGCCTGGATGGTGGGGATCTTTGATAGATGTTGCCTTCTTAAGACAGCACCTCCTATGGATATTGCTGATGATGGAGAGGAGTCCAGAAAGACTGCTTGTTAGAGCTGATTTGTAAAATTGATAGGTAAGCATGGACCTAGGTGAGTGTGTTTAACACCTTGGTTGACAATAGTAGGAAGGCTGGAAATAAAAATAGATTGGTCCATTGTATAATAAGCTGCATGTATTTCAGATTGTGAGAGATTCCCCTTTTCAGTGTCAGATGAGACATTACCCATGATTGTATGTTTTAAACATGAGAGAAAGGAGATGCTGGAAATCCACCACACACAGATTGCCAGGCTAACTCAGCAGGTTGAGCAGCATCTATGGCCATGAATAACAGTCAATGTTTCAGGTTGAGACCCTTCTTCAGGACTGCGAAGGAAAGGGGGAGTTAAACACATGCATCCTGAAAGTTACTGGTTGCTGTGTGGGATGTACTTTAATACCTGGTTATTGTGGGGCTCTTTCTCTCTGCTTACCTCATTAATGACACTGTTAAGGGCTGTTGTTATATTATTAGTCTAGGATGGAAACTTAACTGAACAAGTTTGTACATGACTCAGCAGAGCAGACAGAAATATAACATGGGAAGAGAGGTCAGAAGTGAGGAGATAGTCTGTAACGATGAGAGTCGAGGATTTCTTATATCCCTCCAAGCGTCCATGTACCCATCCAAGTACTTCCTAAATGATACTATTGTACTTGCCTCAACCACTCCATCTGGCGTTTCGTTCCATATGCTCTCCACCCTCTGTGTGCAACAGTTGTCCCTCAGGTCCCTTTTAAATCCTTCCCTTCTCACCCTAAATCAATGTCTTCAAATTTTGGATTTCCCTACCCCGGGGACTGTCACTGTTCACCTTATCCATGCCATTCATAATTCTAAACACTTCTAAATGGTGATCTTTCATTTTCTGACATTCCAAGGAATAAATACCTAGTCTGGCCAACCTCACTCTAAAACTTTGGCCCTTGAGTCTTGGTAACATCCTTGTAAATTTCTTTTGCACTCTTTCCAAACAGGTGACCGAAACTTTACACTGCACTCCAAGTGTGGCCCCACCAACAACGTATACAACTGCAACATAATGTCACACTCTCAATACTTCGTGCTCTGCCTAATGAAGGCCAGCATGCCAGACAGTGTAGCAGTTAATATAATGTTTTGCAGTGCCAGCGATTGAGGTACAATTCCCAGTGCTGTCTGTAACAAATTTGTACATTCACCCCACAATCCCGTGGGTGCTCCGGTTTCCTCCCACATTCCAGATGCACTGGTTACTAAGTAATTGGTTACATTGTTGTAACTGGGCACTGTGGTTCATTGCACCAGAGGGGCCTGCTAAATCTCTAAATAAAATCAAAGCCATTTGCACAAGTAAATCTTTTCTGCATTCTTTCCAGTTTAACCACGTATTAACCACCAGCTTATTGCCAGGGTATTTGCCATTACTTAGTGTTCATGACACTCACATTGATGGAATGAAAGCTATTTATTAATGGGACTTGGCAGTGGGAGATGGGCACTCCTATGGTCTCTTGTCATCAATAATGCTCTGAACTTTAGATGTTCTAGCCATTCTTCATTTCCTGTTGCTGCCTGTTTTCCAGGGAAGTTTGATAAATTAGGAAGCCTGGGCAAACAAGGTAATTGATCAACTGTGGGCTGCGCGTTTTGTCATCTGGTGGATATCTCCTGCTGTTAATTTTAACAACCCATTGATTGGATGCTCAGGGTGTAATCACTTTGACTGTCACATATAGAGCCTTTCCGAAGAGACTTGCAGATAAGACTATAAGACATAAAAGCAGAATTAGACCATTTGGAGGGTTATGGGCTGCGTGCGGGCCAGTGGGACTAGGTGAGTGTAAGCATCAGCATGGACTAGAAGGGCCGAGATGGCCTGTTTCCGTGCTGTAATTGTTATATGGTTATATAGACCATTTGGCCCATCAAGTCTGCTCTGTCATTCCATCATGGCTGATTTATTATCCTTCATATCTCCATTCTCCTTCCTTCTCCCCGTAATCTTTGAAGACCTATAAGCCATCACTTTAAACATACCCAATGACTTTGCCTCCACAGTCATCTGTGGCAATGAGTTCCACAGATCTGCTACTCTCTGGCTAAAGAACTTCCTCCTCATCTCTGTTCTAAAGGGATGTCCTATTCTGAGGCTGTGCCTTCTGGTCCTAGGTTCTCCCACTACTGGAAGTATCCTCTCTACATCCATTCTATCCTGCTTATTTACTCACTGTCCGTTACGCTGCTGACATTTAGGGCAGCAATGAAGGTTCTTCATCCCTATCTGTCCTTGGCCATTCAGATGAAAAGGATTCTTTATTTTTATTTCTGTAACAGCTTTGTTTTATTAGTCAGGGTTGGTAGCCTGAGCTGAATCCTACACTTGGAAGATTGATAGGTCACTCTTAGATTGGCCTCTACCCTGTGACCTGTTAGGTTTGGGTGATCTTACCAAGAGCCAAAGAATAAAGCCCTGACGTCAGCCAACATAGTTCTCTGAGTCATTGAGGCATGCAAGCCTCCAAACCCAGTGACAAGGTTGTGGTCCTCTTGGGGGCCATTCTATCTTGGCTTTTCAATGCTCAGTGGGTTTCAATGAGATCCCAACTCATTCTTTTAAACTCCAGCGAGTACAGACATAGAGCCATCAAATGATTCTTATACATTAACCCTTTCATTCCTTGGATCTTTTTCACAAATTTCCTTAGAACAACCAGATGTTCTAAGGTCAATGATTTCTCCCTGATGGGGGTGTAGGCTTCACATCCTAGAAAAGGTGAGAAGCAGGACAGCTTCTATGCCACCGTTATAAGACTTCTGAACCGTTCCCCAGTATGAGAATCCTAATCTACCTCATAATGACCTTGTACCTTATTGTCTACCTGCACTGTATTTTCTTTGTGGCTGTCACTCTATATTCTAAACATTTTTATTGTTTTACCGTGTACTACCTCAATGAACTGTGTAATGAATTGATCCATATGGCCGTTGAACAAGTCATGTTTTTCACCGTATCGGTACATGTGACAATAATCCATTTTACCAATTTATCACACACAAAATGCTGGAGGCATTCAGCAGGTCAGGCAGCATCTAAAAATAAGCTTTATTTGTCACCTCTACATCAAAACGTCAAAACATCCAGCGAAGGGTGTCATTTCTATCAATGACTAACACAGTCCGTGGATGTGTTGGTTGCAGCCCACAGATGTCACAGTGCTTCCAGCACCAACATTATATTCTGTAACCTACCAGCCCTAACCAGCAGGTCCTTGTAATTGTGAGAGGAAATTCGAGCACCAAGAGGAAACCCACCCAGTCAAAGTTGGAATGAGAATCAGATTTAATATCATTGGCAGATGTGGTGAAATGCAGCAGCAGGACATTGCAATACATAATAATAATAATAATAATAATAAAAACCATAAGTTAGAGTATGAAGTCTATATATATTCAATGCCCATTCAGAAATCAGATGGCAGAGGGGAAGAAGCTATTTCTGATTCACTGAGTGTGTGCCTGCAGGCTCCTGTACATCCTCCTTGATGGATGCAGTGAGAAAAGGACATGTCCTGGGTGATAGGGTCCTTAATGATGGATGCTGTCTTTTTGAGGCATCACTCCTTGAAGATGTCTTGGGAGAACATACAAACTCCTTACAGACTGCAGTGGGAATTGAACCCTAATTGCTGTAATGTGTGACACTAAGCACTATACTACTGTGCCAGCCAAAATGTCGACAGTTTATGCCTTTTCATAGATGTGACTTGACCTGCTGAGTTCTTCTAGCACTTTGTGTGTGTTGCTCTGGATTTCCAGCATTTCCAGAATCCCTTGTGTTTACCCATTTATCAAGATAGATAGGGTCTTAAAAAAAAAGCTCTTGGAACATTGGTCTTTATAAATAAATGTATTGGGTACAGCAGATGGGATGTTATGCTGAAGTTGTATAAGACCTTGGTGGGGCCTAATTTAGAGTATTGTGTGCAATTTTGGTCACCTACCTACAGGAAATAAAGTCAAAATAATAGAGAAAATTTACAAAGATGTTGCGAGGTCTGGAGGATCTGAGTTATAAGGAGATATTGAATAGGTTAGGATTTTATTCTTTGGAATGTAGAAGATTAAGAGGAGATTTGATAGAGATATACAAAATTATAAGGGGTATAGAAAACACAAAGTGCACTGCAGATGCTGTGGTCTAATCAAGGCATACAAAAAAGCTGGATGTACTCAGCAGGTCGGGCAGCATCCGTTTATAGACAACACGAGTGATGCACCATCAATAACTCACTCTGAGACATAAGGCGAGATATCGGCTTTTATTGACTGGAAGAAGGAACAAACAGTGAGTGACCACCATACTACATCCTGGAGACTGAGAGGCCGGGCTCAGGCCTTGATCGCCTTTATACAGGGATCTGTGGGAGGAGCCACAGGAGCAGTCAGCAGGGGGCGTGTCCAGACCGGTATATATAGTTCACCACAACGAGTGAATCTGAAGATGCTGGAAATAAATAAAAACACAAAATGCTGGCAGAACTCAGCAGGCCAGACAGCATCTATGGGAGGAGGTAGTGACGACGTTTCAGGCCGAAACCCTTCATCAGGAGTAAAGTAACATGGGATGGTCGAGGGGGGATAAGAAATGGGAGGAGGGATGAAGTAGAGAGCTGGGAAGTCTCTCTCTGCTCTCAACCTACTATTTCTTTGGTCCTGAAACTTTTGGACCACATGCTAACCCAAACCCAGTATTATAGTCCCATTTCCCTTCAGCCTATCACTTCCCAGTTCTCTACTTCATCCCTCTCCCCACCTCTTATCCTCCCCCTCGACCATCTCATGTTACTTCACTCCTGATGAAGGGTTTTGGCCTGAAACGTTGTCACTACCTCCTCCCATAGATGCTGTCTGGCCTGCTGAGTTCTGCCAGCATTTTGTGTTTCCATTTATAGATATAGACTTTTTCCTCTGCAGTTGGGTGGGAGTAGAACCGGAGGTCATGGATTAAAGGTGATAGATGAAAAGTTTAAGGGGAACATAAGGGAAACTTCTTCACTCAGAGGGTTGTGAAAGCATGGAATGAGCTGCCAGCACAAATGATGCACGTAAGCTTGACTTCAGCGTTTAAGAGAAATTTAGATAGGTTCTTCAAGGTTGTTATACTGGGGGTGGTAATGGGGACAAGCTCCCACTACCTATTAAATGCTCCCAATAGCATGTACCTCAAATAGCCTCTGACATCCGAGACAGCTCCTGGCCTTCATGTGTGGTTTAGCTACAAATCATGGTGTAACAATTTCTACTGACAGGAAAAGAGACGGGGGAGGGGTGTGGAGTTACTGGCGTCTTAAATACAGTCACTTCAGGTAGAAGGGGCTCATCAACCGTGGTTGGCAGCTCACCTAGGAGATTGAAAACTAATCACAATCCTCCACTGCCTTGTGGCTATACCCACTCATGAGGAAGGCTTCGGGAGTAAACTCCAAGGAAAAAATCCAGAGCAAGGGTCCCTAAGGCAGTCCTACATTGAGTTCAACGCTGACTGGCAACTCCTGCAACACAGCTGGTACCAAACTGTATCAGTCTCTGCCATTTCGTTGGATTCATCATGTGCGTGGAGAGGGGGAGCTTGCTCTCCTTATCGTACTGCCCTGTCTTGCGAATCTAGGCAGCTAGGATACAATATCCATGGTCAACTCTGACCGCTGGAGGCCTCAGATAGGTACATGGAAGGCAGGGCTATGGAGGGGGCGATGGCCCTGCTGCAGGTCGATTGTGGTAGGCAGTTTTAATGGTTCATCGTGGCCTAGATGGGCTGAAGGGCCTGTTTCTGTGCTGTATTTTTCTATGATTCTATGACTCTAAACACCCATGCACAGACTGTTCTGTAATTATCATTGTGTCCTTTGTGCCAAAATGATTTAACATTTTCTGGATTTTTATCCTTGACTTGCATGACTGATGAGGGAAGAACATGCCAGAACTTTGATTGGGTGTGAGAAGGAACATGAAGTGCTTCAGCATGCTCTAGGGGATGGGAAACTAACAGAACTTATGTTCAGGGGAGAAGCTATTATCATATCGTCCCAACTGGATGAAACTACAGCTTTTATTAAAGTTGATTTTTGTGAACGTGCAGCAGTGGTTATTGTTGGATGAATCACAGGCGGCAATGAGCCAGCTTGTTGAGTGAGATTGGACACCTGATTGAGTATGGCCACAACAACCCCTTGCTCAATGTCAGCAAAACTAAAGAGCTGATTTTGACTTTGGAAAAGGAAAGAAGGGTATGTGCCAGTCTACACTGGACAAAGTTAGTGGCTTTAAATTCCTGGGTGTTAACATATCAGATGACCAGTCCTGGCCTCAGCACACAGATGCAAAGACAAGGGAAGCACACCAGAGTCTACTTTCTCAGGAGGTTAAAGAGTTGGCTTGTTACCAAACACTCTAACAAACTTCTCCAGATAAACTGTTGAAAATGACCTGACTGGTTACTTCAAGGTCTGGTAAGATAAGTTGAATATGCAGGAACATATAATCTGCAGAGAGTCATGGACTCTGCCCAATACATCCCGGGCACATCCCTCCCCACCATCAGTTGTATCTCCAGGAGGCACTGCCTCAAGAGGGCAACATCCACCATCAAAGTTTCCCACCAGCCCCACCAAGGAGATAAAGAAGCTTGAAGTCCCACATCACCAGGTTCAGGATCAGCTACTTCTTTCCAACAATTCAGATTTTGAACCACCTGGCAAAATTCATATCACTTCCTCAGTATAGCAACACCATAATCAATTTTATAATACACTTCGTCTTCTTTTCTAATTATGTTGCTTTTTGTATAATATACGTTTAATATAGATTTATCTTGTGAACACCGTGCCTCTGATACTATGTGCCTATGATACCGATGCAACTAAGATTTTCATTGCACCTGTGTATATGTGGACTTGACTTTCAACTTTAATTCTAATCTGTCAGGACAAGTCCTCTGATATGATAACATCAAGGAAGCACTTAAGTGCTATCACAAAGAAGGTATGACATGGTCTCTATTTTCTGAGAATTTTGTGTAGGTTTGGCTTGTCACCTACAATTTTGACAAATTTCTAAAGTTGCACAGTGGAGAGTATCCTGACTGGTTGCATCGCAGCCTGGTATGGAAACACCAATGCCAAGGAACTTCCTGCAACTTAATTTGATTCTGTGCATCAGCCACTCCATACCAGCTGGTGATGCAGCCAGTCAGAATGCTCTCCACAGTACATCTATAGACGTTTTCGAGTGTTTTAGATGACAAGCCAAATCTCCTAATGAGATATAGCCATTGTCTTGCCTCCTTTATGATTGCATCAATTTGTCGGGACTAGGTTAGGTCCTTAGAGATATTAACACCCAGGAACTTGAAACTGCTCACTCTCTCCACTTCCGATCCCTCTATGAGGACTGGTTTGTGTTCCCCTCATCTTACGCTTCCTGAATTCCACAATCAGCTCTTTGGTCTTACTAATGTTGAGTGCCAGGTTATTGCTACAACAATGCTCAACCAGCTGTATATGTCACTCCTATACACCCTCGTCACCTTCTGAGATTCTGCCAACTATGGTTGTATCATCAGCAAACTTATAGTTGGCATTTGAGCTGTGCCTAGCCACACAGTCATGGGTGAAGAGAGAGTAGAGCAGTGGGCTAAGCACACACCCCTGTGATGCACCAGTGTTGATTGTCTGTGAGGTGGAGATGTTATTTCCAATCTGCACAGATTGTGGTCTTCTGGTTAGGAAGTCGAGGATCCAGTTGCAGAGGGAGGTATAGAGGCCCAGGTTCTGCAACTTTTTGATCAGGACTGTAGAGATGATGGTGTTAAACGCTGAGTTATCATTACAAACAGCATCCTGACACAGGTGTTTGTATTGTCCAGGTGATCTAAGACTGCGTGGAGAGCCATTGAGATAGCATCTGCCATAGATCTATTGTGGTGATGGGCAAATTGCAGTGGGTCCAGGTCCTTACTCAGACTGAAGCTGATTTTAGCCATAATCAATACTTGCATTTCATCACCACAGATGTGAGTGCTACTAGATGACAGCTCACACTGCTCTTCTTGGGCACTGGTGTAATTGTTGCCCTTTTGAAACAGGCGGGAACTTCCAGCCATAGCAATGAGAGACACTGTCTTTGAGTAACCCCACCAGTGGTTGGCACTAGTTTTCAGAGCCTTACCAGGTACTCCATCAGGGCCTGTTATCTTGTGAGGGTTCACCTTCCTGAAAGACCGTCTGACATTGGTCTCCGAGATAGATAACACATGGTCACCAGATGCTGCAGGGATCCTCATAGCTGTAGCTTCATTCTCCTTTTCAAAGCGAGCATAAATGGTGTTGAGCTTGTCTGGCAGTGAAGCATCACTGCTAAGGGTTTTGTTTTGATGCTGAGTTTGCTTTGTAGGAAGAAATGACCTGCAAATCCTGCTCGAGTTGATGTGAATCCAATGTCGCCTCCAACCTTGTTCAGAATTGTTTCTTGGCTCTTGAAATAGCCTGAAACGTCAACAGTGCTTCCTATAGATGCTGCCTAGCCTGCTGCATTCCATCAGCATTTTGTGTGTGTTATTCACAAGTCATACCTGGTTTTCTGTACAGACCTGATTCACCAGACTTAAATGCCACAGATCTAGCCCTCAGCAGGTGATCGACCTCCTGGTTTATCCATGGCTCTTGATTTGGGAATGTACAGTAAGTTTTCATAAGCAGTCACTCATTCACACTTTAATGAAGTTGGTGATAACTGTGGCATATTCATCCAGATTCGAAGATGAATCCCTGAATACAGTCCAGTCCACCAATTCACAGCAGTTCTGTAAGTGCTCCTGTGCTTTCCTTGTCCAAACCTTCTTGGTCCTCACTACTGGTACTGCAGTCTTCAGTCTCTGCCTGTACTCAGGGAGTAGAAGTACAGCCAGGTGATCAGACTTCCCGAAGTGAGGGTGTGGAATAGCACAAGCACTCTTAATCTTAGTGAAACAGTGGTCCAGTGTTTTGCTTCCTCTGGTTTTACAGGTGATTTGTTGATAATAATTATTTAGTGAGTTTTTCAAGCTGGCCTGGTTAAAATCCCCCCAACTGATGTGCTGTTTCATGGCTATTGATTACATTGCTCAGTTCATCTATAGCCTGTTTGACATTGGCCTCAGGAAGGCTGTGTCCATCATTAAGGACCCCCACCACCCAGAACATGCCCTCTTCTCTTTGTTACCATCAGGAAGGAGGTACAGAAGCCTGAAGGCACACACTCAGCGATTCAGGACAGCTTCTTCCCCTCTGCCATCTGATTTCTGAATGGACATTAAACTCAAGAACACTGCCTCAATACTTATTTTAAATTTCTGTTTTTGTACTACTTATTTTAACTTAACTACTTAATAGACACACACATATATAGATATATTTATTTATTTACTGCAATCTAGATTTCTTCCTATATTTATCACGTATTGCATTGTACTGCTGCTGCAAAGTTAACAAATTTCATGATGTATGCCGGTGATATTAAATCTGATTCTGAAGCTGATTCAGGAATGGAAAGTTATGGATACAGTCCAATCTAGCACAAAGGCCTCCCAACCACTGAGCACATCTACAAGAAGCACTGCCACAGGAAAGCAGCATCCATCATTAAGGACCCCCACCACCCAGGCCATTTCTCTTCTTATTACTAACATCAGGCAGGAGGTTCAGGAGCCTTAGGTCCTGCACCACCAGGTCCAGGAACAGTTCTTACCTTCAAACCTCAGGCTCCTAAACCACTCACTTCAACTGAGCTGATTTCACAGCCTACAGACTCACTTTCAAGGACTCTACAACTCATGTTCTCAGTATTATTTGCACAATTTATCTTCTTTTGCACATTGGTTGTTAATGAATCTTCTTCTTCTTAAGCCCATCATCCCTACTGGGGACAGAGTACTGACAGCAGCTCCCTGCTGTAATGGGCCAGTGGAAGGTAGATCAGCCCGTGGCTTCTTCTTATGCCATACAACTCTATATGTCTTCTAGGTGAAGGTCCGTCCCCTCCCAGGAATGAGCTTCCTCTGGCATTTCTGTAGGTCTGGGTTTTTATGAGATGAGGTTGCTATCCCTATGCCCGACCCCTCTCCTTTCATAACCTGATTTGGGACTGTCCGTGGCAGAATTTCACTCATGGATACACACTGCCCATTACACCACTAGTGTTTAGGGCCGCAATGAAAGTTCTCCATCCCTGGTGGTGTTCAGGGCTTCCTTCATCATAGAATGTGTTGTCATTGGAGAGAGTCCAGAGGAGGTTCATGAGGATGATTCCAGGAATGAAGGGGTTAACATATGGGGAGTGTTTGGCAGCTTTGGGCCTGTACTCTCTGGAATTTAGAAGAATGCTGAGGGATCTCATTGAAACCTACCGAACATTGAAAGAACTCATTAGGGTGGATGTGGAGAGGTTGTTTCCTTTGGTGGGGGTATCCAGAACTATAGGGCACAGCCTCAAAATTAAGAGGTGACCCTTTGGAACAGAGGTAAGGAGGAATTTTTTTAGCCAGAGAGTAGTGAATCTGTGAAATGCTCTGTCACAGGCTGTGGTGGAGGCAAAGTCTATGGGTATATTTAAGGCAGAAATTGATATTTTTTGATCGGTCAGGGCATCAAAGGAGATGGCGAGAGGCAAGTGTGTGGGTTTGAGTGGGATCCAGGATCAGCCATGATGGAATGGCGGAGCAGACTCATTGGGCTGAATAGCCTAATTCTGCTCCTATGTCTTATGATCTTGTGCTAGTAGCTTCCTCTTGCTTTTCAATATTTTCACTCATGTAAGTCTTGGATGGAGACTCAGGAATATTTTCATAATCAGATACAGAAGGATTCTTCATTGCTGTTTCTGTAACAATTTTGTTTTACTAGTTAGGGTTGTTAGCCCTGTGCTGGACTCCCACTGAACCTGGACTTCCAGTAGACCACTCTTAGTCTGGCCTCTACTCTTTGACCCTACCAAGAGCCCAAGCATACAGCCCTGACTCCAGCCAACACAACTATCCAGGTCACTGAGGCATTCAGACCTCAAAATTACAACAAGGCTGTTCTTGGAGGTTGTTAATGTATAGTTTTTAGTAAATTATATTGTATTTTTTGAGTTTCTGTAAATCTCTGGAAGAAAATAAATCTGATCATAACATATATGTATTTTTATAAGAAATTTCAGTTTATTTTAATCACTCCCACTAATTAATAATCAGTTGAATTGGGAATTTTCAGGTTGAGTCGATGGTGAGGAAGGCAAATGCAAAGGTATCATTTGTTTCAAGAGGACTAGAATATAAAAACAGTGATGTAATGCTGAGGCTGTATAAGGCATTGGTCAGACTGCACTTAGAGTATTGTCAGCAGTTTAGGGCCCCTTATTTAAGAAAGGATGCACTGAGTTTGGAGAGGGTTCCGAGGAGTTCACAAGAATGATTCCAGGAATGAAAGGCTTATCATATGAGCAGACATTGAAGGCTCTGGCCATATATTTGCTGAAATTTAGAAAAATGAGGGACGGATCTCAATGAAACCTATCAAATGTTCCCTTTGGACCAGAGGGCACAGCTTCAGAATAGAGAGATGTCCATTTAGAACAGAGATGAGGAGGAATTTCTTTAGCCAGAGAATGGTGAATCTGTGGAATTCATTGCCACAGGCAGTTGTGGAGGCAGGTCACTGGGTACATTTAAGGAAGAGGTTGATAGGTTCCTAGTCAGTCAGGGCATGAAAGATTATGGGGAGAAGGCAGGAAAATTGGGTTGAGCAGGAAATGGATTGGCCATGATGGAATGGTGGAGCAGACTCAATGAGCCAAATTGCCTAATTCTGCTCTTCTGTCTTATGGTCCTCTTGGAACTATGCATGTTTTTAGTAAATTCTATTGTATTTGTTTAAGCCCCTGTAAATGCCTACAAGAAAATAAGTCTCAAGGTCATATATGTTAACATATATGTAATTTTATAATAAATTTCAGTTTAATCAGTCCCACTAATTAAAAATAGGTTCAATTGGGAACTTACTGAACTTGTTTTTTGCCAGTTTGGTTTTTCTGGCTACCTGTTACAAGCCTTCATTATTAATCTAGTAACACTTTAGTGTCAGATCTAGTGTGAAGATACAACCGCTTCTATAATTGTTCCATTTCAAATCGTCATGTTAATTCAGCGTCTTTATACTGTCAACTTGCTTAAAGCCTTTTTAACCTGATTATGTTATTATTGCTAAAAAAACATCAGGCTCATTTTTCCTATTTATAAACACCATTTTGTCACTGAAAGATTATTAAATGGTGCAGAGATGATGCAATAATTGCACAATATTTCAAAGTAGACAGTATTTTGGTTATAGAGATCGTAAACTGAATGGCATGTTGATGTGATAAAGATTATTATGCTATCAATATTGTTTTCTCAGTACACTTAAAATATAAATTCTGCCAGAAGTTTCTGGAGAAATAGTTTGTTTTTTAGTGCAGTGCATAAGAAAGAAAGGAAATAGAGAAACATCAATAAAATCATGCCCCATTCATTGTTTCCAATATGATCCCAGTTCACCTTGTAGCATATTTATCCATTGCCAGTAGCAATGAGACCACACCACACAGATCTTCATTCCCTCTGACAACACTCTCAACCTGACACTTATGTGAAGTTATGTCTCTGTGTTGAAGTCAATAAAATATTTGATGGTTTACCCAGAATAGCTGTTGGAAGGCTTGAACTTGAACTGCGGAATGACCCCATCATTTTAAGTGTTATGACTGAATGATTCAGCAATAGGGGGGCAAGAGTTTATTACTTCCTACTTCTGTTACTGAGGAACAAAGGATACCACATAGTTACAGTGGGAGGAACATTGAAAACACATGCAAATGAAAATTTATTTTCAAATAGTTCACAACAGATACATCAAGGCTGAAAAGAAACCTAAATAAAAATAATGTTCATTTTCATTCCACGTTTCATTTTATAAAGGGATGTCATGATGATTTCATTAAAATAAATTTATTACTTAGACAAGTAAATTTAATTTACTCCGATTGCATTATCTCAAAATGAATCTTGACAATGAATGTGTAGAAGATTCTTTGTACTTCCCTAATGGTATTCTTTTTTTAAAGATGTCTGCATTCAACCAACAAAACATTCTTTTTGTATGTAAGACCGTAACACCATGGGACATAGGAGCAGAATTAGGCCATTTGGCCCATCAAGTATACTCCACCATTCCATCATGGTTAATTTATTATCCCTTTTAAACCACAGCTTTAAATATACCCAATGACTTGGCCTCCACAACCATCTGTAGCAATGCACTCCACAGATTCAACACCCTCTGTCTAAAGAAATTCCTTCTTATCTCTGTTCTAAATAAGAGGAAACCCTTTTATTCTGAGGTTGTGCCCTTCGGTCCTCCTGCATTGTGTGCGGATGCGGGTGTGGGTGCGCCTGTGTGTTACATTACTCTGGATTTCCAGCATCTACAGAATCCCTTGTCTTTATGATTTACTCTGTCTAGTAGGGAATGATTGGCTTTAATCTATAATAATATTCTGTTGTGTAATTCTGTGTTTGCTGTCCATATGATGAACAGTTATTTTTTTCAGCAGATTCATAAGTAAGTTCCTCCAAATCTCATTTCTAAAGGAATGTGCTTCTATTCTGAAGTTATGCAGTCTGGTCCTAGACTCCTCCACTATAGGAAACATGCTTTCACGTCCTCTCAATCTAGGTCTTTCAGTATTCACAAATGTTTTGGGCCGAGATCCTTCAGCAGGGCCTACAGTTGAAGTTTCAGACCGAGACACTTCAGCAGGACCCTTTCTGCTGAAGGGTCTCAGCCTGAAACGTCGACTGTACTCTTTTCATAGGTACTGCCTGGCCTGCTGAATTCCTCCAGCATTTTGTGTGTGTACCTTTCAATATTCGATAGGTTTCAATTAGATTCCCCCCCCCCCACCCCACATTCTTCTAAAATCTAGTGAGTACAGGCCCAAAGCCATCCAACATTCCTTACACATTAACTGCCTTTGGATTTGGGCAATGTGGGATAAGGGTTTCTGTGCACAAGTGCACAATTTGTAGAGCAGAAACATGATAAAGGTCAAGAGAAGTAAATGTACCCAACGACAATCCCACTTCAATTCTACAAACACAGGGATCAGCAGTCGTATCTCAAAGTCAAAGTCAAAGTAAGTTCTTTATCACATATATGTCACCATATAAAACCTTGAGATTCATTTTCCTGTGGGCAGACTCAGCAAATTTATAGAATAGTAACTGTAACAGGATCAATGAAAGATCCACCGAAGTGCAGAGGACAATAAACTGTGCAATTGCAAATATCAATAAATAGTAATAAATAATGAGAAGATGAAATAACAAGATAAAGAGTCATTAAAGTCAGATCATTGATTGTGGGAACATCTCAATGGATGGGCAAGTGGGTGTAGTTATCCTCTTTGTTCAAGATGGCTGTGGGGTAGAAATTGTTCCTGAACCGGGTGCTGTGACTCCTGAATCTTGTACCTTCGCCCTGATGGCAGCAGCGATGAGGGAGCATGACCTGACAACGGACGCTGCTTTTCTACGGCAGCATTTCATGTAGATGTGCTCAGTGGTTGGGAGAGCTTTATCTCTGACGTACTGGGCCAAATCCAATACTTTTTGTAGGATTTTCCTTTCAAAGACATTGATGTTTCCATACCTGGCCATATCTCAATTGAATCTGGGAATTGACTAACTCAATCAGATTCAAGATTTGAGATTCAGATTTACTTATCATGTGTACATTGAAACATACGATGAAATGCATTGTTGGCATAAACAAACAACACACCCGAGAGCGTACTGGGAGCAGCCCGAAAGCGTCACCACAGATTCCAGTGCCAATATAACCATGCCCACAACGTTGTGCCGATCTTTTAACCTACTCTAAGATCAATATGACCTCCCACATAGCCCTCCATTTTTCTATTATATATGTGCCTATGTAAGAGTTTCTTAAATGTGCCTAATGTATCTGCCTCTATCACCACCCCCGACAGGGCATTCCACACATCTGCCACTCTCTGTGTAAAAAGCTGACATTTCTGCATCATTATCCTGTATGTACCTTTAAAATTATGCCCCCTTGTATTAGCCATTTTTGCCCTGGGAAACAGTCCCTGGCTCTCTACTTATCTGTGCTTCTTATTTATTTTTGATTTTATTTTATTTTATTATTTAAGAAGGGTGCCATAGTTGCACAGCAGTTAGGGCGACACTTGCAGACCAGGACATTCTGGAGTTGGACATTCTGTAAGGAATATCTGTACGTCCTTCCTGTGGAATGTGTGGGTTTTCCCAGGGTGCTCTGCTTTCCTCCCACAGTCCAAAGCCACACCGGCTAGGTTAATTAGTCACTGTAAACTATCCGATGACTGGGTTAAGGTTACTAGGGGTTCTGGAATTGCTGGGGCAGCATGGTTTGAAGAGCCAGAAGGACCTATTCTTGCTGTATTGCTAAATTAAAAATAAATCTGCTTATGCACCTCTATCAAGTCACCTCTCATTTTCCTTCACTCCAAAGACAAAAGCCTTGGCTCACTCAACCTATTCTCATAGGACATGCCCTCTAATCAAGGCAGCATCCTGGTAAACCTTCTCTGCACTCTTTCTAGAGCTTCCACATCCTCCCTATAATGAAACGACCAGAACTGAACACATTATTCCAGGATGGTTTAATCAGGATTTCATAGAGCTACAATGTTACCTCATGGTTCTTGAACTCAATACCCCCAGCTAATGAAGGCCAACACACCACCCTGTCAACTTGCACGGCAACTTTGAGGGATTTATAGACGTAAACCCCAAGGTCCATGTGTGCAGCCCTGAAGAGAAACAGCTGGAAATATCCCATTGTAGCGAGTCTGAGAGTTGCAATACAACACTATAAATCAAAACCAGAAGGTGTCCCAACTTCAAGGGAGTTGCTCAGCTTTTTGAAAACATTTGCTATCACATCACTGGCTGTGCCTATGCATATACAGCAGGCTTGGCATTTAGTGTTCATGGCATCAGCTGGAAAATATTAAAGATTAGCTTTATTTGTCACATGCACATTAAAACATACAGTGAAATGCATGGTCGCATCAAATCAAATCAGCAAGGATGTCCTGGGGGCCAACATAGCATGTCTTCAGCTCACAAACCTTAACCCATACATCTTTGGAATGTGGGCGTAACCCTGAGCACCTGGAGGAAACCCACCCAGTCTCAGAGAAAATGCAGCTCTTGAACTTAGATCAACACAACAGGCACCTTCTTAACCACCCTATTAACTTATGCAGCAATTTTGTGGGATCTATGGATGTGCTGAATTGTAACATTTAAGAGATGTTTGAATAGGTACATGGAATGGAGGGGTATGGAGGGCTATGGTCCCGGTGCAGGTCAATGGAACTAGGTAGACCAGGTCAGCACAAAATAGATGGGCTGAAGGGCCTGTTTCTGTGCTATAGTGCTCTATGACTCTTTGACTCAATCTGAGAATAATAAACCAATTTATCAACTTACCAAATAATATTGACACAATATATGAAAAATGCTTTTTGTAAAGGTTTAAGATTTGTGTACTTGGTGCATTGATACCACAGTCAAGATTTAAAGGCCAGCTTTATCTGTCACGTGTGCTGTACATTGAAAGACGCAGAGAAACGTGTCGTTTTGTATCATTGACCAACACACTCCAAGATGTGCTGGAGGCAGCCCGCAAATGTTGCCAAGCTTCCA
Organism: Hypanus sabinus; assembly: GCF_030144855.1. Classification (NCBI taxonomy): domain Eukaryota; kingdom Metazoa; phylum Chordata; class Chondrichthyes; order Myliobatiformes; family Dasyatidae; genus Hypanus; species Hypanus sabinus. Next base: position 5,399,604 of record NC_082725.1, on the reverse strand, counting down.
ACATTGCATATCCACAACTTACTAACCATAACCTGTAGATCTTTCTCAAAAGTGGGAGAAATCTGGAGCACCCAGGGAAACCCATGTGGCAATGGACAGAATGTACAGACTCCTTGGAGTGGTGGTAATGAAACCCCAATCATTATCACTGGTGTTGAATGCACTAATCACTATGGTACCATACTGACAGTGAATAGGAAACAAATTTTGTTAAGCTAAATTTCATGGAAGAATTTAGTATTGCTTTTAGCTATATAACATCAACAAGCATTGATTACCAGTGTTAGTTGTACGACTGAGAAGAATAAATTATATTTTTAAACATATTGTTGTTCCTCAAAAACCACTGAACATTAAGGATATTGAATCTCCAATGACCATGAGGGTGTAGCAGAATGACATGTGTGATCTGCGAGCCAACAAATTTTACAACAATATTTCCAGATGTATTTTTATAATTTATTTATTTAGAGATACAGAGTGGAACAGGTCCTTTCAGTCCTTCGAACCATGCCGTCCCCAACAACCCCTAACAAACCTGATTAACTCTAACCTAACCGCTGGACAATTTATAACGAACAATTAACCTTCCCGGTAGGCCTTTGGACTGTGGGAGGAAACTGGAGGAACTGAACTCTAAACTCTGCAGTGCAGTGAGCTGTAATAGTGTTTTGCTAACTGCTACACTATCCTGGCGCCTACTGAAAGTCTGTTGATGAAATGCCCCAAAGCACCTTGACATTAAGTTAGAATCAGAGAAAAGTATAGCACAAAGACAGGCCCTTCAGCCCATCTAATCTGTGCTGAATCATTTAAACTGCCTACTCCCATTAGCCTACACTGGGACCATAGGGATCCATACCCCTACCATCCATATACCCAAGCTATCCACACTCATAGAGGCAATTATGGTTGGAAAATGTAAAATTTAATCCACAATAAAATGAGTCAATTGACTGGATTTCTAAATGCAATATTCCCTCATAATCTAACATCTTGATAGCACATAGACAAATGGAATATTTCAACAGTTTAAAAGCACCCTGAGCCACATTGCGTATGCTGCGGCCAGGTGTAGAACTATTTCAAGTGATTCTGAAGAAACCATTTCAGTTCACATTCTCTGTATCCTATCTGGCATTCAGTCTAAATGACATTAACCGCTGGAAAAGGAGAACTTGTATGAGGTGTGGGTAAAGGACATAAGAATGGGGCAGCTAAGAACTCTGAAGGAGCTGGTTCAGGGATCCCCTCCTTTCTCCATGCATCAGGATCAGAATCTGAATCAGAATCAAGTTTATTATCTGTGAACAATTAGTTAGTTACTTACTGCCTGTTACACCCTGGGCATTTAGGGCAGCCATGAAGGTCCATCATCTCTGTCTGTCCTTGGCCATCTTCTCTATTGTGCCCCAGGTGTGGTTCAGGGACCTCATTTGTGCCTCTATGGCATGGTGTCAGGTTGTTTTTGGTCTCCCGTGATTCCTTCGCCCTTCAGGGGTCCAGTGAAGTGCTGTCTTGATGATGGAATTGGCCTCTCCTCTCATCATGTGCCCAATCCATCTCCGTTTCTCTGTGATGATTGAGATCTCTAACCTCCATGTTGTTAAATTTGTTGTTTCGTTGCAGCATGTTCAAGATCAAGTTTATTATCATCCAACCGTATACATGTATACTACCGAACGAAACAACATTTCTCAGGAACAGGAGTTACAAGCTGGAGTCCATGGACCTCTTGCTTAACAGAATTAGTCCATGGCATAAAAAAGGTTTGGAACTCTTGCTCCAGACCAAGGTGTACAAACCAGTACCTATAGTCACACACAAAACCTAAAGTAATAGTACCACAAATAAAGTAACAAATAATTAAATATATTCCAGAAGATTGACATTTAGCACAGGGTGCATTTACGACACAAGATAAAAGGTAAACAGTGTAACGCTACTGGTGATTCATAAATGATGAGACCTGGGTGGTGGCAGGGAGTTCAGTTGTCTTATGACCTGGGGGTAGAAGCAGTTTTCCAACAGTCCTTGTCCTGATACTATGGTACCCCCGCCTGAAACAGTACAGTGTAAAGACAAGAAAGTTACTATAAATTCCAAAAAACAAATACTGCAGAAGAAAAGAGCAATGAGGCATTATTCACGGGTTCATGGTCCAGTCAGAAATCTGATGGCAGAGGGGAAGAAGCTACTCCTGAATTATTGAGTGTGTGTCTTCATGCTCTTGTACCTCCGCCTTGATGGTAGTAATAAGAAGAGAGTATGTTCCAGTTGGTGAGGGTCATTAAAGACAGATGCCACCTTATTGAGGCATCACCTTTGTAAGATGCCCTCAATGGTGGCAAATGTAATGTCCATGCTGGAGCTGGCTGAGTTTACAGCCCCTGCAGCTTTTTCAGATCCACTACATTGGTTTCTCCATACCAGAAATGATGCAGCCAGTTACAGTGCTCTCCACAGTACATTTGTAGAAATTTGCAAGAGTCGTGGATGACCTGTATGATGTTAAGAGAAGCTAAAGCGCTGTGCTCCAAACCACAGTGCAGGTAATAACAAACTAACTGAGATGGCAATCTGCCTGTCATCATGACCTCAGCCACAGTTGGATCCACGTGTGATAACTGTTCACAAACAGAACATCTGCCACACCTATGGGCAGATATCTGATTCAAGATTGTTTAATGTTATTTCCAGTACCCAAGTGTAAAAGAGAGCAATATAATTGTTATTTCAAAACTGATGCAGCAAAAAGAGAATGAGGGTGTTGAATGGGTACAAGATGGCTTTTTAGAGCAGTTTGTTGTTGAGCCTATTAGAGAATTAGCTATACTGGATTGGGTGTTATGTAATGAACCAGAGGCAATTAGGGACCTTATGGTAAAGGAACTCTTAGGAAGCAGTGATCACAATATGATTGAGATCAACTTGAAATTCAATAGAGAGAAAATAAAGTCTGACATTTCAGTGAAGTATAGGAAATTACAGTGATATGAGAGAGGGACTGGCCAAACTAATTGGAAGGAGATGCTAGCAGGGATGACAGTAGATCAGCAATGGCGTGAGTTTCTGGGGAGAATGAGGAAGCTGCAGGACAGATGTATTCCAAAAACGAAGAAACACGCGGATGGCAAAATAGTATAACTGTGGCTGACAAGGGAAGTCAAAGCTAACGTAAAATCAAAAGAGAAGGCATACAACAAAGCAAAAAATAGTGGGAAGATAGAGGATTGGGAAGCTTTTAAAATGTATAGAAAATAGGAGAATTATTAGGAGGAAAAAGATGAAATATGAAAGCAAGCTAGCAAACAATATCAGAGTGGATAGAAAAAGCTTTTCCAACTATTTAAAAAATAAAAGAGAGATGAGAGTGGATATAAGGCCGCTAGAAATGAGGGTGGAGAAATAATATCGGGGGACAAGGAGATGGCAGATGAACTAAATGAGTATTTTGCATCAATCTTCACTGTGGAGGACACTGGCAGTGTGCCAGGTATTGAAGGGTGTGAAGGAAGAGAAGTGAGTGCAGTTACTATTACAAGGGAGAACATACTCGAAAAGCTGAAAGACTTAAAGATGTATAAGTCACCTGGACCAGATGAACTGCATTCGAGGATTCTGAAAGACGTAGTGGTAGAGATTGTGGAGGCATTAGTAATGATCTTTCAAGAATCATTGGACTTTAGCATGGTTCCAGAGGACTGGAAAGCTACAAATGTTACTCCATTCTTTAAAAAAGAAAGGAGGCAGGAGAAATTATCGACCAGTTAGCCTGACCTCAGTGGTTAGGAAGATGTTGGAGTCAACTGCTAAGGATGAGGTGATGGAGTACTTGGTGGCACAGGACAAGATAGAACAAAATCAGCATGGTTTCCTTAAGAGATAATCTTGCCTGATGAACCTGTTGAAATTCTTTGAGGAGATTACAAGTAGGATAGATAAAGGAGATGTTGTGGATGTTGTGTATTTGTATTTTCAGAAGACCTTTGACAATTTGCCACATATGATGCTGCTTACCAAGTTAAGAGCGCATGGTATTACAAGAAAGTTACTAGCATTGTTAGAGCATTTGCTGATTGGTAGGAGGCAGCAAGTGGGAATAAAAGGATCATTTTCTGGTTGGCTGCTTTTTATGCTGTATATAAATGATTCAGATGATGGAATAGATGCCTCTGTTGTCAAGTTTGCAGATGATACAAAGATTGGTGGAGGGGAAGGTGGTGTTGAGGAAACAGGAGGGCTGCAGAAGGACTTAGATAGATTAGGAGAATGGGCAAGAAAGTGGCAAATGAAATACAATGTTGGAAAATGCATGGTTATGCACTTTGGTAGAAGAATAACTGTGCAGAGTATTTTCTAAATAGAGAGAAAATCCAAAAATCTGAGATGCAAAGAGGCTTGGGAAATCTTGTGCTGAACACCCTGAAGGTTAAATTGCAGGTTGAGACAGTGGTGAGGAAGGCAAATGCAATGTTAGTATTCATTTCAAGAGTTCTAGAATACAACAGCAGGGATGTAATGCTGAGGCTTTATAAGGCACTGGTGAGCATCACCTTGAGTATTGTGAACAATTTTGGGCTCCTTATCAGTCTTAGGTTCAGTGACAGTTCATAAGGATGATTCTTGAATGAAAGGGTTATCATATGAGGAACTTTTGATGGCTCTGGGCCTGTACTCGCTGGAATTTAGAAGGATGGGGGCGGTGGGAATCTCAATGAAACCTTTCTAATGTTGAAAAGCCTAGATAGAGTAGATATGAAAAGGACTTTTCCCACGGTGAGGGAGTCTAGGACAAATGGGTACAGCTTCAGGATAGAGGGGCATCCATTTAAAAAGGAGATGCGGAGAAATTTCTTTAGCCAATGGGCGGCCAATTTATGGAATTTGTTATCAGAGGCAGCTGTGGAGGTCTGGCCACTTAAAGTGGAGATTGATAGGTTCTTGATTGGTCATGGCATCAAAAATTATAGGCAGAAGGCTGGGGAGTAGGGCTGTGGAGGGGTAAAAAAAGGATCAGCTATGACTGAATGTCAGAACAGGTTCAATGGGCCAAATCGCTAATTGTGCTCCTATGTCTTATGGTCTTGTGGCCTTATCATGGGACTTGAACTTCAAGCCTCTGAGCCCAGGACTTGCTGGCCTGGAAGGTCACCACCAGCCTTGACCTTGGGGCTCGCCGATCATGGTCTGGGACCATGGCTATCGCTGGTCTTCGTCCATAGTGTCTGCTGACCAGAACCCCCAAGGATTGCATATGTTCAACCGTGGAGCATTCCAGTCTGGACTACGAACACCAGCTTAAGCCCCAGACTTTTCATTTACTGCCCCTGACCATTAACACCCGTTATCCTGACCCTAGATCCTAAATTGACGTCTAATTCCTCATGCTATCCCTAAAACCATCCTCACAAGCCTAAAAAACAGTGAAGTCTAAGCCACAACCTCAAAGGGCATCATATTTCAGCACCATCTCAACCACTGGTTTGGGCTTCACTGCACCCTAATTAGTGGGCACTGCCAATTCCAATTTAATCCCAGCATGGTTGAGTTCAAAAGCAGAGAGGTGATGTTGCAGCTTTATGAAATAATGTTTCGACCACACATGGAATATTGAGCTCAGTTCTGGTTGCCTCTTTATAGGAAAGATGTGGAAACTTTAGAGAGGGTGCAGAGGAGATTTGCCAGGATGCTGCCTGGATTAGAGGGCATGTCTTATGAGGATAGGCTGAGGAACTAGGACTAGGACTTTTTTCTTTGGAGTGAAGGAGGATGAGATACAACTTGATAGAAGTGTATAAGATGACAAGAGGAATTGAATGGGTGGACAGGCCCAGGACTTTTTCCTAAGAAGGCAATGGCTAATACAAGAGGCACAATTTTAAGGTAATTGGCATAAAGTATAGGGGGCTGTCAATGCTAGTTTTTTTTCACACAGCGATTGGTGAGCGTGTGGAACATTCTAATGGGGTGATGGGAGAGGCAGACACATTTGGGAATTTTGAGAAACTCTTAGCTAGGCACATGGATGATAGAAAAATGGAGGCCTGTGTGGGAGGGAAGAGTTAGATTGATCTTAGAGTACAGCCAGTGGTGACTTTATTAGCTACAAATGTATACTTGCCCCTAAATGTAAATATCTAATCAGCCAATCATGTGGCAACAAATCAATGCAGAAAAATATGCGGGCAAGGTTAAGTGGTTCAGTTATTGTTCAGACCAAACTTAGAATGGGGTAGAAATGTGATCTAAGTGACTTTGACTGTGGAGTGATTATTGGTGCCAGACAGGGTGGTTTGAGTATTTTGGAGACTGCTGATCTCCTGGGATTTTCATTTCATTTCTTTTTTCACTTTTCAATCTTTTTATTGATTTTCAAGGGATTTTCATGCATAGCGGTTTCTCGAGGAGGGTTTCCCAAAGTGGGGTCCACAGGCCCATCAGTTAATGGTAGGGACAATGGCATTAAAAAGGTTGGGAATTCCTGCTTTACATTTACAGATGGAGAATAGGCAGACTGCTTCAAGCTGACTGGACATCCATAGTAACTCAAATAACAATGTATTACAGCAGAGGTGTGCAGAAGAACATCTCTGAACACACAACCACATCGAACTTTGAAGTGGACAGGCTCAACAGCACAGACCATGAATATAGACTCAGTGGCCACCATATTAATTACAGGAGGTACAAAATAAAGTGACCACTGAGTAAATGGTTTTAAGCTGTTTACTTTTAATCTTTTAGATTGGGTTTTGGTTTAAGATAGCTTTTTTCTTTATAAGTAACATCTATGTATATAGAACATAGAACATGTAACACTACAGCAGAGGCATTTTTAACCCATGATGTTGTGCTGACCTTTTAACCTACTCTAAATTCACTCTAACCCTTTCCTCCCACATAGTCCTCCATTTTTTTATCATCCATGTACCTAAGAGATTCTTAAATGTCCCTAATGTATCTGCCTTTACCACCACCCCTGGCAGCGTGTTCCACACACACACCACCCTCTATGTAAATAAAACCTTTGACATCCTCCTTTACTTTCCTCCAATCACCTTAAAATTATGCCCATTGTTATTAGCCATTTCCACCATGGGAAAAAGTCTCTGGCTGTTCACTCGATCGATGCCTCTCATCATCTTGTACACCTCTATCAAGTAAATTGATGATGCAGTTTGTAGATAAACTTTAAGTGGAATGAAAGTTTCTGAGAATTTTTTAAAAATGTAAAATGCATTTAATTTAATAGCAGAGGCAAAAATTGCACAACTGGAATAGAATGTTTCATGATAGTTATTGTTCAAGTAGAATGAAGAGAAATACATTCAGTGGCATTGTGCTAGTGAATATAAATTTAAACACTTACAAAGCATTCATCCATAGACTAATCTTTAAAGGCTAATAAATTACCGCCTAGGCAGCCATACAAACAGCTACTAGATGTGAATTAGAATGTGGTAGTTAAAAAGGAAGATTTTCAATCAAAGTCTGTTGAGAGAATAGTAGGATTTTCTAAAGAGGTATGTTGTGCCAGTTCACAAGTTTAAAGAAAGACAATTTTCATGATTTATGAAAGCTACTATAGAGGTTTTCCAGTGTTGAGTAGCAGGTGAATCATTCAGTGGAGAATGAGCACAGATCCCTGTTTTCACTAAGGAACTGTTGTGTTAGGGGTAACTGTGGCATGTCTTTGCCATCTATCACCAGAGTGTCAAAGTGGAAACATACTGTGGCAGGACTAAGTTAAGAAAGTTGTTTTAAGGGATGTCCAAAACAGAGTGGGCAAAAACCCACCCCTTCCACTTCGTCATGGTCTGAGTAGGAAGGACATTTACTTCCCACTGATCGTTGTTAAATATTGTTGTTTAGAGTGAAACAGTTCTGACGACTGCCAGATCAGTTCTCTAGCAGTTTGATTTCTCTGTCATTTTGTAAAATACTCTTATTTTATTTTATTTAGCAATACAGCATGAAGCTCACCTTCCCAGCAACCCCCGACAAACCCAATTAACCCTACCCTAATCACTGGACAATTTACAATGACCAATTACCATACGCAGTCTGGAAACCGGAGGACCCAGGGAAAACCCACGTGTTCCATGGGGAGGACATACAGAAACTCATTCTAGAATGGTGCCAGAATTAAACTCTGAACTCTGGAATGCCCGAAGCCGTAAAGGGGTCATGCTGGCCTCTACACAACCACAGTGCCCTATACACGTACAAACAACTCCTACAAATAAAATAAATAGAGAAGCTGGATAATTCAAAATTCCAAATCGTTTAATGTCATTTCCAGTACATAAGTGTAAAGGAGAATGAAATAATTGTTACTCCAGATCCGATGCAGCACAAAAAACACAGTAAGATGAAGAACACAGTAATAATAAACAGCAATAAATTTAAAATACATAAGATAGCTTATAATCATTGCTTGTATGACTCGAGACACAGGAGCATCTGTACAGAAGGTGACTCTGACAAGAAACAATAGAGTAGTGGTGGTTGGGGGTGTGCAGGGGTGGGTTGGTGGGTGGAGGTGTTGATCGGCCTTACTGCCTGGGGAAAGTAACTGATTTGAGACTGGTGGTCCTGGTGTGGATGCTCCGTAGACTCCTCCCTGATGGGAGTGGAACGAACAGTCCACTAGTAGGGTGCGTGGAATCCTTTCTGTACATACATCCTTGATGGTGGGTAGGCCGGTGCCAGTGATGTGTTGGGCAGTTTTGACTACCCATTATAGAGCTTTCCTGTCTGTCCCAGGCATGAAGTTTCAAGGAGGTTTAATAGAGACCTGCTGCCACCCAGCACCCATTCTGAATGCCCTCCCACACCATCCCCACTCCCAATCTCTCTGACATATTCTCATCCTGCACAAGTCACTCTTCAACTTTTATTGCAGCTGTTTCACATATTTATATGCCTGCTTGTTTTATTATGATAGTGTCAGTAACATTATGACGATGATGGCATCCGTTAGTCTTGCAAGACCATGATTGCTTTAGTCTTGCTTTAGTCTGGAGTGTTCTCTCTAGGATGCAGGCCTGGGCAAGGTTGTATGGAAGACTGGCAGTTGCCCAAGCTGCAAGTCTCCCCTCTCCACGCCACCGATGTTGTCCAAGGGAAGGGCAAGGGCTGATACAGCTTGGTACCAGTGACGTCGCAGTAGTTGTCAGAACGAGGTTGAAGGCAATGTTGGACTGCCTTAGGGACTCCAGCTCCGGATTTTTCCTCAGGGTTTACTCCCAGAACCTTTCCCATGAGTGGGTATGGCCGCAAGGCAGCAGAAGTTTGACATCAGTGTTTTCCCTCTCTGATTAATATTATACTGTCTACATAAACAAGCATTTCACACTTTATGTCAACCTGTCAATCTTCAGGCTGTGTCACTTAGGGACTTGTGTTAATATTATTTTGTGACTGTATGTGATGGATTGTAACAATCTGCTGTGTGTGACCATATGTACTGTGTATTGTACCTTGACCTTTGAAGAATGATGTTTTGTTTAGCTGTATACATGTGATTGGTTGTATGACAATAAAATTGATTTTGTCAAAGTTTATTTTGAGCAAAGGGGCCAATGTTCCTGAGGAGACTGACGTCCTTTAACATCACGCTGGAATTAAGGAGATTGAGAGGGGATCTGATTGCAACATGTAAGATTATTAAGGGATTGGACAAGATAGAGGCAGGAAATATGTTCCAGATGCTGGGAGAGTCCAGTACCAGAGGGCATGGTTTGAGAATAAGGGGTAGGACAGAGTTAAAGAAAAACTTCTTCTCCCAGAGAGTTGTGGAGGTCTGGAATGCACTGCCTCGGAAGGCAGTGGAGGCCAATTCTCTGGATGCTTTCAAGAAGGAGCTAGATAGGTATCTTAAGGATAGGGGAATCAAGGGATATGGGGACAAGGCAGGAACTGGGTATTGATAGTAGATGATCAGCCATGATCTCAGAATGGCGGTGCAGGCTTGAGGGGCCGAATGGTCTACTTCTGCACCTATTGTCTATTGTTTATTATCTGCCGGACAATGCTGAGGATGTTCTACGAGTCTGTGGTGGCCAGTGCTATCATGTTTGCTGTTGTGTGCTGGGGCAGCAGGCTGAGGGTAGCAGACACCAACAGAATCAACAAACTCATTTGTAAGACCAGTGATGTTGTGGGGGTGGAACTGGAATCTCTGACGGTGGTGTCTGAAAAGAGGATACTGTCCAAGTTGCATGCCATCTTGGACAATGACTCCCATCCACTCCATAATGTATTGGTTAGGCACAGGAGTACATTCAGCCAGAGACTCATTCCACCGAGATGCAACACTGAGTGTCATAGGAAGTCATTCCTGCCTGTGGCCATTGAACTTTACAACTCCTCCCTCGGAGTGTCAGACACCCTGAGCCAATAGGCTGGTCCTGGACTTATTTCCACTTGGCATAATTTACTTATTATTATTTAATTATTTATGGTTTTATATTGCTATATTTCTACACTATTCTTGGTTGATGCGACTGTAACGAAACCCAATTTTCCTCAGGATCAATGAAGTATGGCTGTCTGTTTAAGCAAATTCAACAATTAAGAGGAAAAAACATACATTTATGTCATTGTTGGAATATATGAACACTAAAATCTTGATGTGATTGTTTCTGACTTTGTTGATTCTCTTTTTGTGCAGATTTAGAGGTCTTATTTGCAGTCTTTCTGCTGTAGTTTCAGATTTTTTTCCTTAGTAATTGTCATTGTTTGACAAGTAAGGCCCTGGTTAAGAGTTTTATTGCTAATGCTGTAAGGTATTTCATTTAGTAGCTTTCTGTAGAAGCAGTATAGAATATTTTGGTTTCAACTAAAGGGTCAACTTGTTCAACTTGGAAATGTTGAGTCAGCCAATAAGGATGGTGGAATTAGGAGAAGGTTCTAGAGAAAGCTGGGCGGAGAGCGACTTGTGATAGACACTGGTGGGGTTTGGGTTCTTTTGGCAGGAGATGCGGAGAAGATCAGAAAAGACGGCTGTAAGATTTGATTCAATGGGAAGATGCAATTATTAGGAGTCCAAGATGGGAAGTTCTACCGGTGATGAGAATTCAGCACCGTGAGTAACAGTCATACCCAGCTATTGGACAATATGAACTCCAACGCATGTGCACAATTAGACTGGTTTAGTTGTAATGGGCCTGTTTTTTTCTGTTTCTTTCTTTTATTTCTATTAATAACCATTGGATAAAGCTAAAATTAGTAAATACACTTTCTTTACAATTGTATGCAGTGTACAATCTGTTATTTCTTGCCAACTGGTAATTGTGTGTGGGCAGTATTTACACAGCATTCACGCAAATCGGGGTTTAAAATGAAGCTTCGATTGTCATGTGCATAGAGGTATTATAGGAAAAATTTGCTTTGCAGGCATCCATAAAGATTTGTTCATCACATCAGAAGATCATCGGAGCCTCTCTTCCACTCTTCCGAGGTATGATCAGGAGCACTCTATACGCAGGGCCCGTAGTATTGTCAGTCACTCCCTCCCAACTGCCCCACAGTCTCTTTGACCCGCTGCCCAGGCAGGAGGTACTGTAGCAATCGGACAAAAACTGTCAGAATGGGAAAAAGCTTCTTCCCCCAGGCCTTGAGACAACTAAACTCCCTGCCACCACCCAGGTCTCATCACTTGTGAAGCACCAGTAGCATTATACTATTTATTTTTTAACTTGTGTCGTAAATGCACCTCATGCTAAATGCCAGTCTTCTGGAATATAGTTATTATTTGCTAATTTATTTGTGGTAATATTACTTTTTGCATTATTTGTGAGTTGTATGTACTGTGTTGTACATCTAGGTCTAGAAGAACATTGTTTTATTTGGCGCTTTACGTATATACAGCTGAAATGAAAATGAACTTGAAAATAGAAACTAGAACAGTACAGCACAGGAACAGGCCCTTCCTCACACAAAGTTGTGCTGAGCTAATTAAATTAGTAATCAAATGGGCAAAGTAACTAACCCCTTATGCCTACACAATGTCCACATCTTTCCACTTTCCTCACATTCACAAATCTATCTAAATCTTTCTTAGAAGTCCCTAATATGTCTGCCTCTACCACCACCCCAGGAAGCATATTCCAGGTACCACCACTCTCCGTGTAAAAAAAAACTTGCCTCTCACATCTCCTTTGAAATTATACCCTCTCACCTTAAAAGCATGCCCTCTGGTATTAGACATTTCAACCCTTGGAAAAAGATCTTGTCTGCCTACTCTACCTCTGCCTCTTATATTCTTATAAACTTCTATCAGATCTCCCTTCGGCCTCCATTGCTCCAGAGACAACTACCTGAGTTTGTCCACATCTCTTTAAACTGGTGTCCTGGAGTTACGCAGGAAGGCAACAGATTTGTCAGCCCAACTGGTCCCTACTGAACAAAATTCCTATTTAAATTAGTCTTTCACATGCATGACCCATATCCATTTAACCCTTTTCTATCCACCTATCCAAGAACCTTTTTGAATGTTGCTGTTGCACCTGGCTCAATGCCTTCTCCATGGTGGAAAAAGTCACCCCTTAGTTTCCTATTAAATATCTCAGCTATCACCTTAAACCAGAAGTTCCCAAGGTTTCTTAGGCCTGGACCCTTACCATTAACTAAGGGGTCCATGGACCCCAGGCTGTGAACCCCTGCCATAAACTGATCATTATTAAATATTATTGTTTAGAGTGAAACAGTTTTGACCTCTGCCAAATCTGTTTTCTCTGAGCATCCTTTAAATGACATAAAAATAGATGCTGTGGGAATGCAGATGTTTCTGTTACACAAAGAATTCTTTTATAAGTTTGGGGTTGAGAAATATTGCTGGATTGTACAGAGGGACCACAAAACTACATACAAACAGTTTAAAAGCACAAGATGAATCTATTAAATGTACAGAAAGAAAATATATTATGCATCAATGTATTCCTTCAATTTCATAAGGACAAAGTTCATTACAGAAAGCTCCAATGGCTATCACATGTTAAAGATTCAGATTCATTTATTTATCACAGGTACATTGAAACACACAGTGAGGTCCATTGGTATGATAATAATCAACGCTCCCAAGGATATGCTGGGGCAGCTACCAGGTTAACCACACATTCTGGTGCCTCTACAGCATGCCCACAATGTTCACAGAACACAACAAGCAATAAAACAACACTAGCACAATGAGCCCTGTTCCATCCTCCCACTCTCCCACACACACGGACAGTCCTCTAACCCCAGAACAGAGAAGAAAACAGTAACACCAATTTATTGAAAAAGGATCCAGTGCTTTCCCAGCATATATGACAAATAAACTCTTCTCAGGCTTCCAGACGGGTACAAGTGTTGATTATAACTGATGACAAATTCTGCTGCTATCTTCATCAGGGATGGTGCCTGGGCATGTCTAGTCCAGTGGTATTTATACCCCCATAGTCCATCCCTTCTGACCAGTTAGTCCTCATCCAATCAGTTTCTGCTTTCCCACCTTGTTTACAATCAAATTCCAGTTCAAATTCTAATCATATCTCCCCTCATTCTCCAACACTCCATGGAATAAATCTCCCTTTTTCCTCATCAAATCTCCCCTCATTCTCCAACACTCCATGGAATAAATCTCCCCTTTTCCTCATCAAATCTCCCCTCATTCTCCAACACTCCATGGAATAAATCTCCCCTTTTCCTCATCAAATCTCCCCTCATTCTCCAACGCTCCAGGGAATAAATCTCCCCCTTCCTCATCAAATCTCACTTCATTCTCCCCAACACTCCCCTCATCTCCTACCCTCCAGGAAATAAAGTCTGATTTCTATTTTTTCCCAGATCACATTAGAACATGGAAAATTGTCACTCAATAACTAGGGAGGAGGTCGGACAGCCTATCACACGGAGGGAGAGTTTACATGCATGGCACAACATTCCACTAAACGCAAACAACAGATGTGTTATAACTTGCACATGAAATTTGAATGCTTTCAAATGAACTGGAAGTTTGCAAATCTCCTGGAGGATTTGCATTTTAAGTAGGCATTTCAATCTACTTTTTATTATACTGTAGAATTCAGGATTTTCCCATCAAAATGTAAAAATGGGAACAACTTCCATTTTATGCCACCTTCAATGTACCAATCACTCTCACATATATAAAAAATGACTTAGTTATGAATCTCAATACTGTATATTTTTCTAAAGAAGTGCCACTAAACAAATATCAAAGTTCAAAGGTCAATGTAAATTTATTATCAAAGTACATATACATTATCATATACAACCCTGAGATTCACTTTCTTGTGGGCATACTCAATAGATCTATTAGCCATAATAAAATCAATAAAATACCACACCAACAGGGCAGACTAATATTAGCTATATAATCTAGCATATATTGCTGCAAAAACATGTACATACATAAGAATTAGAAGCAATTATTGCTGGAGAGAAGATGTTCCACTCAGTTTATAAGTGGAATGTCCTTCACTCGAGTTTTGCATTATAACCTCAAACGATCTTGAGCACTGTACTGCTGCCGCAAAGCAACAAGTTTCACAACATATGTCAGATAGATCGGCTGGTTCAGTGGTGTCAGACCAACAACCTTATACTCAACATCAGTAAGACCAAGGAATTGATCGTCGATGTCAGAAAGGGTAAGTCGAGGGAACAAATACCAGTCCTCGTCAAGGGGTCAGCAGTGGAAAGGGTGAGCAGCTTCAAGTTCCTGGGCCCAAGGTATTGATGCAATTACAAGGAAGACATGACAGTGGCTGTAGTTCATTAGAGTTTGAGTAGATTTTTTTCTGTCACCAAAGACTCGCAAATTCCTATACATGTACCATGGAGAACATTCTGAGCGGTTGCATTCACTATCTGGTACAGAGGATCGGTAAAAGCTGCAGAAAATTGTAAATTCAGCCGTCTCCATCATGGGCACTAGCCTCTCTACCACTGAGGACACCTTCAAAAGACGATGCCTCAAAAAGGCAGCATCCATCACTGTCACACACCACGCAAGACATACTCTCTTCTCATTACTACCATCAGAGAGAAGGTACAGGAGCCTGAAGAGCTACACTTCTATGAACAGCTTCTTCTCCTCCACCATCAGGTTTCTGAATGGACAATGAACCCATGAACACCTCCTTACTTTTTGCTTTGTTTTTGCACTTGAAGTTCACTCTTGCTTCGCCCTGTTTTCGAAGAAGGCCTGGGCAATGTTCTAACCAACACAGTGAGCTGGCACATCCACTGCATTCCCTCACTTTACTACTTGCAATTGGTCTGCGGCCGATTATTGGTTCATGTTGCCTGTTTAGTCTCACTGTCTATCACTACTCCCAGTTCACCCTACACAGTTCGCTACCCCACCATCCTCTCAGGCTCATTTGCTGTGTTCCAATCAGATCAGCTCGATCTCCACTCTGATCTTCACTCTTCAAGGTCCACCGAAGCCACATCATGTCACGTCAGCACCAGGTCTGCTAGATTCACTCTAGATCATCCCGCTACCTCCTCTCTTCTCCTCAGCCACCTGCTCCATCTGTGCCATTGAAGTTCAATTTCGCTTCGCACTGTCTTCGACACAGGCCTGGTCCATGTCCTTCCAAACCTGGGTGCGGTGGCTCATCTCCTGCTCTCCTTCACCTTACACGGTGCGCTTGGAATCATCCTGCAGCTGAGTACTGGTTCCCAATCCCAGCCTAGTTTACTCTCAATCTGTCCAACCATGCCCTTGATTCACGAAATACAGTCCCGCCCTCCCAGGGTCTGCCAGGGCCACTCCAGCCATATTCCTTTCAAGTCCGCACCCAGTTTGCTTGATTCACTCCAGATCATCCCACTGCCCCAAAATTTGTTAAATATATGAGAACAAGATAATGTAAAAATAATTAAATCAAAAGCAGACAATTACCCAAGTTTCATCGCTATATCAGAAACAAGTGAGAAAGTTATTGTGTCTGCCATAATCTATCAATACTTTATTAACGACGTAATAGAACATACTAAAAGGACACACCAGAACATGGAACAATGATGTGCTGACCCTTTAACCTACTCTAAGATCAATCTAACACTTCCCTCTCACATAGCCCAACATTTTTCTATCATCCATGTGCCTACCTAGCGCGTAGAGTCTTTTAAATGCCTCTAATGTATCTGCTTCTACCATCAACCCGGCAGTAACATGGTAAACTCAGAGCGCTACATAGAACAGTTCTGCACAGTGCAGGCCCTTCGGAAAATTGTCTTGTTGGACGCTCCCTCCTTAAATGGGAACCTCCTCTGAACCATTCACAGTAAAATAATATCCAGTCATAAATTTGAAAGCCAAAATTAGTCACAGTAATCTTGATGTGGTTTCCTAATGTATAGCAAAATGATGTAAAATTTATATTCTGACCACCTTAAGATAAATATCTGCATTACATAAACTTTCCTTGTTGCATAGAGCATAGAACAGTTCAGCACTAATCAGGCCCTTCCTGTCAATACTTTCTTATAGTAATCGAGCAGAGGACACAGAACACTACAGCACAGAATGGGCTGTTCAGCCGACGATGTTGTGCTGAACCCTTAACATGCTCTAAATCAATCTAAAACAAGAGAAAATCTGCTGATGCTGCAAATCCAAGCAAGACAAACTAAGTGCTGGAGGAACTCAGCAGGCCAGGCAGCGTCTATGGAGAGCAGTAAACAGTCAATGATTCGGGCTGAGACCCTTCATCTGAACTGAATCCAAATCAGTCTAACTCTTTCCTCTCACATAGCCCTCCATCATTTCTTTCATTCATGTGCCTACCCTGATATATCTACCTCTACCACCACCAACACTCCCGCTAATGTTTTTACAGCTACACGGACCAATCATTGCTCTGAGCAGGAAATTTTGATATGGTCTGAAAACTACATGGCATTATAAATGTTTATTTTTGTAATATGTACTCTATCAATATTAAAACACTGACAATGTAAATATGTTGAAGCTCGAAAATGCTTCAAATGGTACATTTACTATTGTAATAACATTATATAAAGGAAAATTCCAGCTGTGTGGCAACAAAGGCCAGGTTCACAGGTGCATTTCAAGTCAATGCAAGTCAAGTTTATTGTCATTTAACTATATATGTGTATATAATGTATTTAACATTTATAATGTGTATAGAAACCAGACAATATTTCTCTGAACCTGTGAAGGCAAGGATTAACCACATAAAAACAACAAACTAAAGTGCATTAATTATAAATATTGTAAGGTACAGAACAAATTAACCAGTGACACTTCGAATCAGATGCGGCAGGGTTCAGTCACTCACTCACACAACTTAGAGGGAACGGTGGCCACCAGCCCTGGCAGGGTGTTCCATACACCCAGCACACTGTGTGAAAAAAGCCTACCTTTGAGATCCTCCCTATACTTTCCTCCAATCACCTTAAAGTTACTTCCACCCTTCCAACACATTAGCCATTCCTGCCCTGGGTAAAAGTAGTCATCCCCTCTGGACTGGGAAAATAGAAATGTCATTTCACCTTTAAAAATTAGTAACAGAAACTCATGAGTAACTCTTCTCCTTTCCTTTCCAGTTCTGAAGAAGGGTCTCAGCATGAAACGTCAACTGTCTGTTCATTTCCATAGATGCTGCCTGACCTCCCAAGTTCCTCCAGCATTTTGTGTTGTAACTAAATCCCTGCATCTTTCATTATAGCCAGGCAACTAGAATTTTTTATATGGAACCAAGTGACTGAAATGTTGATCAATAACAATTTTTTTAATATCACTGGCATTTGCACTGAAATTCATTGTTCTGTGCAAGCAGTACAGAGCAATACATCATAATAAAAAACTATAAATTACAATAAGAAATGTATATAAAATTAAATTGAAAATATAGTGCAGACAGATAGCAAAAAAGAAAAAAATAAAGAGGAAATGTTCATAGGTTCAATATCCGCTCAGAATTCTGATGGCGGAGGGGAAGAGGCTGTTCCTAAAACAATGAGTGTGATAACAATTTGACCAGAAAGAGCCAACAGGAGTTGCCAAGGCGAAAATACCACCATGAGGGAGGAGTACAGGAATTAATCGGTTAATTGGTCACATGGGTGTATTTGGGTGGCATGGGCCAGAAGAGGCTGTAACTGTGCTGCTCGTCTCTAAATCCCACCCAAAATATTAACCCATGTGCTGCTTTGTGATCATTTCTTCTTTCTAAGTGGAAAGTTCTTTAGAAAACGGTTACAATTAGAGCATGAAATACCAGTGTAGTCCTTGCATGTTCAGAGTTGCTCTGGGGCACACCCTCTTGCAAGTCACAACACAAAGTGCGTTAGTAACAACAGCAAACAGAGCACAAATAGTCGAGGTCAGGATAGCTGGGACTTGTGCTTTTATCCATTTACAAAATGAAGTAGATGGCTTTCAGTAACACCATTATCCCTTGTCGTCTAGCAGATAAACCACTTAACCTCCAGTTAATTTTAAAGAGCTGTGTAGCAAGTATTAACAAAATACAATCTGATTTTGCAGGCTTTAAGACCTGTAGGCTAAACAAATGATTGGCACTGAGATCAGCCAATGAAGAGTCACTGCTAGAACTCGTTGTGTGCCATGCCTCAAAATTCAAATCACATTAAGATTCCAATTCAGATGCCTCTCGAAGGTGATGTCTGGCATGAAGGACCCACAGGACTATAAGTCCATAAGGTATAGGTGCTGAATTAGACCATTCGGCCCATTGAGTCTGCTGTGCCATTCCATCAACCCCATTTTCCTGCCTTCTTCCTGTAACCTTTAACATACTTACTAATCAAGGAACTATCAACCTCTGCAGTAAATATACCCAAAGATGGCCTCTGCAGCTACCTGTGGCAACAAATTCCACAGGTTCACCTCCCCCTGGCTAAAGAAATACCTCTTCATCTCTGTTCTTTGTATATCCTTGTATATGGAAGCTGTGCCCTCTGTTCCAAGACTGCCCCATCACTGAACTGCTCCACAATCTCTGGACTCACTTTCAAGGATTCTTCATCTCATGTTCTTGATATTTATTGCTTATTTGTTTATTATTGATAGTACTTTTTCTTTTGTATTTGCAAGTTGTTGTCTTTTGCATAAGGTTGTTTGAGAGTCCTGTTGGATATGGATTTTCATTGATTCTATTGTGCTTCTTGGAATATGTTGGATGCCTGCAAGAAACCAAATCTCTGGGTTGTATATGGTGACATAAATATACTTTGATAATGAATTTATCTTTACTTTGCTTTATAGGAAACACCCTTTCCACTGTATTTTGGCCTTTCAATATTGGGTAGGTTTCAGTGAGATCCTCCTCGTTCTTCTGAACTCCGGTGAGTACAGGAGCAGAGCCACCAAATATTTTTCAAGCGATAACCCATTCATTCCTGGAATCAATCTCGTGAACCTCCTCTGAAGCCTGTCCAATGTCTGCACAACCTTTCTTAAATAACTATTCATAATGCTCCATGATCTTTGAATCTTTGAAGTGAAGCCTCACCAGAGCCTTATAAAGCTTCAGCATTACATCCTTGCTTTTGTTTTCTAGTCCACTTGAAATGAATGCTAACATTGCAGTTGCCTTCCTCACCACAGACTCAACCTGCAAGTTAACCTTTCAGAAAGGTTTGTAGGGCTATGGTCCAGGTGCAGGTTGATGGGCCAAATGAGAATAATGGACAACATTTGTTTGTTTGGCTGTTTATTTATTCATTCGTGTTATTTATTTATTTAGAGATACAGTTCAGAACAGGCCCTTCTGGCCCATCAAGCTGCACCGCCTAGCAACGCACCTATTTAACATTAGTCTAATCACCAATTAACCTACTAACCGGTACGTCTTTGGAATATAGGAGGAAACGGTAGCAACAGGAGGAACCCATGTGTCATGGGAAGGATGTAAAGACTCCTAACAGACAGCAGCAGAATTGATCTCCAAACTCCGTGCCTGCAAGGTGCAATAGTGTTGGGATGAGTGCAATGCTATCGTGTTCTAGGAGCCTGGATTTGAAGAGCTGAAAGGGCCTGCTTCAGAGCTGTAATGCTCTCCGACTGAATGATATAAATGGGCTTTTTTCAAATACTATGTCCCATTAAGTTTACAGTAAAATGCACTAATTTTTAAAATATGTTCCCAGATTAATGCTGGTAGCTGTGCTTTAATTGTTGGCTCAATCTCAAACAAGAGAAAATCTGCAGGTGCTGGAAATTGTTGGTTTCACCTTTCCTTGAAGGGGTAAATCCTCGGCCTGAATCTCACTGAAACTTTAACTCTGACTTTCCCCACAGATGGTGCCTGACAGAGACTAACACCAACATTCTCTGGCTTTTGTTTGTAGATTATCGAACCCTATTGTTCTCAGCTCCTTCATCAACCCAGGAGTTAGTCTTCACAGAAGCATCGAGTTCAGTTTGGCAGGATAAATGCGCTCTCTCTGGAAACAGCTGTGGTCTCAAAAACACCAGACTCAGAAATAATTACTTTCCCCAAGCAGTAAGGCTGATCAACACCTCCACCCACTAACACACCCCTCCACACGCCCAAACACCACTAACTTCATAATTTCCTGTCAGTCACCTTACGTACAGACACTTCTGTGCCTATCGTCATTTAGGGACCTACAATCAATCTATGTATTTATATTTATTGTGTTCTTTAGCTTATCGTGGTTTTTTGTTTTGTTTCATTGCATCCAGAGTAACAATTATTTTGTTCTCCTTTACACATGGATAGATAGATAGATAGATAGATAGATAGATAGATAGATTAGATAGATAGATAGATAGATAGATAGATAGATAGATAGATAGATAGATAGATAGATAGATAGATAGATAGATAGATAGATAGATAGATAGATAGATAGATAGATAGATAGATAGATAGATAGATAGATAGATAGATAGATAGATAGATAGATGGATAGATACGTTATTGATCCCAAAGGAATTTGCAGTGTCACAGGAGCATTATAAGTGCACAGATACATTGTATAAATATACAAATATGAGAAGAGAACTAGAAATGACACCAAACTATCTTGAAAGGACATACCCAATCAACTACTTGCCACAGTGCCATAGTGATTAGCACGACGCTATTACAGCTTGGGGTGTTGGAGTTCGGAAATTAATCCGTCAGAATCTGTATGTCCTCCCCATGGAACATGTGGGTTTTCTCTGGGTCCTCCAGTTTCCCCCTTCAGTCCAAAGATGTACTGGTTATGTTAATTGATCATTGTAAATTGTCCCATGATTAGATTTGGGTTAAATCAGGCTTTTTCGGGTTTGCTGGGCAGTACTGTTCGGAAGGCCAGAAGGGTCTGTTCCACATGGTATCATTAAATAAAAAATAAATAAAATTATAAGCCTATTTTTTTCTCCCCCCCAAAATAAAACCCATTAGTTCAACAGTGTTTTCAAATAGGACATTTGAAATATTCGTTATAATGAGATATCCAAACATTAGAAATACTTGGCACAGGAATGATTGTGCTGAAGCCAAAAAATGTAGTTGTGCATGCCATTGAAATTGGCCTTGATGTGCCGCAGAATTCTGGGACTGCAGATAATGGAGCTTAGAACAGAAGGAAAAGAGCTTGCTTTCAAATTTGCATCCTCAACAATTTCCTCCTATCCCCTGCTATCTTAAAAAATTAATATATTTTTTGCTAAACAACTGTTTCATGAGCCTTTATTGATATGCAGTTTTAGACAGTGAACACTGGCCATCAAGAGGCATCATTACTAAACCCGTCCTTCTTCTCAGCTGGTGTGCATTATTCTGTGCTTCCATAAAGGAATAATGATTATGACGAGAAACTTTGGCAAATTTCATGCTCCAGCTCTCTCTCTGTGCCAAAGCCAACTGTAGCAAACCTATTGGTATCAGCAGTTCTACAAAAAGGTCAGGCATTAAACCCCTCAAGTTTCCCACTGGTGAATTAAAACTGAATCCATTTTTCTGATGATACTTGCAAACAAAATCACCTTGACTTCACAGAAACACGATAAAAAATGGCATTGTCTCAAACATGTCATAAAACAAAATGTTGAATGAGATCGGGTTTTTTATCTTTGAGGTGAAGAAGATGAGAGGTGTACAAGACGATAAGAGGCAGAGATAGAGTGGGCAGCCAGAGACTTTATTCCAGGGCTAATATGAGGAGGTAATTTTAAGGTGATCAGAGGAAAGTATAGGGGGATGTCAGAGGTAGGTTTTTAACACGGAGAGTGGTGGTGTGTGGAATATGCTGCCAGACTGGATGTTACTTTACTGAAAATGGCTCTGCGTTCATTCCCAGTTGTGGAGGGAGTGGCCTACAAGGGAAGTGGGCTGAAGGGCCTGTAATGTTCTATGTCGTATGTTTCCTTTCCTTTGGTTGTATCAAGTTAAAGCCATTCCAATAAAACTAAGGGATAATTTTTTCATATTGTTCCTCTCCACACCTCGTGGCGCATCGGGCAGCAACCTTGCCGTTTCTTTAGCATTTGTCTGTTTTTGCGAGGCCGAGTTGCTAGCTCGATGCCTGACCCAGTACAGATGGAAAGCGTGCAAGGGGCCAGCCAGACTCAAACATGGAACTACCCGCCTTGAAGTCTGATACGGATGCTATTACACCGGCCGGCTAAATTTTTGCCTTATATTTAACAGATTTTTTTTCTGATCATAATATAGATTTTTGAATACTTGGGTTCACAGCAGCAATAAATATGGGGTAGAAGCTGCTGGACTGAAGCTTAAGGCTGCCATCTGTAAATGATACTCGGAAGAAGTGCAGATGCTGTAAACCCACAAGAGACAAGCGGCTGGGGAATACAAAGTAAGACAGGCAGCATATATGGAAGGGGATGTTTCAGGTCAGCGACCCTTCACCAGAACTGGGAAAGAGAGGTGAAAATGGTAATTGTAAGTTGCCAAGACAGTGGCAGGACAGGACAAAGGGAATGTTTGTGAAAGGGTGAGACAGGCTCAAATGAGTTATACACCAATTACTAATCAGTGTTCAATTCCTGTAAAGAGATTTAACATTCTCCCTGTGACTGCATAGGTCTCTTCCAGGTGCTCCTCCCACATTTATATGGTTAGGGTTATATTGGGGATGGAAACGTGGCAATACTTGCAGGCTGCCCCCTGCACAAGCATCGCTGATTTGATTTGATGCAAATGGGATCGAGACCTGCAGCTTGAATTGGAAGTTCAGCAGATGCGGCCCGTTGTCCACAGCCCTGAGTCGATGAATCTCCATGAGTCCACTGGGGAGGTCAAAGCCCAGTGTCTGTGAGCCTGAGTCTAGTGGAGGCAGGAGGCTGAAGAAGATGGCTTGTCCTAGGTTAGAAGATTGTGTATGACCATGGTTGGGAGGGAGGAACGGGGCTGGTTATTGTTTTGTTTCTGTGTTGCTCTGCCGAGCACTGTAGGTAAGGTACGTTGGCACAGGAATGTGTGATGACACTTGCGAGCTGTCCCCAGCACGTCCTCGGCTGTGATGGTTGTTAACGGAAACGGTGCATCTCACTGTGTCTGGTTTAAGTTGGCACTGGTGAAGCTCAATGACTACTTACTGGCGGCAAAGATTACAAATGAGCACTTCAGCAATAACACATTTTCTTTTAAAATTTATGGTAAACTGCAAACAATGGAGAGGCAAGCGAAGGCGAGGCTGAGACGAAGGTCGAAGCGTGCGGTTGTGAGACGAGGTCGAGCCATGTTCAAGGCAAAGTCAGGCTGGGATTGAAGCACCTTCGAAGCAAAGTCAGGGCAAGCAGAGAGGAGAGACAGATTGGAGGCCCATCCACCTAATCTGAGAGAGAGGTTTGATCGATCTAAATGCCAGGCTGCTTTGGAAAGGTCAAGTACGGTCTGAAACGTGGCGGCAGGGTCCAAGCCCAGAGCATATCAATGCAACAGGGCCTGGTCCTAATGTGAGGAATGATGCAATGTTGGAACGATTTAAATGCCAAGCCAAATGGATTGAAATGGCAAGGTGCTCGCTGCCCCACGACATTTACTCGGTTCAGCACTGATCTGAGGCTTAGGCTGTGGCCAGCTTGGGCTGCTCCAGATTCCATCCCTGAGTAGTCAATATAAAGCACATCTCCAGTATGATAAGATGGACACTTGACCTCACAGTCTACCTCAATATGACCTTGCACCTTATTGTCTACCTGCACTGCACTTTCTCTATAGCTGTAACACTTTATTCAGTAGTTTGTTATTGTTTTACCTTGGACTGTATGGTTGGTATGGCTGTATGCAGGACAAGCCTTTTGCAGTACATGGGGTAATAAACCAGTTTACCAAAATGACAGAAATTTTATGCATATCAATTGATGGTAGATGTTTAAGTGACAGCTAAGTGATTAAAATACTTCTTCCTGTACGTCACAGAGATATTTCTTGGTAATTGGGCAAGATTATACATTCATACTGTGTAACATGTTAATTTATACCTTGTGATATTTGTGATTACTTTACGGCACCAACATTCTTTCTTACACCCAGACAACAAAATAAGTCAGAAATGAGGAATTAGTCTGGCACCTCCATGTGAGTGCTCGTAAATAAACAAACTGTGAAAGATTTCACAGCCACAACAAACACGGGATATCATTAAGACTGTATTTGGGACGCAGTCGCTCCCCAGGTTACAGAAGACCTGACTTACAGAAATTTTTCCAAAAATTAAAATGAACTTGCGAGATAGAAAAGTTAGTTACAGAAATACAAACTGCTTCAGGAATTGTGCATGTGGAGTGTGCGAGGCTGCAGCCCCTATTCATACATCTGAGGGGGTACTGCTCAATCTCAAGTACATTTTAGCCCTACCTACTTCATCTTTGGTCATCCAGTGTGGAGGGGGTCAGGAGGATGTCCTAGTTAGCCTGCTCTTGGGGCTGGCTAAGATAACTACATGTGGGGCCTGGAAACAGGCAGCAGAGAATTCCACCCAGGCTGACTGCCGGACAATGTTCAGGGGCTATAAGACATAGAAGCCAATCAAGTCTGCTCCGCCATTCCTTCATGGCTGATCCCAGATTCCAACACACCTGCCTTTTTGCCATATCCTTTGATTCCCTGATTGATTAGAAAACTATCAACTTCCATTCTAAGTATAACCATGGACTTGGCCTTCACCGCAGTCTGTAGCAGAGCATTGCACAGATTCACTGCTCTCTGGCTAAAAAAAATCTCCTTACCTTTGTCCTAAAAGGTCACACCTCAATTTTCAGGGTGCGCACTTTGATTCTGGATACCCCGCCATAGGAAACATCCTCTCCACATCCACCCTACCTAGTCCTTTCAACATTCGGTAGGTTTCAATTAGATCTCCCGTCATTCTTCTAACTTTCATGGAGTACAGGCCCAAAGCTGCCAAATGCTCCTTGTATATTAACCCACGCAAAATGCTGGAGGAACTCAGCTGGTCATGCAGCATCTTGAGTACAGTCAACGTTTCGGGACGAAACCCTTCTGGAGAAGAAGAGAAGAGAAGCTGAGGAGTAAATGTAAAAGGTGGGGAAGGGAGAGAGAACAACACAAGATGATGGGTGAAACCTGAAGGGGGAGGGGTAAAGTAAAGAGCTGGGAAGTAAATTGGTGAGAGAGAGAAGGCCATGGAAAAAAGAAAAGTGGGGAGGAGCACCAGAGGGAGGCATGGGAGGGCAAGGGGATAAGGTGAGAGAGGGAAAAGGGGATGGGGAAAGGTGAAGGAGTGGTGGTGTGGGGGACAATACCAGAGGTTTGAAAAATCGATGTTCATGCCATCAAGTTTCCTCCAACCTATATTGTGGCCTCATCACGACAGTAAAGGAGGTCATGGATGGACACATTGGAATGGGAATGGGAAGTGGAATTAAAATGCATGGCCTCTGGGAGATCCTGCTTTTTCTGGCAGACAGTGCATAGATGCTTGGCGAAGCAGTCTCCCAATCTACATCGGGTCTCACCGATTTTCAGGAGGCCTCACCAGGAGCACCAGACACAGTATGTGACCCTAACTGACTCCCAGGAAAAGTGTTGGTGCCCTGTATATCAGTGAGACCTGACATAGATTGGGAGACCTTCTGTATATCCACTGTCTTCCAGCTCTTTACTTCATCTTTCCCACTTCAGGTTTCACCTATCACCTGATGTTTCTCCCTCCCCTCCCCCACCATTTAAATCTACCCCTCAGCTTTTTTTCCCCAGTCCTACTGAAGGGACTCAGCCCAAAACATCAACTCTACTCTTTTCCATAGATGCTGCCCGACCTGTTGAGTTCCTCCAGCATTTTGTGTGTGTTGCTTGGATTTCCAGCACCTGCAGATTTTCTCTTGTTTGTGACTGGAAAAAGACAGAGGGATGAGGGATGGGGGGGAGTGGTGGGTGAAATTATCAAAAGTTAGAGAAATCCATGTTCCCTCATCCCTCATCTTCTTACTCTGGATTCTGCCCTCTTCCTTGTGAGTCCTGATGAAGGGTCTCAGCCTGAAACGTTGACTGTTCATTCTAATTCATGTATGAACAGCCTTTCGATACTTGCATAGGATGAGTACTTTGTCATGAATAGTCCCGCATTTATATGTAAATAATAAACAAATACACTATCAATATGTATAAGATTGTCTTCCATCAGCGTCACAGCTGACACCAATGCATGCTTATGGGTTGATTAATTTTGAATGTATGTCATATTGAATCTTTGCTTTTTTGACATTCAAACACATGCAGCACAGATCAACGCAGATGTATATTTATCAGACTTCCTGATGGATGCAAATGAAGTAAAATCAAATTCTGTTAACACCAGGGATTCTGCAGATGCTGGAAATCCAGAGCAACACACACAAAATGCTGGAGGAACTCAGTAGGTTGGGCAGCGCCTATGGACGGGAATAAACAGTTGATGTTTCAGGCTGAGATCTTCCAACAGGACTGGAAAGGAAAGGGAAAAAAGCTGGGGGCAGGAGGAAGAGTACAAGCTGGCCAGTGATAGGTGAAACCTGGTGGATGAGGGTGGGGAAATGAAGTGAGAAACTGGAAGGAGATAGGTGGAAAGGTTAAAGAAAAGGAGGAGGAGGAGGAGGAGGAGGAGGAGGAGGAGGAGGAGGAGGAGGAGGAGGAGGAGGAGGAGGAGGAGGGATCTGATGGGAGAGGAGAGTGGACTGTTGGAGAAAGGAGCATCAGAGGGAGGGCATAGGCAGGTGAGGAGAAGAGTCGGGGTGAGGAGGAGCCAGAATGAGGAATGGGAAAGGAGAGAAGCAGGAGTGGAGAAATAACTGGGAGTCGGAGAAATTGATGTTTATGCTAGCCAGATGAAATATGAGCTGTTGCTCCTCCAACCTGAGTGTGGCCTCATCATGGCATTAGAGGAGACCATGGAGCAGTATGCTAGAATGGGAATGTGGAGAGGAATTAAAATGGTTGGAAATCGGGAAATCCTCCCAATTTCAGATTGAGTGAAGGGACTCGACAAAGCGGTCCCCCCATCTACATCGGGTATCACTGATCTAGAGGAGGCAAAACTGGGAGCACTGAACAGAAATTCATGTTCTGTTCATCCACTAGAACAAGCTCATAGATAATCAGTTGGAATGTAGACTTAGCAGGGAACGGATTTGGATTGTGAGTTGAGATGAGGAGAATGCTCTTGTCGCTTACTATGAAAAGCACAGTGTTTATTTAGAATATGAGATGGTATAGTGTTGTACTTGTTAGTATAACACTGTTATAGCACCAATGACCCGAGTTCAATTCCTGCCACTCCCTGGGTGGCAGGGTGGAGATACGTCTCTACCAAAGGAGGTGTAAGCTGCTCCTTCCCTCCGCTAGTCTGCAGGACACCCCTGGGCAAGGAGTAGCACCTGCTTAGCCCCCGATCAGGGTCACATGAAGCTATGGGAGCAGGGGTGGATGGTCGTATGAGCAGCTGGTGCACATCACAAGTCCTGGTTAGGCAACGACTGAAGCCACTCAGACGATCTCTGAAGAGAATTGATAATGGCTGGAGTCACCCATCTTGTAAAGACACTGTCCAGAAGAAGGCAATGGCAAATCACTTCTGCAGAATTTCCCAAAAACGATCATGGTCATAAATCATGAGTGCCCATATCATATGACACAGCACATGACAATGATGATCTGTTAGGAGTTCGTACATTCTCCCTATGATCACATTGGTTTCCTCCGGGTGCTTCAGCTTCCGGAGTAGAATTAGGCCACTTGACCCATTAAGTCTGCTCCACCAGTTCATCATGGCTGATTTATTATTCATCTCAAACCCATTCTCCTGCCTCCTCCCTGTAACCTTTGGGGCCCTGACTAATCAAGAACTATCAACCTCTGCTTTAAATATGCCCAATGACTTGGCCTCCACAGCAGTCTGTGGCAATGAATTCCATAGATTCACCGCACTCTAGCTAAAGAAATTCCTCCTCATCTCTGTTCTAAAGGGATGTCTTTCTACCTGAGGCTGTCTCCTCTGATCCTAGACTCTCTCACTATAGGAAACAAGCTCTCCACATCGAGTCTATCTACCTGGTTTCCTCCCACATTCCAAAAACGTATGGATTAGTAGGTTAATTGGACACATGGTGTAATTGAGATGGTGTGGCCTCTTTGGGCCAGAAGGGCCTGTTAATGTGCTGTATCTTTAAGTTAAAAAAAAGAAAAGCCAGAAACAGTCAAAGAGGCAAGAAGATCTGAAAAATAACATGCAGCCTAGCAAGCTAACAGCAGCTTAAATCTTGGCTCATACTCTTAATGTTTGTGTCAGTCGGCAAGAACAAAAATTGTGAGCATGATTGATTATTTGGCACGCGCATCCAGAAGGATGTCGCTGACACATCAGACCATTTGAAGAGTAACAAAGCTTTTCCGAGTCGCACACATCCTGAGTAGCTTCTGGATGGGTACAGAGAATATAGACTGTCCCATTTGGAGATCAGGAAACAAAAAGGAACAACTTTTCTTTTGATGAATAAACATAGCTTCACATTGTGAGATGTGCTTGTGATAAGTAGCATCATTGCTTGATCATTTAGGGTGAAGGTCAGGGACATTGCATGAGTAGGTGTAGCAAATTTCACTTCAATGGCATATTTTCCCAGCAGATAATATATTGATAAATTAATTTCAACAAAGTTAATAATAATAGTATTATTATTTCTGAAAACAGATGTAAATTTCTTCTAAAACTTAGGCAAAATCATTACATTCTCCCAACAGGCCATCATAGAGCTCCGCATTCAGCGAAATCAGAGCTTTTCAAGTTTTGCCTCCGAAATTTACCAAAATATCCTACTGACACATGCAGTCATCGTCATCATTATGCGCCATGTTGTATGATGTGGACGATCATAGTCCTTTCATGACCATGGGCAAATTGTTCTACAGAAGTGGTTTGTCATTGCCTTCTGGGGAGTGTCTTTTCAAGATGGGTGAGCCCAGCTCAATACTCTTCAGATTGAGAGTGTCGGTGATCAGATAACCAGGACTTGTGATATGCATATAAGACCATCCACCACCTGCTCCCAGGACTTCACGTGACCCTGGTGGGGGTGGGGGGCTAAGCAGTTGCTACACCTTGCCCAAGTGTGACTTGCAGGCTAGTAGAGGGAAGGGGTGCCTTACACCTCCTTCAGTAAAGACATATCTCCATCTTGCACCTCAGCGCATACAGTAACACACACAAAATTCTGGAGGAACTCAGCAGGTCAGCAACACCTATTAAAGAGCCCAAATGCTCTGGTGCCTTTTGCCAGATGGCAGGAGGGAGAAGAGATTGTATGAGGGGTGCGTGCGGCCCTTCGTAATGCTGTTTGCATTGCGGATGCAGCGTGTAGTGTAAATGTCTGTAATGGCGGGAAGAGAGACCCCGATGATCTTCTCAGCTGACCTCACTCTCTGCTGCAGGGTCTTACGATCTCAGATGATGCAATTTCTGAACCAGGTGGTGATGTAGCTGCTCAGGATGCTCTCAATACAACCCCTGTAGAATGTGATGAGGATGCGGGATGGGAGATGGACTTTCCACAGCCTTTGCAGAAAGTAGAGACACTGCTGGGCTTTCTTTGCTATGGAGCTGGTGTTGAGGGACCAGCTGAGATTCTGCTCCTATATCTTATGGTCCTTTGGGCTTATGGTCTTCCTAGCACAAAACAGAGGGCCAGAGATGAAATGTTTCAGAATCAGGTTTATCTCTGATATACATTCATCGGTCACTTTATTAGTGAACCTTTACAGCTGCTCATTAAAGCACATATCTAATCAGCCAATCATGTGGCAGCAACTCAATGCATAAAAACAGGTATGCATAGTCAAGAGGTTCAGTTGTTGTTCAAACCAAACATCAGAATGGAGGTGAAATGTGACGTAGGTCACTTTGACTGGAAACGTAATTGGTCCCACACAGGGTGGTTTGAACACCTGAGAAACTGCAGATCTTCTGGGATTTTCAACCAGAATATTCTTTGAATGGTGTGATAAATAGTGAGTGGCAGCTCGATGGATGAAAACTCCTTACAATGAGAGAGGTCAGAGAAGAATGGCCAGTCTGGATCAAGCTAACAGGAAGGCAACACGCATTGCAATAGTGGTGTGCAGAAGAACCTCTCTGAATGCACAGTATGTCGTACTTTGAAGAGCGTAGACTACAGCAGCAGAAGGTCATAAACATCCCCTCGGTGGCCAGCTTATTAGATACAGGAGGTACCTAATAAAGTGGCCACAGAGTGCATGTTGTGAAATTTGTTGTTTTGCACAGCAGTACAGTATAAGATATAAAAATGACTGTGAAGTTACAAAACTAAACAAACAGTGTAAGAGATGAATAACAAGGTAGTGTTCATGGGTTCATGAACCATTCAGAAATCTCATGGCAGAGAGGAAGAAGCTTCTTCTGGAACAACTGAATGTGGAAAACTCAATATTCATGCTTGTGACTGCAGACTTTCCAGGCAGAATATAATGTGGTGTTTCTCCTATTGGCGTTCACTTCATCCTGGCAGTAGAGGAGGCCACAGATGGACAGGTCAGTCAGATTATGGGATATCTGAGGAGTTTGTGCACGCAAGGATAGTAATTTGCACATCTGTCAAACTGCAGGCTCAGCTGTCCACGTGGGACTGCAATCTAGGAGTGCTACTGGAGGTCATGCTCATGCAGATGGTTGAACTAGTGTTTAATTTTCCTTGTGACAGCATCTTCAGGACTGGTGTAGAAAGAGATAAAGAAGTTAGGAAATATAATTTATCGGACAGCCTGTAATAATTCTAGACAAGTCTGACATTCTAGAGGATTTGATGACAGAATCTATTCATGTGGAAATTTCCATGGGAGGATCATTATTTCACAGACTTTGTACCATTGGTTTTCCTATAATGTAAAAGAGACAGAGAAGCAAATTTGCAGGCAAATTTTAGAGTAGAAATTATGAGTAACTTCTGTGGTGACCATGCAAAGAGCAAAATTGCTTTGCTGTTGTTGTTTTGCTGCTCGTGGTGCTTCGTGCTGTTCTGTGAGCATTGTGGACAGACCAGAATGTGTGTGGCAATGCTTGCAGGCTGCTCATCTCAGGTTGTCCTGATGAAGGGTCTCACCCCGAAATGTCAACCTTTTACTGCTTTCCAAAGATGCTGCCTGGCCTGCTGAGTTCCTCCATCATTTTGTGTGTGTTGCTTTGGATTTCCAGCATCTGCATCCTTAGGTTGTGTTGGATGTTAATGCAAACAACACATTTCGCTGTATGTTTCGATGTACCTGTGATAAGTAAACAAATTTGAATCTGAAACCCTAATTGTGTGTTCTGTGTTTAAATGTATTCCTGTGTTGGGCGCCACAGCAGCGTAGTGGTTAACGTGATCCTATTACAGTTTGAGGAGTTCCAGACTTCGGAATTCAGTTCTAGCACCGTCTGTAAGAAGTCTGTATGTTCACTCCATGGAATGTGCGGGCTTTCCCCAGGTACTCTGCTTTCCTCCACAGATTAAAGATGTAACAGGCAGGTTAATTGGTCGTTGTACATTGTCCTGTGATTAGATCAGGGTTAATCAGGGCTGTTGGGGTGATGCAGATCGAAAGGATGGAAGGGCCTGTTCTGCCCTGTATCACTAAATAAAATAAATGCTTTGCAATGTTCATTGAGCATCAAGATAATTTACTGTGTGAAGTGATTAGATGAAATGTTGATTTAATAAATAATTGGGTGTTTCTGTCTTGTTTAGACCATAGATTTTTGAGACAAAAGGTGAATGGTTGAGCAGCATGCATTGATGCAAAGATTTCAAGGGCTTTTGCGGGGTTTTGTGACTAGTTCTCCTCAACTCGTTCCTCTCGATCTAAAAGCTTTCATCTTTTTTCATAGCCTGGGTCCACAACTGGAGATTAATTTGGAAACTGTCCTATGAAAATGGATCCTCAGACATTTTCTAAACTAACTATCTCAAAATCTAGACTAACAGACAAAAAAATGCTGGAGGAACTCAGCAGGTCAGGCAACCTCTATGGAGAGAACTAAATAGATTAATTTGTGCCAATTAGATATCTGCTTTTTTTTTGTTTAAAAGGCAGTTAAATACTGAGATACGGCTTCTTCCCCATTCCTTTCCAGTCCTGATGAAGGGTCTCAGCCTGAAATATTGACTGTTTATTCCCTCCATAGATGCTGCTGATCTGTTGAGTTCCTCCAAAAGTTTGTGTGTGTTAGTCGAGACTTTGAGAAAGTTAGTTTAGAAAATGACTGAAGATCCATTTTTATAAGACAGTTTTTAAATTGGGTTCCGAGGAAAGCAAGAGGAAGAAATGTTATTGCAATTCATTTGGTAGAAAGAGAATTGAGAAACAGCTCGGTGCTTCACAGAAACCACCCACCCCTCCAGACAGATAGACTATCAACTCTGTCTGTACCTCTCACTGCCTCTGTAGCAGCAACATAATCAAAGACCCCACCCACCACAGATATTGTCTTCTCCCCCTCCTATTGAGCAGGAGATACAAAAGCCTAAAAGTACATACCACCAGGTTGAAGATCAACTTCCACCTCACTATCAGACACTTGAATGGACCTCATGTATGATAAGATGGACTCTTGGCCTCACAATCTACCTCATTATGATCATGAACCATATCGTTTATCTGCACTGCACTGTTTGGTTGCTTTTATACTTCATTCTGCATTCTGTTATTGTTTTATCTTATTCTAGCATAATGCACTGTGTAATGATTTGATCTGTATGAACAGTACGCAAGACAAGCTTTTCACTGTATCTTGGTACATGTGACATTAATAAACCAATTCCGATACCAATGACATCTGGCTGGAGAAGTGAAGATTTTTTCCCCTCAAAATACGCTGATGTATAAAGTTGTACAAGGAATTTTCAATGAAAGCAAAGTTTGGAAGTTTAAAGTCACAGAAAAATGAAGTATTTGATTAAGAAAGATACTTTTGCATATGTTTTACATCATGTAAATTATGATCAAAGGTTCTTTGAATATTTATTATGAATGTTTTGAGTGCCGTTTAACCAAAAACTGCATTGTATTCTATCATGACTATAGTTCTGATGTAGTAACCCTGGCAAATATATGTGGACTCTGAAGTATGTTTTAATATACAAAACATTCTGGAGGAATTCAGCAGGCCCAGCAGCATCTATGGAAAAGAGTAAACAGTCGATAATTGGAGCCGAGACCTGGAGACAATGGAGACAATGAGACAATGAGAAGTTCCTTTCCAATCCTGATGAAGGGTCTTTGCCCGAAACATCCACTGTTTACTCTTTTCCATGGATGCTGCCTGGCCTGCAGAGTTCCTCCAGCATTTTGTGTGTGTTGCTTATATTTCCAGCATCTGCAGATTTTCTCGTTTTTATGTTTTAATATAATTCAGACAACATCCCAGGTTGAGTACTTAGGGACTGTGCACACCAACTCACTGACACAATGTATATCTTCAACACTTCACTCATCCAGTCTGCTATCCCCTCATGCTTCAAATCAGCCACCGTCATCCCTGTACCAAAACATTCTTCACCTTCAGGACTAAATGACTACTGCCTGGTGGCACTGACGCCAATCATCATAAAGTGCTCTGAACGGCTGATATTAGCTCAGGTCAAAAACTGCATGCCCACCAGACTGGACTCTCACCAATATGCTTACCAAGGCTCTACGACATGTACCTGGCCCTAGAAAACAAGGACACGTGTCAGGATGCTGTTTCAGTTCAGCATTCAACACAAGCTTCAGGAAGGGTAAATTAAGGGAATGCACACCAGTCCCCACCAAGGGATCAGTTCTAATCAACAAGCTCCAAATCCTAAGCACTGTACCTCCTTCTGCAACTCAGTCCTTGACTTCCTCACTGAAAGATCACAATCAGTGCAGATTGAAAATAACATCTCCACCTCGTTGTAATAAATGATGTGTGCTTAGCCCACTGATCTTCTCTCACTATACTCACAACTGTGTGGCTAGGCACGGCTCAAACGGTATCTACAATATAAATTTGCCAATGACACAACTATTGTTGGCAGAATTTCAGATGATGACAAGGAGGCGTACAGGAGTGAGATAAATCAGCTTGTTGAGTGGTGTTACAACAACAACCTTGCACTCACTGTCAGTAGGATCAAGTAATTGATTGTGGACTTCAGGAAGGGAAAGTCAAGGGAACACACACGAGTCCTCATCGAGGGAATCAGCAGTGGAAAGATGTACTGTACTGTGGAGAGCATTCTAACTGGTTGCATCACTGTCTGGTATGGAGGGACAACTTCACAGGATCGGAAAAATCTGCGGAAAGTTGTAAACTCAGCCAGCTCCATCATGGGCACTAACCATTCCAGCATCGAAGACACCTTCAAAAGGCGATGCCTCTAAAAGGCGGCATCCATCATTAAGGGGCCCGTTCACCCTGGGCATGCCGTCTTCTCATTGCTACCACCACGGAGGAGGTACAGAAGCCTGAAAGCACACACTCAACAATTCAGGAACAGCTCTTCCCCTCCCCACCACCAGATTCCTGAATGGACAATGAACCCTTGAACACTACTTCAGTTTTTTCTCTCTTTTTGCATTACTTATTTAATTAAAATTCTTATATAGACTTCTTATTGCAATCTATAGGTTTGCTTTATTATTACTATGTATTGCAATGTACTGCTACTGTAAAACAACAGATTTCACAACATGTGCCAGTGATATTAAGCCTGATTCAAGGAAACATGGCTATCCCCCACTATTCGCTATTTCTGATGCGGTACCATAGCTCGATGGCTTCACCGTTCACTGTAAAGACAGGTCAGCTCAGCCTTTTAAAGGCAGAGGAGGTGGAGTATGCTATATCGTGATCTCACCATGATGCACAGACAGGCAGTTCTGTCCCAGTCCTGCTCTCCTGACCTGGAACATTTAGCAGACAAATGTCATCCTTCCTTTTCTCCACAGGGGTTTTCTGCCATCATATTGATAGTGGTGTACATTCCACTTCAGTCTGACATCAGTTGGCACTGGAGTAGCTGAGCACTGTAATCAACAGGCATGAAGCAGCTCACTCTGACGCCTTCCCTATCATTGTGGGGTATTTTAACCAGGCCAGCTTGAAGAAGTCTCTGAACAACCACCACAACATCTCACTGTGGAACCAGAGGAGCCAGCACACTGGACCACTGTTACACCACCATCAGGAATGCTTGCTGTGCTTTCCCACACTCACACTTTGAGAAGTCCAGACACCTGGCTGTAGGTCTACTCCCAGTGCATAAGGAGACACTAAAGACTACAGCCCCAGAGGTAAGGACCAAGGAGGAATGGTCAACAGAGGCAGAGAAACACATACAGGATTGAATTGAATCGGTGGACGGGACAATATTCAGGATCTCATCTCTGAGTCTAATGAATACACCACAGTTTTCACTGACTTCATCAAGACCTGTGTGCCTTCGAAAGCAAACTGGGCATACACAAATCAAAAGCTATGGATGAACCAGGGGATTTGTAGTCTGCTGAGGGCTAGATCTGTGGCATTCAAGATCAATGATCCAGAACAATACAAGAGGAATAGTAATGGCCTACAGAATGCTATCTTGACAGCGAGAGAACAATTTTCATTGAAGGTAGAGATGGAATCGGATCTGGCAGCGTTTATGGACCATTACTTCCTATAAAGCAAAAGCTAACATGAATGGCAGTGATGCCTCACTTCCAGATGAGCTCAACGCCTTTTATGCAAGCTTTGAAAGGGAGAATAAAGCTACACCTGTGCAACTCTCTGCAGCATCTGGTGACCCTGTGATCTCTGTCTCGGAGGCCGATGTCAGACCATCGTTCAGGAAGGTGGACCCTCACAAAGTGTTAGGCCATGATGGTGTACTTGGTAGGGCTCTGAAAACCTATGCCAACCAACTGACTCAATGTCTCAGTGCTGCAGTCAGAGGATCAAACCTGCTTTAAAAGGGCAACAATCATACCAGTGCCCAAGAAGAGCTGTGTGAGCTGCCTCAGTGACTATTACCCAGTGGGACTCACATCTATTGTGATGTAGTGCTTTGAGAGACTGGTCGTGGCTAGAATCAACTCCTGCCTAAGCAAGAACCTGAACCCACTGCAATTTGCCTATTGCCACAGTAGGTCTACTGCAGATGCAATTTCACTCTGTCTTGGAACATCTGGACAATAAATATACTTACGTCAGGCTGCTGTTTATTGACTACTGCTCAACGGTCAACACAATCATACCCTCAGTTCTAATCAACAAACTTCAAAATCTGGGCCTCTGTACCTCCTTCTGCAACTGGGTCCTTGACTTCCTCACCAGAAGACCAGACTGTGTGGATCCGAAATAACATCTACAGTTCTACTCTCTACACACGATTGTGTAGCTAGGCACAGCTCAAACACTAACTACAAACCTGCTGATGACAAAACTATTGCTGGCAGAATTTCAGATGGTGACAAGGAGGAGTACAGGAGCATGACAGATCAGCTGGTTGAGTGGTGTTGCAAAAGCATTGCACTTAATGTCAGTAAGACCAGGGAATTGATTGTGTACTTCAGGAAGGATAAATTGAGGGAACACACACACACAAGTCCTCACTGAGGGATCAGAATTGGAAAAAGTGAGCAATTTTAAGTTTCTGGATGTCAAATCTCTGAGGACCTATTCCAAGCCCAGGATTTTGATGCAATTACCAAGAAGGCACAGCAATGTTATATTTCATTGGGAGATTAGGAGAATTAGCATGTCACCAAAGATACTCACAAATTTCTACAGGTGCACCATGAAAAGCATGCTAACTGGTTGTATCCCTATCTGGTAAAGTGGGCAGTGCACAGGATCAGAAAAACTGCAGGAAGTTGGACACTCAGCCAACTCCATTATGGGCACTGGCCTACCCAGCATCTAGGGCATCTTCAAAAGGCGATGTCTCAAAAAGATGGCATTAATCAATATGGATCCCAATCATCTAGAATATGTGCTCTTCTTATTGCTACCATCAAGGAGGAAGTGCAGGATCCTGAAGACAAACACTCACTGATTCAGGAACAGCTTCTTCCTCTCTGCCATTTCTGAATGTACAATGAACCCTTGAACACTACCTCAGTATTTTTCCCCATTCTTTATTTTGCATAATTTATTTTTACATACTTCTTATTGCAATTTATAGTTTTTAATTTTTATGTATTGCAAAGTATTGCTGCTGCAAAACATAAATTTCATGACATATGCCAGTGATATTCACCCTGATTCTGATCAAAGGAGATGGTTATCGACTTCAGGAGAACTCACGTCACTCACACTCCCGTCTACCTTTACGTTGGCGGCACAACAGTGAAAACTGCAAGCAATTTCAAACTCATGGGAGTGCACATCCTACACAACTCCTCGTGGTCCCAGAACATGTTCTATATAATCAGGAGAGCTCACCAACACCTTTACTTTCTAAGGAGGATGAAAAGAGCTTGACTATGCACATCGATACTCGCATTATTCTACAGATGCTCAGTGGAGAGGTTTCTAACAAGCTGCATCACTGCACGGTATGGAAACTCTACTGTGGTGGACAGGAAGGGCAGTCAAAACAGCCCAATGCATCACCCACCACCCAGAACATGTATACAGAAAGCTGCCAGAAACGGGACAGTAACACATTGAAGGATCCCACCCAACCTGCTCATGGACTGTCTGTCCTACTCCCACTGGTGAAGAGGCAATGTAGCATTCACACCAGGACCACCAGAGCCAAAAACAGTTTCTCCCCTCAAGCAGTAAGGCCGATCAACAACTCCACTCACTAACCCACCCTTCCACACACCCCCGACCACCACTACTTTATCGTTTCCTGTCAGTCGCCTTATATACAGACACTCTTCTGCCTAGCATCACTTTATGGACATACAATCAATATATATATATTTAATGTGTGTTTTTATTATTGTGTTTTTTGTGCTGCATTGGATCTGGAGTAATAATTATTTCATTCTCCTTCACACTTGTATACTGGAAATGACATGAAACTATTTTGAATCTTGACATTGAATCTTAATATTTCTGTTTACGTCAGTCCTGATAAAGGGTCTCGGCCCAAAATGTTGACTCTTTATTCTCCTCCATTGATGCTGTCTTTTTGGGAAAATGGGGTTCATCAGCCATTATTGACAGCTCATCTAGGTGAAGAAAACCTCTGATCTCAAACCTCCGCTGCCTTGCAGCTGTATCCACTCATGAGGAAGACTCTGGGAGTAAACTGCAAGGAGAACTCTGGAGCTGGAGTTGCAAAGGCAGTCCTATGTCAAGTTCAGCACTGACTGGCAATACATATGATGCAGCTAGTGCTAAATTGTATTAGCCTCTGCCGTTCCTGTGGATTCATCAGCTGCGTGGACAGGGGGAGTTTGCTGCATTGGCAGCAGCTTGCCCTCCATATTGTACTGCTCTGGATTGCATATAACACAGACAGCTGGGATACAACATCCATGGACAACGGAGGCCAAGAAGATGCTGTCTGACCAGCTGAGTTCCTCCAGCATTTTGTGTGTATTTCTCAAGACATATTGTATGGGTTTTTAAGGATTAGAGGTAATCTTTAATGAACTTAATGACACTAACACCTAGCCTACTATCACTTGGCAATTCAGGTGCTCATCTGAATATTTCTCATATACTGAAAGGGAAGCTGCTTCCATTATCTAGTCAGGCAGTGAGTTCCATGATCCAACCATTCTCTAGATGAAAATAAACCTTTCTCAGGTTTTACACACAAAATGCTGGAGGAACTCAGCAGGCCAGGCAGCATCTATGGAAAAGAGTACATGGAACAAAGATCATAGAAATCTACAGCACATCACAGGCCCTTTGACCCACAGTGCTGTGCTGATTGCAATGTTCATGTAACGTTTCAGGCCAAGACCCTTCGGCAGGACAGTGGGAAAAAGATGAGGAATCAGAGTAAGAAGGTGAGGGGAGGGGTAGGAAGGAAAAAATACAAGTTAGTAGATGATAGGTGAAACCCGGAGGGAGGAGGGATGAAGAGCTGAAATGTTGATTGGTGAAAGAAATACAGGACTGGAGAAGGGGAAATCTAATAAGAGAGGGTAGAAGGCCATGGAAGAATAAAAAGGGGAGGAGCATCAGAGGGAGGCGATGGTTGGGTAAGGAGATAAGGTGAAAGGGGGAAAGGGGAATGATGATGTGGGGTCATCATCAGAAGTTCAAGAAATCGATGTCTATGCCATTAGGTTGGAGGCTACCCAGACGGAATATAAGGTGTTGCTCCTCCAACTTGAGTGTGGCCTCATCGCGAGAGCAGAGGAGGCCATGGACTGACATGTTAGAATGGGAATGGGAAGTGGAATTAGAATGGGTGGCCACTGGGAGATCCCGCTTTTTCTGGCAGATGGAGCGTAGATGCTTGGCAAAGTGGTCTCCCAGTCTACGTCAGATCTCACTGATCTACATACCCGGAGGACATACCCAGAGTACCAGGTGCAATGGATGACCCCAACAGACTCAAAGGTGAAGTGTTGCCTCACCTAGTAAAGACTGTTTAGGGCCCTGAATGGTAGTGAGGGAGGAGGAGCAGGGCAGGTGTAACACTTATTCCACTTGCAAGGATAAGTGTGAGCAAGGAGATCAGTGAGGAGGGACGAATGGACAAGTGAGTTGCCTAGGGAACAATCCCTGTGGAAAGCAGAAAGTGGAGGGGACAGAAAGATGTGCTTGGTGGTGGGATCCTGTTGGAGATGGCGGAAGTTTTGAAGAATTATGTGCTGGACGCGGAGGCTGGTGAGGTGATAGGTGTGGACAAGAGGAAAGCTAACTCTGGTGGGGTGATGGGAGGATGGGATGAGGGCAGACATACGTGAAATGGAAGAGATGTGGTTGAGGGCAGTGTTGATGGTGGAGGAAGGGAAGCCTCTTCCTTTGAAGAAGGAGGGCATCTCCTTTGTTCTAGAATGAAAATCCTCATCCTGAGAGTATATGCAGCACAGACAGAGGAATTGAGAGAAAGGGATGACATTCTTACAAGTAACAGGGTGGAAAGTGGTATAGTCCAGATAGCTGTGAAAGCCAGTGGATTTATAATAGACATCAGTAGATAAGCTGTCTCCAGAGAGAGAGAGAGAGAGAGAGATTGAGAATGGGGAGGAAGGTGTCAGAAATGGACCAGGTAAATTTGAGGGCAGGGTGGAAGTTGATTAAGTTGACGAGCTCAATATGGGCGTAGGATGCAGCACCAATGCAGTCATCAATATAGCATAGGAAAAGGGGGACATCAGTATAGGCTTGGAACATAAAATGTTCCATGTAGCCGACATAAAGGCAGGAATAGCTGGGACCCATGTGAGTACCTATGACGACACCTTTTGTTTGGAAGAAGTGGGAGGAGCCAGAGGGGAAATTATTGAGAGTGAGGCCAAATTCCGCCAGACAGGGGAGAGTGGTTGTGGAGGGGAACTGGTTGGGTCCAGTGTCCAGAAAGAAACTGAGAGTTTTGAGGCCTTCCTGGTGAGGGATGGAGGTATATAAGAACAGTACATTGTATAGGGAACTTGAAATCATTGAAGAGGTACAGAGTGCGTGGTGTCATGGAGGAAGGTAGGAAGGGACTGAACCAGGGGGATAAAACTGAGCCTAGGTACGCAGATACAGGTTCAGTAGAGCAGAAACAGCAGAACCAATGGGTCTATCTGAAAAGGCAGGTTTGTGGATCTTGGGTAACAGGCAAATACAGGAGGTGCAGGGTGAAGGAACTATGAGGTTGGTGGCAGTGGATGGGAGATCTTCAGAGCTAATAACGTCAGTGATGGTGCTCCTTAGTGGTATCCTGTTTGAGGGGTAAGTAAGGGGAGGTGTCTGAGAGTTGTCGCTGTGCCTCAGCAAAGGTAGACATTAGTCTGCCAGACAACTACTGCACCCCTCTTATCTGTGGGTTTGATGGTAAGGTTGGGATTAGTGTGGAGAGAGTGGAGAACAGTGCATTCAGAAAGAGTAAGGTTAGAATTGGAGAGAGGAGTGATGAAGTTGAGACAGTTGATGTAGTATCATTGGCATTTAGCAATGAGAAGATCCAAAGAGGCAGAAGACCAGAAAGAGGTATCTTTTTCTTTCTCAGATTTCCTTTACTTCTCTAACATCCATCTACATTTCTACATACATATGCAATATCTTGTGTCTTCTTGTACTTTTTTTTTAAGATTAACTGTATTTGTAACATGTAGATCAAAACATACAATTAAATATGTTCTTTGTGCCAAAAGCCAACACAATCAGCGAAGATTGTGCTGGAGGAAGCCCACAATAGTTGCCATGTTTCCAGCACCAACTTACAAACCCTAACCTCACATCTTTGGAATGTGGGAGGAAAATGAGGCACCCGGAGGATGGACAAACTCATTTATGACAACAGCGGGAATTGAACTCGGGGCTCTGGCGCTGTAAAACCTTTCACTGACCGCTATGCTGCTGTGCACCTCTCGATGTTCAGCATTGCCACAATGGCCTGAAGGGCCAGTTTCTGTGCTGTCTAACCCTAGGACTGAACTCAAGGGATTCTGCAGATGCTGGAAATCTGAACATCTGTATCTTCATCATCACACTCAGCCTGAAACATCAACTGTTTATTCCCCTCCATAGATACTGCCGGTCTTGCGGAGTTCCTCCAATATTTAGTGCAGGGGTGCTTAACCTGGGGTCCATGGACCCATTGAGGTGTCTATGGACAGATTCTAGAGGGTCTGTGAATTTAGATGGGAAAAAATTTGATCTTTATTTTCACTAGCATCCAACTGAAGTTTAGCATTTCCTTCAATGATGAATGTCAGCAACAAACCCCAGTAGTATTAGCAGTACCTCTGACTTTGTCACCAAGAGAAATCACAGATATAATCACATTACAGTTGTTATAAATATCTCAAAATATTGTTTACGGCACAATCATCGCTACTTCAAAATCATGGTAATTATTAGACCCACCACTAGATCGAATGTGATCTCAATCTTCTTGTCTGCAAACACTCGTGCGATGTAGCTGGCCTCCTATCAGGCAGCCCGGCCTGCAACTAGATGTCTAACATCACACGTGCGTTGCTTAGTCAGAGACCCCCCCCCCCCTCACACCCCACAGTTAGATGTTCTTATTAACCAAAGCAACAACAGCCTCCACACTGATATATCTTTAAAAATAAAGTTTAATTTTAATTTCTTTATTTGAAATGTAGTCTTGTTATTTAATGTATTAATAAAGAAGCACATATATATATATATATATATATCACAAATTTGTTTTTAATATTTTGATAACTGTATTTCAAAATAATTGGTCTATTTTGTAATCCTGTGTATTTTATTTTATACATTTCATTACATTATTCTGATCAGGGGTCCATAGGCTTCATTGGACTGCCAAAGGAGCCCATGGCATAAAACCCTTTGATTTAGTGTGTATAACCATAAGACTGGTTAAAGAGGGACTTAGATACTGTCCTTCTGCTAAGAATTACGCCCTCAAGTAAAGAGACTACAAACTGAATCAGAAACAGAATCAGGTTTAATATCACCGGCATACTCTGTCATGAAATTTGATGTTTTATGGCAGCAGTTCAATGCAATACATAATAAAATACCTATAAATTACAATAAGAAATATTCAAAAGTCAAATAAATAGTTCATGAAGAAAGCGAAAAAAGTAAAAAAAAAACATATTGAAATAACATGGGTTCATTGAGAATGTTGGGAGTCCCAATGAAACAAAGAATATTCTATGAAAATATCAGCTTTACTGATCTGATCGGGTTATTAATTTGAATGAATCACTGAATCAGACTAAATCACACTAACACTATAGACTTCTACAGCAAACTACACTCATATGTTCTGGGTATTTTGTTCCAACTTCTTTCTCCTATTAGCAGTGAATGTGATATCCCTGTGGGGCCTGCAGCCCTCAGTCTGAACTCCAGTGTGGTAAAGCCTGATTGGAATGTGTAATCATCTCCAGATTCTAGCAAGCAATGTCCTTACAAAAAGATTTTAAACGTTAGGGTGAGGCTGATTTGCGCATAAGGCCATCTGAGTCCACAGTTTAACCGGTGGAAAAGTAGTGGAAGTCAAAGTTGATATCACGGCCTGATTTCAGCAATGCAGGTATGGCACCTTGACGTGGTTGAAGGTTGCCCATCACTGGAAGACAGTGCGGAAGAAGCAGCCAGGGCAGACTTCAAGCATCGAGACCTGAGATCAGAATTCGAACCCGTGTTCAGCCCTACTACTTTGTGCCAGCCAAGGTCCCCCACCTGAGCTCGTCCTACCTGTCTATGTTTGACCCATCTCCCTCTCTTCTTGCTATTACCATTAGACGGGAGGTGCAGGAGTCCTGGGTCCCACACCGCCAGGTTTGGAAGCAGGTGTTGCCCTGCAGCCATTGGGCTTCTGGAACAGTTTCACTCACCTCAGCTGTGGACTCACTTCCAGGGACCCTTCAACTCATGTTTTTCAGTATTAGTTTTTAAAATTTCTTTTATTTTTTTGCACAATTTGTCACCTTTTGCACCTTAGGTGCTTGTCAGTCTTTGTTACGTATGGTTTTTCATGGATTCTATTGTACTTCCTTGTTTCCTTGTGGATGCCTGCTAGAAAATGAAGCTCAAGGTTGTATAAGGTATATGTATTCGATAATTATTTACTCTGAGCTTTGATGTTTTTCAGGGCTGATGGCTACTTTACCCTCGAGTCTGTCTGATGTTCTTGAAAAATGTCCCACAAGTTTTAGAGTAGTAGACAAAATGGGAACATTATCTTTTCCTTTTACTCAATATAATAATGCTCATCTTGCTTTCAACCAGCAAGATTTAAAAGACAATGATTAGTGAGATTAGCTACAAATGTCACATGTACATTGAAACATGAAGTGAAATGCGTTGTTTGAATCAAAGACCAACCCAGTATGAGGATTGTGTAGGGGGCAGCCCACAACTTACTACCTCTAACCCATATGACTTCGGATTGTGGGAGAAAACCAGAGCTCCCGGAGGAAACCACATGGTCATGTAGAGAATGTACAAACTCCTTACAGGCAACGACAGGAATCGAATCCTGATCTTACAGATAGCGCTGTAAAAGCATCTGGCTTTCCATTCATATTATTTTTCAAAAAGTCTGATGTAACATGTGCATTAATGCTGTAATTTTTAGAGTCATAGAACCATTGAACACTACTGAACAGAAACAGACCTTTCTATCTGTCTAGTCTATACTGAACTATTAATCTGCTGAGTCCCATCGACCTGTACCTGGACCAAAACTCTCCATATCCCTCCCATCCATGTACTTATCAAAATTTCTCTTAAATGTTGATATTGAATCTGCATCCGTCACTTACGCTGGCAGCTCGTTCCGCCCTCACACCACTCTATGAAGTTCCCCCGCATGTTTCCCTT
The DNA here is from genome assembly GCF_030144855.1 of Hypanus sabinus. Taxonomy (NCBI): domain Eukaryota; kingdom Metazoa; phylum Chordata; class Chondrichthyes; order Myliobatiformes; family Dasyatidae; genus Hypanus; species Hypanus sabinus. The sequence continues at coordinate 5,354,664 of NC_082725.1, read as the reverse complement.
TAACACTTCACCTTTCACCATTAACCCATGACCTCTAGTTATAGGCTCAGTCAACTTCAGTGGCAAAAACTTGCATTTACCCCATCTATACCTCTCATAATTTTGTATACCTCTATACCCCTCAGAATGTTTGGATCATCATCTACAAATCAATATTTTTCTTCTCAACACTCCTATATACATTTTACAATCAGATTTACATTGTTGTCATTTGCCTACAATGATGTCAAATATGTTTCTACTCTGGATTTTTAAAAACCTTTTCTCTTCTTCTCTTGGTGTCCGTTATCTAGTTTCTAGCTTCACTCCTTGCTTTTATTCGCAGATGTTCAGTTAGGTCTTAAAGACTCTTTAGATGGTGCCGAGCTGCGATCTCCGTTGAGTTTGCGGCTCAGATTTGGTTCTTTATTAATTTTTTTTCTTATGAGTGTAGGGAAGGTTTTAGAGGCAGAGAAGAGTTAAGGGGCTTTAAGACTATAGGAGCAGAATTAGGCCATTCAACCCATCTAGTCTGCATCCATCACGGCTGATTTATTTTCCCTCTTAGCCCCCTTCTCCGGCCTTCTCCCTATAACCTTTGACACCCCGTCTAATCAAAAACCTATCAACATCCACTTTAACTGTGACAATGAATTCCACAGATTCACCACCCTTTAGTTAATGAAATTCTCTTCTCATCTCTGTCCCTGTATTCTGAGGCTGTGCGCTGTGGTCCTAATCTCCCCCACTATCAGAAACATCCTCTCCACGTTCACGCTATCTAAGCCTCTAAGGCTCAGGTCAAGGTTTAGGAATAGGGACGTGAGGTAGGGGTGGGATTAGAGGGCATTACAGAGTCTAAGCCTCTGCAAAGCATTTCAAAGGCCAGCGATTTGGACATGGTCGTACATTGGGTCAGCAGACGAGGAGTCGTCAGCATGTTCTGGGATTGGAGCTCCATGCAGGCAGCAGGCACGGGCAATAGTAACCTCCCTCCCCCAGGTACTTGAATTGGCGAGACCAGAGTTTAAGGCCTAATGTTTCGATCCCACCATTGGCAAGTCCAAGGCCTGGAATTCAGGTCTTTATTGAGGATCTTCATTCATCATCATTGACAAGTCCTGGGTTGAAACCGAAGACTGAAGCCCACTGAATTGCATTGAATGAGACTCCATGGCTGGAGACCCAGGTCTCTAAATCTGTGCAATTCCACTGGGGAAGTCAAAGACCGAATCCATGAGTCCTCCTGAGGCTGGAGGCCGAAGAAGGTGGCATGTCCTCTAGTTAGAGGACTGTGTATGTGGGTCTGTGGGATGGAGGAATAGGGCTTGTTTTGCTGTTGTTACGTTGTCACTTGGCATGTTCTATTTTGTTGTGTTCCATACAGAATATTGTGGGCATGCTATACTGGCACCGGAATTGGTGACAACACTTGTGAGCTGCTCCCAGCACATCCTTAGGTGTGTTGGTTGTTAATGCAAACGATGCAATTCACTGTGTGAGATAAATCTGAATCTGATGACAATATTTTTCCGGTTTACTTTGTCTATGATGCTGATTATTGTCTTTTCATTCTTGGCTATCAGCTTCTGCTTTTGACTGCCTCATTAGCTCACTGGCATAATCTAGTGAATACACCACAGTTGTAACGCACTTTATAAAAATTATAGACGAGTGAACCATGAAATCCGCAATCTGCTGAGGGCCAAATCAGAGGCATCTAAATCTAATGAGCAAGAAAGTTACAAGAGGTCCAGGTACAATCTGCAAAAAGCCATATCATGGTGGAGTGACAATTCTGGACTACACTTGAATCAATGAAGGATGCCCAACAGCTGTGGCAGGAGGATGCTCATCACCTCTTACAAAGTGAAATCAAGCGACAACAGGGCTTGGCTTCCAGATGATCTCAATGCCTTCTATGCTCGCTTTGACAGTCAAAGCATGGAGGAACCATCACAAACTCCCACAGCCCCTGATGATCCTGAGATTTCAGTCTCTGAATGCTCCAACACAAGAGCATTTTTCAGGAGGGTGAACCCACAGAAACATCTAGAAGTAGCTGGTTTGTGCTGATCAACTGGGATCTTTACTCTCTTGCTTCAGCAGTCTGAGGAACCCACCTGCATCAATCAGGCTTCAATTATACCGGTGTTTAAGAAGACTGTGTTAACCTGCCTCATTGACTATCGTCTGGTAGCACTTACATCCACTGTGATGAAGTGTTTTGAGAGGCTGATGATGAAGCATATCAACTCTTGCCTGAGAAACAAGTTGGATCCGCTCCAATTTGCCTACTGGAGCAACAGGTCTACAGCCTATGCTATCCCATTGGCTCTGCACTCAACCCTGACACATCTGGGCAGTGTAGATGTGTACACCAGGATGTTCTTTATCAACTACTATTTAGTATTTAATAGTATCATCCCTTAAAACTTTAAATCCCACAGTGTAATAATTTCAGAGAACCTATCCTGGGCCCAGCACATAAGCGCAACTATGTAGAAAGCATAGCAGTGACTCTACTTCCTTAGAAGTTTGAGTAGATTTGACATGAGATCTAAAAGTCTGACAACTTTTATAGATGAGTTTTTACAGGCTGTATCACTGCCTAATATGGAAACATCAATGCCCTTGTATGGAAAATCCTAAAATAAGTAGTGGATCATGAGTAAATCTCTCCCCACCATTGAGCATGTCTACACAGAGGATTATTGCTGGAAAGCAGCACCCATCATCAGGAACCCCCACCACCCAGGTTATGGTCTCTTCTCACTGCTGCCATCGGGAAGAAGATTCAGAAGCCTTAGGAGTCAAAGCACCAGGTTCAGGAACAATATTACCCTTCAGTCATCAGGCTCTTAAACCAATGAAAATGAATCAGTTAACTTCACTTGCCCTGTCACTGAACAGTTTCCACAATCTATGGACTCACTTTCAAGGACCCTTCATCTCATGTTCTCGATATTTATTGGGGTTTTTTGTATTTTTTTGTTTTTGTTGTCTTTTGCACACTGGTTGTCCATCCTGTTGGTGTGATCTTCCATTGATTCTATTATGGTTATTGGATTTATTGAGTATGCCCACAAGAAAATGAACCAAAGTGTTATATGGTGGCATATATGTACTTCTATAATAAATTTATTTTGAACATTGAACTTTGAACTCTACCATTCTAGGGTCTCTGATAAGTTTTTTTTCCAGTTACATCTTAACGTTTAGTACATTGTCACAACTCTCTATTGTAGTCCTGTCTTACTTTATTGCACATAGTTAGATCCAGTAAACATACATACAGTAGGCTGGTGGATGAAATTTTGTGTGTTTGTGCAGAGGATGTTCATGAAAATGAGCCCAGGAATGAAAGGGTTAACACATGAGGAACATTTAATGGCTCTGGGCCTGTACTCGCCATAGTTTAGAAGAAAATAAGGGAGAATCACATTGAAACCTGTTGAACATTGAAAGGCCTACCAAAAAATGGATGTGGAGAGAATGTTTCCTATAATGGGAAAGTCACGGACCAGAGGTTACAGCATCAGAATAGAAGCATGTCCTCAGCAGGCCAGATAGCATCTGTGGAAAAGAGTAAACAGTCGATGTTTTGGGCTGAGATTTTTCTTCTGATGAAGGGTCTTGGCCTGAAACATCGTGTGTTTACTCGTCCATAGATGCTGCCTGAACTGCTGAGTTCCTCCAGCAGTTTGTGTGTGTTGCTTGGATTTCCAGCATGTGCAGATTTGCTCTTGTTTGTGATAGAGGGATGTCCCATTAGAATAGAGATTAGAAAAAATTTCTTTAACCAGAGGGTGGTGAATTTGTGGAATTTGTTGTCACAGGCTGTGGAAGCCAAGTCATTGGGTACATTTAGGGCAGAGATTGATTGGTTCTTGATTGTTAAAGATGTCAAAGCTTATGGGAAGAAGAGAGGAGAATAGGGTGAGCAGGAAAATAAACCAGTCACAATCGAATGGCAGAACAAACTCGTTGGGTTGAATGGCCAAATTCTGTTCCTACGTATGTCTATCTCTTGGCCTTATTGGTTTTAATCTCTGTCTTAATCAGTTATTTCACCTCTTCCCTCACCTCCATTCAGGGCCCCTGTCCTTCTAATTGAGGTGACACCTCCAGCAAATCTGCTGGAGAAGGAGAAAAAAATCTCTCCCCTCCCCACTTCTTCTTTTCCCTGCTCTGGGAAGAGTAGGAGGTAAGAGGGCCTCTTACCACTTCTCACCTCCCCCAGGTCCCCTCCTCCTTCCCTTTCTCCTATGGTCCACGCTCCTCTCCTATCAGATTCCTTCTTCTCTGGCCCTTTACCTTTCCTACCCACCTGATTTCACCTTTACCTTCTTGCTGTTCTCGTTCCCATTCCCCACCTTTTTATTCTGGTTTCTTCCTTCTTCCTTTCCAGACCTGAAGAAGGGTCTTGGCCGAAATGTTTGACTGTTTATTCCTCTTCATAAATGCTCCCTGACTTGCTGAGTTCCTCCAGCATTTTGATTTGCTTTGGATTTCCAGCTTTTTGCAGACTTTCTCATGTAGTAGATAATAAACCACTTGAGAATCAATGTTATTATTCCTATTAATCTTGCTAATCTGATTGTAAATTCCCTTTTTCAATCACTATTTCTGCAACTTTAAACCCCAAGATAAACCTTGACACACAATGTTAGTTTGTTTCGTTACAATGCCACTGGTGATGCTTGTAACACTATCTTGTCACCATTAATCTGCTTTGCAGTAATTACTTGCACACTTTGTTATCTTTTGTAGTGCTCTTAAATGTGTCACATCTTGATATGTTTATTTCCTATTCTTTTCCAGTTTCATGCCAGGTTTTTGCTAATTCAATTAAATCGAGATCTTCCTGTAAAATAATTGCATTCACTTCCCCTTGCTCATTGTAACTCATGTTGTTAAAAAGGAAAACATATTTCATTTTGCCATAATTTTTTTAAACTGCTATCCATTAATTTCCCCTTTTTCAAATGGTCCATTGATTTAATGCCTCTATTCAATATTCCTCTTGCTTATTTGATTTTGGGCAAGTATTATCCCATTCTTGTCTCCCTTCTAATGCAGATTCAAAGTTTCAAAGTAAATGTATTATTAAAGTGCTTGTATGTCTCTACATACAACCCTGAGATTCAGATTTAGGCAACATTAGTTTTAATCAGTTCAGTACATTGTACTGCACTTTTCTACGTTTTACATATCTTAGACAGAGAAGTGACAAAGTTCTCTTTCTCAAGCAATCATTTCTTTGGGATTTTGTCTCCAAAAGGCAGGTTTCAGATTTCCAATTTATCACATGTACATTGAAACATGCGAAGAAATGCTTCATTTGCTCTCACAACCAACACACCCAAGGGTGTGCTGGGGCAGCACACAAGTCTCACCCTACATTCCAGTGCTAACATAACCTACTCACAATGCTCAGTAGAGCAACACAGAATTCTACAAAATAGAACACAACCAAACTATATCAGCAATAAAAGCCCTGTTCCTCCCTCTCTCACAAACACACTCACTCACACACATACACACACTCTCTCTCATACACAGACACACACACAGTCCCACTCACACTCACATACACTCTCTCTCACGCATACACACACTCTCACGCACACTCACACACATTCACAGTCCCACTCACACTCACCTTCACCTTTCACAAGTAGATGAAGATGAAAGCCACCCACCCATTGACTCCTGCTGTTTCATTTCAAGTATAAGTTTTGAATGAAATGTTCTTATAGATGTTTAAGACATTCTGATTCTAAACAAAGATGGACAGATTATCTTTACTTGTCACGTTTACATTGAAATGTTGAAACTGACAGTGAAATGCATTCTTCGTGTCAATGACCAAGACAGAATGAAGATGTGCTGGAGGCAGCCCGCAAGGCTCTCCACGCTTCCAGCACCAACATGGCATGTCCACAATTCACTAACCCAAACCCTAACCATTCGTCTTTGGAATATGGGAGGAAACCAGAGCACCCTGAGGAAACCCATGCAGTCACAGGTAGGATGTACAAACTCCTTATAGACAGCAGAGGGAATTAGACCTCAGTCATGATCACTAGCACTGTAAAGCATCATTCTAACTGCTCAGAAGCACATATGTTTTAGAAATTGTCATGTCTTAAATCTAGAATATGTTGTCGAAGCAAGCAAAAATCAGATTATTGGCAACTTTGTCCTCTTCATGGACAGCAGCAGCATATAGTGGGCTAACATTCAGATTCCTGAGCACATTAGGAGATGTCCCCAGGCAACATTCTGACACCCTGTGTTCATTGGGTCATCACACAGTCACTGATCTTAAATGTTTTTCTAGCTTATAGTATTTCTGGAGGTTGGCTTGGTTTCATCCCAGTAGAAAGTTGTCTTAATGGCATTCCATTCCTGATCCCAGTAGTTTACTGTGTCGTTAGTAGTTGGGAAGAAATGTTCTGTCAGCAAAGACTCTTCCAAGTTTCTAAAGATGCACCGTGGAGAGCTTTCTGACTGGTTGCATCACCGCCTGGTATGGAGGCTCCAATGAGCAGGATTGCAATAGGCTGCAGAAGTTTGTAAATTCCACCGGCTCCATCATGGACAAAGCCTTCCCACCATTGCGGACATCTTCAAGAAGTGATACCTCAATAAGGAGGCATCCATCATTAAGACCCACATCAGCAGGGACATGTCCTCTACTGGTAACTGTGATTGGGGAGGAGGTACAACAGCTGAACACCGACACTCATGAATTTAAGAACAACTTCTTCCCCTCTGCCATCAGATCTCTGAACAGTCCAGTCGTAAACACTACAATATTTGTCTTCTGTACTATTCATTTATTTTTGAAACTTATAGTAATATTTGGTGTAAAACAACAAATTTCACTATTTTTGTCAGTGATAGTGAACCTGGATTTTGATTCTGATTCTGAAGCTTCAAATTTTCACAGGAAAACTCAGGTTTCACAACATTGGGCTGTTCTTTACAGAAAGAGCAGATTCTTGGTTAATAAGAGCATCAAAGTTTATGGGAAGAAGGGCGGAGAATGGGAAGGAAAATATATCACCCATGATCGAGTGACAGAGCAGACTTGACAGGCTGAATCTGCTCCTATGTCATATGATCTCTTTGTTTCAGTTTAAGAACTGGGAGCGTGTGTGTAAAATCAGAGAAGCCATTGCAAATTCCAGACTTCACTTCTCACTCCTTTGAATCAGCATCAGGTTCCTTCATGAAGAAATAAAGTCATAGAATGCGACAGCACAGAAACAGGCCCTTTGGCCCATTGAGTCTGTGCTGAACTATTATTCTCCCTAGTCCCATTGACCTGCACCTGGACCACAGCACCCCCACATCCTCCCATCCATGTACTATATACTTATCCAAACTTCTCATAAATGTTGAAATCAAACCCGCATCCCTCACTTCTGCTAGTGGCTCATTCCACATGCTCACTACCCTCTGAGTGAAGAAGTTTCCCCTCATGTTCCTCTCAAAAATTTCACCTCTCACCCTTAACCCATGACCTCTAGTTGTAGTCTCACCCAACCTCAGGGAAAAAAGCCTGTTTACATTTACCCTATCTATACCCGTCATAATTTTGTATACATCTATAAAATCTCCCCTCATTCTGCTACACTCCAGTGAATAAAGTCCTGACCTATTCAACTTTCCCTATAACTCAGATCTTGAAATTCCAGCAATTTTCTTGTAAATTTTCTCTGCACTCTTTTGATCTTATTGATCCTGTAGGTAGTTGACCAGAACTGTACACAGTACCCCAAATTAGGCCTCAGCAACATCTTATACAACTTCAACTTAACATTCCATCTCCTATACCCAATACTTTGATTTATGAAGGTCAATGTGCCAAAAGCTCTCTTTATAACCTCATCTACCTGTGATGCCACTTTCAAGGAATTATGGATGTGTATTCCCAGATCCCCCTGTTCCATCACACTCTTCAGTGCCCTACTGTACATAAGTAAAGCAGTAAGTATTAGTTCAATCACCCTCAGTTAGTCGATGTTCCAAGTTTACATTGTTTTGTTTCCATTGGCATGTTGAACTTGGCTCATGTTAGTTCAGATGAAGTCAGGTGGAGCTGTTGCAATTTGTTTCACACGCTGGCAAGCTTTGGTTGGACACAGATTCCAGTTTATGACATCCAGGACTTGCAATGCAGTCAGATATAGTGCTACCTACTCAAATGGGGCCTCTACAAAACAGGAACGGGCACCTGACCAGACCAAAAAGACCAGAAAATGAGTAGACTTCAGTGGAATTAGAATCCATTTCCTGCACATTTTTCAAGCCCACTTTAAGGACTCTGCCTTTCTATCCTGTGGGAAAGCCTTTGGAAACCAAGTGGAGTGGGGTGTTCTGGCAGGGAGTGTCATCTGAACCACATTCTAGTCCGCCTAGTAGCATGCAGAGACCCCTCTCTATGTATATACTTAAAGGGACTTGGCTCACAAAGAAATCTTTGGCTGTCTTTAATCTACTACTGACATGCGATGGCACGCAAATTACAATACTAACCAGACTCAAGCACAGCATTGGTATCTTTTTTACTCAACTGCTCAACATGGAGAAATATCATAAACACCAGAAATTCTGCAAATGGTGGAAATTTAGAGCAACATATACAAAATGCCGGAGGAACTCAACTAGTGAGGCTGCATCTCCAAGGAGAGGAATAAACAGTTTTTATGAGATGCTGCTCCACAGTGAAGTCTCTCCGAGATATGTTCAGCCTGAAGAAATTTAAATCTTCTCTTCGATGTGAGAGTGAGACCCTCCCTCGCTGCTCCCCCTCAGTGATCTCTGCTGCTCTACGAACCTTTGACCATGGGATCTGACACCTGCCAACTTGAACTCCTTCCCACCTTCTTTCCCCTTACTTTCCAGTCCTGATGAAGAGTCTCAGTATGAAGCACCAACTGTTTGTTCATTTCCATCAATGTTGCTTGACCTGCTGAGTTACTCCAGAAACCTTTGTGTTTTGCTTTGGATTTCCAGCATCTGCTGAAACTGTTGTGCTTAAAACAGATGAATAAAGTGTTTATAAAATACCAGTAATGCTCAATGGTCTCTATAACTTTCAGATATGCATTGTCCCTTCCTCTTCACCTCCACTCTTTATTGGATGGTAGATCAAGGACATTTCACTATAGAATGAGGACTGACATTTGAACTTATCCATCCCCAGGACCTTCTAAAGCAAATACACTCAGTGGCCACTTTATTATGTACAACTTTACATCTGTTCGTTAATGTATCTAATTAACCAATCACATGGCAGCAATTCAATACGTAGAAGCACGCAGACATGGTCAAGAGGTTCAGTTGTTGTTCAGACCAAACATCAGAATGGGGAAGAAATGTGATCTAAGTGACTTTGACTGTGGAATGATTGCTGATATCAGACAGGGTGACCTGAGTATCTCAGAAACTGCTGATCTCCTGGGATTTTCACGCACAGCAGTCTCTGGAGTTCAACGGAGAATGGTTTGAAAAACAGAAAAAAAATCCAGTGAGCTGCAGTTTTGTGGGTGAAAACTTCTTGTTAATGAGAGAGGCCAGAAAAGAGTGGTTCAAGCTGATTGAATTGCGACAGTATTTCAAGTAACCACACGTTACAACAGTAGTGTGCAGAAAAGCATCTCTGAATGCACGACACTTCAAACCTTGAAGTGGATAGGCTACAGCAGCGGCAGACCACAAACATACACTCAGTTGTCACTATATTAGGCACAGCAGGTAACTAATAAAGTGGCCACTGAGTGTACTGTATATCACATTTGCTTTCCTAGTGAAGTCTAAGTCTTGGGACCTTCCACAAAATATTTTTTACCATTGATATTTGAAATATATTTTGTCTGGGGTATCAAAGACACGCTGTGGTGGAATGCAATAGAAAAGCAGAAGCAATTACCTGAATTACCTGAGGGTGTTAAGAGTGCCAGATGAATGAGGGCTGGGGTTGTATGTAGGCCAGAACAGGCAATATTGCAGCTGGATTTATTAACAATCCAGCAATATTTCATGGTTATTTTCTTTACTGTTGACTAACTAAACACCAGATTTAATTAATTCCATTTTCCATCTTGACAAGGTTGGATTAATCTCAGATTTGGACCTCATGGGGCCAATTATACTTCATCAGCACAAGTGTCCTGTTCAACAGTTTCTGTGCAGATCGCATTGCTAAACTGAGATTCTATCGGCCAGCTCTGTACTCTAACGAAGTAAGTATTATCACTCAATCCGCTGCTACAGAGATGAGCGGACATCATCTGCTGACTGTTTATTTTGTCAACTGCTCAATATGGTAAGGAAGAAGAAGCTAGGACCCTTGCCAGGCCAGGCCAGGACATGCCCTCATCTCACCTTCAGACAGGAGAAACAGGAGCCTAAATACACACACTCAGTGCTTTAGGAATAACTTCTTCCCCTCCACCATCGAACTGCTGAATGGCCCATGAACACTGACTCACTATCCCTCTTCTGTTTTCATTTAATTATCTTTGTATCTTATAGTAATTTTTATGTCTTGCACTGTACTGCTGCCACAGAACAATTTTCACCAGGTATGTTGGTGTCAAGTAAAACCTGACTCAGACTACAACTCCGATTCCGATTCCAACCCTGACCTTGACCCTAACCCTGACTCTGACTGAGCAGCCTGCGAGCACCAAGGTCTCATCAATAGGACAGTGAGCTGCCTTCTGTTTACTGTTTACCTGTGCTACACACTACATGTACTTCACAAATTATATTTTATTAATTTATTTGTGGTAATATTTTGATTTATATGCTGTGTGTGATAGAGTTTGTGGGTGGATGTTGTTTCATTTGGTTGTATATATCTACAGTCAAGTGATAATAAACCTGAACGTAATTTTGAAGAGGTAATAAATAAAGTTTTGCCTTTGGGCATTCATAATAACTATCAATTATAGTTCTGTTTTGGATTCTAGATGCTTTCCAAGCTATTCCTTTAGATGGTTTTCCAGTATGATTGATGATAGTTTCCTGAAAAATGCTCTGTTGTCCTTAAATACAGTTATAAACTCCTGTCTCCCCAAACATATCTTTTACTCCCAGTTGAAGGAAGGCCAGCGAGCCCCTGGTGGGTAAAGGAAACACTTCAAAGGTAACATCAAAATCAGCCTGAAGAAATTCAACATGACATCTAAAAACAGGGAAGACTTTACACTCAATAGATAGACTTGAAGGAAATCTGTGCAAGAGAGAGCTGCACTAGATGAGAATGACCTCTGCTGTGTCACAGAGAAAAAGTGGCACCCTGAACAGCCAAAAGACCCAACCACTGACCACCACTTACTTTTGCCCACACGGCACCAGAATATGTGGATCCCGGATCGGCCTCTACAGTCACCTGAGGACTCACCAATAGACAACCCCTTAGGAGAACATCGTACTCAATTCGAGTGATCGCACTACTACTGCGATTATTACATTTGCTTTCCACCCTCTTGACAGTGCACTGTTGTTTTAATGCATTATTGCACATATTCCCTAGCTTCTTTCAAAATAGACTGATACAATCTGCTAGAGTTTGTCCTGAAGGATTTTGGGTTATTTAACAGGTCTTCCCTTTTAAATATTTTTACTGTCTACAATTTTATCCTATGAGATTTTATTTTCCTCTTGACTTTCCATTTATTAATTTCCCTGTAGATTATTTTACGCTTTAGTCCCATGTTTCTTAACAATTACACAGTTCTACTTATGCTTCCAAATTGATTTTTCATCACTCCTAGATTCTTCGTGTTTTCCATTATAACAATGATCGCATACTTAGAAATACAAAGTTTAAAGTTCAAAGTAAACTTATTATGAAACATATGTCAACATATACTCTGAGATTCATTTTCTTGTTGGCATTCACAGTAGTTACAAGGAAACACAATAGAATCAATGAAAAACTACACACAAAGATGGACAAACAACCAATGTGCAAAGACTACAAATGGTGCAAATACAAAAAGAAAAACAAATGCTAGTAATAATTAAAAACATAATATTGAGAACAAGTTGTAGAGTCTTGGAAAGTGAGTCCATAGGTTGTGGAATCAGTACAGTAAAGTTATCCACAATGTTTGAGGGGTGATATACTGTTCTTTACCTCTGCCCATTCCTTTCCATCTTTATTCTTCCACGTCATCCCATGAAGACTTCATTTGATGGAGTTTTATTGTGTATTTTTTTCTAGCAATGTTAGATGTTCCCAGTCTCTCTTCTGGATCATTACTAGACAATATGTATTTCACTTTCCAAAGACTTATTCTCAGACCTCGAGTGTTAGCTTTCTTCTTGTGTCTTGGTCACACTAATATAATAACTTATCTTAAACCATAAACACGAAATTCTACAGATGCTGGAAATCTGCAGCAACACATACAAAATGCTGCAGGAACTCAGCAGGTCAGGCAGCATCTATGGAAATCAATAAGCAGTCAACGTTACAGGACCCTCCACCAAGACCCTTCATCTTAAAACCATATTAATTTACAATGTTTACAATTGTTTTGATGTATCATTATTTTTATTTCTCTTATCTGCCCAAGTCTATTTCCCACTACAAATTGCAGAAGCAAACCTTTTTGAATTGCTTATACACTCAGAGGCCATCTTATTACCTCCTGATAAAGTGGCTACTGAGTGTACAAGGGGTGATTGATAAATCTGTGGCCTAAGGTAGAAGGAGTCAATTTTAGAAAACCGAGCACATTTATTTTTCAACATAGTCCCCTCCTACATTTACACACTCAGTCCTGCGGTCATGGAGCATATGGATCTTGGACCTCCAGAAAGTGTCCACAGCAGGGGGTGATTGATAATTGTGTGGCCTAAGGTAGAAGGAAATGAATCATACAGCTCTTGTTACATGCAAATACAGTTCAACTCTTTAAGTGATTATGCAGAAAGTCTGAAGTTAAGAACTCATCTCCTTCTACCTTAGGCCATGAACTTATCAACCACCCCGATGAGTTATTAACTGGTGAGTTATTAACTTCAAACTTTCTGCATAATCACTCAAAGAGTTGAACTGTATGTGCATGTAACGAGAGCTGTATAACATCTCCTTCTAACTTAGGCCACAAATTTATCAATCATCCCTGCTGTGGACACTTTCTGGAGGTCCAAGATCCGTATGCTCCCACGACCGCAGAACTAAGTGTGTAAATGTCGGAGGGGACTATGTTGAAAAAGAAATGTGCTAAGTTTTCTAAAATTGACTGCTTCTACCTTAGGCCATGAACTTATCAATCATCCCTCGTATGTTCATAGTCACCTGCTGCTGTATCCACCTCAAGGTTCGACGTGTTGTATGTTCAGAGATGCTCTTCTGCACACCACTGTTGTAAAGCATGGATATTTGAGTTACTGACAGTTTGAACCAGTCTGGCCATTACCCTCTGCCATCTCTCATTAACAAAGTGTTTTCGCCACAGAACTACTGTTCACTTTATGCTTTTTGTTTTTTGCGCCAGTCTCTGTAAATCTTAGCAACTGTTGTGTGTGAAAATCCCAGGAGATCCATACTTTCTGAGATGCTTTAACAACCCTGTCAGGCACCAACAATCATTCTATGGTCAAAGTGACTTAGGTCACATTTCTTCTCCATGCTGAGGTTTGGTCTGAACAACAATTAAACATCTTGACCATGCCTGCATGCTGTTATGCATGGAGTTGCTGCCACATGATTGGCTGATTAGGTGTTTACATTAATGAACAGGTGTACAGGTGTACCTAATAATGTGGTCATTAAAGTGGACTCTTTTGGACTATGATGTAGACACTAGAAAAATTCAGAATCAAAATCAGGTTTATTATCACTAACATGTAAGGTGAAATTTGTTAACTTAAATTCCACTCCCTTATCCTTTTTATCTGATCTTCATGAATTATTAAGTATTATTTTTATTTATTTCCCAAGCCCTTTTGAATGGCTTCCACTTTTAGATGATTTGCATAATAGAATGATTGATTCAGCCCTGTTTTAAAGATTAGCTTTATTGGCCCCAAGTACATCAAAACATGCACTGAAATGCATCCTTTAGTGTCAACGACCAACATAGTCTTAGGATGTGTTGGGGGCAGCCTGCAAGTGTCTGCCAACCTAGCATGCCCACAACAGGCCCTTCAGCCCCTCTAGTCTGTGCTGAACTGTTTTAGAGCAGCAAATTTTACCACATTATAATCCAAGTCATTGATATAAATGACCTACTCCAGAGTCAGTATAACCCTTCCCTCCCACACAACCCTCCTACCTTAGGGTCTCTTAAGTGTCCCTATGTGTCTATCTCTACCACCAGCCTTGGCAGGGCATTTCATATACCTACCATTCTCTGTGTAAAACACCTACCACTAACATCCCCCCATACTTTTCTCCAATCACTTTAAAATTATGCTCTTTTGTATTAGCCATATTAGTCAGCATGCAATATGCTTTTCAGGCCTGTGAGGGGAGCCAGGGAGCATTGGCTTCCAAAGTTCTTAGAGCATCTGAATGGTTAGTTGTTGTTTCATAAGAGTTGTTAATCGTTTAGATTTCCTTGTGTTTTTCTCGACCACCTCGCTCTTTGTAATGTGGTCTCCTGATGCTTTCTTTTTAAACTTGTTAAGTTTATTTTGAAAGGCGTGGGGATTCTATATTATCTGTATTATTTAGGCGAACACCCAATTCGCGCTAATCATGGGGTCCTACTTTTGAGAATGTTACATCTCTCGGTCAATCTCGGCTGAGCTACCAATATTCTGTTGGAATTCTTATGAATAAATTTTAGTCGTCGCCTCTACATCGGAGTCTGGCTTTCTTCTGTGCTTGGGTTCTGATATTGCCAGCGCACATCGCGACACAGTGGTAGGGTGAAGCCCTATGACAGAACCTCTTACCCCCAAGGTGTAAAGCCAATGCTCACAGTTTAACGCTATTGACATTACCAAAGCAGTCAACAGCTGTGAACAATATCTAATTCATTACACATGCGGCTGCACCTTGTCAACTTGTTGTCCAAAACCACTCAGGAGCCTTTGATCAACAACGTGGGAAATTAATATTGTACTCTGATACCTTTTGGCAGAGTGAACGCATTGTTTTACAAAGAAAGCTCCTGGATGACAGCAAGAATGTGGTTGTTAAAGGACCCAGCTTTTACATCGAACTGTTTATAGGGTGGACTCCATCATTAGGCCATTAAAACATTTTAATTATTAATAAATTAAAATACAGCAAAGGGACAAGACGCTGTGAAATTCATTACCATGGATACCTGTGGAGGCCAAGTCATTAGGCATACTTAAAATGGAGGTTGATAGGCTCTTGATTACTCAGGACATCAAAACTCATGGGAAGAAGGTAGGACAATCGGATTGAAAGGGAATGAATGGTGGACTGATGGAATTGTGGAGCAGACTCAATGGGATGAATTGCCTAATTGTGGTCCTGTCTTATGATCTTAGTGTGTTTTGGACAAATATCTAAAGAAATTTTTTTTCCGACATAATCTCCATCTCTAGAACACTTACATAGGCACATAGCAGTTAGCATAACACCTTACAGCTCCACCAGCAAGATCTGGGTTCAATTCATGCCATGTTCTGTAAAGACGTCATACATCTCCCCAGTACGATGTAGGTCTCCTCATTGTGCTAGGATATCCTCTCACATTCCAAAGACTAGGATTAATAAATTGTGGGCATGCTATGTTGGCACCAGAAGCATGGTGATTCTAGTGGGCTATCTCCTAGCACATCCTTGGAGCTGTTGGTCTTTACTGTAAACAATGCATTTCACTATGTTTCAATGCTTCGATGCAATGTGATAAATAAAGGTAATCTTTAATCTCACACTGTTTTAAAACTGTCCCATTTTTCCATCTCTCAAAAATTACCTATACTTAAGACCATAAAACATAGAAGCAGAACTAGCCCATTCAGACAATCAAGTCTGCTCTGCTGTTTGATCACCTCTCAAAGGTTCTGCTGTAACCTTTGATGCTCTTATTAATGAAGAACCTATCAACCTCTGCCTTAAGTATACCTAATGACCTGGCCTCCACATCACCTGGTCTGTGGTAGTGAATTCCACAGATTCGCCATCCTCTGACTCAAGAAATTCCTCCTCAACTTTCTGAGACTGTACCCTCATGTCCTAGGCTCTCCCACCACTGGAAATATCCTCTCCACATCCACTCTATCTAGGCCTTTCAATATTTGATAGGTTTCAATAAGATTCCACTCCCCCCCCCCCACCCGCCGCCATTCTTCTAAGCAAGTATCGGCCCAGGGCCTTCAAATGATCTTCAGATGTTAACTTTTTCATTCTCGTGAACCTTCTCTGGACCCTCTCTAATACCAACATATATGGAGTTCAAAACTGCTTACAATACTCCAGATTTACAGCTTGAACATTTGTATTGAGACAGTCCTTTAAAACTTGCAGAATTTTGTAGTTATATAATTCTTTATAGTTATTGATTTAAAGTATCTGTTGTTAAAGAACAGGAATAAAGAATATTGTGCTGATTAGATACATCCACATATTATTCCCAATCCACTTTCCCCCGTTTTGTTACAGAATTTGAATGAAATGTTATTTTGCTATAGACTGTGAAGTTGCCCGTGTATTGTGGAGATAAATGGATAATGTTTCACACAAATGGGACATTTATTGTCCCATTTAAGCATTAGAAAGAATACAATGGATGCGTTTCTTATGAGCCAACACATTTTCTACAAGTGAATTCTGCTTTTAAGCTTCAAAGGATTTAATGCAATGGTAATGAGATTTACCAAAAAATCTTTCATCTTCTTTTAGTGATATAGGAATTTAGTAACAATTTAGCTCCAAAGCAAAACCTAAGATGAATGGCTGTGATGCTTCACTCCCAGATGAGCTCAATGCCTTTTATGCTCACTTTGAAAGGGAGAATAAAACAACACATACAGCACCCAATGACCCTGTGATCTCTGGCCCGACAGCTTACATCAGAACATCTTTCAAGAGGGTGAACCACCACATGGCATTAGATTCTGATGGTATACCTGGTTGGGCTCTGAAAACCTGTGCCAACCAACTGGTGGGAGTGTTCAAGTACATCTTCAATCTCTCGCTGCTGCAGTCAGAGCTTCCCATCTGCTTCAAAAGGGCGACAATCATACCAGTGTCCAAGCAGAGCATGGTGAACTGCCTCAATGACTATCATACAGTGGTACTCACATCTACTGTGATGAAATGCTTTGAGAGTTTTGTCAGGGCTAGAATCAATTCCTGCCTAAGCAAGGACCTGGATCTGCTGCAGTCTGCCTATCACCACAAGATGTCCACAGCAGATGCAATCTCCACTCAGCCTTGAATTACTCGACAATAGTAATATCTACGTCAGACAGTTGTTTATTGATTACAGCTCAGCAGTCTACATAATCTTACCAACAATTCTAATCAATAAGCTCCAAAATCTGGGCCTCTGCATCTCCCCTTACAACTGGATCCTTCACTTCCTCAATGGGAGATCACAGTCCATGCAGATCAGAAATAACAATTCCTCCTTGCTAACAATTAACACTGGTGCATTCAAGGAAGAGTGCTTAGCTGACTGCTCTATTCCCTCCACACCCAACTGTGTGCTTGCTGCAGCTCAAAAACCATCTATAAATTTGCCAATGACACAATGATTATTGACAGGTATTCAGATGGTGACGAGGAGGCGTACAGGAGTGAGATAGATCAGCTGGTTGAGTGGCGTCGCAGCAACAACCTTACGCTCATTATCAGTAAGATCAAGGAATTGATTGTGGGCTTCAGGATGGGGAAGTCAAGAGAACACACACCAGTATGCATCGAGGGATCAGAAGTGGAAAGAGTGAGCAGTTTCAAATTCTTGTGTGTCAACATCTCTGAAGATCTCTTTTGGTAGGCCCAACGTTGTTACCAATGTCTCTCGCAAATTTCTACAGATGTACCGTGGAGAGCATTCAGACTGGTTACATCATTGTCTGATACGAGGGGGCGCACTGCATGGGATCAGAAAACCCACAGAAAGTTGCAAACTCAGCTCTCTCTGCCATGGGTACCAGCTCCTAGCATCCAGGACACCTTTAAAGGTGATGTCTCCAAAAGGCAGCATTAAGGATCCCCATCACTGAGGTTAAACTTCCCCAGGCACCAGTACTTTACTATACCCATACCACACTCTTTACAGTGTCCCTTCGTATGTCATCGTCTCCTCCATGAGTTCCATCCCTCCTACTACACTGATACTGTCCGCCGACTTTCTCTCACTTCTTCCGTCACCTTCTCCTCCCATGCACATTCTCTTTCCCATCCCTCGCTTCGATACTCCACCGGCAACGACCGCTGCTCTCCCTCGACATATTTTTAACAAGTTTTTTTAAAGTCTTGCTTTATTTGTCTCATGTACATTGAAACATGCAGTGCATTGCTCATTGGCATTAACAACCAACACAGTCCGAGGGAGTGCTGGGCATCCCGCAAGTGTTGCCACGCTTCCAATGCAAACAAAGGATACCCACAACATCCTAACCTGTTTCTGATTGAATTCAGAATAAAGTGTAACGGCTACAAAGAAAGTAATAATGAAGTGAAAATCATAACAAGGTAGACAGTAAAGTCAATACTCCATCATATTGTACCAGGGAAACATTTAACAGTGGTGGCAGGGTGGAGATACATCTCTAGCAAAGAAGGCACTCTTCCCTCCACCATCCTGCAATCACTCTTGGACAAGGTGCAGCACCCGCTTAACCCCCTGAACAGGGTCACATGAATCCAAGCGAGCAGGCGGTGAATGGTCGTAAGAGCAGCCAGTGCATATCACCTATGCGACCACTGACACCAGGCAGATAACCTCTGAGTGTATTGATAAGACTATGATCACCCACATCATACAACGCGGCACATAATGATGGTGATGATAGCAGTGGCATAAATGCTGTTCTGGAGCCTGTTGGTACATGCTTTCAGGGATTTGTATTGTCTGCATTATAGGAGAGGGGAGAAGAGAGAATATTTGGGGTGAGTGGGGTCTTTGATTATGCTAGTTACTTTACCGAGGCAGTGAAAAATATAGACAGAGTCCATGGCTGGTTTCCCTGATGTGTTGAGCTGTCAGGAGGGCAGTACCATAGGGTAACGGTTAGCGCAATGCTTTTCAGTGGCAGATATAAGACTGGAGTTCAGTTACCTCTGCTGTCTGTAAGGAGTTTGTACATTTTCCCAGGGGTTTCCTCTGGTCTCTTCCCACATTCCAAAGGCCAATGGGTTAGGGTTAGTGAGTTGATGACACATCACAATGGCAGAAAAAGTGAAGGAAGGCCAGCAGACGGTCCTTGACAGATCCACTGGACCCTGGCCCCGATCTGTTAAAGACTGTGCACTGGCTACCCGTTCATCGGCTTCCCCTTGTTAAACAAAGTCTCACTCAGGGATGCTCCATTAAAGGAATAATCCCTGAGGAGAACATTGCATCTAGTGATCGCACTGCAATTGATGCTACTATGGGACATCTTTACTTACTGAGAAGGTAACGTTCTATGTGTACAGCTCGACAATGCAATTTAATACTAAAAAAGAAAAATAACAAACAAGAAATATTTTCCTAGTGAATTAATATATGATGGAAAACCACAGCAGCTGCTGTGGTTATTACTCTGTGTACTGTATTTAAGGATCCTGGCATTTAGTTTTTTTATCCTAAGGGAACTGTGATGATATAAATCATTTAAAACCATGAAATACATCTGATGCTGACCAGATGACATTCTGTAATTGGATGTCTATTGCAGGCTTCTCCGTGTTAAGTGTTCTATGATAAACATAACAAAATGAAAGGTTCCAATCAGATAATCAACGGCAAACTTGGAAAAATGTGCAGTAACTGCAGAATCTGTTATTTTCCTTCAGTTTACATGATACTGTACAGCATCTGTAAGACCACAAGACATTGGAGCAGAATTAGGCCACTTGGCCCATCATGTCTGTTCTGCCATTCCACCATAGCTAATTTATTATCCCTCTCAACCCCATTCTCCTGCCTTCTACCCTAAACCTTTGACACAATCAAGACCAGAAAAGCATAAAACATTGGAGAGAACTGGGTTATTCAGGTCTGCTTCACCATTCCATGATGGCTATTTATTATCCCTCTCAACCCCATTCTCCTGCCTTCTCTCCACGAACCTTGACACACTGATGAATCAGGAACCTATCAACCTCTGCTTTGAATATATCCCATGACTTGGCCTCCACAGCCATCTGTGGCAATAAATTCCACAGATTCACCATCCTCTGGCTAAAGAAGTTCTTCCTCATCTCCATTCTAAATGGACATTGCTCTATTCTGAGGCTGTGCCTTCAGTTCCTAGACTCCCCCACTATACACATCCTCTCCATACCCACCCTATCCAGGCCTTTCACCATTTGATGGACTTCATTGTGCTATTTCCACTGCACTGCAGAGTTTTGAAACACCCCTGCAAAATGTCACCAAGCACAATGGATGAAGGGCCTTATTGTCTAGCTCCCTCACCCCATGTGGTAAATTACCTTTGCCAAGCAAAACTATAACAAAGCCAGCAGGGCCTACAATATAATAATTAATAAGTGGCAATCAACATCAGGGCTGTGTAAAAGGAGCTACTTTTTAATCAGGATGGTGATTGAGAATTTAAAGGCAGAGTTTTGCAGGCAGTTTCTCTGAGTTGTGAAGCGACCAATCAGCAAGAGGGATTCATTAGAACGGGCCAATAAAAATAACTCAAATACAAGTGCAGGCATTTTTTGAGTGGCTTTGGCTCATCAGGCTTGGGTGAGGTAAAGTATCTTGTAAGCTACTCACTCTTAGTTCAATCATCACCTCCAGTCTCCTAGATAAACACATCTGTACCAGCTGCACTGAGTAGCAGCTTCTGAGAGAATGTATTAAGGAACTGGAGCAGCAGCTGAATGACCTTTGACATATGGGAGAATGAGGAGGTGATAGACAGGAACTACAAGCAGGTAGTTTACTCCAAGGTTGCAGGAGACAGGTAATGGGGTGACTGTCTGGAGAAAGAGGGGAAATTGCAGAGTCCACCTGTGGCTGTTCCCCTCAGTAATAAGTATATAACTTTAGATACTATTGAAGAGGATGACCTACCAGGGTAGTGTCACAGTGACCGGGTCTCTGGCACAGACTCTGGTGCTGTCTCTCACAAGAGCAGAGAGGTGAAGAGAAGTCCAGTGTTGCTAGAAGATTCCTTAGTCAGAGAAACAGAGATGAGGTTCTGTGAGTGTGATGGAGACACCCAGTTGATTTGTTACCTCCCTGGCATCAGGATCAGGGATATCTTGGATCAGCTCATGGCATTCTCAAGGGCAAGGCTGAGTAGCCATAAGTCTTTGTACATGTTTGCACTAATTACATAGGTAGACAAGGTGAGGTGGCCCTGAAGAGAGATTTTAGGGAGCTAGATAGAAAGCTGAGAAACAGGACCTCCAGGGTTGTAATCTCTGGATTGCTGCCTGTGCTGGTGAGGGTAAGAGTAGAATGATTTGGCAGGTGAATGCCTCGATGGGGAACAGCTGCAAGTGGCAGGGGTTGAGATTTATGGATCATTAGGATCCCTTCTGGGGAAGATTTAACCTGTGCAAAAGGGACAGGTTACACCTAAACCCAAGGAGGTTCAATATTCTTGCAGGCAGGTTGGCTAGAGTTGTGCAGGAGAGTTTAAAGTAATTTGGTGGTGGTGGTGGGGGGGGGGGGGGGTGAGAACCAGAGTGATAGTGCTGAGGATGAAGTAGTTGATTTACAAGCAGTGGCAACGTGCAGTGAGACTCCTTGCAAGGAAAGGCTACGATAGGGCAAAGTTGCAGTCAACAGGATGAGTCACAATGTATAAGGTGGACAAAATCAAAGAAAGGTGAGTACAGGACTGAAGGTGTTGTATCTGAATGTGCCCAGTAACTACATATGGAATAAGGTAGATGAACTTGCAGCACAGTTGCAGATTGGTAGGTATGATGTTGTAGGCAGCACAGAATCATGGCTGAAAGAAGATCATAGCTGGGAGCTTAATGTCCAAGGATACACATTCTATCAAAAGGACAGACAAGAAGGCAAAGGGGATGGTGTTGCTCTGTTAGTAAAAATTTACATCAAGTCATTAGAAAGAGGTGATATAGGGTCAGAATGTGTTGAATCGTTGTGGATAGAGCTAAGGAACTGCAAGGGTAAAAAGATGCTGATGGGGGTTATATACCGATTTTCCTCAAACAGCAAGACATAGAAAATGCATGTCAAAAAGGCAATGTTACAATAACCATGGGGGATTTCAATATGCAGGTAGATTGTGAAAATCAATTTGGTTCTGGATCCCAAGAGGAAGAATTTCTAGGATGTCTACAAGATGGCTTTTTAGAGCAGCTCTTGGTTGAGCCCAATTTGAAAACAGCTATTCTGGACTGGGTGTTGTGCAATGAACTGGAATTGATTAGAGCCCTTGGAGACAAATCATCATAATCAAATTCACCCTGAAATTTGAGAAGAAGCTCAAATCAGATGTATCAGTATTACATGGAGTAAAGGGAGTTACAGAGGCATGAGGGAGATGTTGGCAAGAATTGATTGGAAGAGAACACTGACATGGATGACAGCAGAGCAGAAATGGCTGGGATTTCTGGAAGTGATTCAGAAGGCACAGAATATATACATCCCGAAGAAGAAGAAGTATTCTAATGTCAAGATGACACAATGTGGCTAATAAGAGAAGTCAAAGCCACCATAAAAGCCAAAGAATGAGGTGGGGGGTGGGGGTGGACTGGTGGACAGATCAGAAGAATGGCAGAGAAGTAGCAGATGGAATAAAGTGTTGTTAACTTTACGGTCAAGCATTTTGATGGAAGAAATAAAAGCATAGACTAATTTCTAAATGGAGAGAAAATACAAATATCAGGTGCAAAGTGTCTTGGGAGTCCATGTGCAGGATTCTCTAAAGATTAATTTGCTGGTTGAGTCTGTGTGAGGAAAGTAAATGCAATGTTAGCATTCATTTCGAGAGGACTAGAATATAAAAACAAGGATGTAATGTTGAAACATTATAAAGCACTGGTCAGGCCTCAATTGGAGTATTGAGCAGTTTTGAGCTCCTTATCTTAGAAAGGATGTGCTAAAACTGGAAAGGGTTCAAAGGAGGTTCACAAAAATTATTCCAGGATTGAAAAGTTTGTCATATGAAGAGCATTTGATGACTCTGGGCCTTTATTCACTAGAATTCAGAAGGATGAGGGGTGACCTAATTGAAACTTTTCGAATGATGAAAGGCCTTGATAGTGGATGTGGAGGATACTTCCTATGGTGTAAGAGACTAGAGGACAGACTTGGAATGGAGGGGTGTCATTTTTTTAGAATGGAGATGAAGAATTTTTTTCAGCCAGAGAAGTGAATCTGTGCAATTCTTTACTACAGGATCAGCAAAGACCAAGTCTTTAGGCACATTTAAGGCAGAGGTTGGTAGGTTCCTGATTGATCAGGGCACGGAGGGATATGGTAGAAGACAGGAGATTGGGACTGAGAGGAAAGATAGATCAGCCATTATGAAATGATGGAGCAGTCTTGATGGGCCAAATGGCCTTATTCCATTCCTCTGTATTATGGTCTTAAGTTCTAATGTTATCACACACACAACACCTTGTAACTGAGGTCCAACATAAATCTTCATGTGGCCATGCATTCTGAAGTAAGAAAAACCCTTTTCTATCCAAGACTATGTCCCATGTAAAAGATGTCACATAGATGCAGTTGTGACAAATCTCCTAACCAGAACGCTAGGAATCATTACACCTCTTGAGCAACACACACAAAAATGCTAGAGGAACTCAGCAGGTCAGGCAGCATCTATGGAGTTGATATTCTGGGAAAAGACCCTCATCAGGACTGGAAATGATGGGTGCAGAAGCCAGAATAAGTAGATGGAGGAGAAGCTCTGCTCTAGATCCCTTCCTCCTTCCCTTTTTCCCATGGTCCACTCTCCTTTCTCATCAGGTTCCTCCTCCTTCAGCCCTTTACCTTTCCCACCTATCACCTCCCAGCTTCTTATTTCATCACCCTGCTCCACCCAACTAACTTCCCCTTTACCAGGTCTCAATTACCACCTGGCAGTCTGTTCTCTCCCCCACCCCACCTTCTCATTCTGACACCTTTCCCCTTCCTTTCCAGTCCTGATGAAGAGTCTTGGCATGAAATCTCAGCTGTTTATTCCCCTCCACAGATGCTGCCTGACCTGCTGAGCTCCTCCAGCATTTTGTTTGCGTTGCTCTTGATTTCCAGAATCTGCAGAATCTCTTGTGTTAAAGATCAACTTTATTCACTGTGTATATTTACAGGTATAAGGAATTTGCTGTGGTGTATTGGTCAGGTCAAAACAAAATTCAACAATTATAAATAATTATTTAAAAATAACACCCAAAGTACAGGAGTGGAATAAAATGTGCACAAATGCATAAATACCAGCATTTCTTTACAATGAGAACAGCATTATAAAAAGTAGTTTAAAGTATTTACAGTGTAGTCAGTGACTGAGGTAATAGACGGGATGAGGGGAGATATGTTATGAATCAACTGAAAAATGTTGTAGGCTAGCATTGACTTCAGGATAGAATGAATCTGAATCAGTTAATATTACTGACATACATCATGAAATTTGTGTCTGCAGTATAGTGGAATACAAAATAATAAAAATATAAAATTACAATAACATGTATAATCTTATTGCAATTTATAGTTTTTATATTTATATTTAATTCTTTAATTCAATAAGGGATGGTAAGGGAGAACAAGAAAAGGTACATGTAGATAGGTTCATTGTTCATTCAGAAGCCTGATGGCAGAGGGGAAAAACTTATTCCTAAAACATTGAGTGTGTGTCTTCAGGCTCCTGTTCCTTCTCTCTGATGGTAACAATGAGAAGCATGTCCTGTATTTTTAATTAATTTGATCTTTATCTTATTCTTTTTTTTGTGCTGCATAACAATTACTTCATTCTCATTTACACTGGAAATGGAAATGACATTAAACAGTCTTGAATTGTGAATCCTTTAAAAAAATGTTTACTTGCATCAGTTTTAGTTATTGCCCTGAGCAATATAAAGTGCAGTTCTTATCAGCTTCAGCTGTGCCCTGATTAATGTCCAGGCGTTAATTAGAAGGCTTGTGTTGCTGTCAATGACCAGTTAAACTCAGTTATTGAACCTCACTAATGATCACGAGGCTGCTTCGTGATCCAGTTTGACGGGCTGGATTGGTTTCAAATATCCAGCTGCTCTGAATTAGAACCTCACTGTTTAAACAGTGTAAATTAAATTACTTGGATGTCAGTTCAGAGATGGTGTAAAAAAAATCCATTCAAGCAGAGAAGAGAACACCCATTTTTAAAGTCAGAATGCTGCATTTCAAACATAAATGTAAGTTCTCCAGAGGTTAAACATTATTGTTGTGTTAAACGGGAGACTGGGAGCAAACACCTTGTCAGTCCGTGTGATGAACTCACCTCTGAGGGCTCTTCATTACACATTGTTAGTGTCAAAGAATCAGTCTATAAATCTGACAAATAACTCCTTTCACCTTGATCCCGCTTTCTTAAAAAAAGCTATCATTAAACTTCCATCATTAAAGACCCCCTTCACCCAGGACATGCTCTCTTCTTATAATTATCAAGAGAGAGAAGGTACAGGAGCCTGAAGACACCCAATGCTTTTGGAACAATTTCTGAATGGACAATGAACCCATGAACACTATTTCAGTATTTTTGTTCTCTCTTGCACAATGTTTTTTAATTATATTTATATACATACATACATATATACAGTAATTTATAATACATTTATGTATTGCACTACTGTTGCCACAAAACAACAAATTTCACAACATGTATTAGTGAAGTTAAACCTGATTCTGATTCAGAAAGTTACTGCTTTCAAAGTCAAGTAATTTTATTAACAATGTACTGTGTATGTCACCATATTCTACTTGCAGATTAATTTTCTTACAGGTATTTACAGGAATATGAAGAAATACAATAGAAATTATGAACACTATGCAAACCTTACCTTGAATTATTTTCTCACCTTAGTCTGTGCCCTAGAATCTTAAAGCGTGGTGCCCATTTGAAAACTGGAATTGATCTTGGTACGTTGTTATCACATGTACCAATATACAGTGAAAATCGTGTCTTACATTGAGGTAGAACAGGGAAAAACAATAACAATGCAGAATGAAGTGCAACAGCTAGCACAAGAAAACATAGCTGAGAAGGTAATTAGAATTTGATAAAAAGTCAAAGATTGTTAAATTGGTTTATCATTGTCACATGTATAGAGGGGCAGTGAAAAACTTGTCTTGTTTACTGTTCATACAGATTAGATACAGATCAATATTGCATTGAGGTCATACAAGGTAAAACAACAACAGAATTCAGAATGAAGTATAACAGCTACAGAGAAAATGCAGTTCAATAAGGTGCAGGTCATAACGAGGTGGACTGTAAGGTCAAGAGTCCAACTTATTGTACTACTGAGCTAGCTAATAGTCTTGTAACAGTGGGGTAGAAGCTGTCCTTGAGCCTAGTAGTATGTGCTTTGGGGCTTCTGTATCTTCTGTTACTGGTAACATACTGTACTGTGAAATACTCCCAGTGGCCACTTTGTTAGGTACACCTGTACCTAGTGAAGAGGCCACTGAGTGTATGTTCATGGTCTTCTGCTGCTGCGGCCCACCCACTTCAATGTTCTCCATGCTGTGCATTCAGAGATGGCTCTTTGAGTTACTATCATTTTCCTGTCAGCTTGAACTAGTCTGGCCATTCTCGTCTGACCTCTCTCATTATCAAAGTATTTTCACACATAGAACTGATGCTCACTAGATGTTTTTTGTTTTTCACGCCATTCTCTGTAAACTCTAGAAACTTGTGCACAAAAATCCCTAGTGATCAGCAGTTTCTGAAATACTCAAACCACCACATCTGGCACCAACAATCATTCTGTGGTCAAAGTCACATTGATCACATTTCACTGAGTGTATATACTTAACCCACTACTGAACACATTTTTCCCATATTTTCCAAAAGAACAAGCCTCACTCAGCTTAATGCATTTAAAGAAGATTTTCAACATTGTCTTTGAGTTCCTAGTGAGATCAGGAGAAACAATTATCCCCAAATGGCATTATCAAAAACATCTCAGTTTACACCTACAGACTTGATTTGCCCAGTTATTGAAGTCGATACAAACTAGGCATAATCTATGAATTACAGGGTTTAAATGACATCTTGGATTGAACCAGTGCTCCAGGCAGCACAGAAACAGCAGATGTACTTTGTTAAATTGAAACATTGGATACATTCCAGGTGCCGGCCATAAAGTTCAAGGGGAAAGGTCATGCCAAATTCTTTTTATTTTGCCTTATTAACCCTCTGCCCTTCACTTCGAATCTAGAAATTCCAACGATAGGCCTTCCAACTCTTGATATGTTGGTTCTAATTCAATCTTTGATGTGTCTTTGAGAGGAATCTGGTTCCAGGGAGACAGATACGTTAGGAACATTTAAGAGACTCTTAAATAGGCACATGGATGATAGAAAAATGGAGTGTCACGTAGGAGGGAAGGATTAGAATGATCTTAGAGTAGCTTAATAGGTCAGCACAACATTGAGGACTGAAGGGCCTGTACTATGTTGTAGTGTTCTTTGCTCTCACACTGTAGAACATTACAGCACAGTACAGGCCCTTCAGCCACGATGTTGTGCCAACCCTTTAACCTACTCTATTCTACTGTTCTCTGTTCTAAAAGAAGTTGGTGAAGCAGGGGAATTGATTTAACCTGACTGGTTGCACCATGGCCTGGTGTGGAAACACCAATGCTCAAGAATGAAAAGGTCTACAGAAAGTTGTAGATACAGCTCAGTCCATCACAGGCAAATCCATCTCCACCTTAGAGCACATTTATTAGGAGTGCTGCCACAAGAAAGCAGCATCCATCATCAAGGACCCCACCATCCAGGCCATGCTCTCTTCTTGCTGCTACTGTTAGAGAGGAGGTACAGGAGCCTGCAGTCCCTCTACCAGCTTCAGTAACAGTTATTACCCTGCAGCCTACACCATCAGGCCCCTGAGCTAACGTGGATAACTTTGCCTACCTCAACACTGACATGATTCTGCAACCTACAGATGCACTTTAAAGGATTCTACAAATCAAATTCTAGCATTAATCTATTTATTGATTTGTTTGTTTGTTTTATTTGCACAGGGCATCTTCCTTTGTACATTGGCTGTTTGTCAGTCTTTATCATTGTGTAGTTTTTCATTGATTCTACTGTATTTCTCCTACTGTGAATGCCTGCTCAGGGTAGTACAGTACATGGCAACAAGTATTAGTCAGAATCAGGTTTAATATCACTGGCATATATCATGAAATGTGTTAACTTTGCAGCAGCAGTACAATGCAAGACATGATAAATATAGAAAAAAACTGAATTACAATAATTATATATGTTAGGTTAAAATAAATAGTACAAAAACAGATATTAAAAAAAAAGTAGAGGTAGTGTTCATGAGCTCAATGTCCATTTAGAAATTGGGTGGCAGAGAGGAAGAAGCAGTTCCTGAATCATTGAGTGTGTGCCCTCAGGCTTCTGTACCTCCTTCCTGATGGTGACAATGAGAAGAGGGCATGACCTGGATGATGGGGGTCCTTAATGATGGGATTCTGCCTTTGAGGCACTGCTCCTTGAAGATGTCTTGCATACTACAGAGGCTAGTATCCATGATGAAGCTGACTATTTATACAACTTTCCGCAACTTATTTTGATCCTGTGCAGTAGCCAACCAACCAACCCCCCCCCCCCCCCCCCCCCGCCCCACATACCAGATGGTGATGCAGCCAGTCTGAATGTTCTCCCTGGTACATCTCTAGAAGTGTTTTTCCATTTTAGGTAACAAATTTATTTTAAACTTTGAATTGAGCATCAAGGGGAGTTAGTGGTTGGTCGAGAGTTCTGGGGGAGGGGGTTGATAGTGGAGGCAACGGAATGGAAATCACAGGGTGGAGATATAGTTTACTGAGGAGTCAGGATGAGAGGGGTTCAGTAGAAATATGTGGGGTGAATAAGGAGAAGGGATATGCATCTAGTCATACACATTCCTTAAAGAAAAATACATTTTATCCCTACCCAGCAATTGTGTCTGTTGTTCTGTAGATGAAGGGACTCTGATGGAAACATTGACACTTTGACCCCAGCTCCTCCTCGAGATTCCTAGTATCTGCAGAATCTCTAGTAATTAGTGTCTGGTGTTCTCCTAGTTGCACAATCCCTCAGAGACCTGATACCACAATTCTAAAGCATTGCTCCTTCCTCTTCACTGAAATCAGGAGGGAAGAGCAGCAGCACTCTGCAATCTGAAATGAGATTCTGACTGAAAGGAATGTCAGAAACAGATTACTGAGGCAAACTTCCCCTCACAAACGAGACTTTGATATTTGCTTAACTTGTGATTTCTTTGGTGTTTGCATTAAAATTGTGATCGTGGTAGCAGAGGAGTCCATGGACTGACATGTTGGAATGGGACTGGGGATTGAAATTAAAATGATTGACCACTGGGAAATCCTGCTTTTTGTGGATAGAGCGAAGGTGCTCAACCTTTTTATATCAGCCTCTTAGCATATTTCCATAGATGCTCCCTGACATGCTGAGTTCCTCCAGTATTTTGTGTGTTGGAATGTTTGCTGGGGTCAGACAGGATGGTTTGAGTAAAGTTTCCACAGGATAGTGTAAAAAAAAATCCAGTGAGCAGCAGCTCTGAGGGCAAAAACATCTTGTAATGAAAGGGATCGGAGGAGAATGGCCAGACTGGTTCAAGCTGACAGGAAGGTGACAGTAACAGAAGAGCATCTCTGAATGCATAACACACTGAACCTTGAAGTGGATGGATCACAAACATACACACAGTGACCACTTTATTAAGAATAGGAGGTACCTAATAAAGTGGCCATTAAGTATATTAGGTATCCGGTTTACTATCATTATGGCCTGGTCTCCCCTGAAGGATATTTAATTAATGTGTAATTGGTGATTCTTTTCTGTAGAATCCTATCAACAGAAGCAATACCCATATTCTTGTTAAACTGATAACTTGTTGGTGATGGATGTCAGTCTGAAGTACAAGTCAATTACAATAACATTTTAATTTGAACTGTTTCCTGATGAATTGACTTTAAAGAAGAAAAACAGTACTCACACAACAGTTTTTGCATCTGTCCAGATGTTTGCATGTGTGTAGGAGAAGAGGGGTTTGCTTTGCTGGTGTTGTGTTGTTGTTACTTGTGTTATCTGGTTCAACACTGTGGGCATGCTATGCAGGTGCTGGAATGTGTGGCGACACTTCAAGCTGACACCAGCACATCCTTGCGTTGCAAAGCACACAAAACTCTAGAGGAACTCAGCAGATCAGGTAGTATCGATGGAGGGGAATAAACAGTCGAGCTTTCAGGCCAAGTACCTTCTTCAGGACTGATGAAAGGTCTTAGCCCAAAACATCGACTGTTGACTCTTCTCCACAGATACCGCCTGACCTGCTGAGTTCCTCCAGCGTTTGTGTGTGTTGCTTTGGACTGCCATCATCTGCAGATTTTCTCATGTTTGTGACAGTACATCCTTGGGCTATGTTGGTTGATAACGCAAATGATGCATTTCACTATATGTTTCAATGTATATGTGGTAAATAAGTCTGAATAAATAAGTCTGAATCTGAATAAATCAGTGCAAATAATAGATTTGTAGCACCTAGGTGTCACACACTGAAACCTGTGTTAGAACTTTATTCCCTGGAACACAAGAGAATGAGGGGAGATTTAATGGTGTACAAAATTATGACGGCTATAGATAGAGTAAATGCATGAAGGCTTTTTCCACTGAGCTAGGGTGAGACTACAAGTAGAGGTCATAGTTTAAGGCTGAAAGGTGAAATGTTAAGGGGAACATGAAGGGGAACTTCTTCACTCAGAAGGTGGTGAGAGTGGAACAAGCTGTCGGTGGAAGTGGTGGATGCAGGGTTGATTTCAACATTTAAAAGCAGTTTGGATAAGTACATTGATGGGGGGGGGTATGGAAGGCTATGGTTCAGGGGCAGATCAATGGAACTAGGCAGAATACGAGTTTGGTATGGACTAGATGTGCCAAAAGGCCAGTTTCTTTGCTGGAGACACTGCAAAAGTTATTTAAAACATTGCCATTGTTCACATAGACTGTACCAGAGGAAATCTCATCCACAATCATTCTGGCTGGCTATAATCAAGACAGCACCAGTATTAAGTCCTGATGGACATCGGTAATGTAAGATACTTCAAGTCCAGTTCTCTTGCCGAGAATGATGGCCATTATGCATAGTTGAATGACAATTAAACTTGATCTTAAACTTGAGCATGAACTTGAACTTGAGGCTCTAATTGTTCTCGACTTCATTACTTGGACATGAACTGACTTCCATACCTGATTTTCACTATGGCACTATCAAAGCTGCAAAATGATTACTCACAGATATAATGCTTGCTTAAAGTATGTATATCCAACTTTAAGATTTAGGACCTAGAACATTATAGAACAGCACAGGTTCTTTGGCCCACTGTCGTACCATCCTTTTAATGTACACGAAGATCATTCTAACCTTTCCCTCCCGTTTTTCTATCAACCATGCATCTATCAAAGAGTCTGTTAAAAGCTCCTAATGTATCTGTGTCTATCACAACCCCTTCCACCGTGTTCCATGCACATTCCACTCTGTGGAAGAAGCCTACCTTTGACATTCCCTCATACATTTTCCCCCAATTAACTTAAAATTGTGCCCCCTTCCAGTAGCCACTTCTGTCCTGGGAATCCCACTCCATCTACACTTCTTATCATCTTGTTAAGTCACTTCTCATCCCCCTTCACTTCACAAAGAAAACCCCAGTTTGTTCAACCTAGCTGCATAAGACATGTCCTCTGGTTCGGGCACCATGCTGGTAAACCTCTGCATCCTCTTGAAAGCCTCCTCATCCTTCCGGTAATAAGGTGACCAGAAATGAACACAATAATCCAAGTGTGGCCTAACTTCAGTTTTATAGAGCTGCAATGTTACCTTGTGGCTCTCAAACTCAATCCCTTGACTAATGAAGGACAACATACCATACAACCTTATCAACTTGCGTGGTAGCTTTGTGGGATCGATGGACAAGGAACCCAAGATCCCACACTGCCAAGAATTTTGCCATTAACCCCCTATTCTGCCTTCAAATTCAACCTTAAAATTAATCCTTTAACAGTTTTCCAGGGTTATATAAAATTAAAGGGCTGATGTCCAACCACATTGAAATAGTCTCTTGGTACTCACTTGCTGGAGAAGAGGGACTACATCCACTTGCTGCCGGATGGCTCTGAACTCCTTTTACAGCAGGAGGGCAGAATCCACTGAATATAGGGGTGAAGATAAAAGGGAAAGGAGCTGCTGGGTAATGACTCCTGTGACTGTTGGTAATAGAAGTCCGACATGAGGGGCTGCTGGTTGTCATAACAGTTGTCCTTGCGAGGAGAGTAAGTGTTGTCCAGGTATCCACAGGCTTTGCTTAATATTGTCCGCTGATTCTCAGAAGGTAACGTCCAGCACCTCAGTGTGTGCCGTGAGGTGAGATACGGCGTACCTGAGAAATTCCTGCTTCTGAACTGATGCTGATTAAGCCACCTGACGCACCTTTAGACGATGTGACAATTTACTTGCAGAAAGCAGGCCTTTCCTTTAGGCTGCAAAAACAAACCACAAGGATAAAATGATGAGAAAAGAGGTTAGAAATTATTGCAAAATATCATTGGCCAAGTTTATTACACATTTTAAATGTTCCAATGTAATTCATGATTGTTTAACGTCATTTACAGTATGCAAGAGTAAAAGAGACTCCTCGCCACATTCTCCACCCTCCACAGGGATCACTCCCTCTGTAATTCACCTGTCCATTCGTCTCTCCCTACTGATCTCCCTCCTGACATGTACCCCTGCAAGGGATTGAAATTCAACACCTGCCCAGTCATCTCCTCCCTTACCTCCATTCAGGGCCCCAAACAGTCCCTCCAGGTGAGGCAATACTTCACCTGTAAATCTGCAGGGGTGCCCCTGGTGTTGAGCACCTCCACTCCATTCGCCAAGAGCAGAATTTCCTGCTGGCCAACCATTTTAATTCCAATCCCCATTCCCATTCCAACATGTTTGTCCATGGCTTCTTCTTTCACCACGATAAAGCCACTCTCAGGGTGGAGGAGCAACACCTCATATTCCATCTGGGTAGCCTCCAACCAGATGGCATGACTTCAATTTCTCTTACTGGTGAAAAATTTCCCTTCTCCTTCCCTCTTCTGCTCTGGCCTCTTACCTCTTCTCCTCACCTACCTACAACCTCCCCTGGTGCACCTCCTTCTTTTCTTTCTCCTTTGGTCCACTCTCCTCTCTTTCAGATTCCTTCTTCTCCAGCCCATTACCTTTCCCACCCACCTGGCTTCACCTATCACCTTCCAGCTAGTCTCCTTCCACTCTCCCCCCACCCCATATTTATTCTGGTGTCTTCTCCCTTCCTTTCCAGTCCTAAGGAAGGGTCATGGCCCGAAATGTTGACTGTTCATTTCAACTGACGCTGTCTGACCTGCTGAGTTCCTCCAGCATTTTGTGTGTGTTGCTCCAGTTATCACTGAGATGTCAGCAGTGGGAAGGGTGAGCAGCCTCAAATTCTTGGGAGTCAGCATCTCAGAAAATCTATCTTGGGTCCAACATATTGATGCAATTATGAAAAAAACAGAGGCTATACTTCATTAAGAGTTGGAGGAGTTTTGGTATGTCATCATAGATTCTAGCAGTTTGCTACAGATGTGAGAGTGTTCTGACTGGTTGCATCACCATCTGGTGTGGGATTCCACTGCACTGTATCAGATAGGGCAGCAGCCGGTTGCAGACTCAGCTGGCATCATCATGGGCACCAGCCTCCCTACCATCGAGTACATCGTCAAAAGGTGGCATTCATTATTAAGGACACTCAACATTTAGATCATGCTGTCTTCTCGTTACGACTATCAGGGAGGAGGTAAGGGAGCCTGAAGACACACGCTCAATGTTTTAGGAACAGCTTCATCCTCTCCGCTATTAGATTTCTGAGTGGACAATGAACCCAGGACTAATGCCTTACTATTTCGCTCTTTTGGCACTACTTATCTGTAACTTACAATGCATTTTCTGTATTGTTCTCTATAGTAGCTGCAAAACAACAAATTTCATAGCATCTGTCAGTGATAATAAATCTGATTCTGATTCTGCTCATTGACTGCGTCCTTCTGGTTTGCCTTTGCCTCTCTGATGGATTCGAGTGGACTGTTCAATCTCAAGCAGGTGGGCTGAGAAGCTCTTCCTTCATAATGAGTGGGGCAAAGGAAATTTACCCTGCACTTCATAAGTTAAAAGACGATCTGCTAGTTAAAAATATAATGAAATAAAACCCACAGGTGGTTGCATTTTAATTGAATTTCTTGACAAGCGAGTTGGAGACAGTCTTCACTTCCTTTGAACATGCTCTGGTAAATGTTTGAGATAAGCAGCTCGATGGTTTTATGATATCCATATGACTATAAAGCCTAAAGAGGAGCAGAACTAGGACATTTGGCCCATCAAGTCTGGTCTGCCATTTCATCGTGGGAGATTTATTATCCCTCTCAATCCCATTTTTCTCTCTTCTCCCCCCATAACCTTTACCACCCTTACTAATCAAGAACCTATCAACCTCTATTTTAAATATACCAAATGACTTGCTCTTCACAGCCAGCTGTGACAATGAATTCCACTGATTCACTGCTCTCTGGCTAAAGAGATTGCTCCCCTATATTCAGAGTTATATTTACTCAAATCTCCTGTCAAATCCACACCACATTATTAGTAGTTAAGCACAATGAACTGGCATGTAGCAGTTATTGGATATCACAAACACAGAGATTCTGCAAATACTGGAAAGCCAGAGTAACACACACAAAATGCTGGAGGAACTCAGCAGGTCAGGCAGCATCCATAGGGAGTAGTACAGTGTTGATGTTTCATGTCAAGACTCTTCATCAAGACTGGAGTGGAAAGGGGTAGAAGCTAGACAAAGAAGGTGGGGAGAGGAAGGAGTACAAGCTGGGAGGTGATAGGTGGAAGTGGTAAAAGGTTGAAGAAGGAGGAATCTGATAGGAGAAGATAGTGGACCATGGGAGAAAAGGAAGAAGGGGAGCACCAGAGGGAACTGATAGATGAAGAGAAAGGAAGGGGTGAGAGAAGAGACAGAATGGGGAATGGAAAAAGTGATTGGGGGAGAGGGGAAAATTTACCAGAAATTAGAAAAATCATTGTCCATGATGTCAGTTTGGAGGCTATATAGATGGATTATGAGGTTCTGCTCCTTCAGCCAGCGAGTGGTATTATCATGAGTACAGAGGAGACCATTGACTGATATGTCAGAATGGGAATGGGAAATAGAACCAAAGCATTTGGTCAAAAGAAAAAGCCACCTTTTGTGGCACACGGTGAAGGTGCTTGATGAACATTGCCCCAATCTATGTCAAGTTGCATTGATGTAGAGGAAACTGCACCAGGACCCCAACAAATTCTCAAAAGACCTGTCACCTCAGAGGGAAGGACTGTTTGGGACCCTGAATAGTGGTGAGGGAGGAGGTGTAGGGGCAGGTGCAGCATTAGTCCTGCTTGCCCAGATAAGTGGCAGGAGGAAGATGAGTGGGGAGGGATGAGTGGAGAAGGGAGTCATTGAACACCTCTGCTTTTTCCTTGAGAGGGAAACTGTATCTCTTGCATTCAACCCTTTAATGTCTCTGCACAGTTCTAAGTATCCTCTGCCTTACAACAGAGCTAAACCTTACAGCTGGCAGCACCATCGGCAACAACACTCGGTGTTTACATGACATTCTTAATCCTGGAAAGGATGCCAAATTGATATTAGATCAAAGGAGTTCTCAGGTGCGGCAATCTCAAATAAATTAATAGGTGAAGTCATATTTAAATTCAACGTTCAATGTAAATTTATTATCAAAAAATATGTCACATGGACAAGAAAAGATTCCTTTTCTTGTGGGAATTTGCAGTAATAAAAGAAACCCAATAGAGTCAATGAAAGGCCACACCCAATAGGACAAACAATCAGTGTGCAAAACAAAAATAACGAACTATGCAAATAAAGCAGAAAGAGAAAAAAGTAAAAATAAACAAACAAACAAGCAAGCAAGCAATAAACAATGAGCATGAACTGAAGAGTCCTTGAAATTGAGTCCAGTTCAGTTTTTGGAACACAAGCATTTGAAAGTCAATGGGGCAGGTTATAGTAACTCTTATTATTAACCCTCAGATGATTATAAATCTTATAAGGTTTAAGGGATCCCATGTTCATTGATTCAGAGTACTGTACTGCAGAGGAATGAGAGTTTAGACCCTTCATGTCATGCCAACCTTTTCTTCCCATCTACATTAACCAGATATGCCCACACTTGGTCCATATCTGACAATGGCCTGCCTACTCCAGTATCTTGTAAAAATAAGAGCCATTTATAAGCACTTGCATTGGATCACAGCAACTCCTCTAGCAGCGAGTTCTAGATTTTAACCACTCTTTGTAAAAACTTTTTTCTCAAATCCTCTTTAAAAAGCCTCCCTTTCACCTTAAGCTCACACCCTCTTGTTTCTGACACCACAGCCATAGGAAAAAAGATTTGAACTATTTACTATTCTACCCTGAGCTCTTCTAATTTTATATACCACTATCAGGTCATCCCACAGATTCCTTTGCTCCAGGGAACTCAAACCCAGCCGATCCAGTCAGGGTCAGGGATGCAGGCACCATAACTAAACAGTTTCTACATCATCCTGATGAAGGGCGTCGGCCCCAAATGGTAACTGGCCTGGTGAGTTCCTCCAGAACTTTCTGTGTGTTGCAAGATTGCATCTGGATGTATTTTCCTTTTCTATGCCTGCAGCTGATTAAACTGAAAGGCTGAAGAGCCTGTGGAAGGCACTCTGCAGAGATACATCCCTGCAAATGGAGAGGCGGCAGAGATCATGTATCAGAAGGTGCCATATAAGAATATGTGGTCAAAGAGACAGGAGGAGTGACAATGCGATTCAGAGCTCCAGGAGATTCAGCCCAGTCTGAATGTCTGTTAAAACTTGAGGCAATCAGCCACATAACATTCAGATGAATGAGGGATGACCGCATTGAAACCTATCAAATGGTGAAAGGGCTTGATAGAGTGGATGTGGAGAGGATGTTTCCTAAGGTAGGAGAGTCTTCAGACCAGAAGACACAACCTCAGAATAGAGCAGTGTCCTGTTAGAATGGAAATGAGGAATTTCTTTAGTCAGAGGCAGCTGTTGAGGCCAAGTCTATGTATATTTAAGGTAGAGTTTTTTAAGTTCTTGCTTTGTCAGGGCTTGAAGGGGTACAAGAAGAAGGGTGGGGGTGAGAAGAAAATTGGATCAGCCATGATGAAGTAGCAGAACAGACTTGATGGGCTAAATGGCCTAATTCTACTATATCTTATGCTCTTACAGTCTTGAAACCTAATTAAGTAATAAGATACCTAGCTTATCTCACAGGAGCAAGCTGTTTGCCTGCCTCCTTAAACATCAAAAGTGTTTGACATGTTTCAAATTTAAACTCTTTAAATTACATCTTTGCCCAATGTAAGGGATTAAAATTTCTCCACTCTTTTTTGAAGAGATCAACACGAGTATGGCCATTTCCTGAGTGTGAAATTAATTTTTAATCTCAGGTGCATATTGACAAAAGAAAGCATGGTACAACACATCAGACAAAATAGTTTTGCTTTTGTCAGAATACCTATCTGAACAGTGAATAATGCCTGGTACAATCTCATCAGTCAGGCACATAATGTTCAGAAGTAATATGAATGACAAGCTCTTTTCTGTTTGTGCATGTTCCAGGCTGCTATCTAGCTTTAAAGGAAACAACTTG
This sequence comes from Hypanus sabinus, assembly GCF_030144855.1. Taxonomy (NCBI): domain Eukaryota; kingdom Metazoa; phylum Chordata; class Chondrichthyes; order Myliobatiformes; family Dasyatidae; genus Hypanus; species Hypanus sabinus. The sequence goes on along the minus strand of NC_082725.1, from coordinate 5,316,575 downwards.
CAAACAAATCCACAGAACATACAACACCACAACACAGTACAGGCTCTTTGGCCCATAATGATGTGTCGACATTTTATAAGATCATAATATATAGGAGCAGAAGTAGGCCATTTGGCCCATCCAGTTTGCTCCGCCATTCAATCATGGGCTGATCCAATTCTTCCCGTCATCCCCACTCCCCTGCCTTCTCCCCATACCCTTTGTACCCTGGATAATCAAGAACCTATCTATCTCTGCCTTAAATGCACCCAATGACTTGGCCTCCACAGCCACTCGTGACAATAAATTCCACAGATTTACCACCCTCTGACTAAAGTAATTTCTCAGCATCTCTGTTCTAAATGGGCATCATTCAATCCTGAAGTGGTGCCCTCTTGTCCTAGACTCACCTACCATGGGAAATAACTTTGCCACATCTAATCTGTTCAGGCCTTTTAGTATTTGGAATGTTTCTATGAGATCCCATCTTATTCTCCTGAATCCAGGGAATACAGCCCAAGAGCTCATATGGTAATCCTTTCATTCCTGGAACCTACTATAAGATCAATCTAAACCTTCCCTCCCACGTAGCCCTCCATTTTTCTATCATCCATGTGCCTATCCAAGCATCTCTGAAATGTCCCTAATGTATCTGCCTCTACCACCAACCCAGCAGGGCATTCAATGCATTCAGTCTCTAAAAAATCTGTTTCTGATATCTCCCCCTCCATTCTAAAAGATATGCCTCCTCGTAATAGTTATTTCCATGCTGGGAAAAAATAGTTCTATCAAGTCACTCTTCCCAAAGAAAAGCCCTAGCTTGCATGTTTGGAAAGAGGTGAAATCATTGGACAAAGTCAGCATGGATTTGTGAAAGGAATATCATGTCTGACGAATCTTATAGAACTTTTTGAAATGTAACTAGTAGAGTGGATAGGGGAGAGCCAGTGGATATGGTATATTTAGATTTTCAAAAGGCTTTTGACAAGGTCCCACACAGGAGATTAGTGTGCAAACTTAAAGCACATGGTATTGGGGGTATGGTATTGATGTGGATAGAGAATTGGTTGGCAGACAAGAAGCAAAGAGCGGGAGTAAACGGGACCTTTTCAGAATGGCAGGCAGTGACTAGTGGGGTACCGCAAGACTTAGTGCTGGGACTCCAGTTGTTTACAATATATGTTAATGATTTAGACGAGGGGATTAAATGCAGCATCTCCAAGTTTGCGGATGACACGAAGCTGGGTGGCGGTGTTAGCTGTGAGGAGGATGCTAAGAGGATGCAGGGTGACTGGACAGGTTAGGTGAGTGGGCAAATTCATGGCAGATGCAATTTAATGTGGATAACTGTGAGGTTATCCACTTTGGTTGCAAGAACAGGAAAACAGATTATTATCTGAATGGTGGCTGATTAGGAAAAGGGGAGGTGCAACAAAACCTGGGTGTCATTGTACACCAGTCATTGAAGGTGGGCATGCAGGTACAGCAGGTGATGAAAAAGGCAAATGGTATGTTGGCATTCATAGCAAAAGGATTTGAGTACAGGAGCAGGGAGGTTCTACTGCAGTTGTACAAGGCCTTGGTGAGACTGCACCTAGAGTATTATGTGCAGTTTTGGTCCCCTAATCTGAGGAAAGACATTCTTGCCATAGAGGAAGTACAAAGAAGGTTCACCAGATTGATTCCTGGGATGGCAGGACTTTCATATGAAGAAAGACTGGATCGACTAGGCTTATACTCACTGGAATTTAGTAGATTGAGGGGGGATCTTATTGAAACGTATAAAATTCTAAAGGGATTGGACAGGCTAGATGTAGGAAGATTGTTTCCGATGTTGGGGAAATCCAGAATGAGGGGTCACAGTTTAAGGATAAAGGGGAAGCCTTTTAGGACCGAGATGAGGAAAAACTTCTTCACACAGAGAGTGGTGAATCTGTGGAATTCTCTGCCACAGGAAACAGTTGAGGCCGGTTCATTGGCTATATTTAAGAGGAAGTTAGATATGGCCCTTGTGGCTAAAGGGATCAGGGGGTATGGAGAGAAAGCAGGTACAGGGTTCTGAGTTGGATGATCAGCCATGATCATACTGACTGGCGGTGCAGGCTCAAAGGGCCGATTGGCCTACTCCCGCACCTATTTTCTATGTTTCTATGTAACCCATCTTTATATGACATCCTCTCTAATCCAGGCAGCATCCTGGTAAACCTCCAAAGCTCCACATCCTCATTATAATGAGTCACCCAGGACCGAACACAATATTCCAAGTGTGGTTTAACTGGAATTTTATGGAATTGCAACATTACCTTGTGGCTTTTGAACTCAGTCACCCAATTAATGAAGGTCAACATGCCATACACCTTTTTAAACCACCCTATCAAACTGCACAACAATTTTGAGGGATCTATGGATGTGGCCCTCAAGATCACTCTGTTTCTCCACACTGTTAACAATGCTGCTATTAACCCTGCATTCTGTCTTCAAGTTTGACAATCCAAACTAAATCACTGCACACTTTCTCGGGTTGAACTCCATCTGCCAATTCTCTGCCCAGATCTGCATCCTATCAATGTCCTGTTGTAACCTATGACAACCTTCCACACTAAATGTATCAGGTGCTGTTGCCATTACATTGGATTTGTCAACACTTTTTCCACTTTAGTGTCTTTCTTCTTAGAGAAAATTACTTAAACGTCTATTTTTTTATTTTAATGTTATTTTTCATAGCAAAATATAACACAGTGGCGAATTTATCAGGCACCTTCTGTACCTAATGAGGTGGCCACTGAGAGTATGCTTGTATTCTTCTGCTGCTGTAGCAAATCCACCTCACGCTCAACGTTTTCAGCATTCAGAGATGCTCTTCTGCATACCACTGTTGTAATGTGTGGTTACTCAAGTTACTGTTGTCTTCCTATTAGTATGAACCAGTCTAGCTGTTCTCCTCCGATGTCTCTCATTTACAAGGCGTTTTCACCCACAGATGTGCCACTCACTGGGTTTATTTTTGGTCTGTGCACCATTCTTTGTAAACTCTAGAGACTATTGCATGTGATATCAGCAATTGCTGAGGTACTCAAACCACCCCATTTGACACCAACAATCCTTCCACGGCCAAAGTCACTTAAAACACACTTCTTCCCCATTCTGATGTTTGGTCTGAACAACAACTGAACCTCCTGACCATGTCTGCATGCTCTTATGCATTGAGTTGCTGCCACATGAATGGCTGATTAGATATTTGCACTAACAAACAGATGTACACATGTACCCAAAAAGTGGCCACTGAGTGTTTATTATGTACAACTCTAGTAGTTTACTATTTTGGATTTGATTATATCAGATCATTGTAAAGAATTTTTCATCTGCAAGATGAATTTGATTTGAAGTTTCAAACTGATTTATGGTGGGTGCAGCTTCGCAGCCCAGAACATCATAATATTTGACACCAGATGGGAAACCAGAAGAAAATGCCGTCACTCTGCTTGGTGTGAGAACTAGTAACCTTCACACTTGTCGAGTTGGCCGCTGTCCTGAGGTTGGCTCAAATGCATGTTAAAGCATAAAAGCAAAGAGAACTTGATTCTCTGCACATTGACCATATTTAACTTTTCCTGCATTTTCCTGGTGACAGAAAAGCATGTCAGGAGGTATGGTGTAGCCTGGAGTGACAAGCTATTATTGATTAGGGAGCCCAGAGAGATCATCAATCATGCAAGGGGAGGTATAGGGGAATAGATGAGGTAAATGCTGGCAGACATTTTCCACGGAAATTGGTGAGACTAGAACTAGAGGTCATGTGTTAAGGGGGAAAGGTGAGATGTTTAAGGGGAACAAGAGGGAGAACTTCTTCACTCAGAGGGTGGTGAGAGTGCAGTACTGTGCAAAAGCCTGCATATAGCTAAGGTGCGCCTAAGATCTTTGCACAGCACTGTATTTGACAATGTGGAGCAGAGAACAAGTTTGAAAATCTCGCAAAAGATGTTGGGAATGGTGAGGGTGTGGCGCTATGGGTTGGGTTGAGGGGTACCGCAGGTGCAGACACATCCAGCCCTGAGATACCTGACAGGGTCATTTAGTTCCAAACAATTGGTTTATTGATCAGTACAAAATGTCTCTCTGCTGCTTCCCACACCCTCCCCCCTCACTTTCTCCCTTTTCCCAACCATGATTCCCCTCTCCCTGCCCCCTTCCCACTTTCAGTCCACAATAGAGACCCATATCAAAATCAGATTTATCATCACTCACATACGTAATGAAAATTGCTTTTTTTGTGGCAGCAGTATAGTGTAATATATAAAATTATTACAGTACTGTGCAAAAGTCTAGCTATATATGTGTGTTTAAGACTTTTGCACGGTACTGCAGGACATTGAACAGTACAGCATGGGAACATGCTGTTTGGCCCACAATTACATTAGTAATCAAATCACAAATACTCAACATTTTAGAAACACCTTCCTCTCCATCACATTTCTGAACTGTCACTGAATCTATTCATTTTTTCTCTCTTTTTGCACAACTTATTTATTGTGTTACATTTTTATTGTAATTTTTGTCTTGCTCCATACTGCTGTGCTGCAAGACAACCAAGTTTATGACATACGTCAATGATAATAAACCTGATTCTGATTCAGATTCAAAGCTTCCTTTGCGTTCTGTTGTTCCCTGTTCCCTTTCTCTTAGTTCCAATCCCTGTTTATTTCCACCTACTCCCAGTTCAGATGAAAAGCCATTGAGGTGAAACATTAACTGTTTCCCTCCCTAGAGAAGTGGCTTGAGCTGTTGAATATTTTTAGGTTTTTACTGGAAGAGAGACAGAAGCGGCTTAAATGAGCAGACAGGGAGATAACAGATGGAGCATAAGATGGAAAAAATGTTTAATGTGTTTCATTATGCAAGTTTAACTGAGCATTTTGGCTGTACAGCTGAACTGTAAAATTGAAGCATTTGTGACATATCGTTGTTGCACGTTGGTTGACTTGTGTTCCCTCATATTACTTACATGTATGACTACGATACCAGATATGTACATGCAAGGTACATGGGTTTTGACTGACTAAAACTGAGCCACACAGAAGGTGTATCTGGGAAAGATGAAAGACTGAACATCAATTTCTCTAACCTCCATGCCTGTCCATGGCCTCCTCTGCTGCCAAGAAGTGGCCAAACTTAGGTTGGAGGAGTAACATTTCATATTCCTTCATAGCAGCCTCCAACCTGATAGCATAAACATCGATTTCCCTAACTTCCATTAATTTCTCCCTCCTCTCTCCTTCTCCATTTTTCCATTGTGATTCCCCTCTCAGACTTCCTCTTCTCATCTGCCTATCATCTCTCTCTGGTGCCCATCCCTCTTTCCCTTTCTCCCATGGTCCACTCTCTTCTCCTTTCAGATACCTTCTTTTTCAAATTTCTTCCACCTATCAGACTTCCCAGCTTCTTTCTTCATCCCCCCTCTCCCATACTCACCTTCCCCTCCTCTGGTCTCACCTATCACCTGCCAGCTTGTACTCCTCCCTCTCTTCCCACCTTCCTATTCTGGCTTCTGCCCCCTTCCTCTCCAGTCCTGGTGAAGAGTCTCACTGAAAACCTTAACTGCTTTTTCCCCTGTATTGATAGTGCCTGACTTGCTGAGTTCCTCCAGCGTTTAGTGTGTGTGTGGGTCAAGAGTTTCAGCATCTGCAGAATGTCTTGTGAATATAAAAGTCTGTATTCACACAGCAAATCTCCAGGAGAGAGAAAAGAAAATGGAAAATGGAAAAGAAATGAAAAGAAAATTCCAAGAAAATCAAAGGGAATCTCACTCTCCTGACCCATGTTTTATAGTTCTTCAACACAAAGATAACCATAACCGTTATCTATAGTTTCAATTGCTACAATCATTGTGGGGCGGCAAGGTGGAGATACCAAAGGAGGTGTAAGGTGCTCCTTCCTTCTGCTGGTCTGCGGGTCACCCTTGGGCAAGGTGTAGCACCTGCTTAGCCCCCAATCAGGGTCACATGAAGCCATGGGAACAGATAGTAGATGGTTGTATGAGCACCTGGTGCATATCACAAGTCCTGGTTATGCAACCATTGACGCCAGGCAGACAATCTCTGAAGAATATTGATAATGGCAGGGGTCACATGTCTTGTAAAGACACTGTCCAGAAAAAGGCAATGGCAAACCACTTCTGTAAAAAAATTTGCCAAATATAATCACGGTCATGGAGAGGCCATGATCACCCATGTCATATGATATGGCACATAATGAAAGAACAATCACCTACTTAATTTTAGATTTTGAACACAGTCAGGTAAATTTACAGAGTTACACATTTACAACGGTAGCACATCCTAACTAGCAGCACTCTTTGAATATTCAATACTGGTGTCTGTTCCAAAGTTCTTTGAATACAAACTCCAGACACACAAATTATACCCCTTCTGTTGCAGTGTTGAGGGATGTTTCCATGAATTCACAACTAACCAGAAGGCTAAGTGACAAAGCTGATCTGTGCTGAACTGTGAATTAAGTGTCAGAGATACATCTTTAACAATATACTAATAGCAGGAATAGCTGGCCGGTGGTGTAGTGGCATCAGCACCACACTTCAAGGCAAATGGTCACGGGTTTGAATCTCGCCGGCTGGGTTGAGTGTTGAACTAGCAACCCAGCCTCCTAAAAAGCAGCCAAAATGCTAGAGAAATGGCTAAGCTGCCGCCTGATGTGCCACAATGCACAGAGAGGAATAACACAATAGCAGGAATATTCATCGATTATCTTCCCCCAAGTAGTTCCAAAGGGACAGAATCAGAATGTCTGACACTCAATGATTTGTTTCACTAAACACAACGTACAAGTTGAAAATTAAATTGTAATTGTGTCCAGTTTTTATTTCCTGACGACTGTTTCTCATTTTAGTTCATCAATAATTATGCTATCCATAACATCATCACCCCAGAATGCGTTTTGACACCCTACTGGCTTGTATAGCCATGATGTCAGACATATGTACGCATGACTCAAACACCAATTTGGAACTCTCAGGGAACTCATAACACCAAAATTAAGTTCAGTCTCTTACCCAAAATCATTTTCCACATTACTTCAGCTGACAGGGTCAATGTCACCTCTCAGAGTTTTTTTTTAAAACACACACTGATAAACAGAAATTACCATGCAGAACTCACAGATACATTTACTTGGAGTTGCAATAAGTTTGAAAGTTCAAAATTCAAAGTAAATTTATTATCAAAGTATGTACATGTCACCCAGAGGTTGATTTCCTTGCAGGTATTCACAGTAGAACAAAAAAATACAATGAAAAACTACACAAAGACTGACAAACAACCAATGTGCAAAAGAAGGTAAACTGTTCAAATTTCAAATAATTAAAGAAATAATTAATCCTGAAAACCCGAGTTGTGGAGATCTCCAAAGGCATTGGTGGCAGTGGAAGGCAGGCAGAGCACCGAGTTCTTTCTCCTTGCATGGGGGCTTTTCTTATTTTTTAAGCCATAAAAGACAGACAGGGTCTAGCAGAGTGGCCATTGGAGTGGGGGCTAGAGGCAGAGTGGGAACTTACTCTGTGACTCAAGAGACCGATGAGAAGAGGCCAAGGCCAAAGAAACAGGTAAGAAAGGTAGGTTTTTCCTTTCATTATCGTCAATTTGGTCTTGGTTTTCCCTTGTACAATGCAGGCTAGGTGTCAGATATGGCAGCGGAATGCTCCTCCTGTAGGATATGGGAATTCATGGAACCTGATAGTCTCCCTGATGACTACACCTGCGGGAAGTGCTGGCAACCCCTGCTCCTGAAAAGCCGCATTAAGGAGCTGGAACTGGAGTTGGATGAACTAAGGATCATCCGGGAGGCAGAGCAATTGATAGATACGACTTTTGAGCAGGTGGTTACACCCAGAGTGCAGAATTCAGGGAGTAGATGGCTGAACATCGAGAGAGGTAAAGGGAGAAGGAAGTCAGTGCAGGGACCCCCTGTGGACATTTCCCTCAGCAATAAGGATAGCCCTTTGGATATTGCTGAGGGGGATGACCAAACTAGGCGAGGCAGCAGGAGCCAGGCCAATAGCACTGTGGTCGACGCTGAGCCTCAGAAAAGTACGGTGAAGTCAGGTGGTGCAGTAGTCATACGGGACTCAATAGTTAGGGGGATAGGAAGGAGATTCTGTGCAGCAAAATAGACTCCAAGATTGTGTGTTGTCTCCTGGATGCTAGGGTCCAGGATGTCTCTGCGTAGTTGCAGAATATTCTTGAAGGGGAGGGTGAACAGCCGGAGGTTGTGGTACATGTTGGTACCAATGACAAAGACAGGAGATGGGTAGAGGTCCTGTGCAGTAAGCTTAGGGCGTTAGCAAGGAGGCTGAAGAGCAGGAGCTCCAAGGTAGAAATCTCCAGATTACTCCCAGTTCCACAAACTAGTAAAGGTCAGAACAGGAAAATAGTGCAGATGAATGAGTGGCTGAGGAAATGGTGCTGGGGGTAGGGTTTCAAGTTCTGGGGAAGGGGCGACCTGTACAAGTGGGACGTGTTGCACCTGAACTGGAAGGGAACCAACATCCTGGGAGGGAGGTTTGCTAATGCTATTGGGGAGTGTTTAATATAACCACAAATAAAAGAAAATCTGCAGATACTGGAAATCCAAGAAGTGCACACAAAATGCTGAGCCCTCCAGCATTTTGTGTGTGTTGCTTGGGGGGGGGGGGGTTATACTACATTTGCAGGGGGGTGAGAGCCGAAATGAAGAGGCAGAGGATGGGGCAGTTGGCACACAATTTAGGGAGTTTGTAAGAAAGGACAGGCAGATGACAGAGCAAAGATACACTCAGCCTGATGGTTTAAGATGTGTCTATTTTAATCCTAGGAGTATCATTAACAAGCTGGATGAACTTTGAGCGTGAAACTATGACACTGTAGCCATTACAGAGAGACTTGGATGTCTCAGGGGCAGGAATGGCTGCTGAGTGTGCTGGGCTTTAGATGTTTCAAAAAGGACAGGGAGGGAGGTGAAAGAGGTGGGGGCGTGGCATTGCTAATCAAGGATAGTATCACAGCTACAGAAAAAGAGGAAGTCATGGAGGGATTCAGAAACAGGAAAGGGGCAATAACTCTACAGGGTTTTTAGAGAACCCCCAATAATAACAAAGACATCAAGGATCAGATAAGGGGTCAGATTCTGGAAAGGTGCAATAATCATAGGGTTGTTGTGATGGGTGATCTTAACTTTCCTAATATTGACTGGCGTCTCCTTAGAGCAAGGGGTTAAGATGGGGTGGAGTTTGTTAGGTGTATTCAGGAGCAGACAGTTTGGGAAAACATTTAACTGGGCTAGGGGGGAATGTGGGAGCATAAGTTGGGAGCAGATGTTCCCAGGGAAATGCACAGCAGAAATTTGGTAAGTGTTCAAGGAACATTTGCATGTCATAATGGTGGGGAGGGGGGCGCTAATGGCGGACCCAAATGCAAGACACAGACACTGAAGTATTAGGAACTGGACTGGATGAGATAGGACAGAGACTAGGAGCTGGGACAGGAACACAGACTTGGGCTAAGACCTTGGCAAGGAAACCAGAACCACGACAAGGAACTGGGAACTAGGAGCCTGGGCTTGGACTCCGAGCCAAAGACTAAACAAGGACCCAGAACCTGGGTCTTGACTTGGGCTCAGACCCCAGAACTAGGCAAGGACATGACATGGCTACAGGATTGGACATGGCTTGGGTTCTTCGAGGCTTGGGTAAGGACTCCAAGCCAGAGACTAGGCAAGGACCCAGAACCCCTTAACTCGGGCTCGGACTCCAAAACCAGGCGAAGACAAGACGAGATGGTTCCTAACACAAGGTAGCAGCAAACAGCCAGACCTACCTAGTGAAGGCATGGACACAGAGACAGTTCCAAACAATGATAGACAGTTTCTTTTCTTGACACAGCAAGGCTCTGGTCTCGCTCCAGCAGTAGAACTTGACAGCAAAACAGGCAAGGCTTCAGGAGGAAGGGGAAGGGGAGGGAAGAGAACAGTCCAGCCTCAGAGTAACAGCAAAGGCAGCCTGACCTACTCCATAGAGGCAAGGACAGGATACTGACAAGACAAACCAACACCCACACTCAAGCCCAGGGGCACTTATATTCCCAGCCTCAAGATGAGCATCAGGTGCCTATAATTAAGCCTAACTAAAACAAGGGACAGCCAGAAGACTCGGAGTCCAGAGTCCACGGACCGGACCATGAACCGGAACGCGGACTTCAAGGACCAGACCATGACATTGTATGGCGTTCTACATAAGTATGTTCCATTGAGGCGAGAAAAGGATGGTAGAGTAAAAGAACCATGGTGTACAAAGGATGTGGAAAATCAAGTTAAGAAAAAAAGAAAAGCTTATAAAAGGTTCAAGAAACTAGATACTGTTAGAGCTCTAGAAAATTATAATGGTGCCAAGAAGGAGCTCTAGAATGAAATTGGTGGGCTAAAAGGGGCCATGACAAGGCCTTGGTGAGCAGGATTGAGGAAAACCTCAAGGCATTCCACAAGTATGTGAAGAGCAAGAGGATGAACCATATGAGATTAACACCAATCAGGAGTGAGAGCAGAATCTTGTGCATGAAGTTGGAGGAGGTAGTGGAAGTACTCAATTAATACTTTGCTTCAGTATTCACCAGGGAAAAGGACCTTGGCAATTGTGGGGATGACTTACAGGGGACTGAAACGTTTGAGCATATTAACATTAAGAAGGAGGATGTGCTGGAGCTTTTGAAAAGCATTAAGTTAGATAATTCTTCAGGACTGGTCGAGATATACCCCAGGCTACTGTGAGGGAGGAGACTGTTGAGCCTCATCAATGGGGACGGGAGAAGTACTGGAGGATTGGAGGTTTGCAAATGTTGTTCCCTTGTTCAAGAAAGTGAGTAGAGATAATCCAGGAAATTATAGACCAGTGAGTCTTACTTCAGTAGTGGGCAAGTTATTGGAGAAGATCCCGAGAAGCAGGATTTATAAACATTTGGAGAGATATAATCTGTTTAGGGATAGTCAGCATGGCTTTGTCAAGGGCAGGTCATGCCTTACAAGACCGATTGAATACTTTGAGGATATAACAAAACACATTAATGAAAGTAGAGCAGTGGATGTAGTGTATATGGATTTCAGTAAGGCATTTGACAAGTTTCCCCATGCAAGACTCATTCGGAAAGTAAGGAGGTATGGGATCCAAGGATGCCTTTCTTTGTGGATCCAGAATTGACTCACCCACAGAAGGCAAAGGGTGGTTGTAGGTGGTTCGTATTCTGCACGGAGGATGGTAGCCAGTGATGTTCCATGGGGACCTGCTCTGGGACCCCCTCCTCTTTGTGATTTTTATAAATGACCCGGATGAGGAAGTAGATGGGTGGATTAGTGAGTTTGCTGATGGTACAAAGTTGGAGGTGTTGTGGATAGTCTGGAGGGTTGTCAAAGGTTACAGCAGGACATCGATAGGATGCAGAACTGGGCTAAGAAGTGGCAGAAGGAGTTCAACCCAGATAAGTGTGAAGTGGTTTATCATGGTAGGTCAAATTTGAAAACAGAATATAATATTAATGTTAACACTCTTGGCAGTGTGGAGGATCTGAGGGATCTTGGGATACGTGTCCATAGGGCTCTCAAAGCTGCTGCACAGGTTGACGGTATTGAAGGCATATGGAGTGTTGGCTTTCATCAAACATGGGACTGAGTTCAAGTGCCGTGAGGTATTGTTGCAGCTATATAAGACCTTGGTTAGACCCCATTAGGAGTACTGTGTTCAGTTCTGGTCATCTCACTACAGGAAGGATGTGGCTACTATGGGAAGAGTACAGAAGAGATTTACAAGGATGTTGCCTGGATTGGAGAGTGTGCCTTCTGAGAATAGGTTGAGTGAACTTGTCTTTTCTCCTTGGAGCAACGGAGGATGAGAGGTGACCTGATAGAGGTGTACAAGACAATGAGAGGCACTGATGGTGTGGATAGCCAAAAGCTTTTTCCCAGGGCTGAAATGGCTAACAACAACTCTTTTGCTTGCATCTTCGGATACAGCTCAATCTCCATCTTTAGTATCTCTATTTTACCCTTTAAGAGTTCTTTTGAAAACCCTGACCTGGAGTTACATGCAGACTTCGGTCCTTTACAGGGATGGGACCCGTTCTCGGGATTTCAGGACCGGCCATTGTTGTCCCGCACGCCCAGGGTTCGGCCTAAGAGTTCAGCTCCAATTTGAAAGCCTAAGATTGCGGGGCTCTGGAGACGGGCAGATCGAGGGTCAGTGTCACGGCAGCAGATGCATATGTCATCAGGGAGGCTGGAAAATCTTTCGCTGTGGGTCCGAAGACCTGAGATCTTTGCAATCTTCAGGTAAAAAAAATGACAAAACAGAATTTTTAATATTGTAAACCAGCAGGTTGTTTTATGTCTCCCGCTCACTGTGAAAATGGGGGACACCCCCTCTCCCTTATTAGGGAGAGAGAGAACTTGTGGTTTGCCAAATGCTAGATGACAGGTGATAGTCTTTGGGGTAACTGCGGCTCTGTGCCTTTGCTATCACCTAGCTCATGCTTGTGCTTTTATTTGCTGGGGGGCAGGGGGGATCGTTGCTTGTTGCCGCTTACGTGTGGGAGTGGGGAGCTGTGGGGGACTTTGTGGTTCTCACGTTTCATTGTCGTTCATTCTTTGGGGCACTTCTTTGTTTTTGTGGATGTTTGTGAAGAAAAAGCACTTCATGATGTATATTGTATACATTTCTCTGACATTAAATTGGACCTTTGAAGAGGGGGCATGGTTAGGGTGCTTTGAAGTAGGTACAGGGGAATGTCAGAGGCAAGTCTTTCACACAGAGAATGGTGGGTGTGTAGAATACACTGCCAGCAACGGTGGTTGAAGCGGATACAATAGGGTCTTTTAGGAGACTCTTAGATAGGTATATGGATTTAAAAAAACAGAGGGCTATGCGCTAGGGAAAGTCTAGACAGTTTCTAGAGTAGGTTGTGTGGTTGGCATAACATTGTGGGCCAAAGAGCCTGTAATGTGTTGTAGATTTCTATGTTCTGTGTAACTCCATAGGTTGTGTTCAGTGATCAGTTCAGTGTTGGGGTGAGGGAAGTTATCCATGCTGGTTCAGGAGCCTGATGGTTGAGAGGTATTCAACGTTGCTGAAGCTGGTGGTATGGGTCCTAATGTGCTTGTACCTCCTTCAGCAAAAAGAAAGCATAGCGTGGATGGATGGTGGGATGGGATCCTTGGTGACGGATATTGCTTTTGTGTAGCAGTGCTCTCTGTAGATCACCCAGTGGCTGCAAAAAGTTTTTTTTAGTGAAGTGTATTGAACCTTTCTTCAACTGTACTCTCTCACAGGCAGGCAAACCTTAGAAAGTGGCTTAAAATGTTGTCAAGAGCAGATGGTGTAAGTAGTGTTTTAAACGGTGTTTACAGTTTCAGTTTAATGATTAATACTACAGACTAATCTCTCTGTAATTACCTAAAATCAGTAGTAATGGATTACAGGTTCCTTAAGGTTGTCACAGGCGTGGGAGGTAGTGGGGATAAGCTCCCACTACGGACTAAATGATCCCTATGGCATGCATCTGCCAACCAATTCCAGCTCCTGACCTTCAGGTGAGGCTTATCTACTAAACCCAGTGGCACCCTTTGTACTGACAAGAGAAGGTATAAAGAAAGATTACTGATTGCTTCAGGCAGGTGGGGTTCATCAGCCATGGTTGATAGCTCATCTCAAACCTCTGCTGCTTTGCACCTATACCCACTCACGGGACAGGCTTTGGGAGTTATTCACAAGGATAAATCCGGAGGTGAAATCCCTAAGACAGTCCTACATTGAGTTCAACACTGACCATCAGCTGCTGGCACCAAACTATATCAGTCTCTGCCATTCCTTTAGATTCATCAGCTGTGTGGAGAGGGGAGTCTGCTGCATGGGCAACAGTTTGCTCTCCAAATCATACTGTCCTTCCTGAGTACCAGCTTGTATATCATGTAGACAGCTACGATGCAATATCCACAGATGACCCCGACCAACGGAGAGCCTCAAATGGATTACATCTCAATTCTTCCAGATAAAGATATGTTTCGAATTTCACCTCAATTTTGCATGGTTTTCATCTTGCATTAGCAGATCATCTGTTCAAAAAGGTGCAGTGAAGGAAAGTGAAAATAGAATTTAATGATAAGGGATATAAATGAGATGAATGAAATGGTTCGCCATTATTCACAGAAAAGTTCTAAACATTAAATGGTAATTAAATAATTTTAAGCACTTAGAATTTTACATTTTTAATGTTGGCAGAGAATGAATAGTTTATACTGGACTAACTATATATCTCACTGGTTGCAAGGATAAGCATACTTTTATACACAAACTCAGCTGCTTTACAGTGCCAGCGTTCACTGACCAGGGTTCAGTTCCAGCCGCTGTCTGTAAGGGGTTTATATAGTCTCTCTGTGACTGTGTGGGTTTTCTCCCACATTCCAAAGGCACAGAGTTAGAGTTAGTGAGTTGTGGGCATGCTGTTGGTACCAGAAGTGTGGCGGCACTTGCGAACTGCCCCCAGTACAATCCTCACACTGTAGTGTTCATTGATGCAAAAATAATACACTTCACAGTATGTTTCGAGGCTTGAATGTACATGTAACAAATAAAGTTAATCTTTATCTTCATCCTTAACTTTATATTTATCATTATTTGTGCCAAAAGATTTCCTTTTTTTGATAACAGTGCCATGTGTCTGAGGGAAGCCAACAGTGCAGTCCATTGATACAGTTCTCATGGCTGGAACTGGTATCATACAGGGACTGTAAGTACAGTTTAAAACATCACATACACCATCTGCTCTTGATACTCTCTAACGTATGGCCGTCGATGAGAAAGTACAGCTGAAGTAAGCTTTAATAACTTCCATCCACAATGTCGACAAATGTTTCGTTGTAAATCTGCCAAACAAAGTCTGCTGCCCATAAAACTGGTATTTATGAATCTGTTCAACATGATCCAATCACACTCAGCATATTAGATTTGTAAGCGATCTCTCATTTTAACAAAGCACTTACAGTCATCATATGGCAGTACCAACTTGAAAAGCACAGCAATAAATATTCCATGAATTAAATGTGCATATTCCACATTTTAATTTCACCCTCTTCAAATTTCCTTCCTATTGCTTTGAAACATGCTGATATATGTGTGATGTGGGGTTAGGCTTCCCAATGTACCAGTCATCCTCTGTTATATCTCCCAATGAAGTTCTTTATTTATGAGTCCGAGCAATATGTGTTGGCAGATGATTTCACTATCCCATTCTACATATTCTATCCACGCATGCACCCTTTTCTACAAAAGGTCCGGAAATCACTCAAGTGAACCTAAGCTAGTGAGGATAACTTTACTCACTTCAACACTGAACTGATTCCACAACCTATGGACTCACTTTTAAGGACACTACAACTCATTCTCTCTGTTTTATTTATTTATTTATCTATCTATCTATTTCCCTACCAATCTATCCATCTACCAAATTATTTATTTATCTATCTCTTTACCTACCAATCTATCTATCTCTGCTGCCATCAGGAAGAAGGTACAGGAGCCTTAGGATTCACAACACCAGGTTCAGGAACAGTTATTACCCCTCAACCATCAGGCTCTTGAACAAAAGGGGACAACTTCACTCAATTTCACTCACCCTATCACTGAACTGTTCCCTCAAACTATAGACTCACTTTCAAGGACTCTTTATCTTATGTTCTTGGTGTTTTTTGCATATTTATTTATTAATTGTATTTGCACAGTTTGTTGTCTTTTGCACATTGGTTGCTTGACAGTTCTATTGGGTGCTGTCTTTTATTAATCCTATTATGATTATTATTCTATTATGAATTTATGAGTGTCCTCAAGAAAATAAATCTCAGGGTTGTATATGGTGACATATATGTATTTTGAGAATTTACTTTGAACTATTTATTGATTTTCTTAATTATTTACTTAATTATGTTTGCAGTTTGTCTTCTTTTGCACATTAGTTGTTTGTCAGTCTGAGTGTAGTTTGTCATTGATTCTGTTGTATTTCTTTATCCTACTGTGAATGCCTGCAAGAAAATGAATCTCCGGGTAATATCCGATGACATAAACATGTTCTGATAATAAATGTACTTTAAACTTTGAGGAGCAATAATCAAGTACAGAATTTCAATTCAGTTTCCCACTCCCATTCTGACGTGTTGGTCTGTGGCCTCCTCTACTGCTACAATGAGGCCCAACTCCAGTTTGAGGAGCAACATCTCTTATTCCATCTGGGTAGCCTGCAAACTGATGACAGGAAGATTATTTTCTCTATCTTTTGTCTGCCTTTTTTTGAGTGCAGTTTTTCATTGTATTTCTTTGTATCTACTGTGAATTAACCACAAGAAAATTAATCTCAGAGTAGTATATGATGGCATATGTGTACTTCGATGGTAAATTTACTTTGAACATTGACTTCCCTTCTCTTTTTCCATTCCCAAATCTAGTTCACCTCTCATCCCTTCTCCTCTCCTTGCCTGCCCCCCTCCTTCCCCTTCTTCTCTGATCCACTCTTCTCTCCTATCAGATGCCTTCTTCTTCAGTCCTGTACCTCTTCTACCTCTCACCTCCCAGCTTCGCACTTCACTACCCACCCATTCACCCTCATCTGTCTCATCTATCACCTGCCAGCATGTACTCCTCCCCACCCCTTACCTTTGTGACTGAAATTTTAATGCAATTGAATCTCACAGTTACAGAACATATTAATGACTTCCCAGTCAATATAGATCCAAAGTTATCTTATTTTTGGATCCAAATTGGATCAAAAATTTTGGTTTGAGCTGATTAAGAATGAGGTACTTTCATTGTCCATGGTATACTTTGGATCACAAGGTGACAGCTTGGCAGAATTGCTGTACCTAAACACAAGAGATTCTGCAGGTGCTGGAAATCTTGAGCAACACACACGAAACACTGGAGAACTCAGCAGGTTAGGTAGCATCTTTGGAGAGGAATAAGCAGTTAACGTCTCAGGCTAAGACCCTTCATCAAGGACTAGAAAGGAAGGGAGAAGAAGACAAAAAAGGAATGTGCATGTGGATGATGAGTACAAGCTGGCAGGTAATAGGTGAAATCAGGGGAGTGGGAATTGGGTGGGTTCAGGGAAGGGTGGATGAAATAAGAAGCTGGGAGAGGATAGGTAGAAGGAGAAGAAGGAAGCATATGAGAGTGGGCAGATATGGAGTAGAACAACAACAGCAGCAGCAAAACAAGCTCCTTCCTCCCTCTCACCCACTCACCTATCCATCACACAGACAGACAGTCCTCCAACCTCAGAACAGGCCATCTCTGCCCTCCAGCCTCCAGTGGGTTTGCAGACTCAAACACATTGGATATCAAGGAAGAAGTAAGCTAGTCACTTAGAACAGCAAAATGTAGTTGAGCTCAGAGCACAAAACGCTGGAGTAACTCAGCAGGTCAGGCAGCATCTATGGAGAGTAATTTGGGCTAAAACCCTTTATCAAGACTGGAAAGGAAAGAGAGAAAGCAAGAATAAGAAGATAGAGGTGAGTGGGGGGGGGGGAAGGTTAGGAGTACAAGCTAGAAGGTAATAGGTGAAGCCAGGTGGTTGGGCGTTGGGGTGGTGAAGAAGGAAGCTGGGAGGTGACAAGTGGAAAAGATAAAGGGCTAGAGAAAAAGGAATCTGATAGGACAGGAGAGTGGACAAAGGGAAGGAGGAGGGAAACCAGGATAGAGGTGATAGGCAGGTGAGGAGGAGAGAAGAGGCAAGAGGGGAGCCAGAATGGGGAGTGGAAAAAGAGAGAAGAGGGAGGGGGTAACTCGCACAAATTAGAGAACTCAAAGTTCCTTAGTCAATATGGTTTTCTGAAAGTGTGACAAATTTGTTAAAATTTTTCAAGTAAGTTTAAATGCAGTTAATTTGTATTCCCACAAGGCATTCAATAAGGGTAAAGTCAAAGTAAAATTCAGAGTCAAGTTTATTAACATCTGCATAAGTACATGTGTCCATGGGTGCAATGAAATACTTACTTGTAATAGCATTCACAAAATAAGCATAAATTAAACCTACACAATTTTTACAAGGAAACAAAACTAGAAAATTTTGTTGTAATGTAAGTGGCTATTGTGTTGCTAAACTGTAGTGATTAGGGATTTGCTGGTTCATTCGACAACCAAATGGTTGAAGAGGAGTAATTGTTGTTGAACATGGTGGTGTGGGACTAGGCTTCTGTACCTCCTGCCCAGAAGGAGCTGTCAGAAGATAGCATGTCCTAAATGAAGGAGATATTTGATGATAGATATCACATTAAAGGTTGGTATGCATATGAAGAGTGCAGAGTAAAGGGGGGAAATATGTTAACGTGAATTTACAACTGGTTATCAGATAGACACATGGAGTCAACATAAATGGGTTCTTTTTTCAGAATGAAAATCCATAAATAATGGACTTCACTATGTATCAGTCTAAAGCATGAATATCTACCTTCTTTCTTTAGAAGCTTACGAGATTCAGCATGAGATCTCAAACTTTGACAATGCTCTTTAGTTGTGTGGGGGAAGAGTACGTTGGCTGATTGCATCACAGCCTGATATGGAAACACCAATACCCTTGGAAAATTCTACAAAAAGTAGAAGATATAGCCAAATCTATCATGAGTAAAATCCTCCCCACCATTGAGCACATCTACAGGAAGCACTGTCACAGGAAAGCAGCATCCACCTTCTTGGCCATGCTCTCTTCTTGGTGCTGCTTGGAACTGTTCCTCGAAATATGCGCTCACTTTAAGGATTCTTCATCTCATGGTACATTAACTTTCATAAATTGATGTATTGAGTACAGAAGATGAGATATTATGATGGAGATATATACAAGGTTGGTGAGGACGAATTTGGAAAATTGTGTGCAGTTTTACATAAGAACATAGAAATAGGAGCAGGAGTCGGCCATCCAGCCCAATGAACCTGCCCCGCCATTCAATAAGATCATGGCTGAACTGTCCGTAAACTCAGCTCCATCTACCTGCCTTTTCCCCATAACCCTCAATTCCCTTACTATATAAAAACCTATCTAACTCTTTCTTAAATATATTTAGTGAAGAAGCCTCAATTGCTTCTCTGGGCAGAGAATTCCACAGATTCACCATTCTCTGGGAAAAACAGTTTCTCCTCATCTCCATCCTAAATCTTCTCCCCTGAATCTTGAGGCAATGTCCCCTAGTTCTAGTCTCACCTACCAATGGAAACAACTTTCCTACTTCTATCTTATCTATCCCTTTCAAAATTTTTCTATGAGATCCCCTCTCATTTTTCTGAACTCCAGGGAGTATAGTCCCAGGTGACTCAATCTCTCCTCATATGTTAACCCCTTCATCTCTGGAATCAACCTCGTGAACCTCCTCTGCATTGCCTCTAAAGCCAGTATATCCTTCCTCCAGTATGGAGTCCAGAACTGCACACAGTACTCCAGGTGCGGCCTCACTAGTACCCTGTATAGTTGCAGCATGATCTCCC
The DNA here is from genome assembly GCF_030144855.1 of Hypanus sabinus. Taxonomy (NCBI): domain Eukaryota; kingdom Metazoa; phylum Chordata; class Chondrichthyes; order Myliobatiformes; family Dasyatidae; genus Hypanus; species Hypanus sabinus. The sequence goes on along the minus strand of NC_082725.1, from coordinate 5,297,047 downwards.
TGCTTTTGAATTCAATCCCTCTAGCAATGAAGGCCAACATTCCATTTGCCTTCTTAATATCCTGTTGTACCTGCAAGCCAACTTTCTGCAACTCATGCACAAGCACTCCCAAGTCCCTCTACACAACAGCATGCTGCAATCTTTCACCATTCAAATAATAATCTGCTCTTCCATTATTCCTTCCAAAGTGGATGATCTCACATTTATCAACTTTGTATTCCATCTGCCAAACCTTGGCCCACTCACTTAACCTATCTATATCCCTCCGCAGACTCTCCACAACCTCTGGGTTCAATTTGCTTTTCCACTCAGTTTAGTGTTATCAGCAAATTTTGCTACGCTACACTCAGTCCCCTCTTCCAAATCATCAATGTAAATGGTAAACAGCTGTGGGCCCAGCACCGTCCCCTGCAGCACCCCACTCACCTCTGACTGCCAACCAGAGAAACACCCATTTATACAACACGCACAAAATGCTGGCAGAACACAGCAGGCCAGGCAGCATCTATAAGGAGAAGCACTGTCGACGTTTCGGGCCAAGACCCTTTTGTCAGGACTAACGAAGGGTCTCAGCCTGAAACGTCAGCAGTGCTTCTCCTTATAGGTGCTGCCTGGCCTGCTATGTTCCGCCAGCATTTTGTGTGTGGTGTTTGAATTTCCAGCATCTGCAGATTTCCTCGTGTAAACACCCATTTATACCAACTCTCTGCCTTCTATTGGTTAACCAATCCACTATCCATGCCAGTACACTTCCTCCGACTCCATGCATCTGTATCTTATTTATAAGTCTCTTGTGTGGCACCTTATTGAATGCTTTCTGGAAACCCAAGTATACGACATCCACCTGCTCCCCTCTATCCACTGCACTCATTATGTCCTCAAAGAACTCCGGTAAGTTTGTCAATCAGGCCCTGCCCTTTCTGAATCCATGCTACGTCTGTCTAATGGAACCACTCCTTACTAAATGTTTCACTCTTTCTTCCTTAATGAGAGCTTCAAGCATTTTCCCAACTACAGATATTAAGCCAACTGGCCTATAGTTGCCTGTCTTTTGCCTACATCCTTTTTTAAAAAGTGGCATGTCATTTGCTGTCTTCCAATCTGCCGGGACCTGCCCAGAATCTAGAGAGTTTTGATAAATGATAACCAACGCGTCTACTATAACCTCTGCCAATTCCTTCAGCACCCTGGGATGCATCCCATCAGGACCAGGGGACTTATCTACCCTTAGGCCCTCTAGTTTGCCCATCACCATCTCTTTAGTGACAGTGATTTTATCGAGGTAATCACCTCCCATTTCGTCCATAACATCATTCTTTGGCATATTAGATGTGTCCTCCACCATGAAGACTGACACAAAATAGTTGTTCAATGCCTCAGCCATTTCCTTATCACCCAATATCAATTTCCCCTTCTCATCTTCCAAGGGACCTACGTTAACTTTAGCCACCCTCTTCCGCTTTATATATTTATAAAAACTTCTGCTATCTATTTTTATATTTTGTGCTAATTTACTTTCATACTCTATCTTCCCCTTCCTTATTTCTTGTTTAGTTGTTCTCTGTTGCTTTTTAAAGTTTTCCAAATCCTCCAGTTTCCCACTACTCTTTGCAACTTTGTACACATGACCTTTTAATTTGACACTATCTTTTATTTCCTTAGTTATCCAAGGCTGGCTCTCCCCAGACATACTGTCCTTACTTTTGACTGGAATATACTTCTGTTGAGCACTGTGAAAAATCTCTTTGAAAGTATTCCACTGTTCCTCTACTGTCTTACCAAATAGCCTGTGCTCCCAATCCACATTAGCCACTCCTCCCTCATCCTGTTGTAGTCTGTCTTGTTCAAGCATAATACACTAGTTTTAGATCTAACTATTTGATCCTCCATCTGAATGTGAAATTCAATCATACTGTGATCACTCTTTCAAAGAGGCTTTCAAACAAGCTTGAAAGAGTATCGAGAATATTTACAAGGACGTTGCAGGGTTTGGAGTACTGGAAAGATTGAATAGGTTAAGACTTTATTCTTTAGAATGTAGAAGATTGAGAGGAGATTCAATAGAGGTATACAAAATTATGATGGGTATGGACAGGGTAAAGGCATGCAGTCTTTTTTCAACTGAGTTTGGGTGAGACTACAACCAGAGGTCATGGGTTAAGAGTGAAAGGTGAGAAGTTTAAGGGGAACATGAGGGGAAACTTCTTCACTCAGGGGTTTGTGAGAGTGTGGAATAAGCTGCCAGCTCAAGTGGTGCATGCAAGCTCAATTCCAATGCTTGGGTGAGGTTTGGATAGGTACATGGAGGGTAGGGTATAGAGGGCTCTGGTCCCAGAGCAGGACGATTGGAGAAGGCAGTTTAAAAGGTTTCAGCATGGACTAGATGGGCCAAAGGGCTTATTTCTGTGCTCTACTTCTCTATGATTCATGTTCTTGATATTTATTACTTACTTATTATTATCATTTCTTTTTTTTTTCCTTTTGCATTTGCGCAGGTGTTGTTTGTCCGCCCTGTTGTGCGTGGTCTTTCATTGATTCCATTATGTTTCTTGTACTTACGGCAAATATCCACAAGAAAATGAATCTCAGGTTAGTATATGGTGACATATATGTAATTTGATAATAAATTTACTTTGAAATTTGAACTTGGGGGTGTGGACAAGAGTAAGGAAATCGAGGTTTGCTGATGACATGAGATTAGGTGGGAGGACATGCAGTGATGAGAATAATTGGGCTCTGAGCACAGAATACAGATACGTTGACTGAGTGGGCAAAACTTTGGCAAATGGAGAATTTCTGAAAATGTGACTCATGCAGCTTATTAGGAAGGATCAAAAGGCAGAAGACGGTGTGAGTAGGAGAGACAGCAAATGAATGGACAGCTGAGGGACGTGTGTTTGTGTGCATGAAACACTAAAATTTAGCATGCGGATGTAGTAAATAACTAAGAAGGTAAATGTCATGTCAGCCTTTGTTGCTGGAGGGTTGGAATTCAAAAACTGAAAAGTTTTGTTACAAGTGTACAGGGTGTGGGTGAAGCTGCACTGGGAGTTCTGAGAACAGTTTGGTCCCTTTACTTGGAAGGTAGAGAACATACAATATACAACATAGAACGCAGAACAGTACATTTCAGGCCCTTTGGCCCACAATGTTATGCTGACCTATATAAACCAATTCCACAATCAAGCTAAACCTTTCCTTCTACACAGCTCACAACCCTGCATTTTTCTTATATCCACGTTCCTATCTACCAGTTTCTTAAATGTTCCTGTTGCATCTGCCTCTACCAAAACACACGACTGTGTAATCCAGGCACCCGTCCCTCTGTGTAAAGAAGCTACCACTGACATCCCCCCTAAACTTTCCTTTACTCACCTTAAATGGTTGCCCTCTGGCCCCTTACTTTGGCCACCATGAGGCCACTCTCAGGGGAAAGGAGCAACAGCTTATGTTCTGTCTGGGTAGCCTCCAACCTGATGGCATGAATGACCATCGATTTTTCCTTTCAAATTTTTTTTGCTCCCTTCCCTCATCTTCTATTCCACACTCTGGCCTCTTACTGCTTCTTCTCACCTGCCAATCACCTCCCCCTGGTGCCACCCCTTCCCTTTTCCCCATGGTCCACTCTCCTCTCCTATCACCTCCCCCTGGTGCCACCCCTTCCCTTTTCCCCATGGTCCACTCTCCTCTCCTATCACCTCCCCCTGGTGCCACCCCTTCCCTTTACCCCATGGTCCACTCTCCTCTCCTATCAGATTCCTTCTTCTTGAGCCCTTTACCCTTCCCAAACTACCTGACTTTGCTTAACACCTTCCAGCTGGTTCTTCTTCCCCCCTTCCTACCCTTTTATTCTGGTGTCTTCCCCCTTCCTTTCCTGTCCTGAAGGGGGGTCTCGGCCTGAAACAACAACTGTTTATTCATTTCCATAGATTCTGCCTTGCCTGCTAAGTTCCTCTAGCATTTTTGTTGAGTTGCTCTGGATGTCTGGAGTTCCTCTGGTATTTATTTGATCACAAATACGTAAATAAGTTAGACCTGTTTTCTTTGAAATTTAGAGGAGCGATCTTTTTGAAGCTAATATGATCCCAAAAGGACATGACAGAGAGACGTTGAGTACCCACCAGTGGGGTTTTTGAACAATGGGACATAGTTACAAGACAAGGAGATGGACCTTTGAAAGTGAACTGCATTAGAGGGTGGTGGATCTCTGGAAGAGGACAGCAGAGGACGGTGCATTGGAGTTGAAAAGGATGTTGACGAATTTTTGAAAGAATTGAGGAACATGGGGAACTGCACAAGGTTTGATGTGCAGAACAAAGTGCTGGCAAGGAAGGCACCCCTCCCCCAAGGGAGCAGACACTATGTCTAGCTGAAGCTGAGATGAGGAAAACCCTGGCCAGAGTCAACCCACATAAAGCTGCAGGGCCCAATAATGTACCAGGCCGGGTTCTTAAAGACTTCACTGCCCAGCTGACAGATATATTCAACATCTCTCTGGAACAATCCATTGTCCCCTCAGTTTTCAAAGCAGCAGGCATCATTTCAGTGCCAAAGAAGGTGCCAGTAACCTGCCTAAGTAATTATTGTCCAGTGGCATTAACATCGGCCATCATGAAATGCTTTGAGCAGCCGGTCATAGAGCACATTAAAGGCTTTCTCCCGGCTACATTGGACCCTTTCCAGTTCGCTTATTGCTCAAATTGATCCACTGATGATGCAATAGTCTCTGCCCTCCACTCTGTCCTGTCCCACCTGGAAAATGGGGTCTTGTATGCCAGACTGCTGGTTATAGACTTCAGTTCAACATTCAACATCATCATACCCCAGAAACTGGTGGAGAAACTGTCCTCACTGGGTCTCAACACCTCCCTATGCAACTGGATACTGGACTTATTAACAGTAAGGCCACAGTCAGTCCATGTGGGTAGCAACATCTCTCGTCCCATTACGCTGAGCTCTGGTGCTTCCCAGGGTTGTGTGCTCAGTCTGCTGCTCATTAGAGTGCTGATACATGACTGTCACAGGATTGAGCTCAAACTGTGCCATCAAATTTGTGAATGACACAACAGTGGTTGCCCTCATCAAGAACAATTCCGAGATGGAATATAGAGAGGAAGTGAAGTGGCTGGTGGACCAACCTAAGCCTGAACATGGAGAACTCCAAGGAAATCATGGAGGACTTCAGTAAGGTGCAGACGGACCATCCCTCTGTGAATATATGGCACCTTTGTAGAGAGAATTAAGCGCTCCAAGTTCTTGGGAGGTCACATCACCGATGACCTCACCTGGTACTTTAATATCACCTTCCTGAACAAGAAGGCACAGCTGTGCCTCCACTTGCTAAGAAGATTGAGGCAAGAAACCCCCACCCCAACCCATCTTAACTGCATTTACTGGAGCACCACTGAGAGCACCCTGACAAGTTGCATCTCCATCTGGTATGGGAGCTGTTGATCATTGGACCAGAAGTCCTTACAAAGGACTATGAGAACACAGAGTCTCTCTGTGTTCCTACCTACCATCCATCGGGGACATTTATCAGGAGTGCTGCATATGTACTGCATATTATGAAGGATCCCATCCATCCATCCAGCATTGTCTTTGACTTTCTACCATCAGGCAGGAGACTTCAATGCATAAAAACAAGAACGGTCAGGATGAGAAACAGTTTCTTCCCCCAGGCCTTTAGGCTTATGAACTGCCTGCCACATCCCATTCGACGTATCACTGGTAAATCTGTTCTGTATCTCACAATATTTAATATTAATGCATTTTAGTTTGTTATTTATGTGTGATTCATCTGTAGATTTTACCCTTGCCTTCATAAGTTATTCATGTGCTATGTGTGTTATGTGTACTACTGTGCTTTACATCCTAGTTCAGAGAAACATTGTCTGGTTTCTATATACGTTATATGGTTATATACATATTTACATGTACATAGTCGAATGGCAATAAACTTGACTTAGCTTGGAAAAGTGCATCTTGGGCAGAGCACCATTGATCTTATTGAATGGTGAGGCAGGCTTGAAGACCCTGTGGATGACTTCTGATCAAGTTCAAGTTAATTTCCATTCAAATGTACATGTGTATACAGCGGAACGATACGGCATTTCTCTGGCGCTAAGGTGCAAACACAGTACATATATCAGATACAGCACATAAAACAATAGTTACACAATGATATTAACAGATAATAAAAAAACTCTGTAGATGTACAAATTGACATAAAGTGCATATACCATATAACATATGGTTGAATATATAACTGTATTAGTGGTACTGATGCTGTCATAAATAATTTTGTACCGGGTGGGAGCAGGGTGTTCAGAAATCACAGAGTCTGGGGGAAGAAGCTGTTACCCAGCCTGCCAATCCTTGTTCCTATATTGCAGTACTTCTGCCTGACGGTAGGATGACAAAGAAATTGTGAGATGGATGGGAGGGTTCCTTGACAGTGCAGAAGGCTGTGCAAACACATCACTTCTGGTAAATGTCCTGGATAGGGGATTGGGGGTGGGGGAAGAGAGACCCCGATGTTTCTCTCAGCAGTCCTCTCAATCTGTTACACGGTCTTGCAGTCGGGTGCCTTGCAATTCCCAGAGCAGACAGTGATACAGTTGGTCAGGACACTCCCGATGGTGCTCTGGTTAGAAAAGGGCAGGGAGCCTTGCTCGCCTCAGTCTCCTCAGGAAGTGTGACACCGCTGTGCTTTCTTAACTAAAGAGGTCGTGGATTCAGGTGAGAACATCTATGATTTGCACTCCAAGAGAATGTATTTAAGTTTTCACTTGAACTGCTCCCAAACTCCATCAAACTCCTTCCTAATCCCATCTGATTCTCTGGTGGATAAATGCAACTGCCCCAGTACCCATTTCCCATACTACCCAACCTGACACTTCAAGTTCCAGTCCCCCATTAAATATTTCAAACTGTCCTGGCCAATGATGGCCTTCTCTACCCCAGTGACCTTTCCCTACAATGCAAAGTTCAAAGTGCATACAATATATGTCACTATATACTACCTAGAGATTCATTTACTTGCAGGCATTCACAGTTGAACAAAGAATTACAATAGGATCTATGGAAAAACTACATACTAAAGGCTGACAAAAAATTCATGTGCAAAAGAAGACAAGCAGTGCAAATTCAAATAAATAAATGCATATTATTGAGAACATGAGTTCTCCTGAGTTACAGATTGGTACTGTTCATACAGATCAAATGAGTGCAATGGGGGAGAACAAGGTAAAACAATAACCAAACAGAAGGAAGTATAACAGCTACACAGAAAGTGCAGTGCAGGCAGACAATAAAGTGCAAGATCATGACAAGATAGAATATGAGGCCGAGTCTATCTTCCCATATGAGAGGTCCGTTCAAGATTCTGATAACAATGGGATAGAAGATGTCCTTGAGCCTGGTGGTACATGCTTTCAGTTTTTTTGTATCCTCTGCCTGATGGGAGGGCGGGGAAGAGAGAATGTCCAGGATGGATGAGATCTTTGATTATGCTGTATGCTTTACCAAGAAAGTGAGGAATGTAGCCAGAGTCCAAAGAGGGAACTCCCTGTGCTGAACTATGTCAACAGCTCTCTGCATTTGCTTGTGGTCAAGTACAGAGCAGTTACCAAACCAAGCTGCTAGGCACTGAGAGTAATCTCAGCATGAATGCAAGACCCTTCGGCCCACTGAGTCCATGCTGATCAACTGTTCTCTCAGCTCATCCCAATGAGTTCTTCATCCCACTGAGTCCATGCTGATCACTCTCCACTCAGCTCATCCCACTGAGTCCACACTGATCACATTGGCCACTCAGCTACTCACTATTTTCTTTATTCAGCCCTATCTCTGCAAACCACACCCCTCCATGTACCTACCCAAGTGTTTCATAAATGATATCATTGTATCTGCCTCAACCACTTCCTCTGGCAGCTTGTTACATACACTCACCACCCTCTGTGTAAAAAAGTTGCCCCCTCAGAACTCCTATAAATCTTTCCTCACTCACCCTAGATCCATGCCCCCTAGTTTTGTATCATCCACCCTGGGGAAAAGACTTTATGTCTCATAATTCAATAGGTGCATTTAATGTCAGAGAAATGTATACAACATACACCCTGAAATTCTTTTTCTTCTTCTGAAGATGTAAGCAAAGAAGTCACCATTTAGCGCCATCTTAATTGTTAACAGTTCTATAAGATCACTCCTCATTCTCCTACACATGTTTGGTATTACCTTCTGACTCACCCCATTTTCTCCTGAATTAGTTTAGGATATATACCACTTCTTTCATAAGTGAAAAGACATTCTAAATGTGGAATGCTTTTTTTATTTTGAACTCTTTTGTCTAGATTTTACCTATGGGCTCTTGTTCTGATGCCTGACAGATGCCATATTTACCATAATTATGCCTCACATACTTCTAAAGCATTTCTTGGTCCTTCCCTTCAAGGCAACAAGCTCCAATTTCAGTAGCCTTCCTTTGTACCTCCCCATTCTAGTTATTCATGCATCATTGCCAGGAAAGGAGTATTTCCGTAACACCTTCCTGAACAAAAAGCAAACAAGGTGTACGGGTCTGCCTGCCCAGAGATCTGCACATATTTGACATGACGTTCCAATGCGTATCAGCTTACATCAGCCAAAGGTTACAGCCTCCAGACATAAAGAGAAAAATTGCCTTACCTTTCCTCTACAAAATATTTCAATTTCAATTACTCACATACAAACATACCAAAATACAAATTGGGACCAGGAGAACTCACTTGCCCCATCAATATTCAAAGTTCAAAGTAAATTTATTACCAAAGTACATATATGTCACCATATAGAAAGCAAAGGGTAGCAGTGAGCAGATAGAAAGCAAAGGGTAGCAGTGAGCAGATAGAAAGCAAAGGGTAGCAGTGAATGGGTGTTTCTCAGACTGGCTGGAGGTGACTAGTGGGGTACCACAGGGCTCTGTATTGGGACCACAGCTCTTTACGATTTATGTCAATGATTTAGATGAGGGCATTGAAAACTATATCAGCAAGTTTGCTGACGATACTAAACTGGGTGGCAGTGTGACATGCGAAGAGGACGTTAGGAGAATACAGGGAGAATTGGATAGGCTGAGTGAGTGGGCAGATACTTGGCAGATGTCATTCAATGTGAATAAATGTGAAGTTATCCACTTTGGAAGCTGGAACATGAGGGCAGAGTATTGTCTGAACGGTGTCGAGTTAGGTAAGGGAGAAATGCAAAGAGACCTAGGAGTCCTAGTTCACCAGTCAATGAAGGTGAATGAGCAAGTGCTCAGGCAGTGAAGAGGGCAAATGGAATGTTGGCCTTTGTTACAAGGGGAATTGAATACAAGAGCAAGGATGTTCTTTTGCATTTGTACAGGGCCCTGGTGAGACCACACCTGGAATATTGTGTACAGTTTTGGTCTCCAGGTTTAAGGAAGGACATTCTGGCAATTGAGGAAGTGCAGCGTAGATTCACTAGGTTGATTCCTGGGATGGCAGGGCTGTCTTACGCAGAGAGATTGGAGAGATTGGGCTTGTACACGCTGGAATTGAGGAGATTGAGAGGGGATCTGATTGAAACGTTTAAGATAATTAAAGGATTTGGTAGGATTGAGGCAGGTAATATGTTCCAGATGTTGGGAGAGTCCAGTACCAGAGGGCATGGATTGAGAATAAGAGGTCAGTTATTTAAAACAGAGTTGAGGAAGAGCTTCTTCTCCCAGAGAGTTGTGGAGGTGTGGAATGCACTGCCTCGGAAGACGGTGGAGGCCAATTCTCTGGATGCTTTCAAGAAGGAGCTGGATAGATATCTGATGGATAGGGGAATCAAGGGATATGGGGACAAGGCAGGGACTGGGTATTGATAGTGAATGATCAGCCATGATCTCAGAATGGCGGTGCAGACTCGAGGGGCCGAATGGTCTACTTCTGCACCTATTGTCTATTATCTATTATCTATTATATACAACCCTGAGATTCATTTTTTGCAGGCATACTCAATAATCAATAGAATAATAACCGTAACAGAATCAATGAAAGACTGTACTAACTTGGGTGTTCAACTAGTGTGCAAAAGAAAACAAATTGTGCAAATACAAAAAGAAAGAAAGAAATAATGATAAATAAATAAGCAATAAATATCAAACACATGAGATGAAGAATCCTTGAAAGTGAGTCCCTTGGTTGGTGGAATATTTTAATGATGGGGCTAGTGAAGTTGAGTGAACTTATCCCCTCTGGTTCTAAAGCCTGATGGTTGAGAGGTAGTTACTGACCCCGAACCTGGTGTTAGTCCGGAGGCTCCTGTACCTTCTTCCTGATGGCAGCAGTGAGAAGAGAGCATGTCCTATATGCTGCTTTCCTGCAACAGTGATCTTGTTGAGCTGTTTAATAAGATCAATGTTAATCCAAGTCTTTGTACCAGCCTACCCACAATGACCTTTCACCTAATTGATTATCTACACCTGTCTGAAAAATATGGAAAGGCACCACTGCCTTGTGGGCATGCTATATTGGTGCCAGAGTAACTGGCTACGCATGCAGACTGTCCACAGCATATTCTTGGGTGTGTAGGTTGTCAAGGCAAATGAAGCATTTCACTGTATGTTTCAAGGTATTGTGATAAATAAGCAAATTTGAATCTGAAACAGAAGGGCTTCTACAGTTGCTGGAAATTCAGAGTAACACACATAAAATGCCAGAGGAACTCAGCAGGTTAGACAGCATCAATGGAAATGAATAAAGAGTTGATGTTTCGGGTTGAGACTTTAAGCCAGAAACATACATTCTTTAGATGCTGCCTGTAGAATTGGAAAGTCAGCATTGTTTGACAAGTCCTGGCTTGTGAGTACACTGGGGTATCCTTGGGTCTGATGGTCGTAAAGGTCTGAACAATACTCAGTCCATCTGTTGAGAATGTCTTCATCTTCTGTGAGACAGTTTCCTTCTTTGTTTTGGATGGTGCTGACACATGACTGTCTCTGTTTAGTGAGGTCCTTCACAATTTGAAGTGATTGCCTTTTGTTGTTCTTGTTCAGTCTATCTTCTGTCTCTGTACACTGTCCCTCAATCCATTCTTCCCTGGCCTTGATCATGTTTTTCCTGATATTCTTGCTGATCTCTCTGTACATTACAGCTCCTGTTGTCTTCTTAGAATTCTTCAGGTCTCTTCTAGTGTCACGTTTCCAAGATCTCCTCTGTTACCCAGGGTTGGGTTTTCCAGTGGTATTTTCCATATATCTCATTGGCTGTTTCTGCTATCACTTCACTGAACTTCATTGTCAATGTTTCAGCATCTTCATCAAGCATCAGCAGTGGTGCAAATTTTCCACCAACTGTAGTTTTGAAATATTTGGCAATGGGGCTGTCCTTCAGTCTGTCCAAGTTGAATTTCATTCTGATATTCTTGGGCTTCTTGACTTTTTTCAGCCTGATTCCAAAGTTTATTGTCACCAGGTCACAGTCACTTCCAATATCAGCAGCTGAGAATGTCCTTGTTGTGGCTCTCTTGATCCCAGATCGAAACCGCTTCTGCACCAGTATGTGATTGATTTGGCTATGATGTATTCCATTGGGTGCATGCCAGGTCCAACGTCATTATGCCTTGTGATCTCCAAGAGTGTTTGCAAGCACCATGTTGTTGTAGCAAGCGAACTCAAGTAGGCATAATCCTCACTCATTGGTTACAGCATTACAGGAGGGGCCACAGAGTTCCTTCCGGTCTTTCAGTGAATCTGCACCCACTTTAGTGTTCCAGTCCCACTGGATGATTCGAGTGTCTTTTTTGTCCACCTTATCAATAATGCCCTGGAGTTGGATGTAGAATTCCTTCACTTGCTCAGCTTCATACTGAGTTGTTGGTACAAATTCTGCTTGGTTGTACTTGTTGGTTTCCAGTTCTGCAGGAAGGAATACAAGCAGTCACAAGATCTCTGAAGAATGGGAAAGCTGCAGGAATAGACAACATCCCAGCTGAACTGATAAAACATGGAGGAGAGACAGTGATAGACATCCTTACCAATATCTGCAACAAAATCTGGCAGAATGGGAACGGCCAGCACCCTGGAAAAAATCACTCATCATCACTGTCCCCTAGAAAGGCAACTTACAGCAGAGCCAGAATTATTGAACCATAAGTCTTATCAGCCATGCAGGCAAAGTGATGTTGAAAGTCATTTCGAACAGACTGAAACCACAGGCAGAAGAAATAATTGCCAAAGAGCAGGCTGGATTCGGAAGTGGAAGAAGTACAACAGAACAGATATTTAACCTCCAGGTACTGTGTGAGAAATACAGCCAACATCAACAGGACATCTTCCACATGCTCGTAGTCTTCAAGAAGGCATTCGATAGGGTGTGGCATGATGCACTCTGGGCCACAGTGAAGAGATACAACCTGAGCCAGAAGCTGATCCAAACCATCAAGCAGCTCTACACCAAAGCTAGCAGTGCAGTCCTTGTACAAGGCACAGGTGGGGAGTGGGTCTATGTGTCAACTGGAGTTCGACAAGGCTACCTCCTTTCACCTACACTGTTCCACATTTTCCTGGAGCAAATAATAACGGATGCCCTGGAACACTATATCAGCACAGTCAGCATTGGATGACAGATCATAACCAACCTCAGGTTCGCCAATGACATTGATGGGCTGGCAGGAAGTGAGGATGAATTGATCTAGCTCGTAAAATATCTGGACGATATATCTACCAGATACAGCATGGAGATCAGTGCAGTGAAAACCAAGCTGAGGAGAAACAACAAAATCACAACAAAAATCACAGTCAGTGGACCACAACTAGAGACTGTCAAATCATTCAAGTATCTTGGTGCCATCATCAGCCAAGAAGGATCAAAGCCTAAAGACCTTGCAAGGACAGCCCAAATAACAGCTACACTGGCTAAACTAAAACAAATCTGGAGAGACAATAACATGGCTCTCAGATCCAAGTTGAAACTCCTGCATGCACTTACACGCATGTGAAACTCCTGCATCTTTTTGTATGCATGTGAATCATGGACTTTGACAGCAGAACTGCAAAAGAAGATCCAGACAGTAGAAATGGGATGCTTCAGAAGGCTCCTTGGCATCTCCTATACAGACTATGTCTCAAACAATGAAGTACGAAGAACCATCACCCAACACATGAGACACTACAAAGATCTACTGTCCACAGTAAAGAAAAGGAATCTGAGATGGTATGGCTACATAACAAGATCAAATAGACTCTCAAAGACCATACTTCAGTGAACAGTGCAGGAGAAAATAAAAAGAGGCAAAGAGGCTGACAGAGAAAGAAATGGGCAGACAACATTACAGAGTGGACCAGAGAGAGCTTTGCTGCAATCCAGGCATTCACCCACAACTGTGAGAGATGGAGGCAACTGGTGCAGTACTGATCTGTACAGCACCCCTATGACCCAGGCGGGGTCGCAGGATCCGTAACCATAGATGCTGCCTGACCTGCTAAGTTCCTCCAGCATTTTCCGTGTGTTACTTCCTTTTGTCAATGAAACCTCAAAGACATGATCATCTGAGAAAAATAACTTAATCACTTCTTTTTCTTAGGTATGGAGAACATAGAAAAATGCACTAATGACCCTGAATCCTTTCTGACTGCACATGGTCCGTATCCTCCATTCCCTGCATGTTCTTGTGGCTATTTGAGAGCAGTTTAAACACCTCCATTGTATCCACCCCTGGAAGTGCATTCCCTGCACCTATCACTCTCTGTGTAAAAACACCTAGTTTGCACACCTCCTATGAATTTACCCCCTCTCACCTCAGGTGATGGACATTCGGTGGTGTGGTTAACACCGGTCTAATCTGGTGGTGATAAGCCAGTTTACCAGAGTGAGATAGATCACCAGCTCCAACAATCCAACAACAACAACCTTTGCTCAATGTCAACAAAATTAAAGGTTGTTGACCTCAGCAAGAGGAAGGAGGTGAACATTCACCTGTCTATACTGGGGGAACTGCAGTGGAGAGGGACAGCAGACTTTAGTTCCTTGGTGTTAACATATCAGGTGTCCTGGCCTGGGCTCAGCACACAGATGCAATCACAAGGAAAGCGCACCAGTGTCTCTACTTTTGAAGGAGGTTAAGGAGGTTCAGCTTGTCACTAAGTGTTCTAACAAGCTTCTACAGATGCACTGTTGAAAGTATCCTGACTTGTTGCATCGCAGTCTGGTACAGTAACTTGAATACGCAAGAACACGAGAAGCTCCGGAGAGTAGTGAACTCTGCCCAATACTGGCGCATGCCACTCCACCATCGGTAGTATCTACAAGAGGTTCTACCTCAAGAAGGCAACATCCATCATCAAAGATCTCTAGCTTCTGGGCCATGCCATCTTCTCACAGATACATCAGGCAGGTTTACTAGAGCTGTTGGGAGTAATTTAAACTAATACGGCAGGGGGGTGGGAACCAGTATGATAGAGCTGAGGATGAGCCAGCAGGTTTACAAGTAGATGATGGGTGTAACATGAATGTAATGAAAAACAAGCCAATGATTGGGTACAAATGCAGATAGAGCAAAGAGTTGAAATGTACACAAAGGAGATTCAAAAGGGTAAAGAATGCAGGGCTGAAGGTGTACTTAAATGCACGTAGCATTCGGAATGAGGTGGATGAAGACCATAGACCATAAGATATAAGAGCAGAAGTAGGCCATTTGGCCCATAAAGTCTGTTCCACTATTCAATCATGGGCTGATCCAATTCTTCCAGTCATTCCCACTCCCCTGTCTTCTCCCCATACCCTTTGATGCCCTGGCTAATCAAGAACCTATCTATCTTTGCCTTAAATACACCCAGTGACTTGGCCTCCATATCACCTCGTGGCAACAAATTCCACAGGTTTACCACCCTCTGACTAAAGTAATTTCTCCACATCTCAGTTCTAAAAGGACATCCTTCAATCCTGAAGTCATGCCCTCTTGTCCTAGAATCCCCTACCCTGGGAAATAACTTTGCCATATCTAATCTGTTCAGGCCTTTTAACATTCGGAATGTTTCTATGAGATTGCTCCTTATTCTCCTGAACTCCAGGGAATACAGCCCAAGAGAAGCCAGACATTCCTCATACGGTAACCCTTTCATTCCTGGAATCATTCTCATGATTCTTCTCTGAACCCTCTCCAATGTCAGCATATCCTTTCTAAAATAAGGAGCCCAAAACTTCAATCAATATTCCAAGTGTGGTCTCATAGAGCCTCAACATCTCATCTCTGCTCTTATATTCTATACCTCTAGAAACGAATGTCATATTGCATTTACCTTCTTTGCAACAGACTCAACCTGGAGGTTAACCTTTAGGGTATCTTGCACAAGGAATCCCAAGTCCCTTTACATCTCTGTATTTTGAATTCTCTCCCCATCTAAATAATAACCTGCCCGTTTATTTCTTCCACCGAAGTGGGAACATACACTTTCCAACATTGTATTTCATTTGCCACTTCTTTTCCCATTCCCTTAAACTAAGTCTCTCTGTTTCCTCAACACTACCCGCTCCTCCACTTATCTTTGTATCATCAGCAAATTTAGCCACAAATCCATTAATCCCATAGTCCAAATCATTGACATACATCGTAAAAAGCAGCGGTCCCAACTGGAACTCCACTGGTAACCAGCAGCCAGCCAGAATAGGATCCCTTTATTCCCACTCTCTGTTTTCTGCCAATCAGCCAATGTTCCACTCATGCTGGTAACTGCCCTGTAATTCCATGGGCTCTTATCTTGCTAAGCAGCCTCATGTGTGGCACCTTATCAAAGGCCTTCTGAAAACCCAAGTACACCACATCTACTGCATCTCCTTTGCCTACCCTGTTTGTAATTTCCTCAAAAAATTGCAGAAGGTTTGTCAGGCAGGATTTTCCTTTCAGGAAACCATGCTGGCTTTGGTTTATCTTGTCATGTGCCTCCAGGTACTCCATAATCTCATTCCTAACAATTGAATCCAACAAATTCCCAACCACTGATGTCAGGCTAACAGGTCTATAGTTTCCTTTCTGCTGTCTCTCACCCTTCTTAAATAGTGGAGTAACATTTGCAATTTTCCAGTCATCTAGTAAAATGCCAGAATCTATTGATTCTTGAAAGATCATCTTTAATGCCTCCACAATCTCTCCAGCTACTTACTTCAGAACCTAAGAGTGCATTCCATCAGGTCCAGGAGACTTATCCACCCTCAGACCATTAAGCTTCCTGAGTATGTTCTCAGTTGTAATTTTCACTGCACAAACTTCACTTCCCTGACACTCTTGAATGTTCGGTATACAGCAGATGTCTTCCATTGTGAAGACTGATGCAAAATACACATTCAGTTCCTCTGCCATCTCTGCATCTCTCATTATAATATCTCCAGGGTCATTTTCTATTGGCACTATATCTACCCTTGACTCTCTTTTACTCTTTATATACTTAAAAAAGCTTTTAGTATCTTCTGTGATATTAGTTGCCAACTTCCTCTCATAATTCACCTTTTCCTTCTGACTGCCTTTCTTAGTTTCCTTGAGTCCTGACAAAGGATCTCGGCCTGAAATGTCAATTGTACTTCTTCCTATAGATGCTGCCTGGCCTGCCCAGTCAGGGCATTAAAGGACATGTTGATAAGGCAGGTATGTGGGGTTGAGTGGGATTCATGATCAGCTTTGATGGAATGGCTGAGCAGACTCAATGGGCTGAATGGCCTAATCCTGTTCCAATATCTCATGGTCTCGAAGGTACAGAAGCCTGAGGTCCCACATCACCAGCTTCAAGAACAGCTAATTCCCTTCAACCATCTGGTTCTTGAACCAATCTGCACAACCCTAAACATTACAATTTATGAAAATGATTACCTTATTCACTTTGCACTATAATGAAACTTTCGTGGTTCTATATTTTTCTTGTAAAGATTGTGCATTATTTTGTTTATGTTTTTCTTGTGATTGCAGTATATCCGATGCCATGTATCTATGCACACATGTACTTGTGCATATTACAATAAGCACCACTTTGATTATAACTATTTCTATCAACATATTTATATCTCATCCTGAAATTAGATTGTAATCATACAGCTTTCTTGTATTTCTTGCCAAAATGGACAATTTCATATTTTCTAACAGAAAACAATATCAGCTTTATTTCTCACATGTGTATCAAAACATACTGTGAAATGCATCTTTTTGTGTTAACCACCAAAATAGTAAGAGTATTGTGCTGGGGCAGCCCACAAGCATATCCACAATTCTGGTGCCAACATAGCATGTCCACAACTCCCTAACCCAAACCCTAACCATACATCATTTCAGTGTGGGAAAAAATTGGAGCACCTGTTACGTTGAGAACGTACAAACTCCTTCTAGATAGTGAAAAGAATCAAACCCCAATCTGTAATTGCTGGCATTATACTAGGATTGCACTAACTGTTATGCTGCCTCTCTTATATTACACTCTAGTTGCCAACTCTTTGAACATATCTAAATTCCTTGTAGACTCTCTGAGTCTTCTTAACAGTTGTGTTTTTAACCTGACTATACATCATCAGCAATTTGAGCATCCATTCATTCATTTATATATAAAGTCATAGAGCAATACAGTATGCACACAGGCCCTTCAGTCTAAACAGTCCGTGCTGACAATGGTGCCCACCCAACTATTCCCAATTTCCAGTGTATAATGTTTTAAATATTGAGTCCTCCAATTTCTATATCACACCATCGGTTTCATCTTGGCAAACAAAATAAAACTGACTTCTGGTAAAATAAAATCCCTCCCCCTTCCCATTTCTCCTATTCCCCACTCTGGCGTCATACCTCCTCTCATCTGCCTATCACCTGCCCCTAGGTTCCCTCCTCCTTCCCTTTCTTCTGTGGTCCACTCTCCTCCCCTATCAGATTCCTTCTTCTCCAGCCTTCAATCTTTCCAACCCACTTAGCTGCACCTATCACCTTCTAGTTAGTCTCCTTCCCTTCCCCCCACCTTTTTAATCTGACATCTTCTCCCCACCTTTCCAGTCCTGATGAGGAATTCTGCCTGAAGCGTCAACTGTTTATTCATTTCCATGAATGCTGCCTGACCTGCTGAGTTCCCCCAGTATTTTGTGTGTATAGCTTTTGATTAAAAAGAACTTGTCTGTTTCAGTCTTGTCTCTATTTCCTGTTTGTCATTCGATCTTCAATCCACACTAATATGTTAATTCTACACCAAGTGCTTTAATTTTTTATTTTATTTCTTGCTGGGAAAATCAAAGTCAAGTCAAGTTTATTGTCACGTGCACAAGTTCACATCTGCACAGGCGCATGAAAGACAACCTTGCAGCAACATCACAGACACAAGGCATCACATAAGTAGTATTCACAAGTAAAACATCAATTAAATGTAATAATACACACTTTTTACAAGAAACTGGTGGGAGAAAAGTATAAAGGTTTATGTCAGAGGTAAGCTCTTTACACACAGAGAGTGGTCAACTGCCAGGGTGGTGGTAGAGACAGATGCATTAGGGATAATATAAGAAACTCTTAGATAGGCACATGGATGATTAAAAAATAGAGGGTTATGCAGGAAGAAAGGGTTAGATTGATCTTAGAGTAGGTTAAAATGTGGGCCTGTACTTTGCTGTAGTGTTTTATGTTCTGAAACACAAAGAAAAACAAAGTCCATTTTAGTGTAAACTGATCATGGTCATGGTGTTGCTAAAATATACTGATTCAGGGTTGATGGACAGCAATTAATTTCCCTTTACTTACAGAACATATTCCTTCTTGAGAAGCACTCCAATAACTTAGTACAACATGAATTTCCTTTGCAAATACACATTATTTGCAAAGAATAGTGATCATAATTCTATCTCCTTTACCATAGCATTGGAGAGGGATAGGAACAAACAAGTTAGGAAAGCATTTAATTGGAGTAAGGGAAAATATGAGGCTATCAGGCAAGAACTTGGAAACATAAATTGGGAATAGATGTTCGTAGGGAAATGTATGGAAGAATCGTGGCAAATGTTCAGTGGATATTTGCGTGGAGTTCTGCATGGGTACATTCCAATGATACAAGGAAAGGATGGTAGGGTACAAGAACCGTGGTGTACAAAGGCTGTTGTAAATCTAGTCAAGAAGAAGAGAAGAGCTTACAAAAGGTTCAAAAAACTAGGTAATGATAGAGATCTAGAAGACTATAAGGCTAGCAGGAAGGAGCTTAAGAATGAAATTAGGAGAGCCAGAAGGGGCCATGAGAAGGCCTTGGCGAGCAGGATTAAGGAAAACCCAAAGGCATTCTACAAGTACATGAAGAGCAAGAGGGTAAGACGTGAGACAATAAGACCAATGAAGTGGGACTATGGAAAAGTGTGTATGGAACCAGAGGAGATAGAAGAGGTACTTAATGAGTACTTTGCTTCAGTATTCACTATGGAAGAGGATCTTGATGATTGTAGGGATGAATTACAGCAGACTGAAAAGCTTGAGATATTAAGAAAGAGGTTGAGCTGGAGCTATTGGAAAACATTAAGATGGATAAGTCACCAGGACTGGATGAGATGTACCCCAGGCTACTGTAGGAGGCGAGGGAGGAGATTGTTGAGCCTCTGACGATGATCTTTGCACCATCAATGGGGATAGGAGAGGTTCCGGAGGATTGGAGGATTGCGGATGTTGTTCCATTATTCAAGAAAGGGAGAAGAGATAGCCCAGGAAATTACAGACCAGTGAGTCTTACTTCAGTGGTTGGTAAGATCCTGAGGGGCAAGATTTATGAACATTTGAAGATAGTTAGCATGGCTTTGTGAAAGGCAGGTCGAGCATGATTTAATCTTTTGAGGATGTGACTAAACATATTGATGAAGATAGAGCAGTAGATGCAGTGTATATGAATTTCAGCAAGGCATTTGACAAGGTACCCCATGCAAGGCTTATTGAGAAAGTAAGGAGGCATGGGATCCAAGGGGACATTGCTTTGTGAATCCAGAACTGGTTTGCCTACAGAAGGCAAAGGGTGGTTGTAGACGGGTCACATTCTTCATGGAGTTCGGTCACCTGTGGTGTGCCTCAGGGATCTGTTCTGGGACCCCTACTCTTCGTGATTTTTATAAATGACCTGGATGAGGAAGTGGAGGGATGGGTTAGTAAATCTGCTGATGACAGAAAGGATAGAGCTGTTGTGGATAGTGTGGAGGACTGTCAGAGGTTACAGCAGGACATTGATAGGATGCAAAACTGGGCTGAGAAGTGTCAGATGGAGTTCAACCCAGGTAAGTGTGAAGTGGTTCATTTTGGTGGGTCAAATATGATGGCAGAATATAGTATTAATGGTGAGGCTCTTGGCAGTATGGAGGATCAGAGGGATCTTGGGGTCTGAGTCCATAGGACTCTCAAAGCATCTGCGCAGGTTGACTCTGTGGTTAAGAAGGCTTATGGTGTATTGGCTTTCATCAATCGTGGAATTGAATTTAGGAGCTGAGAGGTAATGTTACACCTATATAGGACCCCGGGTAAGACCCCACTTGGAGTACTCTCAGTTCTGGTCGCCTCACTACAGGAAAGACATGGAAGCCATAGAAAAGGTGCAGAGGAGATTTACAAGGATGTTGCCTGGATTGGAGAGCATGCCTTATGAGAAAAGGTTGAGTGAACTTGGCCTTTTCTCCTTGGAGTGATAAAGGATGAGTGGTGACCTGATAGAAGTGTATAAGTTGATGAGAGACTTTTCCCCATGACTGAAATGGCTAGCATGAGAAAACACGGTTTTAAGGTGCTTAGAAGTAGATACAAAGGAGATGTTGGGGTAAATTTTTTACAGAGAGAGTGGTGAGTGCGTGGAATGGGCTGCCGGTGATGGTGGTGGAGGTGGATACTACAGAGTCTTTTAAGAGACACCTGGACAGGTACATGGAGCTCAGAAAAATAGAGGGCTATGGGGAAGCCTAGGTAATTTCTAAGGTAAGGACATGTTCTGCACAGCTTTGTGGGCTGAAGGGTCTGTACTGCGTTGTGGGTTGTCTACGTTTCTATGAAATACAGTGAAATATTTGTCGTGCCCATCGAGTCTGCTCTACCTTTCCATCATGGCAGATCCCGGATCTCACCCAACCCCATACACCTGCCTTCTCACCATATCCTTTGATGCCCTGACCGATCAGGAAACTATTAATTTCTGCCTTAAATATACCCACGGTCTTGGCTTCCACTGCCAAGAGCATTCCACAGGTTCACTACTCTCTAGCTAAAAAAAATCCTCCTATCTCTATCCTAAATGGTTGCCCCTCAATTTTGAGGCTGTGTCCTCAAGTTCTGGATACCCCCACTATAGGAAACATCATCTCCACATCCACCATATCTAGTCCTTGCAATATTCGGCAAGTTTCAATGAGATCCCCATGCACTCTTCTAAATTTCAGTGTACAGGCCCAGAGCTGCCAAACGCTTCCTCACATGTTAACCCCTTCATTGCTGAACCCATCCTCATGACTCTCTCCAATAACATGTCCTTTCTGAGATATGGGGTCCAAAACTGTTAACAATACCCCATCTGCAGCCTGACTAGTGTCCTAAAAGCTCAGCATTATCTCTTTGCTTTTATATTCTATTCCCCTTGAAATAAATGCCAAAATTGCATTTGCCTTCTTTACCATCGACTCAACCTATAAACTAGGTATCTTGCACAAGGACTCTAAGTCCCTCTGCACCTCTGATGTTTGAATCTTCTCCCCATTTAGATAATAGCCCACAATATTGTTCCTTTACCAAACTGCATCTCATACATTTCCCAACACAGTATTCCATCTGCCACCACGTGCAACCTTGAGATTTGTCTTCTTTCAGGTAGTCATAAATCAAAGAAGCATAATAGAATCCATGAAAGCAAACCCTCGAAACAAAGATTGTCAAATTGTTAATGTATGAAAAAAGAGGTCATTCAATCAATAAAACAGTCAACAAATAATGTATGGAAGATGGACCGCAGAGTCGCTGAAAGTTAGTCCGCAGCTGCAGAGACAGAGATGGGTATAATTTCTGCATCTCTTCCCTTCTAGAGCAATGCATTCAGCTCACTTCCCATCCTGCAGAATTCCTGATAGATAACTCCCATCGCACAGACGCCTGGAAGCAGCTGGTGTGTGCACAACATCCACCACTTCCTGCCACACACTCAGAATTTGGAATCCAGATCTGCCTCCAGAAAGTAGCAAGGATTACAGAATAACACACACACACAAAATGCTGGAGGAGCTCAGCAGAGCAGGCAGCATCAATGCAGGGCAATAAACAGTCAACATTTTGGGCTGAATCCCGTTATCACCACTGCAGCACACACAAAATGCTGGAGGAACTCAGCATGTCAGAGTGCGTGGATGGAGAAGAATAAACAGTCGATTTTTTTTACATGTACATCAAAAAATTATACCAGACAGTGAAACACACACAAAATGCTGGAGGAGCTCAGCAGATCTGGCAGCATCTATGGAGAGGAATAAAGAGTTGACATTTTGGGATGAAACCATTTGTCAGGAATTTTCCATGAGAAGGAATGATCTTCGAACATTCTTCATTCATTGACATCCCCAGAAGTAGTCAGATAAGTCACACAGAAGCAAGGGTGGCAGCAACATCAATCTCTTACCAATACATGAAACACTGAATACTACAGCACAGTACAGGCCATTCAGCCCACACTGTTGTGCTGACCTTTTAACCTATTCCAAGATCAATCTAACTCTCCCTCCTACAAAGTCCTCCATTTTTCTATCATCCATGTGCCCATCTTAAATGCCCCTAATGTATCTGTATCTACCACCACTTCTGGCAGGGCATTCCACTCACCAACTATTCACTGTGTAAAAAACTACCCCTGACAACTCCTATACTTTCCTCCAATCATCTTTACGTTTTGCCACTTTTTTAAAGACATTTCATCTCTGGGAAAAAGTATTTGGCTTTCCACTCTTATCTATGCCTCATCATTTTATACATCCCTATCAAGTCACCGTTCATCCTCCTACACACAAGTACATAATTTCAGTCACTCTCTCTCCTGTATCCCCGCACTGGTTTACTTTCATGTCTGCACTGAAGCAGACCTTAGCCTCCCAGTTAAGACTATCTCTCTATGCGTAAGCAGAACATGACTGGTGGAAAATTGTACATCACTACACTCCCAAGTCAAGTCAAGTCACTTTTTATTGTCATTTCGACCATAACTGCTGGTACAGTACACAGTAAAAATGAGACAACATTTTTCAGGACTATGGTGCTACAAGAACAATACAAAAACTACACTGAACTACGTAAGAACAACACAGAAAAAAACTACTCTAGACCTACACTGGACTGCATAAAGTGCACAGAACAATGCAGGCATTACAATAAATAATAAACAGGACAGTAGGGCAAGGTGTCAGTCCAAGCTTCGGGTATTGAGGAGTCTGATGGCTTGGGGGAAGAAACTATTACATAGTCTGGTCGTGAGAGCCTGAATGCTTCAGTGCCTTTTGCCAGATGGCAGGCAGGAGGGAGAAGAGTTTGTATGAGGGGTGCGTGGGGTCCTTCATAACGCTGTTTGCTTTGCAGATGCAGCGTGTAGTGTAAATATCTGTAATGGCAGGAAGAGAGACCCCGATGATCTTCTCAGCTGACCTCACTATCCGCTGCAAGGTCTTGCGATCCGATATGGTACAATTTCCAAACCAGGCAGTGATGCAGTTGCTCAGGATGCTCTCAATACAACCTCTGTAGAATGTAATGAGGATGGGGCTGGGAGATGGACTTTCCTCAGCCTTGGCAGAAAGTAGAGACGCTGCTGGGCTTTCCTTACTATAGAGCTGGTGTTGAGGGACCAGGTGAGATTCTCTGCCAGGTGAACACCAAGAAATTTGGTGCTCTTAACAATCTCTACCAAGGAGCCGTCGATGTTCAGTGGGGAGTGGTCGCTCTGTGCCCTCCAGAAGTCAACAACCATCTCTTTTGTTTTGTTCACATTCAGAGACAGGTTGTTGGCTCTGTACCAGTCTGTTAGCCGCTGCATCTCCTCTCTGTATGGTGACTCGTCGTTCTTGCTGATGAGACCCACCACATTCGTGTCATCAGTGAATTTGATGATGTGGTTCAAGCTGTATGTTGCAGCACAGTCGTGGGTCAGCAGAGTGAACAGCAGTGGACTGAGCACACAGCCCTGGGGGGCCCCCGTGCTCAGTGTGATGGTGTTGGAGATGCTGCTCCGAATCCGGACTGACTGAGGTCTCCCAGTCAGGAAGTCTAGGATCCAGTTGCAGAGGGAGGTGTTCAGGCCCAGTAGGCTCAGCTTTTCAATCAGCTTCTGAGGAATGATTGTGTTGAATGCTGAACTGAAGTCTATGAACAGCATTCGAACGTACGTGTCTTTTTTACCCCACTAACCGTCATGAAAATGATCCCAGAAATGAAAGGGCACAAACTCAAAACAGAGGGACATCTATATCGAACAGAAATAGGGAGGAAATGTCTTTAGCAGAAGGCAATGAATCTGTGGAACTCATTGACACAGTCGGCTGTGGAGGCCAAATCATTGAGTATATTTAAAGAGGAGATTGATAGGTTCTTGATTAGTCAGGGTGTCAAAGGTTAAGTGGAGAAAGTAGGAGAATGGGGCTCAGAAGGAAAACAAATCAGCCATGATGGAATAGCAGAGCAGACTCAATGGGCTCAATGGCCTCAAGCTGCTCCTATGTCTTATGGTCTTTATGCATGTGCTCGTCATTCTCACAGACAGTTGGTAAACAGTTCATAGAAGCACCTTCTGTTGAAAAAAAGTGATCGTTTCTGATAACTTTACACTCGATAAAAGAAGCTGACTTGGTGCAATCATTTTACTGTGTTTTAAAATTGAGCAGGCTTCGTTAAAACCCCAGAGGACATGCCATACTGTTTTTGGAAGTACAAAGTTGGCCGCTACTGAGACTCAAGATGAGGAAGAAATAACCATGCCGCAAACATCCTTTTGAGTATTTATAAGCAAGCAAAGGACATCCAGTAATTGTCCAACCCATCCGATTGGTTGATATAACGTAATAAATACACAATACTAGGAAAAAGGAAACAGACCTGTGCATCTGAATTGTCTTACAAACAGTTAATGAGAAATAACTGAAACACCTTCAGAGTTTAGAGCAAGAGTTTTCCAATCAGTTTTTCAATTGCTCTGTCCTGGCTACAAATCATAAGACCAGTAGACTATTAGGCCATTCAGTCCATTGAGTCTGTTCTGCCATTCCAGCATGGCTGATTTATTATCCTTCTCAATCCCATTCTCCTGTCTTCTCCCATAACCTTTGATGCCCTGACTAATGAAGAACCTATAAACTCTGCTTTAAATATACCAAATGATTGGCCTCCACAGCTGTCTGTGGCAAAGATTTCACAGATTCACCACTTTCTGGCTAAAGAAATTCCTCCTCATCTCTGTTCTAAATGGACATCCTTCTATTCTGAGGCTGCGCCCTCTGGTGCTAAACTTGCCCAGTATAGAAAACATCCCCTCCATATCCACTCTGTCTAGGTCTTTCAATATTCGATAGGTTTCAATGAGATCCCTCCCCCCCCCACCCCATTCTTCTAAATTCCAGTGAGTAAATCATACTCATTCATTCTCCTAAATGCCATTATTTTACCTCTTTAGAATGCTTCATGTTCTGACACTGTAATGTAAGCAGTAATACTATCTTGCAAATTACAGTGTAGCACCTAATCATTTTTAGTTGGCAGTCATTATTTAATATCTTACTCTAATTCCAACAGGAACCACAGAGAGTGGAATCATTGAATTCCAATTTATGACAAGGAAAAAAAAACTAGAATGAATAAATGAATTCTCATCACCACAATGCGAAACAGTGTCTGAGTGCGTGTACCACTGCAAGTCCCAGAGGCTTTAAGCATCTCATCTCCATAAAAGAGACGTTGCTTATTAATAGGTAAGTCAAAAGACTGCTCGCGACCAAAGCATGCAAATGGCGCCTGCTGAGCCAAGAAATATAATTACAAGCCTGCCAAGACTTTGATCTTCACTTCCTTTAAGATAAGAGATGATTTTTTTTTCCGTAGGATATTGAGCTGTGCGAAATGGAAGCTTTTTACTATTTTCCTTTGCCCTCGCATTCTG
Source organism: Hypanus sabinus (assembly GCF_030144855.1). NCBI lineage: Eukaryota > Metazoa > Chordata > Chondrichthyes > Myliobatiformes > Dasyatidae > Hypanus > Hypanus sabinus. The sequence continues at coordinate 5,270,916 of NC_082725.1, read as the reverse complement.
ATTCCTTCTCTCAGTGTGTTGATTTTACATTTCTGATTGATCAGGATTTAAGCAGAATATCAAATCAGAAGTCAAAGGCAGCCATAAATTTTATTGTCTGCGAAGCTACAAGCCTTATTTGACTGGTTGCCAGCACAGATAACAGATTATCAGAGAATGGAGTAGGCAACATCAATATTAGGACACTGCCGCTGTGGCCCATCCATTTCACGGTCTGACGTGTTGGGCATTCAGAGATGATCTTCTGCACACCACTGTTGTAATGTGTGGTTATTTGGGTTTCTGTCACCTTCCTTTCGGGTAGATGGAGCTCGTCAGCCTGGGAAGGCAGTCCATCTAAGAGATGGAAAACTCTGATTTCAAACCTCCACTGCCTTGAGGCCATACCCACTCAAGGGAAAGGCTTTGGGAGTAAACCCTGAGGACAGTTCTGGAGCTGGAGTCCCTAAGGCAGTCCGACATTGCCTTCAACTTCGCTCTGGCAAATCCTGTAATGACTCTGGTGCCAAGCTGTATCAGCCCTTGCCCTTCCCTTGGACAACACCAGTGGCTTGAAGAGAGTCTAGCAGCATGGGCAACGGCCAGTCTTCCATACAACCTTGCCCAGACCTGCGCCCTAGAGAGGACACTCCAAGACTTTCCAGGCGCAGATCCACGGTCTCGCAAGACTAATGGATGCCACAATATCACCTTCCTGAACCAGTCTAGCCATTCTCCTCTGACCTCTCTAACAAGGTGCTTTCACAGAACTGCTGTCACTGGATGATTTTTGTCTTTCTCACCATTCCCTGTAAACTCTAGAGACTGTTGTGTGTGAAAATCCCAGGAGATCAGCAATTGCTGACATACTCAAACAACCCTGACTGACATCAACAATCCTTCCACAGTCAAAGTCACTTAGATCACATTTGGTCTGAACAACATCTGAACTTCTTGATCATATCCGCATGCTTTTATATATCGTGTTACTGCCACGTGATTGACTGATTAGATATTTGCATTAACAAGCAGGTGTACAGGTGTACCTAATAAAGTGACCCCTGAGTGTAGATCTACAGTATTTCTAACACAACTCTTCCGCTTTCATTATCTAGTGAATTGAATTCCGTATCATACAATTAAGTTTCAATGTGCCATTTAAAAGTACTGATTAAAAAGTGCCATCTAAAGGGTGGCACGGTAGCATAGCTGTTAGCATGACACTTTACAGCACCAACGATCAGGTTTCAATTCCTGCTGCTGTCTGTAATGAGTCTCAACGTTTTCCCTATGATTGTATGGGTTTTGTCTGCTGCTCTAGTTTGCTCCCACATCCCAAAGACGTACGGGTTAAGTATGTTAATGCCAGAAGCACAGCAACACCTGCGAGCTGCCCCCAGCACATCATCAGAAAGTGGTGGTCATTGACGCAAATGACACATTTCAGTGTATGTTTCGAAGCTTCAATGTACAGGTAGCAAATAAAGCTAATCTTTAGAAAAAAAATCTTTATGAGGCTGCAGCCAGCAGTCGTCTATTCTGGTCTTTAAGTTACCTAAAACATGAATTTACAGATATTCCACTGCAGAACATTCATAATTCATGTGTATATCCAATAATAATGGCTAATTGCATGTCCGTAGGATGTCTGAATCTAAGTGCCAGATTAATTGTCTATCTTAGATCAACAATAAATTTGCTTTATTGTGCTATTAGAACATTTCCATTAAATACTGCGTATAAAACAATCACTGCTGGCAATATGTGTCAAGGGACCATTTTTCCAATGGATGTTTTAATCATTAGTAGTATTGGAAAAAGGCAGTGCTTCAAGAAGGCAGCATCCATCATTAAGGACCCTCACCACCCAGAACATGCTCCCTTCTCATGACTACCATCAGGAGGAGGTAAAGGGCCCTGAAGACTCACACTCATTGTTTCAGGAACGGCTTCTTCCCCTCCACCAAGAGATTTCTCAACGGCCCATGAACCCACGCTACTATCTCACTATTTTTGTTCTCTTTTTGCATTACTTATTTATTTTTTATACCTGATTGTAACTGATAGTACTTTTTACCCTTGTCCATTTGTCCTTCCCCATTAATCTCCCTCCCACCAAGCAGCCAAAGTGCTACACCTGCCCATTCACCTCTTCCCTCACCTCCATTCAGGGCCCCAAACTGTCCTTCCAGGTGAGGCAACACTTCACCTGCGAATCTGCTGGACTCATCTTTTGTGTCCAGTGCTCCCGATGTGGCATCCTCCACTTTGATGAGACCAGTTATAAACCAGGGGAATCACTTTGTGGAGCACTTCCACTCCATCTGCCAAAAGTGCAACTTCCCAGTGGCCTGACATTTTAACTCTGATTCCCATTCCCGTATGTCAGTCCACGACCTCCTCTTGTGCCAAGATAAGACCACCTTCAGAATGTAGGAGCCACACTTTATATTCTGTGTGGGTAACCTCCAACCAGATGGCATGAATGCCGATTTCCTCTTCTGGTGAAAAAAATTCCCTCCTCTTCCCTTCTTCTTCTCGTCCCACTCTGGCCTCTTACCTTTTCTCACCTTCCTGTCACCACTCCCAGGGTCTCCTCCTCCTTCCTGTTCTCTCATGGTTCACTCTCCTATCCTGCATCACAGGCTGCATCATTGTCTGGTATGGGGGGGGGGGGGGGGTGGCTACTGCACAAGACCAAAAAAAGCTGCACAGAGTTGTAAATCTAGTCAGCTCCACCTTGGTACTAGCCTACAAAATACACAGGATATCTTCAGGGAGTGGTGTCTCAGAAAGGCAGCATCCGTTATTAAGGACCTCCAGCCCTTTTCTCACTGTTACCATCAGGTAGGAGGTACAGAAGCCTGAAGGCACACACTCAGCGATTCAGGAACAGCTTCTCCCCCTCTGCCATCGGATTCCTAAATGGACATTGAATCCTTGGACACTATCTCACTCTTTTCATTATACAGTATTTCTGTTTTTTGCACGTTTTTAAGATCTATTCAATATATGTATACTGTAATTGATTTACTTGTTTATTATTATTATTTTTATTTTATTTATTATTTTTTTCTCTTCTAGATTATGTATTGCATTGAACTGCTGCTGCTAAACTAACAAATTTTGTGTCACATGCCAGTGATAATAAAACTGATTCTGATTCTATCAGATTCCTTCCTCTCTAGCCCCTTACCTTTCCTACCCACTAGGCTTCACCTATCACTTTTTAGCTATCCTCCTTCCTTTTCCCCCACCTTTTTAATTTGGCATCTCCCCACTTCCATTTCAGTCTAAAAGTCAGCTGTTTATTTGTTTCCATAGATGCTGCCTGACCTGCATTTTGTGTGTGCTGCTTTGCATCTGCAGAATTTCTCGTGTTCAGTATTTTCTGTGTGTGTATTGGACTGTATGGTTGCTATGGAACTACAAATTTCATGACAGAAACTTGATTCTGATTCTGAAGAGGTCTGAAGTTCTACAAAATGTTAGTTAAAGGAAAATAAACACCATATGATGATATTTGAAGAAAAATTGGACCTTTGTTAGCAACTGATTAGAAAATTGTAAGGAAGAATAATAGAACAACTACCTGCAGGTATGCTGATGTGTTTGTATTTATGTCAGATTAAAAATGTGCAATATCTTTAGTACCTTGCCCAGTTGTGACCACTGAGACAAAGAGAACTTTAAAACCCTTTAAGTAATAATGCAAAAAGCCTTAAGACCATAAGACATAGGAGCAGAATCAGGGCTTCTGGCCCATTGAGACTGCACTGCTATTCCATCGTGGCTGATGTATTATCCATCTTAATCCCATTTTCCTGCCTTCTCCCCATAACCTTTGACATTCTGACTAATCAAGAATATATCAACCTTCGTTTTAAATATACCCGATGACTTGGTCTCCAGAGTTGTCTGTAGCAATGAATTCCAGACTCACCACCCTCTGGCTAAAGAAATTCCTCCTCATCTCTGCTCTAAATCTGGATTCTAATTTTGAAGATTGAATTATAAAGAGGAACTGAAGTTTTGAAGTGCTTAAGTCAGAAGAATGAGACTTACATTTTGCGTTATACTTGTGAAAGACATTGTAATATTCAATAGCCTCCAATTCAATTTACTACTAATTAAACACAAAAGTTGTTTCTGCTTGTCCAACATGGAGTTCAGTAAGTCCAAGTCTGTTTACAAGGAGTTCAAAGGCAGAAGTTTACAAAGGAGATCAATACAGGGAATGGAATTGGTTTATTATTGTTACATGTGCAGTGATAAACTTCTTTTGCAAACTGTTCATACAGGTTAGATCAGTACACAGTGCATTGAAACAAAATAAGTTAAAACAGTAACAGAATACTGAATAAAGTACAACAGCTACCGAGAAGGTCCAATGCTGGTAGACAATATGGTGCAAGATCATATTGAGGTAGGTTGTGAGGTCAAGAGTCCAAATTATCATACTAAGGAATGGTACAATAGACTGATAACATTGGGGTAGCATGTGTCCTTGTGTCTGGTGGGACGTGTTTTCAGGATTTTGAATATCCTACCGATAGGAGAAGCGAGGAAGAGAGAATGCCCTGGGTGGGTGGGGTCATTGATTATGCTGGCTGCTTAATGAGATGTGCAGGCAGGGCAGGCTAGTTTCTGTGGTATGCTGAGCTGTGTCCACAACTCTCTGAATTTATTTTCTAGCAGTCATGAGCAGAGCAGTTGCCATAACAAGGCACTATGCATTCCAAATAAGAGACTTTCTGTGATGTGTCACTATCTGGGCGCTAGAGCAGGGATCTAATCACAGACCCAGTACTATGCATACAGTGATATTAAATGAGTAACAAATCCCAAGGTGCAAACAAAGTTAGTGTCAAAGTTCAGGCAGAGATCAAAACATCCAGAGAAATCCAAAAACCAGGATCAGGAAAGAGGCGGGGTTGATATTCAGATGGATAGAGTACAGATACGAATGCTGGAAAGGCTGAGGAAAATTCACTGGCACAACCTAGCAACAAGCAGGTGAAAATACAGGACTAAAATACACTGAGCAATAAGCCGAGAGGCAGATGACAGGTGGAGCACAATGGGACACAGGTGGCAGCAATACAGGTGATAATGGGGAACAGGTGAGAGATGGAGTACTCATACCCAGACAGAATATAAGGTGCTGCTCCTCCACCCTGAGGATGGCCTCATCCTTGCACAAGAGGAGACCATGGAATGGGAATTGGAATTAAAATGTTTGGTAAATCTCCTCTGCACCCTCTCTAAAGCTTTCACATCATTCCTCCTATAATGAGATGACCAGAACAGAGCACAATAGTGCAAGTGTGGTCTAACCAGGCTTTTATGGAGCTGTAACATTACCTGACAGCTCTTGAACTCAATCCCCCAACTAATGAAGGCCAAAACACCATATGCCTTCTTAACAACCCCATCAACTTGCGCAGAACATTTTGACTGCTCTTGACGCTGGATGACAATGAAGTAAACTGTAAAAGTTGAAAGAATGTTAGTCCTAATATGGAAAACACTTTTTCTGAATTCATTAAAAAGCCTTTGGCTTAAATGGAAACACTTGAACACTGTTACTGCTGCATTATATTGCTGATCTCAGGCAATAATTATAGCACACCCGATGTATCGAGTTGCTTGCTCCCTCTGTATTCAGATCTGGTCTTTTGCTGTATAAACAAGATGCAATCAATAGAGCAAACCAAAAGAGCCACACAATACTATCGCATACTGATCTTGAAATCTGTGCATTGCAACAACAGGCAAAAGAAAATACGTATCAATTGAGTTTCATGTTGCAGTTACCTCTGGCAATATTTTAAAATAAACTGCTTAGTCACCTGATGTTCAGATACTCCTGCACCCAGCGTAACTTTATATACATACAATCAGTCTATGTATATAAGCTAATCTTATGTACATAAGGCCACACTCAAATAGTATATTGTGTTTTATACAATAGCTTTTATATTTGTATTTATTACAAGAAGACTGAAATAGACTTTTGCCCCAGTTATATGAAGCCCTGGTGAGACAACATTAATCAGTATATAAAATCAGTTTATGTATATAAGCTAATCTTATGTATACTTGTCCACACTCAGTCACTATATTGTGTTTTATTAGATTGTTTTTATATTTATTGTTTTTTATTGTATTCTTCATGCTATTGTGTTTTTAGTGCTGTATTGGATCTGGAGTAACAATCATTTTGTTCTCTTTTACACTCGTGTATGGAAAAATGACCATAAACAATCTTGAATCTTATCCGTTTATTTTAAGTTCAGTTCAGCAGAATCAAAATCAGGTTTATTATCACTGACGTGTCATAAAATTTGTAGTTTTGTGGCAGCAGTACACTGTACGACATAAAATAGACGATAAATTACAAAAGAAAAATGCACAATTTCCCAAGCTAGATCTTACACCTAGACCTAATGACTTAGACCAAAGCTGCCAAGTAACCTACTTAAAACCAGACAGAATTTGTCCTTATAGAGTGAAACTTTTTCTAGACCAAAATAAGCCTTTTTGAGTCTATTTACTGAGAAGTTACTCTATCAGACTGTATAAAAAGCAGAAACTTATCTGCTGCTTGTCCATGGTATTCAATGATGACAGTAAACCTGTGCGGGAGTGTTTTTAAAGTTGAAAAGCCATTGCTCTGGTGCAGTTCCACTGTTGTGATCCTGCAAAACCAGGTCCAGTGGTATGAGATATCCTCACAAACTAGGGAGATGTTTGCTTGCAATGGATGACCATGATTTCTGTGCTTTGTCATGCCCTTCACTCTCCACGAACCCTTCCTGGTCATTAGATCTCACCAGTCTGCCAGAGCTGACTTCACATGCTAGGGCAGACATGTCCCTACCTCACCGGGCTATGAGGTCTGCCAGCTACCCTCCCCTGGTTTAGCAGTGTGGCTGCTATCACATGCAAACAGTTTCTTGGAGCCACAGGTGAAAGCTGAGAGTCCAGTGGGACCCACTCAAAGGTGACTGAGCTGTCCCAGAATGGAATTTGAAGTACAGGTTTAAGATTACCTATTATACAAGCATACTTGAATACAGCCAAACAAAACAATGTACCTCCAAGGTCAAGGTGCAAAACCAGAAGTCATACACAGCACAAGGCACATAGAGCATATAGCAGTAAACATCTAGTCACACAATAAAGTATAATATAGCCCAAGTACCTGTGCATCATATCCTGATGGTGTCTGGATGTTGTCGTCAAAAGCAAACCCACAATAGTCTGTAGACAAACACAAGCTAACTTGTCTTGCACTGTGCGGACACTGGAGGGCAGCACCAAATGGAGGGTCCAGTCCCCAGCCCAGCACAGATAACAGCATGCTCACAGAGGCCTCTGCTCCCTCCCACACTGCTTCTGGTGCCTCTCTCTTGGACGGTTGCAACAGGTGTCCACATTACAACCAAGACCACGCAGCACCCCTGCCGTTCATGAATGAACCAGTGAATTAGATCTGCAGTATTCTACATTATCAATGTGAAAGGTTCAAATGTTCAAAGTAAATTTGTTATAAAAGGACATCTATGTCACCATATACAACCTTGAGATTTATTTTCTTGTTACACTTGCGGCATACTCAATATATCTATAGAAAAATAACCATAACAAAATCAATGAAAGACGGCCCAACTAGGGCATTCAACCAGAGTTCAGAAGACAACAAACTGTGGAAATGCAAAAGAAGAAACAATAGTAATAAATAAATAAGCAATAAATTTTGGGAATATGAGTTTGTGGGAACAGTTCAGTGATGGGACATATGAAGTTGAGTTATCCCCTTTGATTCAACAGCCTGATGGTTGAAGGCTAATAACTGTTCCTGAACCTGTTGGTGTGAGTCCGGAGGCTCCTGTACCTCCTTCCTGATGACAACAGTGAGAAGAGAGCATGTCCTGGGTGGAGCGGGTCCAACAGAGTCTTGCAATCACAAGAAGAAGATCCAAGATAAGCCCTTTACCAGTGGCCCTACCCCTCCTTGGACATCCCATACACCCTAATAGACATAAAAGGGCAAATATCATATTTAGGGAAACACCTTTACCGTTCTTAAAGTCATGGAGTCATACAATAAGGAATTGAAACATTCAGCCCAATGAATCCATGTTAACCATTAAACATCTATTTACATGAATCTATTATTTTATACTGGATGACCTAATAGAAAAACATTGACACTGTCAAAAATTCAAAGCTTCTGCTGGGATAAGTTGAAGTCCACACTCTCTAATAAACTGTGCAATGATAGGATGGGATGTTGAGGTGAAGATATGTCTCTACTAAAGGAGATGCCAGGTGCTCCATACCTCCACTAGCATGCAGGTCGCCATTGGACAAGGTGTAGCACCTGCTTAGGCCCTCTCCTCTGATCGGGGTCATGTGAAGCCATGGGAACAGGTGGTGGATAGTCATATGAACAGCTGGTGTATATCACAAGTCCTGGTTATGTGACCACTGACACCAGGCAGACAATCTCTGAAGAGTACTGATAATGGCTAGGGTCACCCATCTTTCTGCCCAGAAAAAAGCAATGGCAAACAACTTCTGTAGAAAAAATTGCGAAGAGTAATCATGGTCAAAACCCATGATCAGCCACATCATACGATGCAGTATATAATGATGGTGATGATGAAAGATGGAATAACTCAGGGAATAAAGGAAGGCCTTCAACCCAATACAATTATATCAGTTCTTTGACCTTCCCTAACTGATCAAATTGCATTCCTGCTTCCCAGTGCTCTAGAGATTGGTGAATTAGTTCATTATTGTTACATATGCTGACGGACAGTGAAAAATGTAAATCAATAATTTTACAACGGTGCACTGAGGTAGTACAAGGTAAAACAATAACAAATGCAGTATAAAGTGTTACAGTTACAGAGAAGGGCAATGCAGGTAGACAATACATTGCAAGGTCATACAAGGTAGATTGTGAGGTCAACAGTCTATCTTATTGTACCATCCAATTCAACCTATCAATGGTCTGATAATATTGGGATAGAAGCTGTCCTTGAGCCTGGTGGTACATGTTTCCAGTCTGTAGTATCTTCTGTCTGAAGTGGGGGGGGGGGGTTGTCCAGGGTGAATGTGATCTTTGATTATTCTGACTACTTCACCAAGGCAGTGAGAAGTGTAGACAGAGTCCATGGAGGGGAGGCTGATTGCTGTGATGTGCTGAGCTGCGTCCACAGCTCTCTGTGGTTTCTTGCGGACATAGGCAGAGCAGTTGCTGTACCAAGTTGTTGTGCATTTGGATAGGATGTTTTCTATGAAGCATTGGTTAAAATTACTGAGGGTCAGAAGGAACATGTGAAATGTGTTTGCCTCCTGTGGAGGTAGAGGTGCTGCTGAGCTTTCTTGGCTAATTTTAATTCATATTTTCAATTAATTTGCTTTTAGAATCTTTATTCTCAGTTCAATCATTGTTCTTTGCTTTAGCTAGGCTAAGTTGAATAGAACGACCGTAACTACCACAAAAAAAATAACAGAACTCCCATCACCGCAACAAAGTAATATTTTTCAACTGGCAGTCCTTGCATTATCTTGGTATGAATAGATTCAAGTTCTGGAGCAAAGGATTGGTAGTTATTTTATATTTTTTTTATTTTAGTCAGTGATAGAGCGTGAAATAGGCCCTTCTGGCCCTTTGCACTGTGCCACCCAGCAACATCCAACAACCCAAAATTTAACCCGCGCCTAATCACAGGACAATTTCCAATGACCAGCTAACCTACTAACCATACGCCTTTGGAATGTGGGAAGAAACTGGAGCCCCTGCCGTACATTGCACAAAGAGATGTTCAAACTCCTTACTGAATGGGGCTGGAATTGAACTCTGAATTCAGATGCCCCAATCTGAAAAGGCTTCACACTAACTGTTACACTACCATGGTGCCCAGATTTTCTTGCTTCTGGATTCAGGTTCTGGTGTCGAGCCGCCCTCACACTTTATAATGAAGCTGCCTAGCATTGATTTCTGATCAGCATGAGCTGCTCTGCCGATTGTTCAAAGTTTAAAAAGTAAATATATTATGAAAGTACACATACTGTATGTCATCATGTACAACCCTGAGATTCATTTTCTGGCAGGTATTCACAGTAAGTACAAAGAAACACAATAGAATCAATGAAAGACGGTACAAAACAAGATGAACAAGCACTGGTATGCATAAAACAACAAACTGCAAATACAAAAAAAAGAGAAAATTTTTTAATAGTTGATAAATATTGAGAACTAGAGATGATAATTCCTTGAAAGTGAGTCCATAGGTTGTGGAAACAGATTAGTCATGGGGCAAGTGAACCTGTGTGAAGCTATCTCCTCTGGTTCAAGAGCCAGGTGATTACAAGGTCATTGAATTATAGGGTTATACAACATAGACCGTAAGAACCTAGGAGCAGAATTAGGCCATTCAGCCTTACTAATCAAGGACCTAGCATCCTCCATTTTAAGTATACTCAATGATTTGGCCTCCATAGAGGTCTGTGCCAATGATTTTCACAAATTCATCATCAACTGGCTGAACAATCTCCTCCTCATCTCTGTTCTAAATGGACATCCCTCAATTCTGAGGCTGTGCCCTTTGATATGGTTCATCGTTCAACCCTATGTAAATTAAGGCAACAGTTCATATACAGTATTCCAAAAACACTCTGCTTAGAAGATTTAATCTCAGCCTAATAATCAAATAAAACAAACAAGAAATTGAAGATAATGAAAACCCCTTCCAGCCTTTGAACAGTTAAGGCAAAGATCTCAATTAGTGCACAATGTATCAATGGCTGTGTCCTATCTGAGGACATTGTGAAAAGTCATCTGTATAGTTACCAAAGCTTAATCCTAGTATAATTGGATTTGATTAGTCCTTTATCCATCAGCTACATTTAAAAGACAATTAAAAGCACAATTGGATCGTCCTGGAGTTCTTTAGTCAGGGATTATTGAAATAGCTCAGCATTCTGGAATTTGGGACAACAACCAGATCTCAGGACTTCAGTGCAGCGAGTTCTATTCAGCAACACCATGGGCTGAATGGTATTTTATACAATATATTAAATGGCATTAGAGAATAATTACTAACAGATGGAAAATGGAATATGGAGCTATCATATTCTGCCATTCAAAAATTCTGTATATTTTGATTACTGTATTGAACAAGTGTACATTGTAAAAAAATACATAGCTCAAAGGAGGATTCTCTTAACGCATTACATGTAATAAAGAATTTTTTTTTACTTGTAATATATACTGTAACTGAGAAAAACTTGTTTTTACTAATATGGATGTAAGAAATGAAATAATCACTCAAGGGTTACCAAAATGAAAAATATGTCTCACCAGACTGAAAGCATCTTGACTGGGAACGAAAAGATTTTGAAATACCAAGAGTCTTCATGCCGGTGCTTGCCAATAATTCCTTTAGGTCCGTAATCAGCAAAGCTCTTTCACCAACTGTCACTAAGACAGAGAGCTCAAAGCCTACAATGTAGCAAGAAAGAGGTGCCCCTCGTTTCTGCAATCAAATCAGTTCTCCATCAAGACAGAAGGAAAAATCAATTCTCTCATTACAGGATTGCTATGAACTGACTGGTGAATCTTTAGTCGGTGTGAGCAGGAATTCCGAAAGTGGTAAAGCGTTTCTGAACAGAACTCAGCTCTCATGTAAATGCAGATTCATTTTACACTAAATTGAATGACGGCCAATTAATGCTTAAATAAAAACTTGCCTGGTAACACTGTTTGAATGGTTACAATACACGGCAACATGATTCAAGGACTGTAAGACAGAACATAATTTAATCTTATCAGCACAGTGCCAGAGAGGGATATAGATTGAATTAACTCTAAAGTTGACACTTATACTTTTCATGATGAGGACAGTTTGAAGATCTTCTTTACATACACACTATTTATAGAATTGGTTTAGTGGTTACCGAAAATTGACCAACCTGAGGCAAGGACATCAGAAGGGGCAATTTTTCAATATGCATGTCAGCAAGATCAATAACTTATGGTAAAGTTCCATGGAGAGTCAGTGTATATAATAAAAGACCCAGAAAAATAAATAGTACTAAATAAGTTGTACATACACTTAGTAGCCACCTTATTAGGTACACCTGTTCATTAATACAAATATTTAATCAGTCAATCACGTGGCAGGAAATCAATCCATAAAGCATGCAGACATGGTCGAGGTTCAGTTGTTTTAACCAAACATCATAATGGGGGAAGAAATGTGATCTAAGTGACTTTGACCATGAAATGATTGTTGGTGCCAGATAGGGAGGTTAGAGTCTAAGAAACTGCTGATCTCCTGGGATTTTCTGTATTCTATAACAGTGCTCCTGAATTAGCTGGCAAAACACAAACACACACACGCACAGTGCTGGAGGAAATCAGCAGGTCAGGCTGAATCAATGGAAAAGAGTACAGTTGACGTCTCAGGCTGAGACAATCCTCATAAAGAGTCTTGGCCCAAAACATTGACTGTACTCTTTTCCATTGATGCTGCCTGACCTGCTGAATCCTTCGAGCATTGTGTGTGTTGCTTGGATTTCCAGCATCCGCAGATTTACTCTTGTTTGTGATAATTCCTGTTCTATACTTTCCTCCAATCAGCTTAAAATTTCCACCCTGGGGAAAATGACTTCTGCTGTCTCCTCTATCAATCCCAACTCTTCAACTCATGCCTTTGAGAATAGAAATAAGGATTATTAATTATGAGGGTACAACCATAAATTTAGCAATTACTTGACCTATCACTTGTAACCTTCAATTTAGAGAAGAATCAGCAAAGGTTAATTTGAGGAATCAACTGAAATGTTAAAGACGAAACAAACCCACCACTTTCATTGACGGGGGGGGGGGGCAGTTTGTTCAAGATGTGAACAGATCACAATTATTCAATGTTTACCGCATAAAATACCCAGAATTCATTACCAATCTTACTGCATTTTGTACTGCATTAGATCACAGTATCAATTATTTTGTTCTCTACATTTGTGTTCTGGAAATGACATTAAACAATCTTGAATCTTGATAATAACAAATATCTGCCAACTGGCAACAAGCTTCTCAAAACAAATGTTTTTAATTAAAAAAACTCAATGGTCTTCTTGAAGCAATTATAGAAATATTAATCTGTGTTGAATTGATGTTTTAAACAATGTTTCAGTAATAGATGATATATGAATTGGAAGCAATAAGATTTACCAATATATTCCCCTTACAGATATTCCCAACCAGTTCAAAGTTCAAGCAACTTTAATATCAAAGTACATATTTGTCACCATATACATTCCTGAAATTCATCTTCTTCAGTGCATGCTCAGTAAATCCAAGAGCCATACATCATAAGGGAACCCCACCCCCCAAGACATTCTGTCTCCATCTCTGCTGCCATCAGGAAGAAGGTACTGGAGGCTCAGGACTCACACCACCAGGTTCTGTTAGAGTTATTACCCCTCAACCATTAGGCTCTTGAACCAAACGGGATAACTTCATTTGCCCCATCATTGAAATGCTCCCACAACCTATAGACTCACTTTCAAGGACTCTTCGTCTCATGTTCTCAATATTTATTGCTTATTTATTTATTATTATTATTATTTCTTTCTTTTTGTATTTGCACAGTTTGTTGTCTTCTGCACTCTGGTTGAATGTCCAAGTTGGTGTAGTCATTCATTGATTCTGTTCCAATTATTATTCTATAGATTTATTGATTATGCCCACAAGAAAATAAATCTCAGGGTTGTATATGGTGACAAATACGTACTTTGATAATAAACTTACTTTGAATTTTGAACCATAATAGAATCAAGGAAAGACCACACTCAACAGGATGGACAAACCAAAGTACAAAAGACAATAAAGTTTTCAAATACAAAAGAAAAATAAATAAATAAATAAATAGATAAATAAATAGATAGATAGATAGATAGATAGATAGATAGATAGATAGATAAGCAAGCGAGCGAGCAATAAATATCGATATGACAAGGCCTTGAAAGTGAGTCCATTGGTTATGGGAACAATTCAGTGATGCAGTGAGTGAAGCTGAGTGAAGTTATCCACTCTGGTTCAAGAGCCTGATGTTTGAGGGGTAATAACTGTTCCTAAACCTGGTAGTGTGAGTTCTGAGGCTCCTGCACCATTCCTTCTGATGGCAGTGGTGAAAAGGTGTGAAGAAGATAAGAAGACCAGTACGATGTGATGAAAGTTAATGATTGGCTGCTTAACTAAAATACTATTGCTTTGTATCAACGATCAGGTGTAGAGATGCACTTAATAAAGTGGTGACTGATTGTTTATGTAATATTAAACCACTATCAGTAATGATGTTAATGAAATCATTGAAAACCTGTCAAGATGGAAGTCTTATTTAGTGAAGAAAATATGGCATTGTTAAGAAGCTCAATTCAAAGGCATTTGTGCATAGACAATATGTGAATGATGGTCATACCAATGATATCTATGTGAATAAAATGACATTAACTGATATGAGAACAGCTGGCCATTGACATCATGGGGGTGGGTGGCACAGATTCCTGTTTACATCACAGTGCTGAGGCCAAAGGGTAGAGGCCTTCAAATGTGCACATTACAAATAACCTGTCCTGGCCAAACCACATTGATGTCACAGCCAAGAGAGCTCTAATTCCTCAAGAGGCTAAAGAAATTTGGCACCTCCCCTAGACCCTCACCATTTTTTTTTCAAAGCACCATAGAAAGCATGCTATCTGGATGCATAATGGCTTGGTAAAGCAACCACTTTGCCTGTGACCACAAGAAACTGCCGAGAGTTGTGGACACAGCTCAGAACATCACAGAAACCAACCTCCCATCCTTGGATTCTGTCTACGCTTCTGGACTCTACCTCAGTAAAGCAGGCAACATAATCACAGTCTCCAGCCACCCTAGACATTCTTTCTTTCCCCTCCCATCTGGCAGAAGATACAAAAGTCTGAAACCACATACCACCAGGCTCAAGGACACTGCTGTTAAAAAACTATTGAGTGGTCCCCTGGTGAGATAAGACATACTCTTGATCTCTCAACCTACCTCATTATAACCTTGTACCCTATTGCCTATCTGCACTGCACTTTCTCTCTAACTGTAACACTTTATTCTGCATTCTGTTATTTTTTTTAGCTTCTATTACATCCATGCACTGTTGTAATGAATTGACCTGAATGATTAGTATGCATGACAAACTTTTCACTGTACTTTGTTACATGTGACAATATTAAACTAATTTTAAGCACGAGATTCTGCACATTACTTCCAGTAAGATGGCAGCATGTTCTCACGGAGTGGCCTCGGGATAAACCAAATGTCATTTCTCTTTTTTTTATGATCGCAATACTGCTTCAAAAACTTCAGGTACTTCAGGGCTAATCTATCAGTGAACTGTTCGTTGATCAGAGTAGGTGGACAGAGCCAGCTGAGGTGTTGGAGGGGCCAGCTGGGATTTCAGAGAAGGAGCCAGCCAAGATATCAGGAAAAGAGCCGGCTGGGATGTTAGGAAAGGAGCTGGTCGGGATGTTGGAGGAGCCAGTTTGGGTTCGGAGGAACTGACCTGGCTGCAGACCACATTGCTGCCTGCTACTCATAGGCATCAGTGTTGATGCGTGATGGCGGCATGCAGTATAACCATGTGAGATTGTTTCAGACATTTCACTTTTGATCGCAAGACTCTGTTGAACAGTGATAATGTAAGCTGCCACAGGCTTTTTACCCTTGTCTGGTGGCACAACAGATGACATGGAAGCTGTAGTGAGGAATAGGCCTCAAGCCACAGGCTTGCCTGCTACTGCAGACCAAGTGAGGAAATGCTGGAGGCACTGCAGCATGGAGTCCGTGCTTGGCAGTGTGGCAGGGCTGGGGGCTGGCCTCTCCATTCAGTGCTGCCCACCCATGCTTGAGCAGTGGACTGACAGGCTGGATTGCATACATCTGCACACTGTTGAGAGACTACCATCAATTGCAGGACATGTCATTGAGGATCTTGGGCTATATATATATGTCTTTTTTTAAATTGTGTGAATATTCTTCTTTGCTCACTATTTTGAATGTGCTATTTTGTTTGTCTGGCTCAGAGGGATGCTGTTTTGTTCAATATATCTATTATAATTGAATGATAATTAAACTTGATTTGACTTGATTTAATTTGTATTTCTGAGAAACACATATGAATTCACCAGGTCAGGCAGCATCTAAGGAAATGAATGAACAGCCTAGGTTCAATGAACGTTTCTGCTAGAGATGTCCTGATGAAGGGTTTTAGCCCAAAAAGTCGACTGTTTATCCAATAAACTAATTTGCCATTTTATCACTGATATTTATTCTATTCTTCAGTTTTGATACCTGTTCTTTATGACATTCCTCTTCAGTCACTCAGAGATGCAGCAAGATCTGTTGTATGGTTACTCAGTTCGATAGGGAAGTGCAGATCAGCAAGCACGATTAACAGCAGACTAATAACAATACCCAGGCATGATCTTTTCCATATAATAGAGAGACTTCGGTTCTTTCCTGGGAACTCTATTATGAGCCATGGGCTTCATCAGTAGAGCAAAATAGTGTTCAGCAAAGACCTTTACATGTGTGGCTCTAATGGCACACTTAGCAACCCAGGGTTATTATCATCGATGACAATAACAAAGAGACCCTGCTTAGAAAATCTACAGCTGGGAAAGAGGCATGAAATAATTATATATTTCAAGAGAAATGTTATTGGATTAAAGCTTGAATTTCAGTACTAAGTCAGTTTCTCAGTACACAGCATTGTTTCATTCCTTGGTTTGAGTAATACAATCCCCTGAAATGATTGTCACTCATGTTAGTGCATTCTAATTTCTTCAGAATCAGAATTAATATCACTGATATATGTTGCAAAATTTGTTTTGTGACAGCAGTATGATGCAATACATAAAAAAACTATTAATTACAGTAAGAAATATATTTTAAGAAACTAAGTTGTGCAAAACAGAGAGCAAAAATAGTGAGGTGGTGTTCATGGGTTCATTGTCTGTCCAGAAATCTGATGTCAGAGGTTGTTCTTAAAACATTACGGTGTTTTTAAAGCACCATGATAGCGTAGCAATTAGCACAATGTTGTTACAACTCAGGGCATCAGAGTTCAAAGTTTAATTTAAATGTGTCTTCTGCAAGAAGTTTGTTTGTCCTTCCCATGAGAGTGTGGATTTCCTCCCACTTTCCTCAGGTTAGTATCTCAGTTGATCATTGTAAATTGTCCTATTACTGGGCAATATGTTTCATTGGGCCAGAAGGGCTAGTCCTGCACGGTAATGCTAAATAAATAGGGCTAGCAAACCCATCCCATAAAAACATTGAGCTACAGAAACACCAACAGAAGTTCCGGAGACTTTATTGCTGGAGGAGGTAGGATCTTAAGATGAGTTACAGCTAGGGAAAACTTGAAAGATTGGACCAAGACAGGACTCTGATGAGCTGCTGTTGGCAGCCAATACCGTAGGAGGGATAATGGGTTTAAGAAGAAGACAATTGCTTCTCTATGAATAAGATAGATTCAGTTTTCTGCCTGAACACATTTTTGTTCACACTGTGGAGTGCCTTATGTCTCTCTGTGCACTATGTATATGAAAATGTTGTTCTTCGAAAATATTCCTAAGCATATGAATAGATATTTCCATTGAACACTCTGGATGAGAGTTTATCAAGTCATTTGACATATCATAACTTAATTAGTTCTGATCATTTTTGTTATCCATTTGTGAATCTTTTAACATAACAAGAGGACATTTTACAATGAAAGTGAGTGAACTGGTGGCACCACAGCCTGTATACTCAGTGACGACTTTATCAGGAACACCTGCTCATTTATGCAAACATCTAATCAGCCAATCATGTGGCAGCAATTCAATGCATGAAAGCATGCAGACATGGTCAAAAGGTTCAGTTGTTGTTCAGACCAAACATCAGAATGGGGAGCAAATGTGATCAAAGTGACTTTGACCATGGAATGTTTGCTGGTGCCAGATGAGTTGATTTGATTATCTCAAAAACTACTGATCTTCTGGGATTTTCATACACAACAATCTCTATAGAGTTTTCAGAGATTGGTGTGAAAAAAAACATCCAGTGGGTTCTGTGGGTGAAAGTGACTTGTTAATGAGAAAGGTCAGAGGAGAATGGCCAGATTGGTTCAAGCTGACAGGAAGGCGACAGCAACTCAAATCTCCACGGGTTACAACAGCGGTGTGCAGAGGAGCATCTATGACCACACAACATCCCAAATCTTGAGCTGAATGGGCTACAGTAGCAGAAGACTGCAAACATACACTTAGTGGCCACTTTATTAGGTATGGGAGGTATCTAGTAAAGTTGCCACTGAGTGTATGTGAATAAGCAGAGAGTTCTGGTAGTAGTGGTGCAGTCACTCGAGTTGAGTAAGACGTTCTCTTAAGGAGTTGTCTGTTGGTGGGTCCTCAGGTGTCTGTGGAGGCTGATCCAGGATCCACATAGAGTTAATTTCCTTCATAGAAAAAATCTATGCGTGACTTTGCTTAACCTGGGGAGGCTGGTGCGCAGGCAACCTCCACTTGGTCCTCGACATACCAAGGTTAGTGTCCTGGGCTATGGAATGCAGGATGACTTGGAACCCTTCACTGCTGCAGCCTTCCTCCACCTTCACTGCCAGTGCGATGTGTCATCATCTTCTGCCAATTCCACCACTGGAGTCTTAATTGAATCACTCTTTGTCTGGAATGTGCCCCTTGATTTTACCACCATGGCTGATCCGACCAGGAGAAGTTCTAGATGGTATCACTATTGGGATCTCAGGAACTCAGAGGCCTTTCTACCACAAGAAGGTGACGGTCCTCACAGTAGGTAGTAGAGAATCTGCAGAGGGTTGGAGACAGTGAATATTTCAGGTAAGGACACTTCTTCCCCTCCATAGATGCTGCCTGACCTGCTGAGTCCTGCAGTATTTTGGGTACGTTGCCCCAGATTTCCACCATCTACAGAATCTCTTGTATCTCCATTGAAACACTAAGTTCTTTCCTGTGCTCAGACTGTGTGTGGAACAGGTTAAGAGTTTTATAAGTACTGTAGTTTAATGAAGCTGTAATAATATAAGACTGTCAGATAAAATAATAAATAGAGAAATACTTACCAACCCAAAAGCATTTATATTTATGTCCCGTCTCCATCACAGTTTAGGAAACACAGTAGCTACTCTAAACACAGCAAAATTGCATGAACAACTAACTAATAAAGAACAGATAATGGGCCAAACTGTTTTTTCCTTAGCAAAGTTTTTTTCTAGTTGCCTTCATATTCCTTAAAAGGAAAGAGAAACATTAATCACAATAATTCAAAAACGGAGGAACTCTGGAAGCCTTGAAGCATCAATAGAGGGAAATAAACAGTCAACATTCCAGGCCAAGGTCTTTCATCAGGATGGGAAAGAGAGGGCAGAGAAGTCAGTATAAGGAGAGGGGAGTGGAAGATGTCCAAACCTACAGGTGACATATGAGAGGGGGAAGAGGGTGGGGAGCAACAATAAAGCTGGAGGGATGATAGGTGGAAGAGGAAAATATCTGATAGTGGAGGGGGCCCAGAGGGAGGTGATGGGCAGGTGAGGAAAAGAAGACCATAGGCTTGGGCCCATCCACTACCTGGTTCTGTCATTCACCTCTCTCTTATTGGTTCCCATTTTCAGGTCCTTCACTTCTCAGAACCCTCATATTAGCGTTTGCCTGCAAGTCCAGATTTAACCCCACCCACTCTTCATCCCCCTCACCTAGTCTCACTTGTTACCTGCAAGCATGTACTCCTTCCTCTCCCCTCTTATAAGACTTATAAGGCATTGTTCAGACTGCACGGAGTATTAAGAGCAGCTTTGGGCCCATCATCTCAGAAAGGATGCACTGGCATTGGAGAGGGTTCAGAGGAGGTTCTCAAGAATGATTCCAGGAATAACAGGGTTAATGTAAGAGTCTGATAGCTGTGGACCTGCACTCGCTGGACTTTAGAAGAATAAAGGGGAATCTCCCTGAAACCTATCAAATATTGAAAGGCCTAGATAAGGTGAACGCGGAGAGAATGCTTCCTACAGAGAGTGAGTCTAGGGCCAGAGGAAACAGATTTGAGGAGAATTTTTTTGAACTAGAATCTGTAGAATGCATTGGACAGATGGCTGTGGAAACCAAGTCAGTGGGTATATTTAAAGTGGTTCTTGATCAGTCAGGGCATCAAAGGTTACAGGGAGAAGGCAGGAGAATGGGGTTGAGAGGGACAATAAATCAGCCATGATGGAATGGAGGAGCAGACACAATGGGCTGAATAGCCTCATTCATCTCTTATCTTATGGTCTTAAGGTCTTATTTGGATTTGTTCCCCTTCCTTTCCAGTCCTGATGAAGTATCTTGGCCCCAAATATCAACTGTTAATTCCCTTCTATAGATGCAGTCTGACTTGCTGAGTTTCTCCAGCATTTTGTGTGTGTTGCTGCAGAATTTGAGCACCTGCAGAATTTCTTGTGTTTATTAATCACAGTTCCCACATTTGGGCTTTCTGTCGCAGCCAAACAATCAACAATTCACAGTGGGTTTAAGTACCTCACTATTGTTAGACTGGATTGTTGTTCGTTTAATGTAAGCAAGATCAAAGAGTAAAATTTTCCAAGTGAATTCCCAGTAAGAAGACTGAGCATTCCAATCAGGAGTAACCAATACCAGTTCAGAATTTTAAATGAAACCATCTCACATTCTGCTCGAGTCTGGCTGGAAAACATTGCAAACTTGATTTGATTTGATTTGATTTGACGACTAAGCAAATGAAGTCTGGTTCAGTTTCCCTGTGCTCAGAGACTCCTTTTGGGATTGCAGCATAAACCTTGTTTGCTGGCAAATCTTACTCTGTTTCCTGAGTTCAGATTATCACTCATTGAATGGATCAAAATGATGGCTGCTTTGGGGTTCATTTATGATACTTCACATTTAGTAGGTACAGATTCCTGACATTGTCAAATAGTTTCTGAGCATTTGTTCAACATACATTGCATTGGCTATTTGTTTAATAATTCCCACTTAGTCCAAATGTGACAACAGAATAGACTTGCCAGAAATACCATTTCACTTTAGAAACTGAGAAATGAAGAACTCATCACTGCAGAGATGATTGGTGTCAGTGGAGACATTAGCTCACTGCTGCACTGCACACCTGAGGTAATTTGAGGCCCTCTGTTGGCCAGGATGTGGCATCCTATCGGTCTACATTGATACACAATCCAGGAGAGCAAGCTGTTACCATGTGGCAGGCTCCCCCCCCCCCCCCCCCACTCCTCCAGGGAGTTGCCAGCCAGTGTTGAACTCAATAGAGGAACTCCAGCTCCAGGATTTTCCTCGGGGTTTACTCCCAAAGCTTTCCCCATGAGTGGGTATGGCCTCAAGGCAGCGTAGGTTTGAGATCGGAGTTTTCCTTCTCCTAGCTGAGCTGTCAACCACGGCTGACGAGCCCCATCTGCCTGGAGCAATTACGTTTAAGGCACCAGTAACCCAGCTTTTGTAGTTACAGAACTGGATAAACATGAGTGACCTCTGCACCCTGTACCACTAAACACCACAATGAAATACAAACTCAAGGAACATTTCATTTATCTAGCTAAACAAGATGAAGATTATCTTTATTTGTCACGTGTACATTGAAACAAAAGTGAAATGTGTGATTTTGTGCCAAATCAAATCAGCGAGGATTACGACACAGATGCAGCGTGCACTTAACTCATAAGCACTACTCATAGATTTCTGGAATGTGAGGGGAAACCAAAGCACCTGGAGGAAACTCATGTGGTCACTGGAAAACATACAAGTTGCAGCAGGAATCGAACCCCAATCTCATAGCTAGTGCTTTAAAACAATTGTGCTAACCACTACACTACCATGCTATCCTCTCATTTCTCATTACAAATATTACAATAGATGGTCAGGGTCTTTTCCTGAAGTTTGAAGAATCCAAAACTACAAGACTCTTGTCCTCATAATCGGCCTCATTGTGATCTCTCACCTCATTCCTTACCTGCACTGCACTTTCTCTGTAGCTGTTACACTTTATTCTGCATTGGTATTGTTTTACCCTGTTCTAGCTCAATGCACTGAAATCCCCAGTATAAATAACATACAAGACAAGTTTTTCACTGTGTCTCGGTATATAAGAAGATCATAAGATATAAGAGCAGAATTAGGCCATTTGGCCCATCGAGTCTGCTCCACCATTTCATCATGGCTGATCCATTTCCACCTCAGCCCCAATCTTCTGCCTTCTCCCCATATCCCTTCAAGCCGTAACCAATCAAGCACCTATCAATCTCTGCCCTAAATATACCCAATGACTTGGCTTTCACAGCCACCTGTGGCAACAAATTCCACAGATTCACCACTCTCTGGCTAAAGAAATTCCTCCTCATCTCCATTCCAAATGGATGTCCCCCTATTCTGAGGCTGTCCACTCTGGTCCTAAACTCCCACACCATAGGAAATATCCTCTCCATAGCCACTCTATCAAGACAGTTCAACATTCAGTTAGATCCCCTCTCATTCTTCTGAGTTCCAGTGAGTACAGGTCCAGAGCCATCAATCAGTCCTCATATGGTAACCCTTTCATTCCCAGAATTATTCTCATGAACCTCCTTTGAACCTTCTCCAGTGTCAGCACATCATTCCTTAAATAAGGGACCCAAACTGCTCACAATACTCCAAGTGAGCTCCTACCATTGCCTTATAAAGCCTTAATAGTACATCCTCAATGTGACAATAATAAAGCAATTCCAAGAGAGGACAAGGGTACAAGATAAGAGAACTGCGAAGTAACTCCTTCACATGGAGAGTGGTGAGAACCGGGAAGGAGCTGCCGGAGGAAGAGATTGAGGCGGGTACGAATGCAACACTAAACAGGCATTTAGATAGGTTCAAGGAGGGGATTCTTGGAGGGCTACAGGCTAATCCTGGGCAACCAGGACTAGCAGGGAGGATGTTGAAGTCAGCTTGGACCAGTAGCGTGAACGGCCTGTTTCTCAGTTATGTCTTTTTTGAGTTGGGGCGGCCTGCAGATAATGAACTACAAAGATAAGAGAATCTGTAGATGCTGGAAATCCAAAACAACACCCACAAAATGATGAAAAGTTCAGCAGGCCAAGCAGTATCTGTGCAACAGAGTAAAGAGTCAATATTTCAGGTCGAGACCTTCCATCAAGACTGGAAGGGAAGGTGAGAAGTCAGAGTAAGGAGGTAGGGGAGGGGAGGAAGAAGTACAGGTGATAGGTGAACACAGGAGGTGGGTGTGTAGTAAAGAGTTGGGAAGTTGATTTGTGAAAGAGCAAAGGGATGGAGAAGGGGGAAATCTGATAGGAGAGGACAGAAGACCTTGGAAGAAAGAGAAATGGGAGGAGGACCAGAGGGAAGGGATAGCAGGTAATGAGATAAGATGAGAGAGAGAAACAGGAATGGAGAATGGTGTAGAGAAGGGGGCTACTTACTCTCACTTTTCTCCTTCCTTTCAAAGGTACATTTAATGTCAGAGAAATGCATACAATATACATCCTGAAATGCTTTTTCTTCACAACCATCCACGAAAACAGAGAAGTGCCCCCAAAGAATGAATGACAGTTAAATGTTAGAGCCCCAAACTTCCCCCAGCTCCCCTCCCTCCCGCACGTAAGCGGTAGTGAGCAACAATCCCCCCTCTCCCCTCACCGGCAAAAAGGAGCATCAGCACCCACCACCGAGCTCTCAAGCGTGCAGCAAAAGCAACAGCAAAGACACAGACTTACAGTACCCAAAGACTACTTGTCCATCTGGTATTTGACATACCACAGGCTCTCTCTCGCTCTCTCTCCTTAAGGGAAAAAGAGATGTCTCCATTTCACAGTGAGAGGGGAGACATAAACAACTTGCTGATTTGCGATGTCAGAAGTCCATTGCATTGCTTTTTCTGAGCTCTGTGCCCAAAGATCTCAGGTCTCTGGGCACACAGCCAGAGATCTTCCATCTCCCATGACACACCAGTCTCCTGCCTGGACACAACCTTTGATCTACCCGTCCAGAGCCACAAGATCTCGGCCCTCTGAAAATGAGCTGAGTGCTTAGGCCGAGCCCTTGGCATGCTGAATAACAGCCAGTCATGAAACGCCAGTCCTGATGAAGGGTCTTGGCCCAAAATATCAATTGTTTATTCCTTTCCATTGTTGCTGCCTTGCCAGCTGAGATCCTGCTTGTGTGTGTTGCTGCAGACAATGAACTCTAAGCTGAATTGAAATACACCATTTGATTCTGTGTTTTATCTTGTGTTTTCGCTTTTTTCTTGCAATTTGCACAATATGGTTTTTTGTACATGGAGGAGAGGGCGTTTTGATGGTTTTCTTTGAATGGGTTGGTTCCATGGTTCATTGTTTTGTGGCTGCCTGTAGGGAAGGCAAATTTCAGGGCTGTATGCTGTGTACATATTTTAATAATAGCGTGCCTTGAATCTTGAAGATGAAAGATTAGCTTTATTTGTCACATGTAAGGATTATGCTTGGGTGGCAGGATGGAAATACGACAACCAGAAGAGGTGTAAGATGCTCTTGCCCTCTGCTAGCCTGCAGGTCACCACTGGACAAGGTGTAGCACTTGCTTAGCAACTCCTCCCCACCCCGATCAGGGTCACGTGAAGCCATGGGAGCAGGCGGATGGTCCTCTGAGCAGCTGGTGCACATCACAAGGCTTCGTTATACACCCACTAATGCCAGGCAGACAATCTTTGAAGAGTATTGATAATGGCTAGGGTCACCCATCTTGTAAAGATTCTCCCTAGAAAGCAACAGCAAATCACTTCTGTAGAAAAATTTGCAAAGAACAATCATGGTCATGGGACCATGATCACCCACATTACCCGACACGGAACATAACAATAATGATGATGAGGATTGTGCTGGGAGCAGCTCAAAACTGCTGCCACACTTCCAACGCTAACAACTCACAACCCTAACCCCTACATCTTTGGACCCACGCAGTCATGGATGTTGTGTTTTGTAACTTCAAAATATTAAACTAACTCAAAGGAAGACAAGGGTGTCCGTGAATGCTGGTCTAACTTCGTGTTTACTTTAAGGGAGGTGTGCACGTATCACACAGTCACTTGATGAGATATGCAGTTCATATATTTGTACATATAACCCGGAATGAATTATTTAAACAAACAAGAATGTTTAATCAAACTATATAAGATTACTCAATCATTACCTAAATATTAAATACATAATCATGGAGAGAATATACAAAATATACAAACAGTGGCAGGAATTGAAGTTCATTCTGACAGCCAGCGCTGTAAACTGCTCTGCTACTGAGCGACTCTATGACCCTCACTGTTAACATTATTGTTGGTGTAAGAAAAGAGAGAGCTTGTACTTTTGTTTCTCCACAGTTGCTTTTCCTTTTCCACACTTTAAGACGGGTTCCACACTGTGCAGCAAATGACATAAAAAGTGATGCATCATTATGTTTCATATATCAGAGGAGAATTTGGAAACACTAACAATGATAATATTCCGAAAGTCAAGCATGAGTCTCTAAGCTGCCATAATGATTCAAAAATAAAGGCTTCCTCTATACAAGGGGTTATTGATAAGTTCGTGGCCTAAGTGATTATGCAGAAAGTTTGAAATTAATAACTTACCTCCTTCTACATTAGGCCACAAACTTATCAATCACCCCTTATGAGTTATTAACTTCAAACATTCTGCATAATCAAATTGAACTGCATGTGCATGTAATGAGAGCTGTATAACTCATCTCCTTCTACCTTAGGCCACAAACTTATCAATCACCCCCGCTGTGGACACTTTCTGGAGGTCCAAGATCCGTATGCTCCATGACCGCTGCACTAAGTGTATAAATGTAGGAGGGGACTATGTTGAAAAATAAATGTGCTAGGTTTTCTAAAATTGACTCTTTCTACCTTAGGCCACGAACTTATCACCCCTTGTCCATCTTACTGCATTTTTTCAAGAGTTTAGGTAATAATCTTGATATATTTTCAAGATTTATTTTGTTTTATAAACTTTATTTTCTCTGTTCACAATTAGTACACTAGGCTGCCATTTTCTCATCCAACCACCACCCTCGTGCAAACACCATTAACAGGGAAAGCGCGCACGTCAACTAAATGCTTACATAGTCCAAATGAACTGAACTCAACAATCCTTTTAAAGCTTCAAGATATATGCGGATCAGATTAGAGACCCCTGATGGGGGTATCCAGAACAGCTGGGGTGGCATGGTAGTGTAGTATGCTATTATACTGCCAGTAACACGGGTTCACAGTTTGCACGGTGTTCCTATGTTCTCCCCGGGATCAGCCAACCTTCCCAAGACATATAGGTTAGTAGTTAAATTGGTCACATGGGTGTAATTGGGCAGCACAGGCCAACTGTAATACATTGTTAGTTAAATTATTGCCACCTTCCTGTCAGCTTGAACCAGTCTGGCCATTCTCCTCTGACCTCTCTCATTAACCAGGCATTTTCACCCACAGAACTGCCACTTACTGGATCCTTTTATTTTTTCCCACCATTCTCTGTAAACTCTAGAGACTGTTGTGCATGAAAATCCCAAGGGATCAGCAGCTTCTGAGATCCTCAACCATCCTGTCTGGCACCAACAATCACTCCACTGTCAAAGTCACTAAATCACATTTCTTCCCCATTCTGATGTTTGGTCTGAATAACAATTGAGCCTCTTGACCATGTCTGCTTGCTGCCACATAATTGGTTGATTAGATATTTGCCTTAACAAGGTGTACAGGTGTGCTTAATACAGTGGCTACCGTGATAAGGCAAAGGTAAAGACATGGAATTAGGTCTGAATTAGATGAAAAGATTGAATTTGAAGATGCATCTTCACACATATTCAGCTCCCCATCAACATTAATCCATGAATAAGGTAAACAAACTCCATTCAAATTCCCCTGCATCACAACCTTACTTTTATTCCTTCCCTGCCTTTTAATAAAATTTGCCAATAGTGATCCCAAAAGCAGCTGTTAAAAATTTAAATTTACCACATGTACCTGTAGGTTTTTCATTGAACCCTGTACTTGTGTGTACAACAAAAAACTTGACTTTGACTCTGAATTTGGATACACAAAGGAGTGTGTGAAGATTATGAGGGAGAGATTCACATTAGCAACTGCAACTTGTTGTTAAACATCCATTAAAAAACACCAATGACAGAGTAAAATAGACCACATTTCTTTGTATCTGATGTAATGGACTGAAAATAGAATCAGAATCAGGTTTAATATCACTGGCATATATTATGAAATTTGTTAACTTAGTGGCAGTAGTACAATGAAATACATCATAATACAGAGAAATAAATAAAAAATAAAAAGCAAATCGATTAGAGTAATCATATAACACTATATATTAAATAGATAAATTCAAAATAGGGCAAAAACAGAAATAATATAAAAAGTGGGGCAGTGTTCATGGGTTCAATGTCCATTTAGCATATCACTACTGTAAGGTATGGTTATTTGAATTACTGTCTCCTTCCTGTCAGCTTGAACCGGTCTGGTCATTCTCTGACCTCTCTCATTAACAAGGCATTTTTGCCCACAGAACTGATGCTCACTGAATGTATTTTGCTTCTCAAATCATTCTCTGTAAACTCTAGAGAATGCTGTTCTTGAAAATCCCACGAGATCAGCAGTTTCTGAGATACTCAAACTACCCCATCTGGCACCAACAATCATCCCACAGTCAAAGTCAATTAGATCACATTTCTTCCCCATTCTGGTATTTGGTCTAAGCAAAAACTGAACTAGAAAGGTTAATCAGATAAATTTCCTGGGTATGAAACTTTTAAGATGGTATTAAGTATTTGTTTAATAGCCCTCTAGTGCATTCCAAAAGGAAGCTTTTGAAAAAGGATGTTTGCAGGGTGGGCATTAGCCGCAACCCTAAATGTGTGTCTTTGGAACGTGGGAGGAAACAGGAGTATCCAGTGAAAACCCATACGGTTACTGGGAGAACATCCGACCAGACAGGTGAGGGAATTGAACCCTGATCTTACACTGACTGTTAGGCTACCGACTAAGTCAGAGAGAAACTGGAGACGGAATAGTGAAGTAGGAAGATGGAGAGCATCTTCCACATAAATGTGGGCAGGGCTTCCAAGTCAAGAAACTCAGAAGGATAATTCCTAGAAGGTCCTCCCTAGGATCAGCTTTATTCACCACATCAGAATCTGAATCAGGTTTAATATCACACCATATGCCATGAAATTTGTTGTCTTTACAGCAGTACAATGCAATACATAATTTAAAAAAACTAAAAATTGAAATATATGTTAAATTAGTGAAAAAAGAGAAAAGAAAGTAGTAAGGTAGTGTTTATGGGTTCAATGTCCATTCATAAATTTGATGACAGAGGGAAGAAGCCATTCCGAGAAATATTTCTGTGTATAAGGAATTTACTGTGGAGCACTGGCATAACATCCCTCAAAAAATAACAACATTCAACATTTTTACAGAATAAGAATGATATAAAAATAACTTTAGAAGTACTGACCGAGAATAAAATGATTACATAAATACCAATATGTATTTACAGTGTAAACAACATTATCAAAAGTGGTTTAAAATGTTAAAATCCAGAGCAGTGATGGAGGCAATAGACAGAGGGGGTGTGGTGGAGATTAACTAGAATGGTTGATCAGATGACTGCTACTGGATGTGATTTGAACTAGCCACCGGCTTAGCATCTTTCTTCAGGAACAGCCAAACACTTTGAGAGAACAGACATTGCTGGAGCTTGGCATGGATCACCAGGACACGTCTGCAGCAAGAGAGGAATATGGAAATTCAGAGATGTTTGGAGATATTGGTCCACAGGGAAGTTCAGGATCCAGATTAGGAGAGAGAGATAGGAGTGCAAAGACCAGAGGCTAAGATTACAAAGACAGGCTGGGATTCATGGAATAAAATTACAGGCTAACTGGAGAGCAAAGGTACGGTGGGTTGCGGTGGAGAGGAAGGTTCTGCAACTTTTAGCCAAAGCTGCCCAATACACCACCAGTACCAGGGACGTATACTCTAAAAAGTGCCAGTAACATCCTGAAGGATCCCACCCATCCTGCTCATGGACCGTTCATCCAAAGCCAGGACCACCAGATTCAATCTCATAGACACACCCTCATCCTGCACTGCTCTTTTTGCATTTTTTTATTGTTGCTATTTCACATATTTGTATGACTGCTCATTTTATTATAATGGTCTCATTACATTGTCTTATGTAAACATACACTGCACATTTTACGTCAATCTGACAATCTTCAGATCAAAAACAGTTACTTTTCCCAAGCAGCAAAGTCAGATTGACACCTCCACTCACTAACCCACCCCTCCACAACCCCAACCACCACTACTTTATCATTTCCTGTCAGAAACCTTATGTAGCATCACTTTAAGGACATACAATCAATCTATGTATATAAGCTATCGGATGTATTTATACCTATGGTGATTTTTAATTGTTATTTTGTCTTGAATTGGATCCAGCATAACAATTATTTAGTTCTTCTTTATAATTGTGTTCTGGAAATGACTTTAAGCAATTTTAAAATCATGTATGTTGAGGGAGTGGGGAAAAAGCAGGTAAACTGAATACAGCACGTAAAAGTAAATTCACTCATCTCCTGGATCCACCTCCCTTTCATCAAGCTAAATTTAAAATTATGGTTCAATCATTAACCTCTTTCTTGCAACATAATCTCTGTCCGTTCCAATCCTAGTTTCATGAATCCCCAATATAAGCAGGAAGAAGTCAGGTGTCTTTTAACACATTAAACACCAACCCTAAAGATCATTGACACACATAATTCTCGCTTACCATCTTGTACTCCCTCCCTCCCCTTAGCTTCTTATCCTGTCCTCTTCCCCCATCACATCCAGTCCTGAGGGAGGGTCCCAGTCCGAAACATTGACTGTTTATTTCACTTCATTGAGGATATCAAACACACACCATCCCCACTCCCAAACTCACTGACACACTCACATAGACACACACCATGTCTCACTGACACATTTACACACACCATCCCTGCTCCCAGTCTCACTGACACACTGTCATCCTGCACTGGTCAAATTTAATGTTTTATTGCTGCCATTTCTTATATTTATAAGACTTTTTGTTTTATTATAATAGTGTCAGTAACATTACACTGTCTACATAAACATGCTCTTCACACTTAATGTCAACCTGTCAATCTTCAGGCCAAGCCTCAAAGTGCTATTTTGTGGCTGTATGTATTAGATGGTATATGTACTATGTTTTTGAACTTTAGCCCCAGAGGAACAATATTTCATTTAGCTGTATATATGTGTATGGTTGAATGACAATAGACCTACCTTAGAGTGCCCATTTGAATGAATTAAAAATGCTCTCAGTTCAGCACTACAGATGCAACTATCATGATAGGGAGAGTTTGCTGATCATGGAGCCATAAATCTACAGTGAAACAGAGGGCAGTGATCAAGATAAGTAATATTCATCCATATCAACGCATGGAGGGAGGGATAGTACAGCTGATGAAGGGGCTTGTCATGCCCATTCTAGGGCAGCTCACTCACTTTTGGACTCAGCTCTCACCTATGGCTCCAAATATCTGTTTACATGCCACAGTGGCCACACCTTAGTATACCAGTTCAAAAGGCAGGCTGAACCAGGTGGGGGCAACCAGCAGGCCTCTTACCCCTGTGACATAGGGTAATATCTGTCATAGCATGCAAAATCAACTCCAGCAGCCTTGGTGGGCGAGATCAACAGAGAACCAACAGCCAGTTTTGCAATACTCCATAGAGAGGGAAGGGCATAATAAGGCATGGATGATCTCATGGTCATCTACTGTAACCTGGGAAAACCTCAGCTGTGGCTCATGTTCAGACCACTGGACCCAGACTTTGAAGGTTGAGAGAGTGGAACTGCCCAATGTCACAGGTTTTCCACTGTAAAAATTCTCAAAGGTTTCAAATGGTCATTATTGGATATGATAGACAACCAACTACATCCCTTCAATACCATTATCTTCTTCTACATATCCAGAGGACATGACAGAACCATTACAAGAAAGATTTTCTGACTGATTCTTGTGCTCACTATGAATAACCAAGATTATACTCAGGTAAAAGTGTGCACTGAAGCTTTGAAAGAATTAGAATCAAAATCAGGTTTAATATCACTGATACATGTCACGCGGTATTTGCTGTTTTGCAACAGCATTACAGCGCACTACATAAAATACAATAAGAAATATATATATCAAATTAAAAATGTAGTGCAAAAAGAGATAAAATAGTGAGGTGGTGTTCATTGGATGGTGCATTACCTGGATAATTCGGGTTTAAAAAAAAAGCTGCATCACTTACAACAGCGGTCCCCAACCACCGGGCTGCAAAGCGTGTGCTACTAGGTCGCGAGGAAACGATATGATGTGGCGATACGAGTCAGCTGCGCCTTTCCTCGGTGAACTTGAAGGCGCGCGAGGCCGTCACCCGCCTAACTGCAGTGCCGCCCTCGTGCCGGGATCGATGGCCGCCTCGCGCGACCGGCGGGAAAAGCCGTTGCTGCCGGCCTGGAGCGCGGACAGATGGGCGCCGCCTCCAAACCTGTGCCGCACACCGAATGTTCGTGGGGAACCCGGTGCTAAAACACTCGCAGACGACCCAATTCGGGCCCAGCGTTTCGTAAGTAGAACAGCAGCTACCTCGCTGCGAGACAAACTTTCGTCGGCCGATCGATCCTGCCTGCCTACCTACGGGGGGCGGGCGCCCTGGCGCACTCCTCCTCACTCTCCCCGGCACGGGGTCCTCCGGCTCTGACTTTGTCTTCTCACCCCACCCACGACCAGCCGCACTGTCCAATGAAACCCTCAAAACTGCTTCAGTACCTCGAGTCCAAGCACCCTGCACTTAAAGACGAACCCGTTGAGTTTTTTTGAGACAAAAAAAACACGTGAGCAAGCGGAACAGAAACAAGTGCTGATAGCCACGAAAACTAAATTGCGGAATAGACTGGACACAAGGAACCCCCTTCGAGTATCGCTGTATTCCTGTCGTGATTAACCCCCCCCCCCCCCCCCCCGTCAGCCGGTCCGCAAGAATATTGTCAATATTAAACCAGTCTGTGGTGCAAAACAAAATGGTTGGTGACCCGACTTATAATCATCCTATTTGAAAAGCCGTCATCTAGTATAAGATAAAAATCATTGTTGCTCTCCCCACCTTGTAGCACATCGGGCAGCAACCTTGCCGTTTCTTGAGCATTTTGTCTGTTTTACACAAGGCTGAGTTAGTTGCTAACTTGACGCTCAACCCACCGTAGAAAGAAAGAATGCAAATAGCCAGCCAGATTTGAACTCTGGATCACTCGCCTTGAAGTCCAGTGCTGATACCACTACACCACTGGCCACTCTGGTATAAGATACACCATCAATGAGTCCAGGAAAGATTACTGTATTGACATTCAATTTATCAATATACCACAAAAAATGTCTATTAGTACTATAACCACTTCCCTTAGCCCCCTCCTCTATTCTCCCTACCCATACCATCATCAACACATTTCTCCCTCTGGTTCCTATCTTTACATCCTTCCCTTTATCCCATGGACCATCACCCCCTCTGATCAGCTTCCATCTTCTTCAGCCCTTTGTCACTTCCACCTATTCAATTTGAATTAATTCTGTTAATGGGGCTATTGGTTAATAGGGGCAGCTGTTTATTTTTGGACATCTCTTAAAGAGCAAAAACTAATTGAGAGAACAGCTGAGATTCCATTTGTTTATTTGAACATAACACCACTTAACTGGAATAGGAGACTATTGCCGAACATCTTCTAACTAGTGTCAGTTGCACGCACTACATGGCCGTTAGACACAACCACGTGCTTCTAGTGAACAGTTTTTCAGTAGTATCAGTTTGTGTGTGCTTATGTTCAAAGAGCAATGATTTTTGTCACTGATAGTTGGTGAGAAATAAGCAGTAAGACAATTTAGAACTGATTTGCTCACTGCAGTTTCAAGCTTTCAGGATTGGAGATGCCAGAAACAGCCAGGAGTGAAAATGAAATTGTTTCACTTCAACAATTTAGGAGCTACGAAGAATTGGTAGATATTGACAATTAGTAGGTATTGAATGTTAGAATGAAAATGAAGATTTGGAGGATGTAATCATCAAAGACGTTGTACGAAGGCAGTCCATTATCTGCGATAGGTGTCTGCATTGATTTTGTTCATTTACAGTCAAAAGAGCACGATGTGGATGAATGTCTCCATCAGTAAGTATTAGGAACTAATACACAGCTTTTTTTTATTAGTTTTTTAATACGTTTTCTACATCGCTACAAATTAAAAAAAAACCCAGATCAAAATGAAGAATATTAATACAGTGCAAAAATAAACATACAATAATATTATAATACAAAAAAAGATAATTGAGAAAGCACCCAAATTGAAGACATGTAAAATTAGTATCCTCCCAAGCCCCACAACAAAAAAGAACTCCAGACCAACCACAACACAATACAGAGAATATAAATCAGGACATTCAAACCCCCAAAACTGTAAATACACTTAGCAACAGAAGATATTAAAAAAGGAGCTGAAAGCAAGGGACCAAAAAAAAACCTTAGTTAATAGGAAGGTTATGAAAGTACTCAATAAAAAGTCCCCAGACCTTATGGAACTTTATATCCGAATTAAGAACTGAATAATGAATTTTTTCAAGGTCTAACCAGGACATAATATCATTAAGCCATTGAGCATGCGTGGGCGGGGCAACATCTCTCCATCTAAGGAGGATTAAACGTCTAGCCAGGAGAGAAGCAAAAGATAATATTCGAGACTTAGTCGAACTCAGACGTAAATCTCTCACCCAAAAAACCGAACAGAGCAATTAAAGGGTTAGGTTCTAGGTGGTGATTCAGAATATAAGATAACGTTATGAAGACATCTTTCCAAAATTTCTCCAAGCTAGGACAAAACCAGTTCATATGAATGAGAGAGGCCTCACCCCTTTTGCATTTAACACAAAGAGGACTAATACTAGGGTAAAATCAAGATAGTTTAGATTTAGACATATGGGCTCTATGAACAATCTTAAACTGTAAAAGGCAATGGCGAGCACAAAGAGAGGTTGAATTAACCAATTTGAGAATCGAGTCCCAAGTCTCATCAGATAAGGAGATATTTAAATCATGCTCCCAAGCCATTCTAATTTTATCCACAGGGGCACATCGTAAGGATGCTAATTTATCACAAATAAATGATATTAAGCCTTTACCTAGTGGATTAATAGAAAGAAATAAATCCATAACATTTTTCTCAGGCATTTCAGGGAAGTTAGGAATTAAAGGATTAATAAAGTGTCTAATTTGGAGATATCTAAAAAAACGAGCACTGGGCAGATTGAACTTAGCAGACAGCTGTTGAAAAGATGCGAATCGATTATCAATAAAAAGATCTTCAAAATGTCTAATGCCCTTCCTATACCAATCATGGAATGCTGAATCATACGTAGTAGGTAAAAAAAGGTGATTATGTAAGATAAGGCTAGAAAAAGAAAAACCATGGAAACCATAGAATTTCCTAAACTGAGCCCATATACGCAAAGTGTGTCTAACAAGAGGATTAACAATTAATCTGGACAAACTACTAGGGAGTACAGAGCCAAGAAGTGCAGAAATAGATAAATCTTTAGTGGAACTCAACTCCATTGCCACCCAATTAGAGCACTCGGGTTGGCCATGGAAAAAAGACCAAAAGGTAGCACAGCGTATATTGGCTGCTCAATAATATAAATGAAAGTTAGGTAAAACCATGCCGCCCTCTTTTTTAGATTTTTGGAGATAAACTTTATTAATTCTAGAGCGCTTATTCTTCCACAGATATGACAAAATAATAGAGTCTAAGGAATCAAAAAAAGAATTAGGAATAAAAATTGGGATTGATTGAAATAAATATAAAAGTTTAGGGAGAACATACATTTTAACAACATTAATACGACCTACCAAAGACATAGATAGAGGTGACCATTGTAACAGACTCTGTTTTATAGTATATGAAAAATTGGCAAAATTTTCAAGAAAAAGATCTTTAAACTTCCTTGTGACTGTAATCCCAAGATAAGTAAATTGATTATGAACTACTTTAAAAGGGAGATCATGGAATATTAATTCTTGTGCTTCTTTATTAATTGGGAAAAGTTCACTCTTATGTAAATTAAGTTTATAGCCAGAGAACTGGCTAAACTGATCAAGAAGTGAAAACATTGGAGGTAAGGATGTAGACAGATTTGAAAGAAAAAGTAATAAGTCATCAGCATAAAGAGAAACTTTATGCTCAACACCCCCACTCCAAATCCCGGTCAATTCAGGACAATTTCGAAATGCTATCGCCAAAGGTTCTATAGCCAAATCAAAGAGAAAGGGACTTAAAGGGCATCCCTGACGGGTGCCACGTTTGAGGTTAAGTAACTGGGATTTCTGAGAATTAGTCAAAACAGAGGCAGTAGGACACAGATACAGCAATTTGATCCAAGAGATAAAACTTTGACCAAAGTCAAATTTTTCTAAAACTGCAAAAAGGTAGTTCCACTCTATACGATCAAATGCTTTCTCCGCATCGAGGGAAATAACACATTCAGGAATCCCAGTTGGAGGTGAATATAAAATGTTAAATAAACGCCGAATGTTAAAAAAAGGAAGACAGTTTTTAATAAAACCAGTTTGATCATCAGAAATAATAGAGGGAATAACAGTTTCTAATCTATAAGCCAAAACTTTGGCCAAGATTTTAACATCAACATTAAGCAAAGAAATCGGCCTATACGAGGAACACTCTGTTGGGTCTTTACCCTTTTTAAATAAAAGAATAATAGATGCCTCATTAAAAGAGGGTGGCAACTTACCATAATTAAACGAGTCAGATAATACTGAGAATAACTGAGGAGAAAGAAGTGAAGAGAATGATTTATAAAATTCTACGGGGAACCCATCAGGTCCAGGAGATTTCCCTGAAGACAATGCAGAAATTGCAAAAGATATTTCTTCTGATGATATAGGCGCATTAATTTTGGCTTTAAAATCAGATGAAAGCGAAGGAATATTCAGATTATTTAAAAACTGATCAACAGAGATATTCTCATTCAGAGATTCAGAGGAATAAAGTGAAGAATAAAATTTTTTTAATGCGTCATTGATTTCTAAGTGATCCGATGTAAAGTCTCCATTCTCCTTCTGGATCTTTGTAATAAGTTGTTTGGCTTTGGAACGCCTCAGTTGATTGGCTAGAAATTTACCAGATTTGTCACCATGAATATAAAAGTGACTCTTATTTTCAAGAAGTTGGCGTTCGACAGGTTGACTAGACAGAAGATTAAATTTAGTTTGAAGATCTACACGCTTCTTGTATAATTCAGGATTCTTAGTTTGAGCATACAGTTGATCCAATTCTTTAATCTGATTAATAAGGTCTAATCGATCTGCACAGGACTTTCTATTAAGATTTGCTGTATAGGAGATTATTTGACCCCTCAAATATGCTTTCATGGCATCCCAGACTAATACACAGTTTTATAGTACTTTAGTAGTATTGGTAGTAATTTATTCTATATCTCATTTACATACATAATTACTCATTTTATCCTTTTCATATGCTACTAACTACTTCCATGAAACTTTGCCTAATTGGGCAGCCACTAAATTGGGCCAAAATGTACTGGTCCTACTGTGTACCAATTAACTGAATAAATATGTCCACAATGTATTTGTTATTGTAATTTATAGTTTTGAAAGTGAGTCCATAGGTTGGTTGTGGGAGCAGTTCAGTGTTGGGATGACTGAAGTTGAATTAAGTTATCCCCTCTGGTTCATGACCTAATGGATAAGGGGTAATAACTGTTCCTGAACCTGGTACTGTGAGTCCTGAGGCTCCTGTACCTCATTCCTGATGGCAGCAGCAAGAAGAGAGCATGGCCTCTCTTCATAAAAACACATGCTCCTCATCCTCAGAAAAAAAATTGGAAACATATCTTTAAAGTTACTATTGCTTAATTAAGAGAAGAAGCATATGACTGTCAGTAATGAAGTTTTCTGCCATTTACACCACGGGGGATATCAAGTCCCTTTGACAGCAGAGGCAGAAACACAGCATGTGACAAGGCAAATGTTCTCACTAATCATTTATGTCAGGAGCAAATGAACTTCCAGCATGGAGAATTTTCATAAAAGTATAAATTACTGATTCTAAAATACAGCCACTTTGAAAAAATGCTTACACCTTTTGGCCTGTAAAGAATATATTGTAGTGGAACAAAGAATTTGTATGAAATTCAAGAGAAATTAAGATTTTATGGAGTTCCTGGCTATCAGCATCTTGGAAGATCTATCATAGGCCCAGCATATTTATGGAATTAGAAGGGAAACATGCCAGTGGCCATATTTCATTAGGAGTTTGATAAGATTAGGTATATCACCAAAGACTCTAGCAAATTTCTACAGATATACCATGGAGCATATTTTGACTTGTTGCAATCATCTGATATGGAAGGACCACTGAATAATATTGGAAAAAGTTGCAAAACACTGTAAACTCAGCCAGCTACATCATAAGCATTAACCTAACCACAATCCAGGGCATGCCCTCTTCTCATTACCATCATCAGGGAGGAGCTGTTGGTATTTACCTAGGTAAGTGTATGGCAATTCGCCCCTCCAGCTGTAGCTTAGGAGTACTGTACTCTGGACTTCACCAGCAATTTCATTGTTAATTCCCCCGATGATCCTGAACAAAACTAGACACGCGGTAGATTTAGTGTGCCCATTCACATCAATGGAGAGGACTGGTTGCTGGGGAGAAGGGTAAGTCTTAGATAACTGAGATGACTTAAATATATTCAGAGTAACACACACAAAATGCTGAACCAACTCAGCAGGTCAGGCAGCATCTTTGGAGAAGAATAAACTGTGGATGTTTCAGGTTGTGACCCTTCACCAGGACCAGAAAGGAAGGGGGAAAAGCAGTAATAAGAAGGTAGGGGGGTGAAAGAAGGAATATTAGCTGGCAGATGATAGATAAGACCAGATGAGGGGAAAAATGAAGTGAGAAGCCGGGAAGTGCTAGGTGGAAGAGGTAAAGGGCTAAAGAAGAAGGGATCTGATAGGAGAGGACAGTAGACTGTGACATTCCCTATGGAATGATATATACACTTGCACTGTAACAGTCATCAGGCTCCTGGACAAGCAAAGATAACATCACCCACCGCAACCCTGAAGTGATTCGACAACCTCTGGACTCACTTTCAAAGACTCCCAACAACTCACATTCTCAGTACTATTTATTTACTTGTTTGTTTGCACAGATTGACTTCTTTTACACATTGGTTGCTTGTCAGTACAAATTTTCTTCATTTCTGTTGTATGTTCCTGTGAATGCCCACAAGAAAATGAATCTCAGGGTTGTATATGGTGACATATACATATGTTGAAAATAAATTTACTTTGAAATTTGAACCTTTATTCTGCACATTACACAATTGTATCTCCCTCTCTCCCTCTCTCTCCCTTAATCTGGTGAACATGCTGGCTGCTTTATTGAGTAAGCAAGCAGTGGAAATGCAAAGTTTTACACACATACCTCCAGCACTTTCGGAGGTACGGCCTGGACTACAATTACAATTAGATAATTGGTCAAATGGACCTTGGGAATAAAGGGTAATGCACCAAAGAGCATGGTAGCTTGTAGCTTGACAAAAGCTGTGTTCAGCCACAGATATCACATGCCACGTACACCTGGCCAAACTGGTACGAATCTCAGTAACATTAGTACCATAGTAATTCATTTTCTCCTGAATAAAAACGGTCAAATAGAGCTTTAGAAAAAAATATATTGACTTAAGATGTTGTTTTAGAATGTTTGAATTTGTTTTTTGCCTTATAATTCGATTTAAATGTATGCTTCATTAGCACAAACTTCAGAATCCTCAGGAAATTTCTGAATGTATCCCACTGTGTTGTACCCCATAGCAACACATTTCCTCTCCCTCCAGTATTAACTGCTCATGCTGAGTAATCTGCATAGCAATGTAATGGATTCTGAGAATGCTTTACTTCAGGCATTTCTGTTCCGGATTATAGACTTCACTTTCATAATCAGAAAGAAGAATGGGGAGGGAAATTTCTCTGAAACATTGTGAACTTTGACAGGCCAAGACAGAGTGGACATCAAGAGGATATTTCCAATAGTGGGGGAGTCTAGGACTAGAGGCCATAGCTTCAGAATAGAAGGACCTCCCTTTAGAACAGAGATGAGGAGGAATTTCTTTCGCCAAAGGATAGTGAATCTGTGGAATTCCTTGCCACTGATGACTGCGGAGGCCAAGTCATTGGATATGTTTAAAACAGGTTAATAGGTTCTTGATTAGTGAGGGTGTCAAAGCTTACGAGGAGATTGGGGTTGAGAGGAATAATAAGTCAGTCACAATGGAATGGCAGAGCAGACTTGACGGGCCAAATGTCCTAATATGCTCCTATGTCTCATGGTGTTATATTTCCTTGAAAGTGGCATCACGGGTAGATAGGGTCATAAAGAGAGCTTTTGGCACATTGGTTTTTATATACATAAGATGTTGGTGAGATCGGAATTGTGTACAGTTCTGATCACCTACCTACAGGAAAGTATCAATAAGACTGAAAGAGCACTGAGAAAATTTACAAGGATGTTGGCAACACACACAAAATACTAGAGGAACTCAGCAGTGAACCGGTGAACATTACCTCAGTACTTTTTTACAATATTTATTTACTGTATAATTTAATTTCATAGAAATTTTATCTCTTCACACTGTGGTGGTGGGCATCCATCTGTCTCGAAGGACAATGGGTGGTGATGATGATCATCATCACAACTCCTACGGAAGGTGTGGAGATCCTGAGATGCCCAGTCATCAAGATCCCCCTCTCACCCTCACCAGTGTAGTCCAAAGGAAAGCTTATGAAGCAATAAGTTTGGCACCAGCTTGGCTGCAGGAGCTGCCGGAAGGATGTTCAATGATGTCCAGCTGCCTTTGGGGCTCCACTCTGGATTTGCTGTCTTGGTTTAATCAAGACCTTTCACCTTTGTCTCTCCCGAGGTTGCCCCCAGGCTGTGGGGTTATTTACCCGTAGCTGGGGATCTGGTTCATGAGCACCAGGGCAGTCCACAAACCTGTGGGGCTGCAGGCTTCATGTGCAGGGGCCAGACCTTCTCCCCGTCCTCTGTAGTTCAGCTTGAGTCTGAAAGGAGTTCAGTTTCCGTGTGTCACCAGCGAGGAGGCATTACATGAGGCTTGCTGTTGGAGAGGCTGTTTACTGACTGGGAGAGTCTTACACATTCAGCTCTCCATTTTGTAAGACTGCTAGCCAATGATGGAAGCTGAAAGTGAGAGTGACAAGCACTACCCACTACAGTACCACACTAGACGCATCACAACAACCATTTTGATACTGTACTGCTGCTGCAAAGCAATAAATCTGATGACATCAGACATTGATTTTGAACCAGATTCTGATTCTGATTAGTGTTTTGTCGGTTTGGTCAAGAATCAAATGGTTGAAGAGTAATAGCTGGTTCTGAACCTGCTGTTGTAGGACTTTGGGCTTCTGTACTTCCTGACCAATAGTGAGTGGATGGCATGGGTTGTATGATGGGTATTTTTGATGATAGATATCGTCTTCTTGGGGCAGTGCTTCCTGTAGATACTACCGATGGTAAGAAGAGCTGAGTCTATCATATATTGGGCAGAATGCACTACTCTCTCCATCTTCTCATGTTCCTGTGCATTTGAATTGCTGCAACAGACCTTGATAAGTCAATAAGAAAATAAGACCTTAAGACATGGGAGCAGAATTAGGCCATTTGGCCCATTGAGTCTGCTCCACTATTACATCATGGCTGATCCATTTCTCTTCTCAGTCCCAGTCTCCTGCCTTCTCCTCATATACCTTCATGCCCTGACCAGTCAAGAATCTATCAATCTTTGCCTTAAATATACATACAAACTTGGCCACCACAGCTGCCTGTGGCAAAGAATTCCACAAATCACCACTTTCTGGCGAAAGAAATTCTTCCTCACTTCCTTTCTAAAAGGATGCCCATTTATTCTGAGGCTCTGCCCTCTGGTCTTAGACTCTCCCACCAAAAGAAATGTCCTCCCCACATCCACTTTATCAAGACCTTTCACCATTTGATAGGTTTCAATGAGGTCAGCCCTCATTCTTCTGAATTCCTGCGAATACAGGCCCAAAGCCATCAAATGGACTTCATACGGCAAGCTATTCAAACCTGGAATTATTTTTGTGAACCTCCTTTGAACACTCTCCAGTTTCAGCACATCTTTTCTAAGATAAGGGCCCCAAAACTTTTCACAATACTCCAAGTAAGGCCACGTTAGTGACTTATAAAGACTCAACATTACAACCTTGCTTTTATATTCCAGACTTCTTGAAATGAATGCTAACATTCCATCATCTCAACCTGCAAATTAACCTTTAGGGAATCCTGCACAAGGATTCCCAAGTCTCTGTGCACCTCAGCTTTTTTGTGTTTTCTCTTCACTTAGAAAGTAGCCAACCCTTTCAATTCTTCGACTGAAGTGAATGACGATACACTTCCTAACACTGGATTCCATCTACCACTTTTTTGCCCATTCTCCTTGGACATTCCCCTCCCCCCACCCCAGAGTCAGGGTCATGTAAAGCCATGGGAGCAGGTGTTGGATGGTCATATGAGCAGCTGGTGCATAGCATAAACCTGGTTATGCAACCAAAGTTGCCAGGCAGACAATCTCTGAGGATTGTTGAAAATCACCCATATTGTAAAGTCGCTGCCCGGAAGAAGGCAATAACCCCCCACCTTAAATTCCTCCATATACCTGTCTAGTAGTCTCTTAAATTTCATTAGTGTATTTGCCTCCACCACTGACTCAAGCAGTGCATTCCACGCACCAACCCACTCTCTGAGTAAAAAACCTTCCTAGAATATCCCCCTTGAACTTCCCACCTCTTACCTTAAGGCCATGTCCTCTTGTATTGAGCAGTGGTACCCTGGGGAAGAGGTGCTGGTTGTATACCTCTATCATGTCTCCTCTCATCCTCCTTCTGTCCAAAGAGTAAAGCCCTAGCTCCCTTAATCTCTGATCATAATGCATACTCTCTAAACCAGGCAGCATCCTGATAAATCTCCTCTGTACCCTTTCCAATGCTTCCACATCCTTCCTGTACTGAGGCGACCAGAACTGGACACAGTACTCCAAGTGTGGCCTAACCAGAGTTTTATAGAGCTGCTTATGTAGAAAAACTTGCCAAGAACAATGAATGGTCATGGGAAAACCATGATTGCCCATGTCATACGACATGGCACAAAATGGCGACGATGTTAATATGTAATTGAAAATAATTTTAATTTGAACTTAGAACTTTGAGCTCAAGAAAACTTTTTCCAGCATCTCTACTTGCACCACCTTATGGTAGTAATCTTAAATTTATTCTTTTAGAACATACTTGGATACAAATGTACCAAGAATCAGAATTTTATCTGAAAACCATTGAAGTATCTTAGGTTGCATCTGTCACTAGAATATGGTGTATAACTTGCTATCCTTCAGTGCAATGGCTTCTTGCAGGTTGGAACTGGAATGAAATAGCATAGAGCATTTGTGTCTAATGCCATACAAAATTATGAAGGGTATAGATTGGATAAATGGAAGCAGGCTTTTTTCACTAAAGTTGGGTGAGAGTAGAACTAGAGATCATGGGTTAAGGGTGAAAGGTGAAATATTTAAGGAGAACCTGAGGAAAAATTTCTTCACTCAGAGGGTTGTCCAAATGAGGGACGAGCTGCCAGTAGAAGTAATGGATGTGGGTTCGATTGCAGCACCTAAGAGAAATTTGGATAAGTACATGCTAGGAGGGGTAGAGAGAGATTCAGGTGTGGGTCAATAGGACTGGGCAGAATAACAGTTTGGAATGGACTAGATGGACTGAAGGGCCTGTTTCTGTACTATAATGCTCAATGCCTCTATGACTATTACCTAGATCAGAATGAACCAAGAACAAGCTTTTGGTTCCAAGGCACATTTATCTCCTAACATCATGAATAAACCTTCAATTACTCTCATTGGCAGCGGCTTGAACTACATGCCTCTGTTTGATTATTTTTCCCATCTTTTGTATCTTCTGGTACATAGTCTTATAGAGGCTAAACATTAAAAATTTTCTTTATTCTGGTTGGATGGTTAATCTGCTTTTTAACTAATCCTTGTTAATCAAATAGAAACAGTCCGTTTGGTGCATTGGACACTCATGCTATTTCCACTGGGTTAATATTAATGCACAAATAAATTGATACTGATAAGCCAAGATGTGTGTTCTTTTAAAGAAATAAGATCCAAATCATTTTTCCTTTTTAATTTTCCACCTTTGTACTATATTTAGTTTATAAGGAGTTTGTTCCAGTTACTTGTGGAACTTCTCCTCCCCTCCACCTTTTTATTTTGGCATCTTCCCCCTTCCTTTCCAGTCCTGATGAAGGGGCTCAGACCAAAATATCGACTGTTTATTCATTTCTATAGATGCTGCCTGATCTGCTGAGTTCCTCCAGCATTCTGTATGTGTTACCAGTGGAATTCTGTTGTTTAGGGGTTTAAACAAAATCATTTCTTTTCATCCCGACCAAAGTAAGGATAATTGCTCCATAAGTTCCCACAACACTTGGAAATAATTAAAAACAACAAAACAGATCTTTCGTCTTTTCTTTCTGAAGCCCATCACCCCTACTAAGGCATAGAATGCTAACAATGGCTCGCCAAAGTTCTCTGTCCTGGGCCAGAGTTTGATCAATCCTGTGGCTTCCGCTTGCAACACACAACTTCATATGTCCTCCAGCCGAAGATTCCTCCTCTCCCAGGAATGAGGTCTTTGGAGCTTCTGTTGGCATTTTTGTAGCTCTGGGAACAAAAGAAGGTTTTAATTCCATTTAGTTTTTCTCCAAAAATGATTTATTAGCACATGTTTAATTGCTGTCTTTTATGTATGAATTATCTGCATTTTTCCCTGCTGAGTAGAATTGCCAAACAGAAGGATTCTACATTTTTTCCCCAGATTGCCGAAAACATTAGCTTAAATTAGTGTCACTGGCTAAGAAGCCATATGGTTAGAAAACATATTAGATCATTGTTGCAATTACTGTGCTGGGAAAAATATAATCCAACAGTGAACAGCAAATTAGTCATATCTGACATACATACGGTACACTTCTTCATGGCACAGCTTTATGAAAATTTCACATCGCATTCCTACTGCTGTCTGTAAGGAGTTTGTGCATTCTCCCCATCAGCACAAGGTTTTTCTCCGGGTGCTGCAGATTCCTCCCACATTGCAAATTCGGACAGGTTAGTTGGTTAATTGGTCACTTGGGTATAATTGGTTGGCGCAGGCTTCCTGGGCTGGAAGGGCCT
Organism: Hypanus sabinus; assembly: GCF_030144855.1. NCBI lineage: Eukaryota > Metazoa > Chordata > Chondrichthyes > Myliobatiformes > Dasyatidae > Hypanus > Hypanus sabinus. The sequence goes on along the minus strand of NC_082725.1, from coordinate 5,226,320 downwards.
GTTACCATGCTGTATTTCTCAATAAATAAATAAAATTGCTACGTATTTAACCACAGTGTAACCCATGTTGGCGTACTGACCTATGAGATGGAACGTTCTCATTGAGGCACTTTGAATCATCTTATCTTCAAATTTACTGCAGTACAAATGGAATGTAAAGAAAATCACATTATTAATTTGATAAAATAATAAAACCTCTTTATTAATTTATTTATAGATTGATTGAGATACAGTGTTGCATAGGGTCTTCCATCTATTCGAGCCACGCCACAAAGCAATCCACCAGTTTAATCCTAGTCCAATTACTCTACCAACCAGTATGTCTTTGGACCGTAGGAGGAATCCATAGCACCTGAATGAACCCCACGTTGTCACGGGGAGAACGTACAAACTCGTTCCAGACAGGGACAGGAATTGATCCCAGGTCACCTGTACTGCAAAGCAATGTGCTAACCACTATACTACTTTGCCACCAATATTAATTTGATAAAACAATGCAGCAATTTTGCTGATATTACATAGCTTTATTAAGGATCAACCTTATTTGGCACTCACACACATCAGCTCTCATCAAGAGACCAGCTGTGAAAGGGTGAGCAGCTTCACACTTCCGGGTGTCAACATCTCTGAAGATCTATGCTGGGCCCAACATATTGATGCAACTTTAGTTGGTCTACAATTATACTATAGATAATTTCATAACCCCAGCATGATCCCTAACATAATCTATTAAATGATTTAAGGCCAAGGAATGTTAGAACAGTGTCAGATGCATAGGTATGTCCACAGAGAAAACACATTTGAAATGCACACAGTGACCACTTTATTAGGTACCTCCTGCAACTAAAAAAGTAGCCATTGAGTGTATATGTGTGGTCTTTTGCTGCTGTAGCCCATTTACTTCAAAGTTTGACATGTTGTACATTCTGAGATGCTCCTCTGCATACCATTTTGTTACGGGTGGCTATTTCTTGTCAGCTTGAACCAGTATGGTGATTTTCTTCTAAACTCTCATATTTGCCCACAGAACTGCCACTCACTAGATGTTTTTTGTTTTTCACACCTTTCTCTGTAAACTCTAGAGACTGTTGTGCGTGAAAACCCAGGAGATCAGCAATTTCTAAGATACTCAAACTACCCTGGCACCAACAATCATTCCACAGTCAAAGTCACTTAGGTCACATTTCTTTCCCATTCTGATGTTTGGTCAAACAGTAACTGAGCTTCTTGACCATGTCTGCATGCTTTTATGCTTTGAGTTACAGCGACATGATTGGCTGATTAGATATTTGCATTAACAAGCAGGTGTACCTAATAAAGTGGCCACTGAGTGTATATTTATAACAGAGAGAAATAACATTTCCTCTGAATGAAATAAAGCACCTTTTCTTTTTATCTAATTTTACTGGCTGAGTGAATGAAAAACTTATCAGTAAGCAAACCGAAACTTAAACCAAGGTCTTGTTAATATTAATGGTTAAATCCTTGTGGTTTTCAAAAGTGATGAGGCAGAAAACTTGTTGCTTACAGTTGTTTATTAATTGTTACAAGAGCAAAGACTGAACAAAGAAAAGGAGAACAAAGAATTCATGTAATTCTATAGAATAATAACCATAACAGAATTAATAATAGACCTCCCAACCTGGCTGTTGAACCAGAGTACAGAAGACAACAAATTGTACAAATACAAAAAGAAATAATAATAAATACATAAGCAATATTGAGAATGTGAGATGAAGCATCCTTGAAATTGAGTCTGTTGGTTATGGGAGCATTTCAGTGATGGGGCAAGTGAAAGGGAGTGAAGTTATCCCCTTTGGTTCAAGAGTCTGATGGCTGGGGAGTGGTAACTGTTGCTGAATGTGGTTGTGTGTGACCTGAAGTTTCTTGTACCTTTTTCCTGATGACATCATCTCTTTGAAGTGAAGGAGGATGAGAGGTGATTTGATAGCAGTGTATAAGATGATATGAGGCATTGATAGAATGGATGGCCAGAAACTATTTCCCAGAGCAGAAATGACTAACAGTAGAGGTATAACTTTAAGGTGATTGTGAGAACGTGAAGAGGGTAAGGGGTACGTGTAGAAGGGGTGGGCGAGGGGTTAGTGTAGCAAAATATGTAGACAGGACCAGGGAGAGGATACGTCAATGGGGAAGTGTAGGAGGACAGGGAAGAGGTAGCTAAAATAAGATGCCAGACAGCATGTGGCAACCAGAAAGAAGAGGAACCTTGCGACCACAAGACAATGTGTTCGGCAAAGTATTTTGAGCTATTTACCTATTTCCAGTGTTTTGCTTGCGTCCATACCCATTTGGAGTATTTCACGTGCTTAGATATGCAATAGCCAATCAGTTGATGAATTTGAATCGGTAACCATATTTGCGAATGTAGTACCCTGCTTTTGGGTATAAGTATGACCTTTGTAAACCGACAAATTGGGAGTTGGCTACCTTATGCCCGAAGTGCGTGGGGCTGCGATCTCCTCTCTGAATAAAAACCGTTTCAGAGATAATTTCGTGTCTCTGGTGTTTTTCCTCAACTGAGCAGGTTAATAATTTCAGGTTGGCAATTGGACAAAAATATAGTCGGGATGTCAGAGGAAAGATTTTCACATGGAGAGTGGTGAGTGCATGAAAAGCTCTGCCAGGAGTGATGGTAGAAGCAGATTCCTAGATCTATAAAATAGGATTGGTAAGGTGACCTCCTGTCCTGTACATTTGGCAAACTGCTAACGGATTGAATTATCTCAAAGATCAACCTTAACTTGGTGCACTGAGCAGTAATCCTAAATCGGGAAATACCCCCAGGTTTCTCCCCCTTTCCACCCTGTCACAAATTCATCTCTGTCAGATCTGAGACTCCCTTTGTTATCAAACATGAACTGAGGACAAGATAGAATTCTTGTGTCGCAAAGTTATATCTACACGCAGTGGCCACTCTATTGGATACATCTGTATACCTGCTCGACAATACAGATATCCAATCAGCCAATCATGTGACAGCAACTCCATCCATGAAAGCATGCAGATATGGTCAAGAGGTTCAGTTGTTGTTCAGTCCAAACATAAGAATGGGGAAGAAATGTGATCTAATTTACTTTGATTGTGGAATGATTATTGATGCCAGACGGGGTGGTTTGAGTATCTCAGAAATTGTTGGTGTCCTGAGATTTTTATGCACACCAGTCTCTAAAGGTTACAGAGCATGGTGTAAAAAAAACAACAAAAAAAAATCCAGTGATCAGCAGTACTGTGGGTGAAAACATCTTGTTAATGAGAGAAGTCAGAGGAGAGTGGCCAGACTGGTTCGAGCTGACAGTAAGGCAAAAGTAACTCAACGAACCACACGATACAGCAGTGGTGTGCAGGGGAGCATCTCGGAATGTTTGGTTGAACCTTGAATTGGATGGACTTCAGCAGCAGAAGACCATGAAAATACACTAGGTGGCCAACTTATTAGGTACAGAAGGTAGCTAATAAAGTGGCCACTGTGTGTATGCACTTCTAAAAATTGCTTACATTGTATTTACTTGCAACTAGTTGTAGAAGTTAAATATTTTTCTTTTATATTAATGTCTTCATTTTGAAAAAACTACTTGTTAAAATGAGGGAGACCCTTAATGGTGTAGATGAATGAAAGGAAACCTGTTTAATCTGATTTATATTTAATTTTGATTGCTCACATTTCTAAAGATAGAAGGTTATAGCTGTGTCTTATTCTATTCTTAGAGAAAATAACAATGATATTACTTTGACAGCTGTGTGCTAGGCTATGGGCCAAGGTGCAGAGACAATCGACTCCAGCACCAAATTTTGTTGCAGATGGCCTTAACAGCTCTTCACCCAAGTCTGAAGCTTTGAAGGAATACTTATCTTGAAGGGACCATAATTAATTCAGATCAGATATATTCTGTCAGGCTACAAGGATCAAGGATCAAACAACACGTTATTCACCAAATACATCTACAAGTATTAGAAATTTGCTGTGGTGAGTTGGTCACAGTGCAATATACAACAAAAAGAGCAGCATTCAACAATGATAAAGAATAAAGAATTATATAATGATAGGTTAGAGGTTAAAGGCTGGATGTGGAATAAAATGTACATAAATACATACATACCAGCACATACATAGTTACACTGTAAACAGCTTAATAAAATGTGCTTTAAAGTGTTTACAGTGCAGTGGGGTGGGCTAATTACAACAGTAGATCAGATTAATTGCCTGCATGAGGAAACTTTTAAGATGGTGTGAAGTTTTTGTTTTAATAGCACTTTCACAGTTTCCAGAAGGGAGCTTTTGGAAAAGGCACTTTGCTGGATAGGTAGAGTGCACAATGATTTTACAATATACTTTTTGCATGCCATACTTAAGCATTCCATTTGCAATTGGATACCAAATTGCTGGAGACCAAACTTGACTGAAATACAGTCTGCAGATGCTGGAAATCCAGAACAGGACACACCGAACGCTGGAGGAGCTCAGCAGGTCAGCAGCATCTATGGAAAGGTACAAACTATTGATGTTTTGGGCTGAGACCCTTCATCAGACATCATCTGTGAGTCCTGGGTTAATTAAAGCCTGGAGGTTGATCAGTATCCAGATCGAAGCCAATGTTCGATCCAAAGACTAGATTGAAGCCCAAAGGTCAATTGGAGGTCCAAATCTGAGCCTGAAGTTCAATTGGATATCTATATCAAAGTCCGATGTTCAATTGGAGGTCTGGATTGAAGCCCAGATCAAATCCCGAAGATCGATTAGAAGACCAAAGGTGGAGGCACAATGATGGGAGCCCCAGTCTGCAGACCTCTGTGAGCCCACTGGGGAAGTTGGGAACCAATATCAAGTCAATGAGTCCATGGGAGATTTAGGAAGATGGCCTATCCAGGGGTTAAAGGACTGTGTATGTGGGTGCAGGCTTGTTTCACTGTTGTCGCTTTATCGTTTGCTGTGGTCTATTGTGTTGCCCCCAGGATATCCTTAGGTTGTGTTTGTTGTTAGCACAAACGACACATTTCACTTTATGTTTCAGTGTACACATGATAAATAAATCTGAATTAGGACTGACTGCCATTGCACTGTGAGAACCAGGATATGTTGTAAGTGCAAGTGACTTTTCTAATGACTTGAAATACACTCAGTGATTAAATAATTATAAGATTTATGCACCTTTAACAAATTGCAAAAAGAACTATATTGAACCAGGACTCCCATCTGTAAACTGAAACTGATTTGAGCTTCACTGTTGGCAACACCTTTCAGAGGTTCATAACTGGGAAAATGTTGCTCCCAGCCAGCTGAAAGCTCTAAAGTTCCAGGCTTTGACAAGCTGGATGTGTGTCCTGCTGAGTTGAATAAGGCAAAGGAAAATCGCTTGCTTAATGTAACAAAAAACTCACTGGGAGTCTGTAATAGTATGATTCATTTGAAAGGGCTTGGCTGACAATTCATCTTGGAAAATAGTGCAAAATAGATTATGAGGATAAAGATCAGCTTTATTTGTCATATGTACACTGAAACACACAGTGAAATGTGGCATTTGATCAAATCAAATCAGTGAGGATGTGCTGGGGCAGACTGCACATGTGACACTTCCGGCGCCAGCATAGCATGCCAACAGCTTACTAACCCTAACCTGTATGTCTTTGGAATGTGGGAAGAAACAGGAGCATGCAGAGGAAAACCAAATGGTCATGGTGAGAACATACAAACTCCTTTCTGACAGCGAGGAGTTGCTGACACTGTAATAGCATTATGCTAACCACTGCATAAGGTGCTCACCCTTTGTAGTGGTTGCTAGAAGTTACCACAATTGTCTCAAGAGTAAGTGTATTGGTGTTGCTTTATTATTGTCACATGTATCTGCTGAACCAGCAATCAAATTTCAAGTATATATTTAGTTACATGTAAATTATATATTTTTGTCACATGTGTTGAGGTACTGTACAGTGTAAAAGTTGTCTTTCATACTATTCATGCTGATCAATTTGGTATAAGTACATTGCGGTAGAACAAGGTAAAACAAGAACAGAATGCAGAATAAAGTATCACAATTACAGAGAAAATGCAGTCAATTAGACAATGTGATGCAAAGTCATAATGAGGTAGATTATGAGGTCAAAACTCCATTATATCATACTATGGAACTGTTCAGTAGTCTGATGACAGCAAGGTAGAAGCTGTCCTTGAGCCTGGCAGTGCATGCTTTCAGGCTTTTGTATCTTCTGTTCGATTGGAGGGAGAGAAGAAAGAATATTCAGTGTAGGTAGGGTCTTTGATCATATGGCTGCTTTTCCAAGGCAGTGAGAGGAGTACGGCAGGGAGGCTGATCTCCATGATGTGCTGAAGTGCTGACTCTTATCGATGCACCATAGAAAGTATTACGTCTGGATGCATAACAGCTTGGTATGGCAACTGCTCTGCACGTGACTGCAAGAAATTGCAGAGAGTTGTGGATACAGCTCAGCACATCACAGAAACCAGTCCCTCCATGGACTCTGTATATGCTCTCTGCACATTACCAATGCATCATGTCACCTGAGCAGACCTAGTCTCCACCCTGTCCCTTTACCAACACTCCTCAGCTTGGTGTTACACTTTCCCAGTTCTGACAAACAGTCTTCGACCTGAAGTTTATACTCTGTTTTTCTCCTCAGGCACTGCCTGGCCTGCTGAGCATTTCCAAAACTTCCTGCTTAAAATTTCAGATTTCAGCATCTGTAGTTTTTCTTTGTTTTCAGTGATGGTGTTGGCTATTCTCTGGTGACTCACCAAGTTGATGATTCTTCTTGCATGAATATATTCAAAACAAGTACCAGCAGACTATTTAACCATTGAAGCAAGATCCAAATTTCAGCTGGCATTGTCCATTCAGAAAGGATCAAAAAGGGTGAACAACAAATATACACTCTGTGGCCACTTTATTAGGTGCAGGAGTAGAACCTGGTGTGGTCATCTGCTGCTGCAGTCCATTGACTTCAAGGATTCAAAGTGTTGTGCATTCAGAGATGTAATGCAACAATTTAAGTTAATGTCACCTTCCTGTCAATTTGAACCAGTCTGGCCATTCTCCTCTGACCCCCCCTCATTAACAAGACATTTGCGCCCACAGAACTGCCACTGATTGGATTTTTTTTTGTTTGTTTTGCACCATTCTCTACAAACTCTAGGGACTGTTGTGCATGAAAATCCCAGGAGATCTCCATTTCCTGAGATACTTAAACCACCCCATCTGGCACCAACAATCATTCCATAGTCAAAGTCACTTAGACCACGCTTCTTTCCCATACTGATGTTAGGTTGAACAACAACTGAACCTCTTGACCATATCAGCATGCTTTATGTATTGAGTTGCTGCCACGTGATTGGCTGATTAGATATTTGCATTAACAAACAAGTGTACAGATGCACCTACTGAATTGATCATGAAGTATAAGCCAAGCTTTTTCTTTCCTGCTCTTTGATGTGCTTTCAGAAAAATAACTCATGTCTGAACAGGGAGGCTAAAACCCAGACTTGCCAACACACAATACCACACAGCCTGTGGCAGAGTCTAGCTGAAGACTGACAAACAGAACAAGTCGCTCCACTCCCCTTCCACCCACATAAATATTTCTTCCCATATAAATTCTGTCAACCACAAATAGGAGACAACCTAATCTCTGTTGTGTTAAGTGTTGTAAGTCAAAGACAGGATAAAAGCAAAAGAGAGGGTGTATCATATAGTCAGAAGTTAAAGGAATGAAAAGCTTTTAATAACCAACAGAAGGCAATTAAAAACTTTAAGGAAAAAAAGATGAAATATGATGGTAAGCTCTTCCAAGAGGATCACAACCTTATTGTAGTGTTTGGTGGCTGACATGCCACAATGACCTGGAGAGCTATGTTGGCTGGAGTCAAGGCCATGTGCTTTGGCTCTTGGTAGTGTCACCCATGCCAAACAGGTCAAAGAGTAGAGGCCAGACTATGACAGTCCAACTGTTCTCCAGGTTTGAGGGTTCAGTTCAGGGCTAACAATCATGACTGGTCAAAAAACAAAAGTCACGGAGACAGCAATGAAGAACAGAGATGGAGGATCTTCATTGCTGCCCCCTAAACATCAGTGGCAAAATGGGCAGTGAGTAACAAGGTAAGCTAGCCAATAATATCAAAGAGGATACCAAAAGTTTTTAGCAAATATATAAAGAGTAAAAGAGAAGTGAGAGTGAATATTGGATTGTTGGAAAGTGATGCTAGAGAGGTAGTAATGGGGGACAAAAAAATGGCAGACCAATTTAGTAAGTATTTTGTGTCAGTCTTCACTGTGGAAAACACTAGTAGTATGCCAGAAATTCAGGAGTGTTGGGGGGCAGAAATAAGTGTGCAGTAGTTGCTATTACTAAGGAGAAGCTGCTCGGGAAGTTGAAAGGTCTGAAGGTAGACAAATCACGTGGACCAGTTGGACTATACCCCAGGGTTCTGAAAGAGGTAGCTGAATAGCTTATGGAGGCATTAGTAATGATCTTTCAAAAACCACTATTCCAAATGGTTCTGGGAGAATGGAAAATAGCAAATATCACTCCACTTTTTAAGAAGGGAGGGGGGCAATAGAAAGGAGATTATAGGCCAATTAGCCTGACTACAGTGGTTGGGAAGATGTTGGAGTCCATTACTAAGGATGAGGTTTCGGGGAACTTGGAGGTGAATGATAAAGTAGGCCAAAGTCAGCATGGTTTCCATAAAGGAAAATCTTGCTCAGCAAATCTGTTGGAATTCTTTGAAGAAATAACAGGTAGGAGAGACAAGCAAAGTCAGTGGATGTTATTTACTTGGATTTTCAGAAGGCCTTTAACAAGGGGCTGTACATCAGGCTTCTTAACAAGATAAGAGCCATGGTCTTACAGGAAAGATAGTAGCATGGAGAGAAGACTGGCTGACTGGCAGGAGGCAGAGTCAGAATAAAGGGGCCTATTCTGGTTGGCTGCCACTGACTAGTGGAGTTCCACAGAGGCCGGTATTGAGACGGCTTGTTTTCACATTATATTTCAGTGGTTTGGATGACAGAATTGATAGCTTTGTGGCCAGATTTGCAAACAATATAAAGACAGGTGGAGGGGCAGGGAGTCTGCCGAAGGACCTGGACAGTTTGACAGAATGGGCAAAGATCTGACAGATGGAATATGGTGTAGGGAACTGCATGGTTATGCACTTTAGTGGAAGGAATAAAGGTGTGGACTGTTTTCCAAATAGGGAGAAAATTAAAAAATCGGAGATGCAAGGTGACTTAGGCGTCCTTGTGCAGGATTCCCTAAAGGTTAACTTGCAGGTTGAGTCAGTGGTAAGGAAGGTAAATGCAACATTAACGTTCATTTTGAGAAGACTAGAATATAAGAGCAAGGATGTGATGCTTAGGCTTTTTAAAGCATTGTTGAGACCATATTTGAAGTATTCTGAGTAGTTTTGGGCCCCTTATCTAAGAAAAGATGTGTTGGCATTGGAGAGGGTCTAGGAGAGGTTCACAAGAATAATTCCAGAAATGAAAGAAATATGAGGAGCTTTGATATGTCTGGACATACTCACTGGACTTTAGTAGAAAGAGGGAGGTATCTCATTGAAATATATCGTATATTGAAGGGCCTAGATAGTGTGGATGTGGAGAGGTTGCTTTATAATGGGGGAGTGTAGGACCAGAGGGCACAGCCTCAGAATAGAAGGATGTCCAGTAGAACAGAGATGAGGAAGAATTTCTTTAACCAGAAGCTGGTGAATCTGTGGCAGTGGAGATTGAGTCACTGGGTATACTTAAAGCAGAACTTAATAGGTTCTTGATTAATAAGGAAAAAAGGCAGGAGAATGAGGTTAAGAGGGATAATAAATCAGCCATGATTGAATGGCAGAGCAGACTCAGTGGGCCAAATGGCTTAATTCTGCTCTTATGTCTTATGGTCTTATGTTACTTTCCTAATTGTCTTTATTGTGATATGATTTGAGAAAGATATCTGCTCCATTTATATTGGGCCATAGTAAGACAACATTTGAACCATTGTGCACAATTGTGGTCTCCCTATCTAAAGAGATACTTGTGAAAGAGGGTGTAGTTAACCAGACTGATTGTAAGGATATAAAGGGTAGACTCTTGTACTCTCTTAGTGATGTTCTCACTGAAATTATAAGGGGCTTGAGGCACTGTTCTTTAGTTCAGGCTCTCTACTGTTGCCACAGAACAATAAAATTCACCTCGTATAAGTCAGTGATAATAAATCTGTGTCTGATTCTGCTTCTGCTTCTGCTTCTGGCATGGTAATTGTAGAGTTGATGTTTCCTCTGAGTAAGTATAAACCATTCAGTTCAGAATCAGAATCAAGATCAGGTTTGCAGCTGCAGTTGTCAACTCATGGCGATCCTATGAATAGTTGTCCATAGGGTTTTTGTGGCAAGATAGAAGTAGATTGCCAGGCCTTTCTTCCACACAAATGAAGCTGCTGTGCAGGTTGGGACCCGGCCGCATTCAAACTCGGGACCATCTGCCTCTACTGTTGCCACTACACCACTGGCCAGCCCACGATGTAACAAGAGAAAACATTGCAATGCATAATAATAAAAAACTAACAATTACAACGATAAACAAATAAATAAATATTTTTCCAATTAAATAAGTAGTGCAACAAATACTTAGGCAGTATTTATCGGCAGCTTCATGGACCATTCAGAAATCTGATGACGGAGTGTAGAAGCAGATTCTGAAGCATTGAGTGTGTGTCTTCAAGCTCCTGTACTACTTCCTTGATAGTGGCAATAGAAGAGGGCGTGGCCTGGGTGACAGGGTCATTAATCATGGATGCCGACGTTTATGGGACACAGCCATATGAAGGTGTCCTGGATGATGATACTGAGGAAGCTCATGTCCATGATGGAGCTGGCTGAGTTTACAACTTTCTGCAGCCTTTTTGCAAACCTGTGCAGTAGCCCCTCCATACCAGTCAGTGATGCAACCAGTTAGAATGCTCTCCATGCAAATATATTCATTTTTACAGCATTGACTCTACCTACTAATGTTATTGGTAGCATCATCCATTTATCAAGATCTTCTTGAATTTTTTTCAATAATGGTAAATAATTTAATTTATATAAATTCTTTATATCGTTATAACTCTTATACCTAAATACTTTATACCATTTATCGGCCATCTAAATTGAGTTACTAGTTGACATTAAGTATAATCTATATATATTCATATAATGAATATATTTCCTAGATTACAGTATTTATTCCAAACACTACCAATACAACTGCTGCAGAAGTTTTTTCAAGATTTAAATAAATGTGTGAGGAAGTTTCTTTGAAAAGGTAAGACGTCAAGAATATTGTTGGAAAAATTGACATGTAAATTTGACCTAGGAGGGTTATACCTCCCAAACTTTAAGAATTATTATAAAGCAAATCAACTTAGATTTATTGCATCTTTTTTTTGATGAAGATAAACCGGCATGGATTAGAATAGAGTTAGATAAGATAGGAGAAAATATATCAGAAGATTTTATATCTAAATGGATACAGGAAAATAAAGAATCTCTTATATTAAAACATTTGATTGATTTATGGAACAAGACAAATGTTGATGATGAGATAAAGAAATCTTTATTAGCAAAGAGACCTCTAATTCAAAATAGACTCATTCCATTTACAATGGATAACCAACTTCTATATAACTGGTTTCAAAAAGGGATTAGATATATAGGAGATTGTTTTGAAGGAGGTATATTGATGTTGTTTGATCAATTAAAGAATAAATATAAAATATCAAATAACACTCTTTTCTGTTATTTCCAATTAAGGGCTTATTTAAGAGATAAACTAGGTCAAACAATGTTAATGCCGAAACCTAATGAAATAGAAACTTTAATTCAAAGAGGAAAAATTTTTTAAATTACTTCTTGTATGTATAATTTGATTCAAAAACAGACAATTAAACTAGGAATTCATAAGTCAAGACAAAAATGGGAAACTGATTTGAATATTAAAATTGATGAAACAAATTGGTCAAGACTATGTCTTGGCAGTATGACAAATACAACAAATGTCTGACTTAGATTAGTACAATACAATTTTTTACATCACTTATATATTACACCACAAAAAATAAATAGATTAAACCCAAATTTATCTGATCAATGTTTTCGATGTAATCAAGAAATTGGTACTTTTTTACACTCTATTTGGTCTTGTTTTAAAATTCAACCTTTTTGGATAAATTTAAGAGTTTTATTGGAACAAATTATTGGAACACAACTTCCACATAACCCAATATTATTTTTACTAGGTGATATTGAAGGGATAAAACCGAAACCTAAATTGAACAAATATCAGAAAGAATTCATAAAAATTGCATTGGCAGTAGCCAAAAAGACTATTGCAGTTACTTGGAAATCAGATTCATACTTAAGTATGGATCGTTGGAATAATGAAATTTTTAGCTGCATTCCACTTGAAAAATTTACTTATAATTTAAGAAATAAAAATGACATCTTTCTGAAAATTTGGCACCCTTACTTACAAAAGATAGGATTAAATATATAGGTGCTTCGAAGATAAAGTTATTAGTCATCTGGGGAAAGAAATAAATACATATATTAAAGCTATTTTGAATTCCATGGAGCATGTGGGGATCTTCTGATATCCAGGCAGTCTTTTTTCTTTCTTTCCTTTTTTTTAGACAGAGATGTTAAGGGGGGAAGGGTTAAGGGGAGGGAGGGCTGATATCGTATCATATTATTCTATTCATTCTATGTAACTATCTTAAAAAATTGAATAAAAAAAAGAATGCTCTCCATGCTAGAAATTTTCAAGAGTCTGGTGACAGGAAGAAACAGAAATTGTCACAGTTCATTACTAAGTGGACTGCAGAGACTCAGTCACTGTGAGATCAATAAATGGTTTTGATATTAAAACTTGCAGATGGTGTGAAGGTTGTGGCGTTGTGAAATTTAAAAGATTTTACAAAAGGACATTGACAGGATGTAGAGCTGGGCTGAGGTGTGGCAGATGGAGTTCAACTAAGAAAGGTGTGAAGTAATTCACTTTGGATTTTGAAGGCAGAATACAGGGTTAATGGCAAGATTATAAGTGGTATGGAAGAACAGAGGGATCTTGGGCTCCACATCCATGGATTCCTCAAAGTGGCCGTGCAAGTTCTAAAGGTTGTTAAGAAGCTGTTTGGTATGCTGGCCTTCATTAGTCAGGGAACTGAGTTCAAGAGCATGAGGTAATGCAGCGGCTCTATAAAACCCCGGTTGTTAGACCACACTTCGAATATTGTGTTCAGTCTGGTTGCCTCTTTAGAGAAAGCATGTGGAAACTTTAGAGAAAGTGTGGAGGAGATTTACTAGGATGATACCTGGATTGGAGAGCACGTTTGATGAGCTAGGGCTTTTCTCTTCAGAGCGAAGGAGGATGAGAGGTGACTTGATAGACGTGTACAAGGTGATAAGATACAAAAGTGTCAGAGACACTTTTCCCCGGGTGGAAATGGCTGATATAAGTTGATTAGAGGAAAGTATAGGAGGGAATGTCAGAGGTAGGGTTTTTACACACAGATTGTTGTGGGTGTGTGGAACGCCCTGCCAGACATTAGTAGAGGCAGATACACTACCACACAGAGACAATTAAGAGAGTCTTACATGGGCACATGGATGAAAAAAAAATGTGGTGCTATGTGGGAGGGAAGAGTTAGATTGAGCTTGGAGTAAGTGTAAGGGTCGGCAGAGTATCATGAGCTGAAGGGCCTGCACTATTCTGCATTCTACAGGGAATCTATAAAGGAAGTAGGGTTAGTTCAGAAGAGTGCAATGGTTAACCATGATCACATAGGTGCTAGCTAATGAAAGAGTCTGACAGAAATTCCCTCAGGATAAAGGGGCTATTGAGCTTCCTCTGTCATTCAGGTAAATGAGAAAGTGTAAGATCTTAATGTGGTAGGCAGTGAGGTCAAACGTCCATCTTATCATACAAGAGGTCTGTTCAAGGGTCTGGACTTCTACTTGCCTGGTTTCCCTCTTTACACAACCATGGCAGGAAGTTTGAAGCTTCCACATCAGAATAATTCCCCTAAACATCCTGACAGGGAAGTGACAGCAGTCGGTGAGATCATCATTGTAATTCCTAGTAAATTCCTGCCTATTTGGAGTAGGAGTTACTCCATGGCTTTGTACACTAGGTCCAGAATATATTGACCTTTCAACATTGTCTTTCAAATCCGAAATTCAGCTATTAGATCCACTTTCCACATGTGGTTGAAGATGAGTTTGGACCCCACATCTTCTGATCATCACGTTGTGCTGCTATTACAGTTCAATTCCAGAGCCATCTGTAAGGAGTTTGTATCTTCCTCACCATGACCATATGGGCTTTCTCTGAGTGCCCCAGTTTCCACCCAGTCCAAAGACGTACAGGTTAGTAGGTTAATTGGCCATTCTAAATTCTTCTGTGATTGGCTGGGTTTAAATAGGTGGATTGCTAGGCAGCACAGCTTGTTGGGCTGGAAGGGCCTGTTCCACACTGTATCTCTAAATAAATAACTAAGAGAGGAAAATATCAAAATAGTCATTGATGATTAGAAAAATGTTTGCAAATGAATCCTCATACTGAAAATAAATGCCCCTGTAAATTGTTATTAGGTCTCCTAAGTTCAATAAACATCAGAAACTCATAAAAAGTTGTTGATAGCCCCCCTGGTGAACATCAAATAACTATAATCTTCGTAGGCAGAGACAACATAAAACATTGAGTTAGATGAAAATCTATACACCATCTGGTGACACAGATGTGAACAGTATTTTACATGTCAGAAGATCTCAGGCCTGCCTTTTATCACTTGTTTTTTATTTTGTTCTCGTTTCTATCAAGGGTAGTGAGTAAGCAGAATGACCAGCATTGATGCACGTTGCATCACATTCCCCCGAGATGTCTGAAAGGATTGCCTCTAATTAATGAAGTTTGACTTTTTGTAATTGGTGATCCCTTGAGATATGCAGCAGTTTTTTTTTATTTGCGTAGTGGGGACCAGGAAAAAACTGAAAAGAATAACACACACAAGATGCCAGAGGAACTCAGCAGGTCAGCTGGCATCTATGGGGGGGCATAAACAGTTAATCTTCATCAGAACTGGAAACAAAAGGGGAAGAAGCCAGAATAAGGTGGTGGGTGGACAGGAGAGGTACAAGCTGGTAGATTATAGGTGAGGGGGGTAGTGGGTGGGTGGAGGGGGAGGATGAAGTGAGAGGGTGGAAGGTGACAGGTAAAATAGGTAAAGGGCTGAAGCAAAAGGAATGGACCATAGGAGAAAGGAAAGGAGGAGGGGTACCAGAGGGGAGTGTTGGACAGGTAAAGAGAAGGGGTGAGAGAGGAACCAGAATAGGGAATGGAAACATATAGAAAGGGTAGAGGGAAAAGTTAACAGATGTTAGCAAAATCAATGTTCATGTCATCAGGTTGGAGGCTACCTGTATGGAGTATAAGGTGTGGCTCCTCCAACCTCAGTGTGGCCTGAGGTAAATGCAGTGTCCAGTTAATATAGACACTAAAATATAGTTACATTAATAACAATAGTCATTAATAATATGTTATATTTATAATAATCAGTAAAAGTAATAACAAGAAGAACCCTGATCCAGTTTTAGAGTCCTACAAATTATATTCTGACTGATTCATTATTACAGATAGGACGATCCATAATAACCATCTGGATATAGTAATACATGATAAACATGCAAGAAAACTTACTTAACATATCTAGCCATTCAAGACACACAAACATACAGAAATCAGTAAGTGAAAAACACCAGAAGTATGCTGAATTAAAAAAGAAAATTGTATTTGTGTAAATCTCCAGAAAGCCACAAATCTAAATATGACTAGAATAGTCCAGAAGTTCCTAGCAATTTTGAAATAGGTTTTCTTAGCTATGCCTGTACCTCAGGTTTTACCAGCTTGAG
The DNA here is from genome assembly GCF_030144855.1 of Hypanus sabinus. Classification (NCBI taxonomy): domain Eukaryota; kingdom Metazoa; phylum Chordata; class Chondrichthyes; order Myliobatiformes; family Dasyatidae; genus Hypanus; species Hypanus sabinus. Next base: position 5,210,350 of record NC_082725.1, on the reverse strand, counting down.
CTGAGAAAAAAATAAAAGACAACAATAATAATCAGAATCAGGTTTATTATCACTGGCATGTGCCGTGAAATTTGTTAACTTAGCAGCAGCAGTTCAATGCAATACATAGTATAGAAGAAAATAAATCAATCAATCAATCAATTACAGTATCAGCAATCAACACGGGTTCAATGTCCATTTAGGAATTGGATGGCAGAGGGGAAGAAGCTGTTCCTGAATCGCTGAGTGTGTGCCTTCAGGCTTCTGTACCTCCTACCTGATGGTAACAGTGAGAAAAGGGCATGACCTGGGTGCTGGAGGTCCTTAATGCTGCCTTTCTGAGACACTGCTTCTTGAAGATGTGCTGGGTACTTTTTAGGCTAGTGCCCAAGATGGAACCGATTAAATTTACGATCCTCTGCAACTTCTTTCGGTCTTGTGCAGACAGTTATGCAGCCTGTCAGAACGCTTTCCACAGTACATCTATAGAAGTTTGTGAGTGTTTTTGATGACACACAAAATATCTTCAAACTCCTGAAACATCAATGGTAGGGAGGGCTTTACCCATGATGGACTGGGCCGTATCCACTATATTTTGTAAGATTTTTCATTCAAAGGCACTGGTGCTTCCATGCCAGGTTGGAATGCAGCTAGTCAATATACTCTCCACTACAGTACACATCTATAGAAGTTTGTCAAAGATGTCATGCTGAATCTTCACAAATTCCTAAGAATGTAGAGGTGCTTCTGTGCTTTCTTCATAATTGCACTCACAAGCAGGGCCCAGGACAGGTTCTCCAAAATGATAACACTGAGGAATTTGAAGTTGCAAACCATCTCAATCTCTGATCCTCCGATGAGGACTGACTCGTGGACCTCAGGTTTCCCCCTCATGAGGTCAATAATCAGCTCCTTGTTCTTGCTGACATTGAGTAAGAGGTTGTGATTGTGGCACAACAGAGTCAAATTTTCAATCTCCCCCCTAGATGCTGATTTGTCACCACCTTTTATTCAGCCTACAACAATGATGTCATCAAAAAATTGGAAAATGACTTTGGAGCTGTGCTTAGCCACACAGTCATAAGTGAAAAGCGAGTAGGACGGGGGCTAAGCACACAGCCTTGTGGTGCACCTGTGCTGATGGAGATGGTGGAGAAGATATTGTTGCCAATTCAAACTGACTGGGGTCTGAAAGTCTGGAAACAGATGATCCAATTGTTCAAAGATGTTTTGAGGCCAAGGTCTTGGAGCTTCTTGATTAGTTTTGAGGGGTGATGGTATTGAATGCCAAGCTGTAATCGATAAAGAGCATCCTGATGTATACATCTTTGCAGTCCAGATGTTCCAGTGTTGAGTGAAGAGCCAATGAGAATACATCTACTGTGGACCTGTTGCTCCAGTGGACTAATTGAACAGTCTCATGTCATTTCTCAGGCAGGAGTTGATTTGTTATATCACCAACTTCTCGAAACACTTCATCACTGTGGATGTAATTACTACTGGACAATAATCATTGGGGTAGGTAATCACATTCTTCTTAGGCACACAGTGAAATGTGTCATTTGTGTTAGCAACCAACACACACAACAGTCTGCAGGTGTTGCAACATGTTCATGCTCACAATGCTTGGTAGAACAATACAGAACACTACAAGTGGTCAAACAGGTCCCAGTCCTCCTTCTCAGTCCATATGCATACACAGTCCTTTAACCCAGAACAAACATGGATTTAGAGGACTATCAATCTGTTGTTGGTCTTGGCTTGCTTTGTCATGTAGACCATGACTTTAGACAATAGATGGCCATTCTAGTCATGGTTAGAAGGTTATGCTGGCAATGAGAATCATAGAGTTATGCAGTGGTCCAGCACAGTAACAGGCCCTTTGGCCTAACTGGCCCATGCTAACCACAGCATCCTCCCTGCTAGTCCCAGTTGCTTGTGTTCTTCCCATTTTCCTCCAATCCTCTTCCGTCATGCATCTTTCCAAATTCCTCCTGATGTTGCAACTGTACCTGTCTTGACCACTTCCTCTAGCAGCTTATTCCAGATGCTTATCACCCTCTCTGTGAAGAAGTAACCTCTCAGATTGCTTTTAAACCCTTCCCCTCTTGTCTTGTATTTGTGCTATCTGGAGGGGTCAAGAGGAGACCTGCTTCAAGGTGGAAGAGCATCACCTTATATTCCATCTGGGTAGTTTCCAACCTGATGGCATGAATATCGATTTCGCCAGTAAAAAACATTCCCTCCCCCTGCCCTATTCTATACCCCACTCTGGCCTTTTACCTCTTCTCTCCTAACCATCATTTTCCCCTGGGTCCACCCCTCCTTCCCTGTCTCCCATGGTCCACTCTCCTCTCCTATCATCTACAGCCCTTTAGCTTTCCCACCCACCTGGCTTTACCTATCACCTATCCTCCTTCCCCTCACCCCACCTCTTTATTCTGGCATCTCCCCCCTTCCTTTCCAGTCCTGAAGAAGGGTCTCATTTCCATAGATGCTGCCTGACCTGCTGAGTTCCTCCAGCATTTTTTGTGTGAGGCTTTTGTTGTGTTTTTGAGAAAGAATGATTCAGACATGCACACCAGTGTCAGATAACTGAGGCTTCCAGATTATGATAAAGGGCTGGTCTACTTGTTGTTCCTCCCCCCTCCACTTTATGCCAGTCACTGGAGGTCTGAATCTGGTCCTGCTGAACGTCCAAGTGATGCAGCCAGGCAGGGCACCCAGGGAGGTGAGGGAACACAACTGTCAGGCTAATCTGTGATCTAGATGGAATTGAACTAATCTGCAACTACCTGCATTACTCAAAGAGGAAACTGGAACCACAGACCAGTTAGCAGGAAAACTGCTGTGACTACAAGAAGCTGATGAGACATAAGTTACTGTGTTAACAAGAAATACTGTAAGCCAGTCATTGTAATTCGAAGTACATTTATTATCAAAGTTCTTATGCAGTATATAACCCTGAGATTCGTCATCCCACAGACTGCCACAAAACAAAACAAACCATGAAACCTATTCAAAGAAAAACAACAAATCCCCAATGTACAAAAACAAGAACAGGCTGTGCATACAGCAAAAAAAAAGAGCAAAACACACAGATATAGAACACCAACCATAAAGTCAATTAAACAGTCCAAGAATGCTCAATTTCAGCTCAGTTCAGTTCAAACAAGCATATTGAATATACTAATCAATATGTTTGTTTCTATCTTGTTTACCTGAGGAACTTTCCCACAGAATGGAAACAGGCCTCCTCACCATGGACGCTGTGCCTCACTAAAGCAGTCATCATAATGTCAGCAGCCCAAATACTCTCACCACTCCACTTTCCGATCAGGAAATTCCCTCTATTCCCCTCTCCCATCCGAAAATTCCCTCGACTCCCCTCTCCCATCAGGATATTCCCTCTACTCTCCTCTCCCATCAGGATATTCCCTCAACTCCTCTCTCCCATCGGGATATTCCCTCGATTCCCCTCTCCCATCGGGATATTCTCTCTACTCCCATCGGGATATTCTCTCTACTCCCATCTCCCGTCGGGATATTCCCTCTACTCCCCTCTCCCGTCGGGATATTCCCTCGACTCCCCTCTCCCATCGGGATATTGTCTCTACTCCCCTCTCCCATCGAGATATTCCCTCTACTCCTCTCTCCCATCAGGCAGCAGATACTAAACCCTGAGAACTTGTACCACCATATTCAAGGACAGCAGCTACTCCACAGTTTTAAGGCAATGGGACTATTTCACCTCATATATGTCAGAGATAGCAAACCTATATCTGATGTTCCTCAGCCCTGTTTCTGCCTGATTTTGAAACCTGATGTAGTCATTCAATAAATCATATTGAAGTAATCTGTAAATATTTCAGCTGTGTAATTGAATCAGAAAACCATGAACAATAACAACAATTTTACTACCTTAATACAGTCTGATTTTTCTCTGAAACTTTCTGCCCATTATCTGCTCTCTTCTGGCATCTGTCCAATACATTTGCACAAACCACCCTGGTAAACTACCACCAGCCAAGTTGAGACTAGTTCAGTGATGCAGAGTTTGGGATAATGACAGGAAATCTCAGACAGAAATATGCTTTAAGCTAAGTTTTAGACTGAAATAATACATATAAATTCTTAATATATTTCATATTATAATTTTTACATTTGAATTTTACTGTTAGAATCAGAATCTGGTTTATTATCACCGGCATGTGTTGTGAAATTTGCCAACTTAGCAGCAGCAGTTCAATGCAATGCAAATAATATAGAAGAAGAAAAAATAAATAAATAAGTAAAATGATTACAGTATACATATATTAAAAAGACTAAAAATCATGCAAAAAAACAGAAACAATATATATTAAAAAATGAGGTAGTGTTCACGGGTTCAATGTCCATTTAGGAATCAGATGGCAGAGGGGAAGAAGCTGTTCCTGAATCGCTGAGTGTGTGCCTTCAGGCTTCTGTACCTCCTACCTGATGGTAACAGCGAGAAAAGGGCATGACCTTGGTGCTGGAGATCCTTAATAATGGATGCTGCCTTTCTGAAACACTGCTCTTTGAAGGTGTCGTGGGTATTTTGTAGGCTAGTACCCAAGATGGTGCTGACTAAATTTACAACCCTCTGCAGCTTCTTTCAGTCCTGTGCAGTAGCCCCCCACCCTCCCTACCAGACAGTAATGCAGCCTGTCAGAATGCTCTCTACGGTACATCTATAGAAGTTTTTGAGTGTATTTGTTGGCATATCAAATCTCTTCAAACTCTTAATGAAGGATAGTTGCTGTCTTGCCTTCTTTATAACTGCATCGATGTGTTAGGACCAGGTTAGATCCTCAGAGATCTTGACATCCAGGTACTTGAGACTACTCACTCTCTCCAGGTTCTGCAACTTCTCAATCAGGGTTGTGGGAATGATAGTGTTAAATGCTGAGCTATAATCAATGAACAGCATCCAGATATAGGTGTTTGTACTGTCCAGTTGGTCTAAGGCCATGTGAAGAATCATTGAGATTGGATCTGCCATTGATATATTGTGGCAACAGAAAAATTGCAATGTGTCCAGGTCCTTGCTGAGGCAGTCTAGTCATGACCAACCTCTCAAAGCATTTCATCACTGTAGATGTGAGTCCTACCAGACAATAGTCATTAAGGCAGCCCACATCATTATTCTTAGGTACTGGTATAATTGTTGCCTTTTTGAAGCAGGTGGAAACTTCTTCCAATAGCAGTGAGAAGTTGAAAATGTCCTCGAATATTCCCACCAATTGGTTGGCTCAAGTTTTCAGAGCCTTATCAGCTACTCCATCGGGGCATTCTGCCTTGCGAGGGTTCACCCTCTTTAAAGACAGCCTAACATTAGCCTCTGAGACAGAGTTCACAGGGTCACTGGGTGCAGCAGGGACATTCACAGCTGTAGTTATATTCTTCCTTTCAAAGCAGGCATAGAAGGCATTGAGTTCATCTGATATCCAATTAGACTGGCCCCAGATAACAGTGGCAAGTATCCTAAGTGATTGCATCATAACCAGATGTGGAAAAACCAATGCCCAGGAATGGAAAAGCCTACTGAAAGTGCTGGATACAGCCCACCCCACCATTGAGCATATCTACAAGGAGCGCTGCCACAAGAAAGCAGCATCCATCATCAAGAACTGTCACTATGCAGGCCACGCTCTCTTCTCACTGCTACCACTAGGAAGGAAGTACAGGTGCCTCAGGACTACAGTATCAGGTTCAGGAACAGTTATTACCCCTCAACCATCAGGCTCTTGAACCGGTATGGATAACTTCATTCACCTCAATGCTGAACTGATACCATAACATACAAACTCATTCTCATGGTCTCTACAGCTCACATTCTCAGTATTTACTTATTTGTGTGCTTGTTTTGGAATTCCACAGTTTGTCTTCTTATGCATATTGGTCGCCTGCCAGTCATTATTATGAAGTTTTTCATTGACTCTATTGTGTTTCTTTCTACTGTGAATGCCTACAAGAAAATGAATCTCCGGTTTGCATATGGTGCCATATGTGTACTTATGTACTTTGATAATAAATTTACTTTGAATGAAATTCCCTGGAGGTATTGGCACTTTTATTTAGTTTTTCATCATTTTGGCATAATTCATATATTCCTGTTCTGCAGCAAAATGTTGCTTTTATTTTAGATTCAAGATCAAAGAGCATAGACATTAGTTCTACTATATTTGAGACAAGCTCAAGAACAACAGAATTGCTTAATTCAAAGATGATCTAAAAATATGAAGTGGTTTCTTTGATTGCACACTTGCAAATATTCTTTCAGAAGACATTGAAAACTAGTGCTGCAGAAGGCTCTCTGCACAAAGTGCGTTTGCAAAAATTTGTTCATGCAAGTTTCTGCCCATATTGGGTTCATTTCCTGTGAACTGTTAACCCAACATGATGTACTAATTGCTGGCTTGAAAAATATCAGCCTCTTTGTCAGGGAAAACAGCAGACTGATTAGATAATATGTGCAATTCCACAAATCACTTAAGAACTGGCAACCATATGTTACATTCTTGAGTCAATTTAAAGACTGCATTAAGATTCCAAACATCCTTCACTCCTTGGCAACAAATAGAATTTATCCCACAAAGTGCCTTCACGCACCATTAAATAGCAAGCAAGAAATATAATGCCACTATGGTCTACTTGCAATCTCTATCTGGCCTGGGGCAACTTAAGGCCTAGTGTCATGCCATTTGAGTAGCCCCCTTCCACCCCAAGCCGAAAGAACTAAATCCCTACATAAGTGTTTCCTGCAACAGTTTATTCTTGTGGCCTCTATAAGTGCGATTGGCAATTTAATTACAATTAGTGCAGAATTATGGGTAGTTCACCTTAATGTATGAAATTAGGTCAGGAAGTCTCAAACCGGTTACTTGGTATAATTATGGCGACAAGTTAATAGCTTAAGAGAACGTGAACTTATTTTAAGATGGAACCCTTGCAATTATGTGAGGTGGATGTCTGTCACCATACTATCCTGGAATAGCCACAGCAACGCTCCAAGGCAACAATCTCAAACGGATGCTTAACCTACTAAAATAAGTTAAACAGAAAGTATTACCTTCAGCATCAGGTTTAATATCACCGGCATATTGTGAGAGTTATTGTTTTGCAGCAGTAGTACAGTTCAATACACAACAAAAAGCTATAAATTTCAATGAGAAATAACAACATACATTAAAAATTAAATTATATAAGTAATGCAAAAAGAGAGCGAAAAAAAGAAAAAAAATGTGAGACAGTGTACATGGGTTCATTGTCCATTCATAAATCTGATGATGGAGGGGAAGAAGCTGTTCCTAAATCATTGAGTGTGTTTCTTCAGGCTCCTGTACCTCCTCGTTGATGGTAGCAATGAGGAGAGGGCATGTCCTGGGTGATGGGGGTGATCTGCGGATGTGGAGCAGACTTGATGGGCCAAGTAGCATAATAGTGCTCCTATATCTTATGGACTTAATGAGAGATGCCATCTTTTTGGGGCATCACCTCACAAAATGCCAATAGAAAGCTGATAGAAGTGTTTAAAATCATGAGGAGAATAAATAAGGTGGTCAGTAATAATCTTTTCCCACAGGGTAGGGGATTCCAAAACCAGGGGGCCTATATTTAGGGTGAGAGGGGAAAGGTTTAAAAAAGAACCTGAGGGACAATTTTTGCACACAAGAGGGACACAAGTATATGGAACGAGCTGCCAGAGGAAGTGGTTGAGGTAGGTATCATTTAAGTAGCACTTAGATGAGTTCATGGAGGGGAGGGACTTGGATACTTGAATGGATATAGGCTGATCGCAGGAAATTGGGACTAGCTGGGTGGACAATGTGGTTGGTATGGATTGGTTGGATCTAAGAGCCTGTTTCCATGCTATATTGCTCTGTGACTCTGACTCTTGCTGATGAAAATTGATACAACTTCCAAATGGTAAGAGTCTATTCTCAGAATGTAGGCAAGTCCGGCATCAACATTCCCCTCTTTTTCTTCAAGAGGATGTTTGTTTAGGATTGTTGTATTCTGTGAAAAGCAAAAAAAAAAACAAGGACCTTTCACCTTATAAAACTATATGGTTTTGTACATATAAAATGTAAAAATAAAATACATGTAGTGAAATGTAAGGTTTTAGAGATATATCAGAATCAGTCAGGTTTAATATCACTGGCATATATCATGAAATCTGTTGTTATGGGCATCATACTGGAGGAGGCTAACATGAACAGCATCTCCACCATGAAAAACCAGCATCAGCTCCATTGGGCAGGTCATGTCATTTGGATACCTCATATCTCTCCAAACAGATCCTTCACTCCCATTTAAAGGAAGGTCAGCAAGCCCTGGTGGGCAAAGGAAACACTTCAAGGACAGCATCCAAATCAGCCTGAAGAAATTCCACATTGCATCTAAATATTGGGAAGACATTGTACTCAATAGATACACCTGCAGAAAATCTGTTCACGAGGGAGCTGCGCTACATGAAAGCAACCTCCGCTATGTCACAGAGAACAAGCGGCAGCTGCGACAGGAGAGACTGAACAACCAAGTGCCCTAACCATGAACCACAGCCACCACTTACTCATGCCTACACCACACCAGAATATGTGAATCCCAAATCGTCCTCTACAGCCACCTGAGGACCCACCAATAGACAACCCCTAGGGAGAACATCATACTCAACGTGAGTGATCGCACTAGTACTTGAGAACTCTAAAATGGAAAGATTCTACCACTTGATCCACATGTGACACTGTGAAGTTGTAACCACATCCTGCTGGAGAACAATTGCTTGGATTCTGACCCTGCAATCACAGAGAAACTATAAGGCAGGATGATGTGCCAGTTGGAAGATGGCTGCATTTCCACGCATTTGTAGAAATGTATTTCTACTGTAGAAGATGCCCTGATAAGTTTCTGAGCTCTATTCTCAAGTTAGTCTAGGCTGTAGCCATGCTGCCATAACTAATTCAATTCAATTTTGGATCACCAAGAGGAAAGGTAGGGGTCGTGCACAGAATGAGCAAACAGTTTAATTTCTGCCACTGTCTATAAAGAGTTTTACATGCTCCCTATGACCATGTGAGTTTCCTTTGAATGCTCTGGTTTCTTCCCATAGTCCAAAGACGGACAACTTAGTAGGTTAATTGGTCACATGAGTGTATTTGTGTGGTGCAGGCTCACTGAGCTGGAAGGGCCTGTTACCGTGCTGTATCTCCAAATAAAATAAATAATATTACTTAACCGGTAGTCAGCTAAATGGTGGAATCGTGGCAACAGTTCTTACCAATAAGGTTCTAAGTTCAAAGTAAATTTATTATCGAAGTACATATACCATGTACAACCTAGGCATTAATTTTCTTGCAGACACCCACAGGAAAATAAAGAAATACAATGGAACCCATGAAAAACTACACATAACAAAGGCAGAGTTCCTGAAGGTGATTTGATAGGCTGTGGAGACAGTTCAGTGTTGAGGCAAATGAAGCTATTTATGCTAGTCCAGGAGCCCAGTGTTGGGAGCCAAGACAGCAGCACTTCCTACCTGATGGTAGTAGCACGAGAGAGAGACACCTCAAAAGCAGGCAGACGGGATGGCTCAGGTGGTGGATCTTGGCTGGCATGGAATAATGGATCTGAACACCTTTCATTTTCCACTGTCAGACCTCAGTGGTTTAATCAGGCTTGAAGTCCACCCCATTGCTCCCCCTTCCAGCGATGGCCGGCCTTTGTCCACTTCGAAACATCTGAACAATAAAGAAGCATAGATCAGGAATTAGAATTAGAATTTTATTTCTTACATTCATCTCACAACATGAAGGAATAAAAATCTTCATGTTGGATCTCCGTTGCTATGTACAAACAATAAGAAAGGGGAAAGCCCAAACACTAAGCTTGTGTACATGTATGTACAGTCAGATATGCAATCAGATCAATGTGTATTGACAAATCTGATACCCTGGTGAAAGAAGCTGTCCCAGAGCCTGTTGGTCCTGGCCTTAATGCTGCAGTACTGTTTGCCAGATGGAAGCAGCTGAAACAGTTTGTGGTTGGTGTGGCTGGAGTCCCTGATGATTCTCCGGGTGCTTTTTATGCACCTGCTCTGTAAGTGTACTGAATAGAGGAAAGTACACATCTACAAATGCGATGGGCTGTCCGCACACTCTCTGCAGTGCCCTGTGATTGAGGGAAGTACAGTTCCCCTGCCAGGCGGTGGTACCCCTGTAGAAGATCCTGAGGATTTGGGGACTTATGCTGAACTTTTTCAGCCGTCTGATGTGAAAGCAGCGCTATTGTGCTTTTTTTTGTACCACACAGCCAGTAGGTACAGTCCAGTTGAGATCCTTGGTGATGTGTATACTGAGGAACTTGAAACAAATTACCCTCTCAACTACAGTCCTATTGATGCCAAGAGGGGCTACCCTTTCTCTGTTCTTCCTGTAATCCCTGATCAACTCCTTCGTCTTTTCAACATTGAGGGGAAGATTGTTTTCTTGGCACCATTGTGTTGACCATTTCAGAAGACCTGTCTTGTGCCAATATGTAAGTATCATTATGAAGAAAGCATGGCAGCATCTCTACTTCCCAGAAGTTTGTAAAGATTCAGCATGACATCGAAATCTTTGACAAACTTCTATAGATGTGTGGTAGAAAGTATATTGACTGGGTGCATCACAGCCTGGTATGGAGGCACCAGTGCCCTTGAATGGAAAAATCATACAAAAACTAGTGGATATGGCCCTGTCCATAAGTTGTGTCTAACACTGAGTGCATCTACATGGAGTGCTGTCACAGGAAAGTTGCTTCCATCACCAAGGGTCCCCACTATCCAGATCATGCTCTCTTCTTGCTGCTGCCATTAGGAAGAATGTACAGGAGCCTCAGGACTCACACCGCCAGGTTCAGGAATAGCTATTACCCCTCAACCATCAGGCTCTTGAACCAGAGGGGATAACTTCACCCACCTCAACACTGAACTGATTCCACAAGCTATGGACTCACTTTCAAGGGCTCTACAACTTGTGTTCTCAGTATTTATTGCTTTTTTTCCCTTTTCTTTTTTGTATTCGCACAGATTGTTTTCCTTTGCACAATTAGTTGTTTGTTCATTTCTGTCATGAGGGTGGCTTTTCACTGTGTTTCTTTTTATTTACTCTGAATGCCCACACAAAAATACATTTGACAATGAATTTATTTTGAACTTTGAACTTCAAGGAGCTGTACCTGGTTTCCTGAGCACAAGAATGGATTTTATCTATTGAACCTCACTTATGTGTTGTGAGAAAATGCGCATGTAGTCAGCATTTAAATGTTTGAGTCTAAGATTAAATTGGAATGTATTTAGGCTGTGCAAGTTGCGAGATGGTTCATCAGAAAGTCATGCAAACGTTCAGTATGGGCCCCGGATCAATATAACACCAGGTCTTCATTTAAATCGTTCCATTCATATCCCAGCATAGCCCGAGGGAGGAACTTAAAGATATCAACAGCAGTTCAACGGCAGGAACTGTGTTGGAAGCCAGACACCACTGGGGACTCGCCGCTTTCTGCTCCTTTAAAGACTATGCTTCAAGCCCCTGATTTGAACAAGAGCTCTTCTACTATTCTGTCCTGGCAATGATTTTTTTTGTAGAATGTCTCAGGAAGATTCTACTTTTCAATAAAAATCAACATAATTTTATTCTGGTCCTGAAGAAAGGTCTCAGCCAGAAACATTGACTGTTTATTCATTTCCATTTATGCTGCCTAACATGCTGAGTTCCTCCAGCATTTTGTGTGTGTTGCTCTGGATTTCCAGCAGAATCTCTTGAGTTTATAACTACTCTAATTTTATTTTCACTACTAAATCTACTTTCTGAAACACATTCATGCTTCCCCGGGAATGGTACACCTTTGAGCCCTTCACCAGAAAAGCATGTGAGCCAATGATTCAAATTATTCTGTGCAACTTTTCCCTCTCTTCTTATTAACAGCAGTAAGCCTGTGTTCATAAAACTGCCCTTTCCCCAACAAGCACAATGCTTCTCCATGCACAGAGCTGCCAGGACTCTTCTGCTTCTTACTAGTATCTGCCAATCTGCCGTCAGCCTAGCAGCCTACTGAGTGGATCATAGTTTCAAGTACTGAACAAGCTGATAGTGACTGTATTGACTGAACAAGACTTTGTGACTGTATCGACTGAACAAGACTTTGTGAGTGTATCGACTGCTCAACTTTAAAAAGCAAATAAATAATAAAGAATAGATGACATTGGTATCAATAACACCTCCATTCTTTAGTAGCTAAAACTGGCAATCTGACTTCTTTTAAAATAAAAACATGTGTTAATCTAGAAGGAATGTCTGAAATTGCTTCCAGATGTGCACCATACAAGAGTCTTTCAAAACCATTTATACTGCCTGTACCAAACATTTTAACCCTCTGTTTCACAGGCTTCTACGATGGCAAAGCACATCTAACTTATTTTTTGAACTGAATGAAAGTTTTAAAATGTCACACCAATCTTCTTCTTGAGATGACAATTCGTTCATGTTATGGAAACAATACAAGCCTGCTTTTTAAGACTCCATGCTCAAATTGCTTTTTAATGCGTGCCTCCTACCCAGAAATTGAGTAGCTCAGAAGATTAGAAGTAGAAAAAAATGCTTCTCTCTTAGTTTTCAGTTTTTTGTGGTTGGGAGTTCGCCAAGATAAACTTACACATTTGGCCGATGAACACACACGTCGTACACCTGGGAATAGAGTGATCTGTAGTGCAGTAGAACAGCACGTATCACACTGTAACTCTAACCCTTTTCTAGGGGGTTCAGAGGTATTAGAAATAACACTCATTCTACAGTATTTAGGAGTGGCCTGTTGATGAACAGTTTTAGAAACATGTCAAAACAGAACTTGCCAGACTGAAATAAAATATCCTGTTGCCTAGCTTTATTTCCATCTTGTGAGGTATGGCATCCACTATTTTGACTTTGTTGAATTCAAGTTAAACCTCAAATGATGTGTACAATTAGTTTCATTTCCCCCCCCCCCCACCCCATTTCATTTCTACACGGTAGCTGTCCTGTTATTTAGCACAGCTGGGTGCATGGGAAGGCTTAAGCTGTCTAATCCTCTGTAATACCCAACTGTGGATTGAATGTGCTTGATCTTATTGTTTTGGATTTCAGAATACCCAGTGAGAAGTACGATGTGAGAGGTAGCACCTAGGAATTTATTCCATAATTGAACCTATTTTCTGTGATAAACAGATTAAAATCACTTATCCTGATGAATCTGTCCAGGAAATTGTCCTTTATTTTAGGTAACTGTTGGTTATGTTGTAACAGTGCTCTTCTGACCAGATCAGAATCAAAATTGGAATTGAGTTCATTTTCGCTGATTTATGGTGCTGTGCAAGAGCTTGAGGCACATATATATTTGCCTAAGGGCAGCACGGTAGTATAGTGGTTAGCAAAACACTTTACGGTACCAGCCACCCAGGATCAATTCCCGTCGCTGACTCTAGGTAGTTTGTACGTTCTCCGGATGAACTCTTGGGTTTCCTCTGGGCGCTCTGGTTTCCTCCTACAGTCCAACAACGTACCAGTTGGCAGCCTAATTGTCATTGTAAATTGTGCAGTGATTGTGCGAGGATTAAATCGGGGGTTACTGGCCAGCGTGGCTCGAAAGGCTGGAAAGGCCTATTGCGCGCTCTACCTCAGTAAAAATAAATAAATACAGCTTGGGTGCCTAAGACTCTTGCACTGTACTGTAGTAATGTTATGTATTGCACTGTCCTGTTGCCACAAAGAAAAAAAAATAATTCCATGACAAATGTGAGCAATGATAATCCTGATTCTGATATGGGTCTCTATTGAGGACTGAGAGTGAGAAGGGGGCTGGGAGAGGGGAATCATGGTTGGAAAAAGGGGAAGGGAGAGGGGAGGGAGCAGGAAGCACCAGAGAGATAATCTGTAATGATCAATAAACCAGTTGTTTCGAATTACATGACTTTTCCTAGTGTCTCAGAACTGGTTATGTCTGCACCCACGCCACATACCCCCCCCCCCCCCCAGCCCCTGCCACCTGTCCCACTCCCCTCCGGCGGAGCTCCACGCTCACCATTCCCAACATCCTGTTTCCATCGGATTTACAAACTCGCTCTCTGCTCCACGCTGACAAATACGGTACTGTGAAGAAGTCTTAGCACCATACGTATTTGCAGTATGTGCATGAGATTTTTGCATAGTACTGTATATGTCATGAAATCTTTTTTTTTGTGACAGTACGACATTGAAAAGACATCACTGTTTCTATACAAGTTAGGAACAGCTTCTTCCCCTCTGCCATCAGATCACTGAATGGATATTGAACCCATGTACACTACCTCACTATTTTATTCGCTCTTTTTATTCTATTTATGTTATCTATTTTTTTAAAATATAGTTCATATTGTAATTTACAGTTTTATTATTAATATGTATGGCAATGTACTGCTGTCGCAAAGCAACACATTTCATGGCGTATACCAGATTCTGATTCTGATTCTGAAATCACAAAATAGATAAGTAGTGGAGATAAAAGGAAGCTGTGTTCACAGGCTTGTGGACTTTTCATAAATCTGAAAATCTGGAGGGGAAGAAGCTGTTCCTGAAATGTTGAGTGTTTGTCTTCAGGCTCCTGTACCTCCTTCCTGGTGGTGGCATTGAGAAGAGGGCATGTGCTGGATAGTGAGGGTCCTTAGTGATGGACATTGCCTTCTTGAGGCACTGCTTCTTGAAAATGTCCTCGGTCGTGGGGTGAGTTGTACTCTTGATGGGGCTGGCTGCATCTACAACCCTCTGCAGCTTTTTCCGATCCTGTGCCGTGGTGCCTCCATACCAGACAGTGATGCAACCAGTCTGAATGCTCCCAAATGTACATTTTTAGAAATTTGCTGAAGTCTTTGGTAACAAACCAAATCTCCTTGAACTCCTGCTGAAGTATAGCTGCTGGTGTGCCCTCTTTGTAGCTGTGTCAACCCTTTGCAGTCTCTTGTGACCCTTTGTTCTGATCACAGATTCTGTGAGACAGGCTGAATGTTTTCACCGATTTCTGCTATCATTTCAAAGTTCCAGCAGCTGGAATTTTTTTTCTGTTCTTTGTTCACATTGTTTCTATTTAAAGACAGAGCTTTCATTAGATGGTCATAAACACAAGGGATTCTGCAGATGCTGGAAATCTTGAGCAACAAATCCAAAACTCTGAAGGACCACAGCAGGTCAGGTAGCAACGACAGAGAGGAATAAACAGTTGACATTTCTGTCTGAGAGCCTTCAGTAGAATATAAACTGGAGATTAAGTGGCAAGTATATACAGGAACCTGAGGTAAATGTTGAGATTCTTGTACTAGTGGGATAATTTCAAACACAAGGACATTGTTACAAGATTTGGCGAGGTTTAAAATTTTTGTGCATTGCAACAACTTTTCACAGAGAATGCTGAATCAGTGAAATTCTCTAACCCGGGAAGTTGTCGAGACAAGATCACTAGAGAAGCTCATACAGTAAAATGCTGGAGGAACTCTGCAGGTCAGGCAGCATCTATGGAGTAGAATGAACAGTCAATGTTTCCTGATGAAGGGTCTCCATCTTAAATGTTAGCTGTTTATTCGTCTCCATAGATACTACCTGACTTGCTGAGTTCCTCCAGTATTTTGCGTGTTTTGTTCTTTCATTAGATGAAATACTTTTCTGCACCTTAGGACATTCCACAGCACTGAGAACAAATGCCATAACCCAGGAGACCAGAGCAGCAAACTTACACACAGAAAGGTTCCCACAAATGATCATGAGATACTTGAACTCTATGTCTCCATTAGTGATATAACACTGTTTAATGTAATTTCCAGTACATGAGTGTAAAGGAGAATGAAATAATTGTTACTCCAGATCTGATGCAGCATAAAAAACACACAATAAGATAAAGGACACAAAAGTGAAAAAACACACACAATAAGTATAAGTACTTATATTTATTTATATAAATAGATTTCCAATTCCCATTTCCATTCTAACATATCAGCCCACGTTCTCCTCTTCCACCAAGAGGAGGCCACCTTCAGGGTGGAGGAGCAACACCTTATATTCTGTCTGGGAAACCTGCAACCTGATGGCATGAATATCAATTTGTCCCTCTGGTAAAAAAAATACCCTCCTCCTCCCACCTTCTGTTTCCCACTCTGGCCTCTTACCTCTTCTCGCCTGCTTATCTTGTCCCCCTGGGTCCCCTCCTCCATCCCTTTCTCCTTTGGGCCACCTTCTCTCCACCTCTTTACCTTTCCTACCCACCTGGTTTCACCTGTCACTGTCTAGCTATTCTTCCCCTCCCCACCCACCTTTTTATTCTGGCATCTTCCTCATTCCTTTCCAATCCTGAAGAAGGGTCTCGGCACAAAATGTCAACAGTTTATTAATTCAATAGATTTTGCCTGCCCTGCTGAGTTCCTCTGGCATTTTGTATGAGTTGCTTTATATAAATTGAATGCTTGTCCATAAAGTGATGTTAGGTACAGGAGTGTCTGTACACAAGGTGACCAACAGGAAATACCTCCCTCCCATCTTTGCAACTTTCCAATCTCCAGACCATTACTGAAAGATCATTACTATAAAGTGTTACTGCATTATAGTAGAATAGACAAGACCCATGCCAATGTGTCTCAGTGCCAAATAAAAGAAATGAAAATCACAACAGGTGTAACAAAGGCAACTGCCTTATCATTGCCTAAACTCACAAAGCCACGATCCTCTACAACATGTTAAAGGTAATACTAAAAAAGCAAATTATTTAAATCTCACTGCATAATATTACAACTGTGCATTAAAGTATATGAAGAGTCATTTCCTGCAATATAATTTCTTTAAAGTGCCTTTCTTTAAACCATAGTGAAATTACTACCTCACATACCAAGGTTTCAAACCCCAGGTGATTTTTTAGGTGTTTTATAACATTTCATTTCATTATCTTCCTGCTGTGAAAGCAATGTCTGTTCTTGGCTGCCCTTTCTCAATATGGAACACTCAAATATGCGATAAAGACATTTTGACACACTGCAGTAGCCACAACTGAAACTACAATGTACCTAGCATTTCCTGTTATTCTCATTCCCTTATGTTTTATTTTGCTTTCTGGCAAAGAATTACAAGTGCTACCAATTCTGGGTATTGGAAAATGGTGAGGAAACATAAAATATCTGTCAGCAAAGGAGATGCCTGTTTTTAGAATGCCAATGAAAAGTCACACTCATCTGAATTGTTTTTTATATTGAGATACAGTGCGGAATAGGCCCTTCCCACCCTTCATGCCACATTGTTCAGCAATCTCCCCTGATTTAACCCAAGCCTAATCACAAGACAATTTACAACAAACCTACCAACCAGTGTGTCTTTGGACTTTGAAGAAACTAGAGCACCCAGAGAAAACAGGAATTGAACCTGGGTTGCCTAAACTGTAAAGCGTTATGCTAACCACTACGCTACCATGCCACCCTGAAAACATTCACATTTTATTCCTGTCACCAAACAGAATCTATTTAACTTAAACACATTTTGTTAAAATCCACTGATCCAAATATCCAGTTTCACACTGCCTTCATGAGGAGGTGCACAGTTCATACCACAAGGAGGATACTAGATCACTGTCTGTAAATTATAAGACAGCGATCAAATTACAGTGCTATAAGCTGTCTGGCAGCCACCCAATGTTTAATGAATTTTTGCAAACTTTGACAGGAGTCATTTTATTGATGCTTGAGGTGTTTTTGCACCAAAGATGTTAGACTAAGACCTGAGACTCCACTGAACATAACCTCAGGAATAGACGACTACAGTATTATATACTGATTGAACTTCCTGCAGACTAGTTCCCAGGGTGATATTAGGGGACATAATTTTAAAGAGATTGGAGGAAATTATCGGGGATGTCAGAGGTAGGCTTTTTACACAGAGAGTGGTGGGTGTATGGAATGCCCCGCCAGGGTTGGCATTAGAGACAGATACATTAGGGACATTTAAAAGACTTTTAGATGTGTATATAACAGTCTATGTATGCACTCAGTGGCCACTTAGTGTATGTTCATGGTCTTCTGCTGCTGTAACCCGTCTACCTCAAGGTTCGATGTGTGGTGCATTCAGAGATGCTCTTCTGCACACCGCTATTGTAACACATGGTTTTTTTGAGTTACTGTCACCTTTCTGTCAGATTGAACCAGTCTGGCCATTCTCCTCTGACCTCTCTCATTAACAAGGTGTTTTTAACACAGAACCATCACTCACCGGATGGCTTTTGTTTTTCACACCAAACTTTAGAGACTAATGTTCAAGAAAGTCCCAGGAGATCAGCAGTTTCTGAGATACTCAAACCACCCTGTCTGGCACCAACAATCATTCCAAGGTCAAAGTCATTTAGATCACAGTTCTTCTGCATCCTGATGTTTGGTTTGAACAACAGATGAACCTCTTGACCATGTCTGCATGCATTTATTCATTAAGTTCCTGCCACGTGATTGGCTGATAAGATACTTGCATTAATGCGCAGGTGTAGAGGTGTACCTAATAAAGTGGCCACTGAGTGTATAACAGTTACTTATACATTGTGTTTAATAGGATAGGTTTTATGCTAATTGTATGGTTTGTGTTCCTTTATTATAGTCTTAATATGTATTGTGTTTTTTATGGTGCATTGGAACCAGAATAATAATCATCACATTCTGCTTTGCACTTATGTGCTGAAGAATGACAATAAGGAATCATAAATCTGGAATTGGCACATGAATGATACAAAAATGGAGGGTGATGTAGGAAGGAAGGGTTAGATCGATCTTGGAATAGGTTAAAAAGTTAGCACAACCTTGTGGGCTGGTAGTATGCTGTACTATGTTCTGTATAAACACAGGAAATTCTGCAGATGCTGGAAATCCAAAGCCACATACACAAAATGCTGGAAGAAATCAACAGGTCAAACAGCATCTATGGAAATGCACAAACAATCGACGTTTCAGGCCAAGACCCTTCTTCAGGACTTGAGTAGAAGGAGGCAGAAGAAAGAAAAACAAGAGGTGGGGGGAGGAGGGAGAAAGTACCAGAAGTTGGCAAAATCAATGTTCATGCCATCAGGTTGGAGGCTACCCAGACAGAATGTAAGCTGTTGCTCCTCCAACCTGAAAGTGGCTCATCATAAAGTAATTCTATGTATTTCCTTCAGCTGAACCAGGTGAAAGTATTACTAAATATGTAATAGTTTACATGTCATTGTATTTTAAACATGTATGCACTGTTATAACAGAAATCTAGGATCATTTTACAGCCAACTGTAATGCCCATGTAGCGGTCCGCCATGCTGTTCTGTACTGGTGGGTGAGGAGACTCTTCAAGCAGCACATGGACATCCTGATCCTTTACTCACAGATTGTAAAGAAGTACCTCATCAACTTGAGTATGATTAAAAAGGAAGGAAACTCCATGGGGGTATGACTTATGGTCAAACTATTCCCCAAAGTGATGCAGAGGTATTTATAATTCTAAAATTATTCATGGTTGTTTCCAAAATCCTTTGAATTTCCTGTCTCCCTGGAGATGGGTCATTTTGGTACTGCTTCCGCTAAGGCTGATCATGTGACTTTCTGACAAGGTAAAGCCTACTGGATCTCAGAGAAATTCCACTTGTGCTGATGTATGGGCAGTCCCAGAAACAATATATCTTTTCTATGATTGCTCATGCATGATCCATAGCAGAGCTTACAAGTAGTCTGGGTTTTTTTTAACCGTTATTACCCTGCAGTCATCAGTATGGGTAACTTCACTCATTTCAACTCTGAAATGGGACTCTCTTTCAAGGAGTCTACAACTCAATATTATTTCATAAGTTGTTTTCTCGACTGCTCTTTACATTTTCCTATGGAAGGTCAGAAGATGGGAAAAGTTCATCACAGGCAAAGCATTCCCCATCACTGAGCACATCTACAAGGAGTATCGTAGCAAGAAAGCGGCATCCATAGTCGAGAACCCCACCTCCCAGGCCAAGCTCTCTTCTCGCTAGAAGTTGGTACAGGAGCCTCAGGTCCCACATCACCAGGTTCAGGAACCCTTCAACCATCAGGATTCTCAACATGAACTGATTTGACAACCTACAGACTCACTCTTAAAGACTCTACAACTTGTTCTCAGCATTATTTATTTTTTATTTGCACAATTTATCATCTTCCGCACATTCGCTGTTTGTCAGTCTTTATGTATAGATTTTCATAAATTCTGTTGTATTTCTTTATTTTCCAGTAAAGGCCTGAAAGAAAATCAATCTCAGGGTATATGGTAACATATATGTTCTTTGATAATAAATTTTAATTTTAACTTTGAACTTTGAACTCATGGCTTGCAGCTCTTCTGGGCTGTGTTTTTAAAGACAGTCATCTAAATAGGCAGATCCCAGTAATTGTAGCTGGTAAAATTGCTGAGGTCATTCACAGGGCAGTAGTAACTGCCTGCATATTTAAGACTCCAGGTCAAAGCCAGGTTTTCTTCCCTTTTTAAGATTGTTTTGCGTCTTTAACAGATGCTGACATGTAAATCTGACAGGTGCCTGCCAGGCATGCAGTTCCCCTGCCATTACTTACAGTGAGTTGCATAACATACTGCTTTATTACAGTGCTGTGTAGACCACCTTCAGCGACAATAATTGGGCCTCGTTCTCTTTCCTCTCCATCCTCTCTGAGCTCCTCTCTCTTCATCTTTGGTCATCTGGTTTGGGGGGCGGGGGAAAGGAGGGAGGAAGACATCCTAGTTAACCTGCTCCTGGGGCTGGCTAAGATAGCTATCTGTGGATCCTGGAGATGGGCAGTGTAGGATTCCACCGGGCTGACTGCCTGGCAATGCTCAGGGGTATGTCCATGCCTAGGTAGCTGTGGAAAAAGAGCATGCAGTATCCAAGGGTAACATAGAGGTATTACGAGACTGCTGAGCACCATGGGCAATAAATGCCATCTCCTCGATGTGGATGGGATGTGCTAGTTTAGTCTGTATTAGTCATGAATTGTTTTTTTGTTTGTATTGTGATGTAATGTATTTTTGGCAAAAAAAGGAATTATCAACTCAGAGTAGCAGCTAGTTAATTAAAAAGTCTTGAAAACAACCTTGTTTACATGTAACCTCCTTATCGCAATCAATCAGACTTCATTGTCTGTTAAATGCAAAAGTGCTGTTTCAGCACGGGAAGCCACTTAAGAGATTTAATTTGGATATAAGCATGGCCATCTCTTGTATTGACACTTGTAAAATACTTTACCAAACAATGTTAAGCGATTGTCCAATAGTACTATAGAGGTTTGAATTTGTAATAAATGTATTTTTGCAAAATACTGGCCCATTGAATATAGCAGAGAATATAGCTGAGCTCTCTTGTTTACCTTCTCTCTAGTCCTGATGCAGGGTCTGGCATGTTAGATTTTGTTTCCCATTCGTTCTTGAGTCCTCATATCCTCTTGTGGCGATTATTTCAATTATTATTTTCTGTGACCTAAATATAACCCATAAATGTTCAAAAGAGGTTCTCTCCAATTAACACACAAAGAGCATAAGACCATAAGGCGGCTTGCCAGTGTAGTGGTTAGCATAACACTTTACAGCACCAGCTGTAAGATCAAACTTCAAAGTTCAATGCAAATTTATTATCAAAGTACATATATGTCACCTTATACAACCCTGAAATTCATGTTCTTGTGGGCATATACTGTAAATCCAAGAAATACAATAAAATCAATGAAAGACCACACCCAACAGCGTGGGCAAAGAGCCAGGAGAATATGAGAAGTCTTTGAAAGTACATAGGTTATGGGAATACTTCAGTGATGGGACGAGTGAAGTTATCCCTCTGGTTCAAGAGTCTGATGGTTGAGGGATAATAACTGTTCCTGATCCTGGTGATGTGGGTCCTGAGGCTCCTGTACCTTCTTCCTGATGGCAGCAGCAAGAAAGTTTGGTCTAGATGGTGATGTCCTTAATGATCGATGCTGCTTTCCTGTGACAGTATTTCATAAAGATCTGCTCAATGGTGGTTCAGGACAGGGGCTTCATTCCCGCTGCTGTCTGTAAGTAGTTTGTATGACTTCATGGGTGCTCCGGTTTCCTCCAACGTTCTAAAGATGTACAAGTTAGATTTAGTCAGTTGTAGGCATGCTATGTTGGCACTGTAATACGGTCTCATTTGCAGGATGCCCCCAGCACATCCTTGGTCTGTGTTGGTAGTTGACATAAACAACACTTTTCACTGTATGTTTTGACATTCTGATGTACCGTACATGTGGCAAATCAAGCCAATCTTTAACTTTCAGAGACAGGAGCAGAATTAAGCCATTGGAATCTGCACGCCATTCAATACCGGCTGATTTATTATCCCTCTCCTGCCTCTCCCCGTAACCTTTGCTGCCCTGACTAAAGACAGGTCAGGATCAGCGAGAGTTACCCTGTGACCACCCCCAGCGTCCAGAGATAGAAATCAACACATTTCACTTCAGCTTGTCTTTTATTTCTTGCAGGGGTCATGTTGTTAGTGCAACAGTCAGGCTGTTGGCTTTAATATGTATGGCCTCTCAGTTCATATGATGCATTGGTCAAATCAGCACGTTATACAACTCTGCAAAACACAAAGGATTCAGCAGATGCTGGAAATCTGAAGCAACAGGCACAAAATGCTGGAGGAACTCAGTAGGCCAGGCAGCTTCTATTAGTGATTCTGCTTGGCTGCAGAGTTGCTCCAGTACGTATGTATGTATTTATCTATCTATTTACTGATTTAGTGATACAGTGTGGCGTAGGCCCTTCTGGCCCTTTGAACCGTGCCACCCCAGCAACCCCTAACAACACTGATTAACCCTTATCTAATCACAGGACAACTTACAACAACCAATTAACATACTCAGTACACCTTTGGACTATGGAAGGAAACAGGAGCATGCAGGGAACACCCAGGCATTCCATGGGGAGAATGCACAGACGACTCCAGAATGCTCCCAGCTGTAATAGTCATGCTCACCACTACACCACCATGGTGCCTGCAGAGGTGATGCTATTACAACTTTCGTGTGTGTTGCTAAGTAATATGCGTTGACAAAGTTCCAATGGACATCTGATGTTGGAAGTTCAGCTTGTCACTAAACACCCTAACAAGCTTCTACAGATGTATCTTGACTGGATGGTACTGTAATTTGAATGCACATGGATTCATGGAGCTGCAGAGAGTAGTGGACTCTGTCCCAAAGCATCAGGGGTATTGATGTATCTCCGCAGCATCAGAGGCACTGCCTCCACAGGGCAACGCCTGTCATCAAAGATCAGCGTTCTGTCTAGTTTTCATCCACAGCAGTGCAGACCAACCATTGCTCTCAACAGGAAATTTTTGCGTGGCCTGAGAACTGTGCGGCATTTTCATAAAACATATAAGCACAGCAAGAAAGGCTGTGTGTATGGGAGCATTTCAGCTATTGCACAGGCGCACATCCGTGCATTTTACAGGAAGCAGTGTGAAAGATCCTCAACATTTGTGCCATGCCATCTTCTCACAGCTGCCATCGGGCAGGAGGTACAGAAACCCGAAGCCCCACACCACCAGGATCAAGGACAGCTCCTTCCCTTCAACCATGCTGTCCTTGAACCGACCAGCACAACCCTAAACACTACAGTTTATCAACACTGTGATCATTTTGATCACTTTGTAGCAGAATTTTGTTGGGTTTTTTTGTTCTAATTCTGTTCTTTCTTGAAAAAGTAGTATTTAATTTATTTTAATTGATGTTTTTTCTTGTGACGGCTGTGTAACTGATGCTCTGTATCTGCGATGCTGCTGCCAGTAAGTTCTTCATCTCACCTGCGCAAACGTGTACTTGTGCATCTGACAATAAACTCGACTTTGACTTAACTGTGATGCACCATCAATAACTCACTCTGAGACGTAAAGGCGAGATATCGGCTTTTATTGACTGGAAGAAGGAACAAGCAGTGGTTGACCACCATACTACATCCTGGAGACTGAGAGGCCGGGCTCAGGCCTCAATCGCCTTTATACCGGAGTCTGTGGGAGGAGCCACAGGAGCAGTCAGCAGGGGGCGTGTCCAGACAGGTATATGTAGTTCACCACAAACTGTATCTTTAGCAAGAAGTGTGGAGAACTGTCAGGAAGGAATAGAGTCAAACAGCACAGACAGAAACCCTTCACAGCTCAAACCCCTGCTGATCAGCACACACCCACTTTTGCTGATCTTATGCTAATACCATTTTATTCTTCCTACTTTTTCATCAATTCTCTGCAGAGAAATATCAAAGGTCAAAGTAAATTTATTAACAAAGTACATATGTCACCGTATACAACCCTGAAATTCATTTTCTTGTGGGTAGTTCCAAGAAACACAGTAGGACCAATGAAAGACTTCACCCAACAGGACGGACAAATAACTAATGTGCAAAAGACAACAAACTGTGCAAGTAAAAAAAAGAAATAATAATAATAACTAAATAAACAATAAATATCAGAAACATGAGAAGAAGAGTTCTTGAAAGTGAGTCCAAAGGTTGTGGGAACAGTTCAGTGATGGAGGGAGTGAAGTTAAATGAAGATATCCCCTCTGGTTCAAGAATCTGATGGTTGAGATGTAATAGCTTTTCCTGAACCTGGTGGTGTGGATCCTGAGGTGCCAGGACCTTCTTGCAGTGAGAAGAAAGCATAGCCTTATTTCCTTTCCCTCTTGGTTCCATCTATCCACTTTATGCACAGGTTTCCCCATAACCACCCCCCTTCCGATTCCTACTGTCATTCACCTCTCCTCTTTCTACTTGTTCTCATTCTCACCTCCTACATTACTCAGAGTCCATCTCTGGTGTCTTTGCTGATCTCCCTCCAGCAGCTGTGCCCCATCCTCAATTTCCATCCCCCACCCCCCACCTCACTCCATCCATTTTTTTCTATTCCCTTTCTCTGGATGTCTGCCTCCATCTAATATTTACTTGCCCTAGTCCTTCAATTGTGGATCAGCACTTGGAGCTATGATGTTGTGGCCATTAGAGAGACTTGGGATGGCTCAGGGGCAGGAATGGCTACTTAGAGTGCCAGGCTTTAGATGTTTCAAAAAGGATAGAGATGGAGGCAAAAGAGGTGGGTGCATGGCACTGTTGATCAGAGATAGTGTCACGGCTGCAGAAAAGGAGGAAGTCATAGAGGGGTTGTCTACGGAGTCCCTGCAGGTGGAAGTTAAGAATAGGAAGGTGTCAATAACTCTACTGGGTGTTTTTTATACATCACCCAATAGTAACAGGGACATTGAGGAGCAGATAGGGAGACAGATTCTGGTAATGAGTAATAATAACAGGGTTATTGTAGTGGGAGATTTTAATTTCCCAAATATTGATTGGCATCTCCCTAGAGTGAGGGGTTTAGATGGGGTAGAGTTTGTTAGGTGTGTTCAGGAAGATTTCTTGACACAATATGTAGATAATCCTACAAGAGGAGAGGCTGTACTTGATCTGGTTTTGGGAAATGAACCTGGTCAGGTCAAATCAACACATACAAACAAGTTGGATGAACTCAGCAGGTTGGGCAGCATCCGTTGAAACGAGCAGTCAACGTTTCGGGCCGAGACCCTTCGTCAGGACTGAAGAAGGAGGGGGAAGGGTGGAAAACCTGGTCAGGTGTCAGGTCTCTCAGTGAGAAAGCATTTTGGAGATAGTGATCACAATTCTATCTCCTTTACCATAGCATTGGAGAGGGATAGGAACAGACAAGTTAGCTAAATGTTTAATTGGAGTAAGAAGAAATATGAGGCTATCAGGCAAGAACTTGTAAGCTTGAATTGGAAACAGATGTTCTCAGGGAAACATACGGAAGAAATGGGACAAATGTTCAGGGGATATTTGCGTGGAGTTCTGTATAGGTACGTTCCAGTGAGATAGGGAAAGGATGGTAGGGTACAAGATCCGTGGTGTACAAAGGCTGTTGTAAATCTAGTCAAGAAGTAAAGAAGAGCTTACAAAAGATTCAAAACACTAGGTAATGGTATGAATCAAGAAGATTATAAGGCTAGCAGGAAGGAGCTTAAGAATGAAATTAGGAGAACCAGAAGGGGCCATGAGAAGGCATTTGCGGACAGTATTAAGGAAAACCCCAAGACATTCTACAAGTATGTGAAGAGCAAGAGGATAAGACATGAGAGAATCAAGTGTGACTGTGGTAAAGTGTGTATGGAACCGGAGGAGATAGCAGAGGTACTTAATGAATACTTTACTTCAGTATTCACTACGGAAAAGGATCTTGGCGATTGTAGGGATGACTTACAGCAGACTGAAAAGCTTGAGTATGTAGATATTAAGGAAAAGGATGTGCTGGAGCTTTTGGAAAGCATTAAGTTTGATAAGTCCCCAGGATCAGATGGGACGTACCCCAGGATACTGTGGGAAGCAAGGGAAGAGATTGCTGAGCCTCTAGCAATGATCTTTGCATCATTAATGAGGACGAGAGAGGTGCCGGAGAATTGGAAGGTTGCAGATGTTGTTCCCTTATTCAAGAAAGGAAGTAGGGATAGCCCAGGAAAGCCAGTGAGTCTTACTTCAGTGGTCGGTAAGTTGATGGAGAAGATCCTGAGAGGCAGGATTTAGGAACATTTGGAGAGGCATAATATGATTAGGAATAGTCAGCATGGCTTTGTCAAAGGCAGGTCATCCCTTAAGAGCCTGATTAAATTTTTTGAGGATGTGACTAAACACATTGATGAAGGAAGAGCAGTGGATGTAGTGTATATGGATTTTAGCAAGGCAGTTGACAAGGTAACCCCTTGCAAGGCTTATTGAGAAAGTAAGGAGGCATAGGATCCAAGGGGACATTGCTTTGTGGATCCAGAACTGGCTTGCCCACAGAATGCAAAGAGTGGTTGTAGATGGATCATATTCTGCATGGCGGTCGGTCACTAGTGGTGTGCCTCAGGGATCTGTTCTGGGACCCTTACTCTTCATGATTCTTATAAATGACTTGGATGAAGAAGTGGAGGGATGGGTTAGTAAATTTGCAGATGACACAAAGGTTGGGGGTGTTGTGGATAGTGTGGACGTTACAACAGGACATTGATAGGATGCAAAACTGGGCTGAGAAGTGGCAGATGGAGTTCAACCCAGATAAGTGTGAGGTCGTTCATTTTGGTAGGTCAAATATGATGGCAGAGTATAGCATTAACGGTAAGACTCTTGGCAGTTTGGAGGATCAAAGGGATCTTGGAGACTGAGTCCATAGGACACTCAAGGCTGCTACGCAGGTTGACTCTGTGGTTAAGAAGGCATACAATGCATTGGCCTTCATCGATCATGGGATTGAGTTTAAGAGATGAGAGGTAATGTTGCAGCTATATAGGACCCTGGTCAGACCCCATGTGGAGTACTGGTCACCTCACTATAGGAAGGACATGGAAACCATAGAAGGGGTGCAGAGGAGATTTACAAGGGTGTTGCCTGGATTGGGGAGTATGCCTTATGAGAATAAGTTGAGTGAACTCGGCCTTTTCTCCTTGGAGCGACAGAGGATGAAAGGTGAGCTGATAGAGGTGTACAAGATAATGAGAGGCATTGATCGTGTGGATAGTCAGAGGCTTTTCCCCAGGGCTGAAATGGCTAGCACGAGAGGCACAGTTTTAAGGTGCTTGGAAGTAGGTACAGAGGAGATGTCAGGGGTTAAGTTTTTTATGCGGAGAGTGGTGAGTGTGTGGAATGGGCTGCCAGCGGCTGTGGTGGAGGCAGAAATGATAGGGTCTTTTAAGAGACTCCTGAATGGCTACATGGAGCTTAGAAAGATAGAAGGCTATGAGTAAAGCCTAGGTAGTTCTAAGTTAGGGACATATTCAGCACAGCTTTGTTTCTATTTGCACCTCCACTTCCCTCATAGTCCAAAGTAAATTTATTATCAAAATACGCATGCATCACCCTGAGATTCAGTTTCTTGTGGGGATTCACAGGAGAAGAAAGAAATACAATAGGATCAATGAAAAACCACAAGACACCAAGATGGCACTAGCAGTACATGGTGATGTATTGCAGACAGCTCACAAAACAACTAGATATACTTCTTTTGAGCTATGATTGTTGTGTTAGGCAGCGGTAACTTCCCTTTAAGAAACGTACTTTTGAACTGTCTAAATGAACTAGAAATTTTACAATTTCCTGAAGGACTCAGTGAAACTGACTCTCAGAAATGCAGGTATGCCATCTTGACAGGGACAAAGGTCAGCTGTCACTGGAAGAGAAGCCACCAGGGTAGGTTTTGAGGCAGGTTAAAGCATCAATGTGTGAGACTACCTCTCCCCAGCATGTACTTCATTTACCTGGTGAATTGCTGATTTAATTTGACACAGACCATACGTTCCACTGTATGTTTCAATGTTCCGATGTAGCTGTGGCAAATAAAGCTTTGTGGGCTTTGTCCAGATCCTCTGGTTTCCAAAGACATACAGAATAGTGAGTTAATGGTCATATGAGAGCAATTGGGCAGTGTGGGCTTGTTGGCTGGAAGGATCTGCTACCATGTTGCATCTAGAAAGATAGAAACATAGAAAGCCTGCAGCACAATACAGGCCCTTTGGCCCACAATGCTGTGCCAAACATGTACTTACTTTAGAAATTACCTAGTGTTACCCATAGCCCTCTATTTTTCTAAGCTCCATGTATCTATCCAGGAGTCTCTTAAAAGACCCAATTGTATCCACCTCCACCACCATCGCTGGCAGCCCATTCCATGCACTCGCCACTCTGTGAAAAAAACTTACCCCTGACATACCCTCTGTGCCTACTTCCTAGCACCTTAAAACTATGCCCTCTTGTGTTAGCCATTTCAGCTGAGGGAAAAAGCCTCTGGCTATCCACACGATCAATGCCTCTCATCTCTAAATAAATTTAATTTATATCTATATATATATCCCTATCTTCCACAGATACTGTTCAACTCATTGAGTTTCTCTAGCACATTAGTTTCTTGTCCCATCAACATTGGCAAATTTTGCATGTGAATTTTGATGACCCTTGATCTTTTTGAAGGGTTTTGGAGGCTGTCACATTACACTTCAAGTTAATCTTTTAAATTCCAATTATGTGTATTTCAGTTGGAGGCGGTCTGCACTTGCATCTGTAAACACTTAAGTACAGCTGAACCAGGAAATGTGGAAGTTTTTAGCACACATGGTGTACCTGGTGAAAAATCTCCAGATGAGAACTTAATTCCTGCAGGAAAGCGGCACCAATTGCTGGTTTGTCTGTGCTGGTACACAGTTCAAGGTCATAATTTTGGAAACTGTGGCTCCATAACTGTGGGGGAATGAAGTTGCGCTTGTACCCGGTAATGTGGAGACTCACTTTACCACAGTCACTACTGTAATTTACAGTCAGAATCAGAATCCAGCTGAATTACTCTGATTTACATACCATGAAACACTCTCAGGCACATAGATATAGCTAGGGTGCCTAAGACTTTTGCCCAGTATTGTAGCAATCTTATGTGTTGTGATTAGAGATATTAAGATATAAAATAATATAAGATATTAAGATCGTGAACATAGCCCAGCACATCACACAAACCAATCTTCCATCCTTGGACTCACTTTACATCACACGCTGTCGGAGCAGTGCTGCCAGGACAATCAAGGATAAGCTCCACCCAGCCAACACACTTTTTGTCCCACTTCCCTCAGGGAGAAGTTCAGGAGCATAAAAATTCGTATGGCCAGATTTGGGAACAGCTTCTTTCCGACTGTGATAAGACTGCTGAACAGATCCTGACCCGGATCTGGGCCGTACCTTCCAAATATCTGGACCTGACTTGCACTACAATACTTTCCCTTTTCTATTTTCTAATTATGATTTATAATTTAAATTTTTATTATATTTACTTTGATTTGTACTTCAGGGAGCACGAAGTGCAGAAACAAATATCACTGTGATGATTGTACACTCTAGTATCAACTGTTTGGTGACAATACAGTATAAGTATTGCACTGTATTGCTGCCATGAAAAAACACATTTCATGATATATGTGAGTGATGATAAACCTGATTCTGATATGGGCCTCTACTGTGGACTGAGAGTGGGAAGGGGGCAGGGAGAGGGGAATCATAGTTGGGAAAAGGGGAGGGAGCAGGAAGCAAAAGAGAGATTCTGTAATGATAAATAAACCAATTGTTTGGAATCAAATGACCTTGCCTGGTGTCTCTGAGGCTGGGTATATCTGCACCCACGCCAACCCACCTACCCCTGGCACTCCTTCTCTGCCACCTGTCCTACACCCTTCCCACGGCTCCTCACCCTCACCATTCCCAACATCCTTTCACAAACGTGCTGTCTGCTCTACATTGACAAATACAGTACTGCGGTGTGTGTGTGTGTAAAAAATATATATATGCCTACAACTTTGCACAGTATTGCATATGCTGTGAAATCTGTTGTTTTGCTCTAGCAGTAAATTGCAAACAAAAATTTACTATAAATTATAAAATAAATAGTGCCCAAAAAAGGAATAATGACATAGTGCTCATGGGTTCATGGACTATTGGAAAATCTGATGATTGATAGCTTGGTTAGTGTATTGCTTTACAGCACCAACTGTAATTCAGGGTTCACTTTCTGCCGCTCTCTGTAGGGAGTTGGTATGATCTCTCCTTGACCACATGGGTTTCATCCAGGTGTTTTTGTTTTCTCCCACAACCCAAATTCATACAAGTTAGGGTTAGTAAGTTGTGAGCATGCTATGTATACCTGTGTATGGTTGAATAACAATTAAATTTGAACTTGAGGCTTGAAGCCTGTTATCCAAACTCAACTCACTGAGGGAGAAAGGAAGCAGTACGTTGTGTCTGAGTGAAGTCAATGATTAATGCAGCAATAATTTAAAGCCTAAAATTAATGGGTTTTCAGGAATAATGAAAAATACGTATGGTACCATTTAATGCTGAACTATGGAAATCAGAGAGATTAGAATATAATGACAGTAGATGATAAAACAGCAGGGAACAAATGAGGTAAGTATATTCCATTTAATGTACAAACACTAAAGCTATTTAAAATATTAAAGAGACTTCGTTAATTATCCATTCATAAATGTGATACTTGAAAAGATTTGTACCCAATTATTTTTAAGATACATTTAAAATGAGCCAATATTTCTTTGGATCTTATCTATTGATCTATCTATCTATATATTTAGAGATACATTGTGAAACTGGCCCTTCAAGCCCATCAAGCTGCTCCACCCAGCGACCCACCTATTTAACCCCAGCCTAATCACAGCACAATTTACAATGACCAACTAATCAACTAACCAGTACTTCTTTGATGGGAAACTGGTGCAGCCAGAGGAAACCCATGGGTTCATGGGGAGAACGTGCAAACTCCTCACAGACGGAGCTGGAATTGAACTCTGAACTCCAATGCCCCAAGCCGTAATAGCATACTAACTACTACGTTACCGAGGTGCAATTCACTAAAATATAGCTAAGCTTTGGGGAAAAGTCATCAGAAGGTTCAGATAAGTTGCTCCAAGTTTATAACACTGGGAAATTATCTGCATTTCAGATTCAGAACCAGGTTTAATGTCATCAGCATATATCATGAAATTTGTTACCTTTGCGGCAGCAGTACAATGCAATGTATAATAATAAAGGGGAAAACTGTGAATTACAGTTCATATATATATTCACACACACACACATATATCTTAATCAAATAGTTAAATTAAATAGTTAGTACAAAAATAGAAATTAAAAAAGTAGTGAGGCTGTGCTCATGGGTTCAATGTCCGTTCAGAAATTGGATGGTGGAGGGGAAGAAGCTGTTCCTGATCATTGAGTGTGTGTCTTCAGGCTCTTGCACCTCCTTCCTGATGGTAGCAATGAGAAGAGGGCATGTCCTGGGTGTTGGGGTCCATAATGTTGGATTGCTCCTTTTTGAGGCATCGCTCCTTAAAGATGTCCTGGATACCAACACAGGCTAGTGCCCATGATTGAGTTGATAGAATGTTTAAATATGCAAACAATCCATTATTATAAATGAAATTATTCCTGTTATAGTCACCAATATCAGGTCAACACTTAAATATAAGGCAATCTATAATGGCTCACTTGATGATTTAAATATATAATTTTGAGTTTACTAGGTAGTCAGACCTCATTGAAATCAGGCTCCATTGTTTACACAATAAATACTGTGTTCAAAGCAAGCATTTTCACTGCTGCTGGTAAAATTACTTTCATTACACTAGGGGAACTCAACTGTCAATAAATGAGCCTTTGTGAACTAGCTAAAAGGTATTTTCTTAAGACCCTAAGACAATGGAGCAGAATTAGGACGTTCAGCTCACTGAATCTGACCCGCCATTCCATCATGGCTGATTTATTACCCCTCTCAACCTCATTCTCCTGCCTTCTTTCCTTAACCTTTGACACCCTGACAAATCAAGAACCTATTAACCTCTGCTTTAAATATACCCAATAACTTGACCTTCATAGCCATCTGTGGCAACGAATTTCACAGATTCTCCACTCTCTAGCTAAAGTACTTTCTCATCATCTCTGTTTTAAAGGGACATCCCTTTATTCTGAGGCTGTGCCCTCTAGTCCTAGACTTCCCCTCTGTAGGAAACATCCTCTCAGCTTCCATTCTATCCAGGTCTTTCAATGTTCGATAGGTTTCAGAAATTTTCCCACTCAGTTTTCTAAACCCCAGTGAGTACATACCCAGAAACATCAAATACCCCTATATTAACCCTTTTATTCCTGGGATCATTCTTGTACACCTCCTCTGGACCCTTTCCAATGCTAGCAAATCTTTTCTTAGATAAGGTGCCCAAAACTGCTCACAATACTCCACAAGTGTGGTCTGACCAATGTATATCTGTACTTGTACACACAACAATTAACCAGACTTTGTGTTTTGACTTTTAACATAGCTAAATGAGTTAGCAGAAACCTCTGGTTCAGAGGTTCCCAACCTGGGGTCCCTGGGCCCTTCAGTTAATGATAAGGCTCCATGGCATAAAAAGGGTTGAGGGACCCCTGATTTAGTAGGTATGTCACCAAAGCCTATAGCAAATTTCTGCAGATGTACTGTGGAGAGCATTGTAACTGTTTGCATCACTGTCTGGTATGGAGGTTCCAATGCAAAGGATTGGAAAAAGCTGCAGATGGCTGTAAACTCATCCAGTTCCAGCATGGGCACTAGCCTCCGCAGCATTGAGAGCAGTTTCAATAGACAATGCCTCAATCCATCATTAAGGATCCTCACCACCTAGGACATGCCCTCTTCTAATTGGGAAAGGTGGTACAAGACACACACAACATTCTAAGATCAGCCTCTTCCCTCTGCCATCACATTTTTGCTTGGTCTGTGAACCCATGACCACTAGCTCACTATATTGCTCTTTCTGCACTAATTTTAAAAAATATTTCTGATAGTAATTTATAGCAATTTTTATATTGCACTGTATAAGGTTGATAATCAGTGTCTTTTTCCAAGAGTAGAAATGTCAAGTACTGGAGAGCAGAAGTTTAAGGTGAGAAGAGGAAAGTTTATAAGAGATATGCCAATGATAATAAACCTGATTCTGAGGATCCCTCTGACTACTGTGGGTCAGATTATCCCATCTACCATTTAATAAGACCATAGGACACAGAAACAGAATTAGGCCATTCAGCCCATCGAGTCTACTCCACTATTTCAGCATGGCTGATCCCAGATCCCATTCAACTCCATACACGTGCCCTCTCACCATATCCCTGGATGCCCCGACCAATCAGGAATTTATCAACTTCCACTTTAAATATACCCACAGACTGAACCACAGTCTGAGGCCTATTAGCGTCCAGTTAACGTTGCTGTGCAAGCCAGGCATTAATGTCCAGCCGCCTGCTCCAGACTCTACTGGAGTATAGCACAGAGAACGTGAAAACATTAACTCCATGTGGTCAGTCTTCATTCTTGCTGTTCTGGAAATTTTTGGTGGTTCAGCTGAGGATGAAGAATGTTGGCTGATAAAGGTGATTTGGATTGAGATAATAGTATATTACCAAAACCAAACACATGTGGTAAAGCTAAAAGTTTAACTCCAGGAAGCTGTACTAACAACTGAGATTTCGTTTAAATACTATGTAGAATAAATCCAGTTAATAGTGTTCAAAGTTCAAAGTACAAAGTAAATTTTATATCAAAGTACATATATATCACCATGTACAACCCTGAGATTATTTTTCTAGCAGGCATACTCAATAAATTTATAGAATAATAACCATAGCAGAATCAATGCAAAACTGCCCAACTAAGGCATTCAACCAGAGTGTAGAAGACAACAAACTGTACAAATCCAGAAAGATGGAGGAGGAGGAGGAGGAGGAGGAGGGGGAGGAGGAGGAGGAGGAGGAGGAAATAATTATAATACCAAGAACATGAGATGAAGAGTCCTTGAAAGAGATTCCATAGGTTCTCTGAACATTTCAATGATGGGGCAAGTACAGTTGAGTGAAGTTGTCTCCTCTTGTTCAAGAGCTTGATGGCTGAGGGGTAATAAAGATTCCTGAATCTGGTGCTGTGAGTCCTGAGGCTCCTGTACCTCCTTCCCGATGGGAATGAGTGAGAAAAACCTGCTGTGATTCTGAATGTTGCTCCTAAAGATAAGAACAGTAGCAAAGGAACCACATAGAACATCTTGCTTTCTGTTATTTCCAATCAAGTTCAAGGCTGAGTTCAGGGTTATTGTCATTCAGCCTGTTTTTCACTAGATTTTGCCACTTTCTTTTCCTGTCCTAAAGAAGGGTCTTGGCCCAAAATATTGATGGTTTACTCCCCTCCACAGATGCTGCCTGACCTGCTGAGTTCCTCCAGCATTCTGTGTGTTGCTCAGCATTCTGTTCAAGTTCACGTTCAAGGTTATTGTCATTCATATGTACATGTGTGTACAGCTAAATGAAACAACATTCCTCCACAGCAAGGTGCACAACACAGTACATATAACACATGCACACCACATAAAGTAATATTACCACAAATAAATGAACAAATAATCAAATATATTCCAGAAGATTGACATTTAGCATAAGGTGCATTAATGATGCAGTATAATGTTCCTGGTGCTTCATAGCTGATGAGACCTGGGTGATGGCAGGGAGTTCAGTAGTCTTATAACCTGGGGGTAGAAGCTGTTCCCCATCCTAACAGACCTGTCCTAATGCTACAGTACCACCTGTCGGATGGTGGAGGGGGAGTTGTCAAAGATATTATAGGACAGGTGGAAGTGATCTTTGTCAATGTTAATGGCCCTGTGTATGTCATGCTCTTGATAAACATCTTGGATGGGTGGCAGAGAGACCCTAACAATCCTCTCAGCAGTCCTTCAATCAGATGCCTTCAATTCTCTGTACCAGACGGTGATGCAGCTGGTCAAGACACTCTCATTGGTGCTCCTGTAAAAATTGGTTACAATGGGAGGTGTGAGGGAGGGATCAGTCATCTCAATCGCCTCAGGAAGTGGGGATGCTGCTCTGCTTGCTCGACTAAAGAGGTGATTTGAGGACCAGATGAAGTCATCCATTACGTCCATTCCCAGAGACTTAGTGCTCCTAACTCTTTTCACGGAGCAGCTCTATGCCTACAATGAGGAGTTTCAGTCTGTACCTTCACAAGCTCCACAGTCATCTCTTTAGTCTTATCTACATCGAGACTCAAGTTGTGCTTACACCATCCTACAAGCTGCTCTATCCTTCCTGTATGCTGTCTTGTCATTGTTGTCAATGAGGCTAACCACTGTTATGTCATCAGTGAACTTCATTATTTGGTTTGAATTGGATCTAGCAGTACAGTCATGCGTCAGCAGCATGAACAGCCGCAGGCCAGGACGTGGACCTGTGACATACCTGTGCCCAACGTGATGGAGCTAAAGATGGTGATGCTACACAGACTGACTGTGGCTTTTCCATCAAGAAGTCCAAGATCTAGTTAAAGAGAGGTGCTGAGACCCAACAAGGACAATTTACCCACCAGCTTCTGAAGAATGAGCTGAAGTCGATAAACAGCACCTGACATATGATGAAGGAGACCTTGGAGTAGGCGCAGAAGAGGTTCAAAGAATACTGCCTTGATTGGAGAGTATCAGCGCTCAGGAAAGGCTGGACAAACTTGTTTACTCTAGAGCGTTGGACACTGAGGGGGAAAGACCTACTTTTTTTAAAATTATGAGGGACGTAGGTAGAGGGCCGGAACTTTTTTCTCCTACGTAGAAATGCCAAACACCAGAGGACATGCTTTTAAGGTTAGAAGGACAAGTTTAAAGGTGACGTGAAGGGCAAGATTTTGCACAGAGAGTGTTCTGGAGCTGGAACGTGTTACCTGGGTAATAGTGGAAGTATATAGTTTAATAGAGGTTAAGAGGCTTTTAAACACATCAATATGAAGGGAAAGGAGAAATGTGTTAATGCCCAAGCAACAAAGGCACATTTTTCTTTTATTAAACAACTTTACTTTCAATGTCTCAGTTCAATACCTGAGAGCCACCACCTTTTCATCCCACAATTCCCCCTTTTTGCTCTGGTGCGCATGCACATAGCAGAAAATGGGCATGCCTAGTACCATCGTCCAAGGGAACAGAACTCAACAATCTCCCATCCTTTTTTATGTTTATATTTTTTAAAAAATTAAAAAGAAGACAGTTCAAATGTCTTACTTCAGTGGTGGGCAACTTGCTGGAAAAGATCTTGAGAGGCAGGGTTTACGAGCATTTGGAGAGACATAACCTGATTAGGGATAGTCATCATGGCTTTGTCGAGAGCAGGTTGTGCCTTACAAGCCTGATTGAATTCTTTGAGGAGGTAAAAATACATTGATGAAGGTAGAGCAGTGGATGTAGTGTATATGAATTTCAGTAAGGCTTTTGATAAGGTTCTCCATGCGAGGCTCATTCAGAAAGCAAGGACGCATAGGATCCAAGGAGACCTTGCTTTGTGGATCCAGAATTGGCTTGCCCACAAAAGGCAAAGGGTGATTATAGATGGTTGGTATTCTACATGGAGGATGGTAACCAGTGGTGTTCCACGAGGATCTGTTCTAGGATCCCTCCTCTTTGTGATTTTTATAAATGACCTGGATGAGGAAGTAGAACTCTTTGGATCCTTTTTGTCTGCAAATAGAGTGGTGAAAATCTTCTCTCTTCTCCCATCAGTAGAATAAAATATCCCCCTTGAGTACCTCTATCAGGAAGATTTCCAAGTGAGGCATCACTGAAGACAATGAGCCTCAGTGAGCTGCCTTTTTCAAGCTGTTGAAACTTCAAGACTACTTTTTCAGATTGAATTCTGCACACTATCTTGTTTGCCTCATGTAAAGTTTGTACTGTGGCATTTTTTGTGCTGGATGCCAAGTTGCAGGCATCAAGCATGATGTCTGGTTTGCTTTGTTTTGCCATTCATAGAATCTGACCTGCCTTTGATCCAAGTAGCTCTGCTTCAGCTTCACTGAGGGATGCATCCTGTTGTGTGGCACATGAGGATTCCAGGTGGATTGTCTGAAGTTTCCTAATATAGCTTCCTTGGTGCAGTTGTACTGTTCCATCAACAGCAAGGATGTCTATCTATTCCTACATGACAGAATCAGTCACGTTCCTTCCATCCAATCTGAAAGGCTGACTTTAGCTGAGGGATAACTATTGTGGCAAAGTTCTGTGAGCGTGACATGACAGGCAAGTATTCCAAACTCATGATATCCTGAATCTTGCCAGTAATAAACAGCTGGATCCACTTGTGACATCTTTCCACCTGCTTTCAACATTACTTCCTTGACCTTTTTATACCAGTAGAGTGATGCATCTGTGAGACCATACACACACATTTTAAAAGTCTTCACAGTGTTCTTTTGCTTCTGGCTTCAGAGGGGAGTTTAATGTAAATGTCACGTGACAGCTCCATTCCTGTAAGAATGTGAATTTTATGTCCATATAATGGGATTGCCAATGCTTTTGACATTTCACTGAGAGAAGTAGTTGGAGACACTCTAGTGCACATGTTGGTGAGACCTTTCAAATTCTTTTATGTGCAGATCCTCAAAATGTCTAGCCAACAGACATGCTTTTGGTATAATTCCTGTCAGGGTTTCTTTCAGGGCATACACCCACCTTGTAACACGGTCTTTTGGCCAATGTCTCTAGTTTCCTCAAACACTCCATTATTTCTCCAACTTCTGATTTTATGCTGTTTTGAAGATTCAGATGACTTCTCTTTAGTTACTAGGACATCTTCATCTTGACATTTCTCAGATTCCAGACTGATCTATACTTGATTGTGTGGGAATGAACAGGACACACAGATGGTATGTTGCCTCCCAGGTGCCAGGGTCAGGGATGTTTCAAATTGTGTCCACAACATTTTGGAAAGGGAGGGAAAGCAGCTAGATGTCTTGGTACATGTCGGTATCAATGACATAAGAAGGGAAAGCAAAGAGAGAATATCATAAGAGAGAATTTAGAGAGCTAGGTAGAAAGCTGAGAAGCAGAACCTCCCAGGTAATAATTTCTGGATTGCTACCTGTGCCACATGCCAGTGAAGGTAGAAACAGGATGATTTGTCAGATAAATGCGTGGCTGAGAAGCTGGTGCGGGGAGCAGGGCTTCAGGTTCTTAGATCATTGGGATCTCTTCTGAGGGAGGTTCGAAATGTACAAAAGGGATGGGTTGCACCCAAACCTGAGGAAACCAATATTCTCATGGGCAGATTTGTTAGAGCTGTTAAGGAGGATTTAAACTAATTTGGTAGGGGGATAGGAACAGTAGTTAAGGGACTCAGGATAGGATGGATGGTAATAAAGCTAAGTTAGCATGCAGTCAGACTGTCAGGAAGGCCAGGATAGGACAAATTGTAGCCAGCAGGGTGAGTATCAGGGATGCAGAATCAAACAGGGTAGCAAATACAATACTCAAAGCATGATATCTCAGTGCATGCAGTGTAAGAAATAAGGTAGATCATCTTGTTTCACTATGACAGATTGTTCGCATGATGCTGTGGCCAACACAGAATCATGGTTGTAGGATGGTTGTAATTGGGAGCTGAATGTCCAAAGTTACACATTATATCATAGGGTTAAGAAGGTGGCGTGGCTCTGTTGGTAAAGAATGGCATCAAATCAGTAGAAAGATGTGACATAGGATCGGAAGATGCTGAACCCGTGTGGGTTGAATTAAGAAACTGCAAAGGTGAAAGGACCTTGATGGCAGTTATATACAGTCCCCCCAACAGTAGCTCACCACAGATTACAACGAGAAATAGAAAATGCATGTCAAAATGGCAATGATATGATAGGGAAGATTTTAACATGCAGGTTGATTGGGAAAATCAGCTTGGTAATGGATCTCAAGAGAGTGAATTTGTTGAATGGCTATGAGATGGCTTTTTAGAGCAGTTTGTTGTTGATCCTACTAGGGGATCAGCTATAGTGGTTTGGGTGTTAAGTAATGAATCAGAGGTGATTAGGGAGCTTAAGATAAAGGAACCTTTAGGAACCAGTGATCACAATATGATTGAGTTCAACTTGAAATTTGATAGGGAGAAAGTAAAGTTTCACGTAACAGTATTTCAATGGAGTAAAGGAAATTACTGTGGTATTAGAGAAGAGTTGGCCAAAGTAAATTGGTAGGGGATGCTAAAAGGGATGACAGTAGAACAGCAAAGATTTGAGTTTCTGGGAAAAATGAGGAAGGGGTATGAAATAGCAAATTAGTATAAAATAGTACAACCGTGGCTGACAAGGGAAGTCAAAGTTAATGTAAAAGCAAAAAAGAAGACATACAACAAAGCAAAAGTTAGCAGGAAGATAAAGGATTGGGAAGTTTTTAAAAACTTACAGAAAGTAACTAAAAGAATCATTAAGAGGGAAAAGATGAAATATGAAAGCAAGCTAGCAAACAATATCAAAGTGGATAATAAAGCTTTTTCAAGTATGTAAAAAAAAGAAATGAGAGTAGGTATAGGACCACTAGAAAATGAGGCTGAAGAAATAATAGCAGGTATATTTAAGGCAGAGATTGATAGGTTCTTGATTGGACACAGCATCAAAGGTTATAAGGAGAAGGCCAGGGAGTGGGGCTGAAGGCAGAAAGAAAGGATCAGCCATGATTGAATGGCGGGGTGGACTTGATAGGCCAAATGGCCTAATTCTGCTCCCATTTCTTATAGTCTTTTGGTCTTATGATTCAATATGAAGTCTGCCCACACTTGACATGTCAACTGAGCCTGAATTGCCAGTGACCATGACTGGTTCTAGGTAATTTAGGTTGTACCAACTTTTGTTTCTCCCAGTGGCTTTGTCTGCTCATCCTAAGACTTCAGCTTTACTTGAGATACCAGTGTCTTGGTCTATAAATCTCACAGTTTGTCCTGTTTTAAGATTGATATTCCATGTTGTCTTTACCCTTGTGATAATTTCTGTTCAGGCAAGTCTATTTAGTCATCACTTTCTTCAGCACTGTCTGTGCCACTGTTAAGCAACTCTTTTGGGTCCTTAGCTGCACTCTCCTCATCTCTGTCTGTGCTATGTGACCATGTACCAGGTAAGTGCTTTTCATTTTTTGTGTCATTCTCCATGGAGTTCTGATCATCTTCAGTTTGTGCTTCATGTAGTCTGGAATGATGCTCTCTCACATAGGTACCTCCATGTCTCAGGAATTCTACAACTCCATCCTGACCAATGACAACTCCAGAACCTTTCCATTCTGTACAGTCTACTCTTTTGTAAAACACTTTGTCCCGTATCATATTTGTCATTTGTAAGATGTACCTGTGCCCTCAGTTCTCTTCCAATTCTCGCTGAACACTCGGCTTCTCTGAAAGCCTCCCTTGATGAAATACGTGAAATATGCTCCCCAACCCATTCACTCCTTGTGGTGCCCTCCAGAACAGGTGGTCTGTCATCCAGTACAGAGGGAAGGTTTGGATTCTGGCCAGACACCAACTGATACGGGCTTTAGCCATGTACATTGTGCATGGTATCCTTCACCATAAGGGCCCAGTCCAGGGCTGTGTTCCATTCATAGTCATTGCTTTACTTTACCTTCAGCATTATTTCAGTAAGTGTTTGATTGTGTCACTCTAGAAGTCGATTACTCAAAGGACTGTATGCTGTTGTTGTCTTTGTTTCAATGTTAAGGTTCTCTGTCATAGCTTTGAATTCATCATTATTACATTCACCACCATTATCATTGGATACTTTATGGAGCAGGCTATGCACACTTATCCAG
This sequence comes from Hypanus sabinus, assembly GCF_030144855.1. Classification (NCBI taxonomy): domain Eukaryota; kingdom Metazoa; phylum Chordata; class Chondrichthyes; order Myliobatiformes; family Dasyatidae; genus Hypanus; species Hypanus sabinus. The sequence goes on along the minus strand of NC_082725.1, from coordinate 5,169,072 downwards.
GAATGGATGAAGATTTTTACTGTCTCTGAGGGGATCTTTGTATTTACGATGCTACCAGCACTGAAACGTATGAACTCATCATTGATGTGGAGATAGCATCCTCCTTGCTCCAGTTCACATAGGTCTACAGCTCCTGTTTCATTGTATTCAGATGCTACTGGCAAACCAACCGTAGGCTTGGGCTTGGCCTTTCCAAATTTTTGGCATGTCTCACTCAATTATCTGCTGGAGAACACAAAAAATAATCTGCATCTTTGTTTCCTGAACTCCTGATCAGTTTCTGAAGTCTATCAATTGAAGTGTGTCCAAACTGTTTGTGAAGTTCGAGCAACATTTTGCATTTCTCATCTACGGTCATGTTTTGTGTGACAGTTAGTACTTCATTCTCACACTGATTCTCAGTAGCATCTTTATCTAGAATGTTCACACACTAACGTCCAGGGCTGGTGAGCTCAAGAGACACCGGAATTGAAACATCGTTGCTTGGCCATTCTTCATATCCAGTACTGCTCCTGCTTTCTATAGGGAAGATTTACTCAAGAGTAATGGAATGTTCACTGGTACCACCTATGTTTCAATGTAACATTTTATCTGCCCTATTTGTGCAGGAATTTTTGCTCTTTCAGTGGAATGTACAATCTTTCCATCTCCACAATCAAATGCTGTGCTACTGGGTGTATCTGTATACACCAGTTTCAGCACTTCATTCTGATTAGTTCACTTACATAGCTTTCAAGCCATTTTTCTGCACGTACTGTGTGTGTGCATGCTGTATCAATAACAGCAGATCCTGGAGATTCTATCTTCAAAGTCTCTGTCGCAGATTTCTGCATTACCGAATGATTCCTCCACAAACTGTGTGATATGGTACTCTTCTTCGTCTTCAGATTTGTTATTTTCTTCAGTTAGCCTAACTTGTTCAGTCCTATGTGGATAGTTTCTTGTCCAGTAGTAAATACTTTGACATAGAGCATTTTTCGATCCCCTACCGTACTTGTTTATTGAACTTGTGCCAGGTAATGGTACCCTCGCCTGGCCACACTGCGATCTATGCTTGCTATACTGTTGCTTCTGGTCAGTGAAGTATGCCATTTCCTGACTCAAAGCCAATACAGGACCAGGAGGTTCCATTTTGTAATTACACATGTGACTGTATTTTTTCAAAATTAATAATACAATCAGCCATATTTTTAGAGTTGTCTCTGTAAATTTTGTCAAAATCTGAAAATGCCTGATAAGTCAGATCCTTTTCTTTCTTCAAAAAAACAGAATCGTGTACGTATTAGCATATTCGTACTGTCATCTTCCTTCAAGTCTTCCACCAAAATATCCATCGCATTCTCTCTCGCTCCTTCTGAAAGTGTCAATACAACAGCCAAAGCTTGCTTCATCTTCTCCAGTTCCGTAACATGAGTTAGTATTCCAATTTCATTTTTCCAGCTCTCATAAAGCTTGTTCTCATCCAATGCTGGTGGGATCCTATAAATGGAAACAATTCTTTGCTACCACTGTTAATGTCCAAACAACAAGGACACATTTTTCTTTTGTTTAAACAACTTTACCTTCAATGTCTCCTTTCAATACTTGAGGACTGCTGCCTTTTCATCCCACAATTCCCCCCTATTCCTCCGGCATGCCCACACATAACAGGGGAAATGTGCATGCCTGCTAGATATTTACACAGTACAAATGAACAGAACTCAGCTGGAGGACATTTAGTATAAATTGGCATCAAGATCAGCCAGCATAATAGACCGAATGGCCTATCCCGTGCTGAATTCTTCTCTGTTCTCTAAAGTTTTACCCTGTCCTTTGAAACTTCAGCAAATTTGAAAAAAAATCATCTAAAGCTGTAGAAATTTGACAAAATTTTTTTTAAAAATCAGCATTTTGTTGATGACCCATTTAAATGCTGATGGCAGTGGGGTTTGGGGGATGGTGCTTTAGATACAGAATGTGCAGCTGAAAGAGGCTGCTGAGGGTTGCAAACTCAGCCAACTCAATCAAAGGCACAACCCTCCCCATTATTGAGGACAGTCTTTAAGAGGCGGTGCCTCAGGAAGTCAGCATCCATCACTAAGAACCCTCCCCATTAGGGATATGCTCTCTTTTCATTAGGGAGGAGGTACGGGACCCTGAAGACACACACTCAACAACTTAGTAACAGTTTCCACCCCTCCTGAAAAGTTTGTGAAAGCTTGACCACCACCTTATTATTTCTATTATTTGCACTATTTATTTTGTACTTTTTAGTGACTTTCACATCTTTGCACCGTACAGTTGCCACAAAAAAATAAATTTCATAACCTATGTCAGTGTTCAGGAACAGTTATTACCTTATAACCATTAGGCTCCTGAACCAGCATGGGTAATTTCACTCACTTCAACACTGAGCTGATTTCACAGCCTACAGACTCACTTTCAAGGACTCTACAACTCCTATTCTCAGCATTTTTTTTGGCACCGTTTGTTTCCTTTTGCACAATGTGTGTTTGTTGGTCTTTGTTTGTGTAGGTATACAGTAGTTTTTCATGAATTCTATTGTAATTCTTTACTTTTCCATGATGCCTGCAAAAGCATGACTCCCAGGGTTGTATATGGTGTCATATGTGTACTTTGATAATAAATTTACATTGACTGTGATGTGAGAGGAAAGTACTGTGCCCAGAGGAGGCACACATGGTGACAGAGAGATGGTGAGACCTCTATACCTACAGTATTGTGCAAAAGTCTTACACACATACATATAGCTAGGAAGCCTCAGATGTTTGCACAGTTCTGTAGTAATTTTATGTATTGTACTGTACTCCTGCCACAAAAAAAATCATGACATTGCTATATATACTGTATGTGCCTAAAAATTCTGCACAGTACTGAATATACATGCAAATACCTACATTGATAATAAATTTATTTTGATTTTGACTTGATTTCACTCAGAACATCCACACTCACACCATCTTCCTACCGCCCTAACATTGACAGAGTTCCTCTTGTCCTTACCTACCGTCCCATGACCCTCCACATCCAACACATAATCTCTGCAACTTCCTCCTTCTCCAAAGTGATCCTCTCACCAAACATATCTTTACTTCCCCACAAACCCCCGCTTTCCACAGGGATCGCACTGTCTGTGCTTCCCTTGTCACTTCATCCCTCCCCACTAATCTCCCTCCCGGCACCTATCCCTGCAAATGACCTAAGTGCTACACTTGCCCATTCACCTCCTCCCTCACCTCCAAGATGAGGGCACCCTCAGGGTGGAGAAGCAACACCTTATATTCCATCTGTGTAGCCTCCAAGCTGATGGGATGGATATCGATTTCTCCTTCTGGTAAAAAAAATTCCCTCTCCCTCCCTTCTTCTTCTATCCCCCACCTTGGCCTCTTACCTCTCTCACCCACCTGTCAACTCCCCTAGGAACCCACCCCCCACCCTCCTACCTCTCCTCCTATAGTCCACTCTCTTCTCCTATCACTTTCCTTCCTCTACAGCCTATCCACCCGGCGTCACATATCATCTCCTTCCCCTCCTTCCCCTCCCCGTCACCTTTCCTTTCCAGTCCTGGTGAAGGGTCTTGGCCCAAAACATTGACTGTTTATCCATTTCCATCGAGGCTGCTGGACCATTGGGTTTCTCCACCATCTTGTGTGTGTTCCATTCAGTCATACTGGTCTAAAACAAAACATGGGATGGAGAGAGCTAGATTTGAGTTTGCAGCCTGAGATAAACATTGCTTTTGATAGATTTCATGACCTGTCTGGACAGTGTACAGTGAACTTTTGCTTTGAGCATGTTAACAAGCACACAAAGCTGTGGACTGAACTGAAGGGTCGGAAATTATTCAAGGCACGCAGAGCATCATATTCCAACACCTTTGGCAGCTGTGCGTCTCAAGATTGCTTGATGTAATTTTCAGTACACAAGTATAAAGGAGAACAAAATAATTGTTACTCCAGATCTGATGGAGCACGAAAAACACAATAAGATAAAGAATACAATAATAAAAATATATGTAAGATACTGTACATATGTAGGTTGATTGTACGTTCATAAAGTGATGCCGGCACAGGAGTGTCTGTACATAAGGTGACTCCAACAGGAAATGATGGAGTAGTGGTGGTTGGGGGTGCGGAGGGGTGGGTTAGTGGGTGAAGGTGTTGATCGGCCTTACTGCTTGGGGAAAGGAACTGTTTTTGAGTCTAGTGGTCTTGGTGTGGATGCTACTTAGCCTCCTCCCTGGTGGAAGTGAAACAAAGAGTCTATGAGCAAGATGAATGAGATCCTTCATGATGTTACTGGCTTTTTTCTGGCACCTTTCTGTATATATGCCCAAGGAAGAAATACTGTGTACCTGAATATTGTAGCCTTAGTTTCAGTTCTTTCTCATCAAAATTAAACTGCATTCACAGATTTCTGAGGTTTACACACTGCCAACCTGACAAAAAGAATGTAACCCACATACTCAAGCCTCCTTTGATCCATGCCAAAAGACAGTGGCCGAAAAGAGAGCCCCACTACATCTGCTCGTTTCCACTGAGCATACTTTACAAATACTTGATGCCATGTTATTTGAATCGCACACAGGTGTGCATAACTTGGAAACTGTAACACTATGGATTTGTTTGAAGGGCTCCCCAGGGCTAAAATTAGGTCTGCACTGCAGGGCCAAAGAGAATAATTGCATTGTATAACTGTCAGTTCAGACTCAATCCTTTTAGTCACAGTCCGTTTCTTCACTAGCTGCCCAAAGTCATTGCCAGACAGAAAATGTAGTTAATATTGCATCAAAGGCAAGCATTGCACAAGAGACTGAAATCACAGAGCCTGTCAAAGCTACTCTCAAAGTTTGGCTGCATTTTGTCCATGTGGTGGCTGCTGGCTTCCAACTTGCTTGCATTTGCAATGTACTCTGTAATGGTCTTTCTAACAATGACGAGGATCAGGGTCAATCATGGATGCTGCATCCTATCTATCCAGGGCAGTACAATATGAAGAGCAAGCAGCTTCCCATGCAGCAAGCTCCCCCTCTCCACGCATCTGATAGAACGGCAGAGACCGATACAGTTTAGCACTAGCAGCAACACTGGGGGGTTGCCTGTAGTGTTGAACTCAACTCTGTGCTGCCTTAAGGACCCTAGCTCCAGATCTTTCCTTCAGGGCTTGCTCCCGAAGCCTTCCCCATGGGTATAGGCACAAGACAGCGGAGTATTCCTTCTCAATGAGCTTCCAACAATGGCTGACAAGCCCCAGCTGCTTAAAGCGACTGGTTTAAATGTGCCAGTAATCTGTCTTTGCCCCTTCTCCTGTCAAGGGAAATGGCTCCACAGGGCTTAGTAGCTAAGCCACAGGTGAAGGCTGGGAGCTGGACTTGCTTGTCAGAGGCTATTTGAGATGCATGCCAGTAGTGTCATTTATTAGGTAGCTTATCCCCACTACCCTGTCCACCACCGGCTATAGCAGCCAATGATGACTGCAAAGTATAAAGATACATTGGGCCAGGAGGTCGTAACCTGGAGTCCATGGAACACTCAGGGGTCAGTGAATAGATTCCAGTGGGTCTGTGAACTTGGATACGAAAAAGTTTACATCTTTATTTTCACTAACTAGCTGAAATTTAGACCATCCCACAGTTTAATGTTCTTATCCAAGCTAAGCAACAACAGCCTTCACACTTATATATCTTTAAAAATAAAATTTAATTTTAACTTGGCTTTATTTTAAATGTATAGTCTTTATTAATGCATTTATTAATGCATTAATGCATTATATTGAAATACTGTTACCAAAATATTTTAAAAATCTCATTTGTAATGTTAATATATGTTCTTCTTTATTAATGCATTAATAAAGAAGAACATATATTAACATTACAAATGAAATTTTTTTAATATTTTGGTAACAGTATTTCAACATAATTGATTTATTTTGTGACCCTGTGTATTTTATCTTATATCTTCCAATACATTATTCTGTGAAGGGGTCCATAGGCTTCACTGGACTGCCAAAGGGGTCCGTGGCATAAACAAGGTTCAGAACCCCTGCATTAGGGGCATTTAAGAAACCTTCACAGGTTGTTAGAAAAATCAAGGATTTTGGGGGAGGGAAGGGTTAGATTGATCATGCAGTAGGTTAATAGGTCAGCACGACACAATGGGACAAATGGCCTGCACTGTGTTGTAGTGTGATTTCTTCTACAGTGTGGGTGAATATCTTCACACTGGAGACAAAGAAGCCTCAAGTCCCACCCCAACAAATTCAAGACCGCCCTCTTCCCTTCAACCATTTGGTTCTTGAACCAACTGGCAAAAACTTAACCCCAAGCTCAAGAGACCCTGAAGATGCTGAAAATCTTGAGAACACGCACAAAATACTGGAAGAACTTAGCAGCATCTATGGAGGGGAATAAGCCTTTGAGGTTTTGGGCCAGGACTCTTCATCAGGTCTGGGAGGAAAGAGGAAAAAAAGGCAGAATAAGAAGGCGGGAGGAAGGAAAGAAGTAAAAGCTGACAGCCCACAATTGATGGTCTCACCTTAAGGGCTCTTTATCTTGTTTTTTCATGCTCTCGTTATTTACTGTTACTTATTTATGTTATGCCCTGGTTCATATTTTTTACTGTAATGCTGTTTTGTATTTCACTTCATGCTGTTCTGTGAGAGCTGCTTGTTTGGGTTACTGTTGAAGATAAGAGAAATGTGTGCCATCCAATTAGGATGGTCAGATTAAGACGAGGTTTCTCTGGTGAGGGACACCAGGGTTGGGCTTGGTGCTTTCGTTTGAGAGGAGATGAAGAGAGAAGATGCTGGGGAGAACTGATTGTAGCATACGATCCAGTGGAGATCCATTTGTTGGAGATGGATTGCGAGTGACGTTCAGAAGGTGCTGTGGGCTTTCACGTTGACCGAGGGCCCAGCGCGTGAGTGACAGAGAAGTTCAAGATGAGCTCCAACTTGTGCACATTTGACTGTTTAATTAGAATGGGCCCTTTTCTTTTTGGTACTCCTTACTAAATCTTTAGCTACAATTCATAAATATAATTCCTTTAATTGTACACAGTGTACTGTCTGCTATTTCGTGGCACTAATTTGTAACAGGGTAGCAAATGGCACAGCATCCACACAAACCAGGGTTTGGGGTGGGTCTGCACCTCAATCTCACAAGTTTCCCTGGAAACCAGGGTGTTTCATTTATACTTGCATCTGCACAGTTCGTTGATCATTGATACTGTTTAGTTATTGTTCTATAGGTTTGCTAAGTATGCCGGCAGGAAGGAGAATTTCAGGGTTGTACGTGGTGACATATCTGTACTCAGATAATAAATTTTACTTTGAACTTAGTACTTTTGAGGTGATAGGTGAGACCAGGTTAGGGGGAAGGTCAGTGTGTGTGGGAAGAAGGGGGTGAAAAGTGAGAGAGGGTGGTAATAGCTGGAAGAGTTGAGGCCTGAAGAAGAAATCTGATTGTGGAGGAGAGTGGACCATAGGAAAAAGGGAAGGAGGAGGGGCACTATGGGGAGGTGATGGGTAGGTGATGAAAAGGAAGGGGTGAGAGCCCTAATCATTCAAGTTTAGCAACCCAGTGACCAGTCTGATCACTGTACTAAAACTACAAATGAAGGAAAATATGCAGATGCTGGAAATCCAAGGAACACACACAAAATACTGGAGGGACTCTGCAGGCCAGGCAGCACCTATGGAAAAGAGTACAGTCGATATTTCGGGCCGAAACCCTTTGACAGTCCTGCCATTCTAATTGGGTTCTTTCTTGTAAAATGTGTCAATAAAATATGTTTTATTTATGGTTAATTCATGTTTTCTTTGTGAATGCTACCTATCTGAAGCTCTGAGCCTGTGATGCTGTTGCAAGTAAGGTTTTCATCACGCCTGTGTACACATGGACTTGTGCAGATGGTAATGAACTTGACTTTGGCTTTAATATTGGTTGTCAGTCTTGATTGACAATTAGAGTGATGGAGTAATGGAGTGTTGCATGTTAGCATACCAGTTAGCACAAACGCTGATCAGGTTCAATTCCCACCACTGTATGTAAGGAGTTTGTATGTTCTACCTGTGACCAGATGGGTTTCCTCAGCTGCTCCGGTCTCCTTGCACACTCCAAAAATGAATTGTGGGCATGCTGTGTTGAAGCCAGAAGTGAGGTGATACTTGTGGGCTGCCGCCAGCATATCCTCAGGTGTTGGTCGTCAGTGCATTTCACTGGATGTTCTGATGCTTGAATTTGACAAATAAAACCAATCTTTAATCTTTGCACTGTCTGGAACAGTGTAAGAGGGCAAGTGCATGGTGAATGGAAGATGGTGTTTGAAGATACATTGACCCTAGCAGGTACGTATGTGAGTTAATCTCCTCTGCACAACATTGTGTTCATGCCCTTGGATTCATTTTGAGGGCACTGGAATACAAAAGCAAGGATGTATTACTGAAGCTTCATAAGGCATTGGTTAGATTGCACTTGGAATATTGTGAGCAGTTTTGGGCCCTTTATCTAAGAAAAGATGTGTTGGCATTGGATAGGGTCCGTAGGAGGTTCATGAGAATTATCCTGGAAATGAACGGGTTAACTTATCAGTAGCAGTTGATAGTTCTAAAGCTATACTCCCTGAAGTTTTGAAGAATAAAGGTGGGGTGCAGAAATCTCATTGAAACCTGTCTAATATTGAAAGGCATAGATAGAGTGGACATGGAGAGGATGTTTCTGGTAGTGAGAGAGTCTAGGACCAGAGAAAACAGCCTCAGAATCGAAGGGCATGCATTAGAATAGAGATGAGGAGGAACTTATTTAGTCAGAGGGTAGTGAATCTGTGGAAATCATTGCCACAGAGGGCTGTGGAAGCCCAGTCAGTGAGTACATTTAAAGCCAAGGTTTATAGGTTCTTGGTTAGTTGAAAAGTTGTAGGAAGAAGGCAGGAGAACAGGATTGAGAGGGAAAATAAATCAGCCATGATTGAATGGCAGAGCGACCGGATGAGCTAAATGGTCTAATTTTGCTCTGTCTTATGGTTTTATGGTCTTGGATCTGCTCTTCTGACATTGAATGCAATAGCCTCATCCACTACCACATTACTGCGACCTGGAGGCCTGTCTGCCTCAGATCCCAGTAAGGCTTTACTCTTCCTTGCTGATAAAGGTCTCCAACATCAGGATGGAAAATCTGGGTGCCTGCCCTCTCATGTATTCAACCGTAGCTTCTAGGAAACTCCTCTGGAAGAACTTACACAACTATTTCTGACAACAGTGTGTTTCCCCTTTAAGAAATACAGAAAGCTTTTAATTATAGTTTTATCACATTATTCCCCAGCTGGTATCTACAAGAACTGGAGCCTCAGGAAAGTGGTATCCATCTTTATGGACCCTCACCTTCCCACACATGACTCTTCTCATTACCTCCATCCATGAAGAGGATTCAAAGTACATTTATTATCAAAGTGTGTATGCAGTATACAACCCTGAGATTCATCTTCCTACAGTCACAAAACAAAGAAACACCATGGAACCCGTTCAAAGAAAACATCAAACACCCAACATGCAAAAAAGGAACAAATCTCACAAAGAGCAAAAATGAGCAAATAACACAGAATGTGAAACATAAAACACAGAGTCATTGAAACTGTCTAAGAATGTTCAGTTTAGTTCAGTTCAGCTCAGTTTAGCTCTGTGTTGTTCATTGACTGCAAGCCACAGAGTTGGTCCATCCCGGGCAAAATCGCACAAAATAGCAATAAAAAAGGAGTAGGCAGAAACCAGAAACATGTCATAACATGGACGATAGGGTTCAATCCACAAACCACATCGATTAAACCTTGCCTAAGGCCCAAGCAAGAGGGAGAAAGAGACTGGTCTCATTCAGGAGCAGCGAGCGAGAAGGAGAGGGAGATTGGTCAAACGCAGTGACCTTCCTCCAGGAGCAGCGAGAGGGAGAGAGATCAATCAAACGCAGGATCCTTCCTCCAGCAGCAGTGAGTAAGAGCAAGAGAAAGACCAGCCAAACACAGGGAGCCAGTATTGTATTCCCACACACTTTCTACTCGCATCCTCGTTGAGTCTGATTCAGTGATTCTGGAACAGCCTCTTCCCCTCCACCATCAGATTTCCAAAACAGTCCAAAACCTTAATTATTCCGAAACACAAGAGTTTTTGCAGATCCAGGAAATCCAGCAGCCCTGAGCTGCTCCGGCATTTTGTGTAACCCTAATTATTCCTTATTTTCCCTTGTTATTTATTTTTGTAATTTATCGATTTTTGTTTCATTGCTCTACACTGTAGCCACAAAACAACAAATTTCACATTTCACGTTGGTGATTCTGATTCTCTGTTGAGCAGGATTGGGGATGTTTTCACCACAGTCAGTGGGAAGAAGGAGTAACCACCTCTCTCTGGTCAGGAGGAAGTTCCAGGAATTTTACTCACAGCCAATAATTCATTAATGAATCAGGACGTTCTAGTGATTTTGGAGGAGCTGAATCCCCAGGAGCCTCCTCTCCTCATCTCCAATGGTGAGGGAGATTTAGAAGAAGCCATGTGAAATTGATGCAGTTTATACAACTGATAAAACACACACTGCAGCTATTCTAGCCCAATACAGATCCTGCACAAGTTGCAAACATTTGACAAGTGCACAACCCGTGAATTGTACTGAGTTTGTTGGCTGCTCTGGGGCTGCAGGCATCTTTGGCCTCCTGAGAACTAAAATCCTAGCTCTCCTTCCAAACTGTAAACTGTCAACGTTACAAACAATTCACAGAAAGCCAAACACCCAGTTCAAACTGAACAATGAAGTTCACTGAAGACACAACAGTGGTTGTCCCCATCAACAACAATGACAAGACTGCGTACAGAGAGGAGATGGAGCAATGGTGCAAGCACAACAACTTGAGTGTCAACGTGGACAGGACGAAACAACTGATTGTGGACTTTAGGAAGATGCAGGCTGACCGATCCATGGAGAGAGTTAGGAGCAACCAGTATCTGGGAGTGCATGTAATGCACAATCTCACCTGGTCCCTCTACACCACCTCTTTAGTCAAGAGAGTACAGCAGTGTCCCCACATCCTGAGGAGTCTGAGCCTCCCACCCACCCCCCAATCTAACCAATTTTTTAAAGGAGCACCAACGAGAGTGTCCTGACCAGCTGCATCACTGTGTGGTATCAAAAATTGCAAAATATGTGTCTGCAAGACCCTACAAACAGTTGTGAGGACTGCAGACAGGATCATCGGATCTCTCTACTACCCAGCTGAGATATTTATCAAGAGCACTGCATACTCAAGACCCTTAGAATCATCAAGGATTGCTCCCATTTGTCCCATGATCTCTTTGACCCCTGTCATCGGGCAGGTGGTACTGTAGCATTAGGACAAGGACCATTAGGATGGGAAACAGCTTCCTCCCCCAGGCTGTAAGACTACTGAACTCCCTGCCATCACCCAGGTCTCATCACCTACGAAGTACAAGGAGCGTTATATGGGTTACTTTTTTAACTTGTGTCATTAATGCACCTTAGGCTAAATGTCAATCTTCTGAAATTTATTTGATTTTTTTGTTAATTTTTTATGGTAATATTACTTTATGTGGTGTGTGTGAGTTATATATACTGTGTTGTGCACTTTGGTCTGGAGGAACGTTGTTTTGTTTAGCTGTACACACATGTGTACAGATAAATTACAACAAACTTGAACTTGAACAGAACGCTGAACAACACACAAAATGCTGGAGGAACTCAGCAGGTCAGGCAGTATCCTTGGAAATGAATAAACTGTCGATGTTCTGGGCCAAGACCCTGCTTCAGGATGGGAAAAGCCAGTGTCCTTTATCATCTGTTAATTCAGATTAATTCATTACACAGTGCATTTGAGGTGGTACAGTAACAGAGTGCAGAATGAAGTGTTATAGTTACAGAGAAAATGCATTGCTGGCAGATCAGATCATAGTAAGGTAAACTGTGAGATCAAAAGTCCATCTTATTGTTCTCGGAGACTCTTCAATAATCTGATAACAGTAGGGTAGAGGCTGGTGGTATGTGCTTCCAGAATTTTGTACCTTCTGCTTGAGGGGAGGGGGGAGAAGAGAAAATTTCTGGGGTAGGTGGGGGTCTTCAATTAGGCTGGCTGCTTTAACGAGGCAGCAAGAAGTGTAGACAGAGTCCATGGAGGGGAGGCTGGTTTCTGTGGCGTGCTGAGATGTGTCTACAAATCTCTACAGTTTCTTGCAGTTACGGGCAGAGCATTTACCACACGAAGTGGTGATGTATCTGGATATGATGCTTTCTGTGGTACATCAATAGAAATTGGTGTGGAGGAAATAGATCTTCAATGTCATTCCTATCAGTTGAATTATTTTGTCTGGGACAGCATCAGACTTCACAAGGGCTACCTCCACAGTGTGCGTCTGTTTCAGTTCTTTGGCAGTTTTCAATGTACGCCTGTATAGAGCACAGAAGGTGTATTAACTCTTTTTGTGCTTGATGCGCAATAAAACAGCCTGAGTAATAGAGTATCGGAGCCATCCAGCACAGATACAATACCTTCGGCCCAAAAGGTCCATGCTGACCAAAGCATCCTCCCAGCCAGTCCTAATTTCCAGCATTTGGCCCATATCCCTACGATCCCAGCCCCTCCACGTACTCTCCACGTGCTCTTAAATGATACTATTGTACCTGCCTCAATCACTCCCTCTGGCAACTCATCCCAGATTCTCACCACTCTCTGTGTGAAAAAGTTGACTCTCAAATTCCTTTTAAATCTTTCCCCTCTCATGCTAAATATATGACCTCTAGTTCTGGACTCCACTATCCTGGGGAAAGAACTATAACCATCCACCTTATCTATATATCCCATAATTTTAACTACTTCTACAATATTGCCACTCATCCTCCTACATTCCATGCAATGAAGCCCTAGCCTGGCCAACCTCTTCCCATAACACAGGCCCTCTGGTCCTCGCAAAACCCTAGTAGGTCTTCTCTGCACTCCTTTTAGTTTAACTATGTCTTTCCTATAACAGGGCGAGCAAAACTGTACACAGTACTCCAAGTGCAGCCTTAGTACCGACTCACACAACTGCAACGTAACGTAACTCAGTGCCTTGACTGATAAAGGCCAGCGTGGTAGGGCTATATCTATCAATGGGAATATATTTGCATTCTTGTTAAATAAAGAAACTTGTAATTCAGAGAACTGGGTTTGGTGTTCCAATCCCAACACAATAACCGGGAAACCTAAATCCACTTGAAAGGCTAACATCCGTGACTATGACCATGAAGGTAGGGGTTGTTAGATTCCCTGAAGGTGCTTAATCTGATCAATTATTCTAGTTAGCCTGTCTCTGTAATGCACTGGAAACACTTTAAACCATTTTTTTATAATGCAGTTTACTTTGTAAATTGCAAATTGGGAGCCACAGTAGCATAACGGTTAGCACAACACCATTACAGCTCAAACCATTGGGATTCAGAATTCAATCTGCTGTCCTCTGTAAGGAACACACACAAAATGTTGGAGGAACTCAGCAGGTTGGACAGCATCTATGGAAAAAAGTAAACAGTCAACAAATCAGGCAGAGACCCTTCTTCGGTCCTGATGAAGGGTCTCAGCTTGAAACATCAACTGCTTCTCTTCTCCATAGATGCTGTCTAATCTGCTGAGTTCCTCCAGCATTTTGTATGTGTTGCTTGGATTTCCAGCAACTGCAGATTTTCTTGTCTTTGTCCTCTGTATGGAGTCTGTTTGTCCTCATCATGGAATGTATGAGATTGAGCATACCGGTTTCCTCCCACATTCAAAAGACGTACTAGATAGGTGAATTGGCCATTGTAAATTGTCCCATAATTTGGTTATGGTTAAATCGAGGTTGTCGGGAGTTGCTGGGGGTCTCAGCTCAAAGGGCTGAAAGCACCTATTCTGCCCTGTATCTCTAAATAAAAAAATAAATACAGTGCCTATAAAAAGTATTCAACCCCCTTGGAAGTTTTCATGTTTTGTTGTTTTACAACACTGAATCACAGTGGATTTAATTTGGCTTTTTTCACACTGATCGACAGAGAAGACTCTTCTGTGTTAAAGTGAAAACAGATCTCTACAAATTGATCTAAATTAATTACAAATATAAGTTACAAAAAAATTGATCGCATAAGTATTCACCCCCTTCGAGTCAGTATTCAGTAGATGCACCTTTGGCAGCAATTACAGCCTCGAGTCTGTGTGGATAGGTCTCTATCAGCTTTGCACATCTGGCATTGCAATTTCTCCCATTCTTTTTTTAAAAACTGCTCAAGCTCTGTCAGATTGCATGGGGATCATGAGTGAACAATCCTTTTCAAGTCCAGCCACAAATTCTCAATTGGATTGAGTTCTGGACTCTGACAGGACATTAATTTTGTTGTTTTTAGGCCATTCCTGTGTAGCTTTGGCTTTATGCTTGGTGTCATTGTCTTGCTGGAAAAAATAACTTCTCCCATGTTGCAGTTCTCTTGCAGACTGCATCAGGTTTTCCTCCAGGATTTCCCCTGTATTTTGCTGCATTCATTTTACCCTCTAACTTCACAAGCCTTCCAGGACCTGCTGCAGTGAAGCATCCCGACAGCGTGATGCAGTCACCACCGTGCTTCACGGTAGGGATGCTGTGTTTTTGACGATGTGCGATTTTCAGCTTACCAAGGGAGTGAATACTTATACAATCAATTTTTTTGTGATTCATAATTAATTTAGATTACTTTGTAGAGATCTGTTTTCACTTTGACGCTAAAGAATCTTTTCCTGTTGCTCAGTATCAAAAAAAGCCAAAATAAATCCATTGTGGTTCAATGCTATAAAACTATAAAACATAAAAACATAAAAATTTTCAAGGGAGGGGGTGAATACTTTTTATAGGCACTGTAAATGCTGTTATTGATGTATTTATGAACATTTTATTCCATATCCATACTTTAACCTCTAACTTTATTTTTATATAATTCTTTATGAATTGTTGAATGTTGTTGTTTTTTGTTGCATGTCTCATCCTAAATAACACACCACAGCAAATTCCTAATCCATGTCAATGTATATGGAGAATAAACTTGATCTGTGATAGGATTTCAGCACTTCCTGGATTTAATTATTGGAGAAAGCACGAAGCTCTAGAGTGAATGGCAGAATGATAATGGATAAATCAGAGTGTGAGAAAGATCAAGGTTATTCATTTTGGTAGAAAGTATAGAAAAGAAACTGTCCAGTAGATGGTAAGAAATAGGTAAATGTAGTTGTTGAGGGAATCTGGCTTGTTTGTTCCTGAAAAGCAGAGGGTGAACATGAAAGCTGGTGAGGAGCAAGTATGTTGGTCTTATTGCCAAGCTAGAGGAGAAAGTAAAGAAGCATTCTGAGGCTGTGTGATGTTCTGATGACATCTCATGTGTAGTACCTTGTCCTACTTGGTTTCCTTCCCGTAAAGAAGGATAATTTTAAAATTTATTTATTGAGGTGCTGCGCGGAACAGGCCTCTCCAGCCCTTCAAATTGCACCACCCAGCAACCCCCGATCAAACCCTAGCCTAATCTTCAAACATTTTACAATAACCAATTAGCCTAGCAACTGGAACAACTTTGGAATGTGAGAAGAAACCGGAGCACCTGCAGGAAACCCACACGGTCACAGGGAAAACATACAAACTCCTTACAGGAAGCGGCAGGAATTGAACCTGCGTCACTGCTCCTGTAAAGCGCTGTGCTGACCACTACACTAAAAAGCCACCCCACAGTTTGCCAGGGTATCAGAGCTTATTGTTTTATTTAAAAATAGACTTTACTCTTATTATAAAATATATACAAAAAACAGCGCAAAGCTTCTTTTTACATGACTGGTCATCACATTCAGAGCATTAAATTATTTTTTAAGGCATTGTACCATTGCAATTATGTGGAGGTTAAACTTTTTCCATGAAATCATCCACTCATACAGTCATAGTTTCCAGTCTTTCAGATTGGTCATCCTTTTACGTTTTAGGATGAGCAAGCTCGGCGACTGGCGGTGAGGCTGGCCTCTACTCACTGGGGCTAAGCGGAATGAAAGGTGACCTCACTGAGGCATGCTGTGTGGGGCTGTTGCTATAGGTGTCAACAGGCTATTGGCTCTTGTGAAGTACAGAACTTTGGTTTCTTCCTCCAGGAAGTTAATCTGATCAACTATTCTAATCAGGCCCCACCCCCTCTATCCATTACCCTCATCAGTGCACTGCATTGGAAATACTTTAAAACACTTTTTACAATGCTGTTTACAATGTAAATTCATGCAGGTGTTTATGTACTGTATTGATCCACATTTTAACCTCTAACTTTATATTTTATATCATTCTTTGTTCTCTATAATAGTTGGAAGTTGCTTTTTGCTGCATGTCGCACCCTGACCAATGCACCACAGCAATTTCTAACACATGTAAATGCATATGGTGAATAAATTGATCCCTGATCCTTGGTACAGAGACAGTACATGAAACTGAAGCTTTTATTTTAATGTAGAGAACTATAAATCTTAAGAATTTATTTTATGAAAACTCACCAAAATGGCCATTCAGCCCATTGAGTATGCTCCATCATTCCATTCTCCTGCCTTCTCCCCATAACCTTTGACACCCTTATGAAACAAGAAGCTGTCAACTTCTTCTTTAAATGTTTAAAATATTTTATTGAGATAGAGTGTGGAACAGGTCGTTCCAACCCTTCAAGTTCCACCACACGACAACACCTGACTTAGCCCTCACCTCATCACAGGACGATTTATAATGACCAAACTAACCTACATTTTTGGACTGTGGGAGGAAGAAATCCACACAGTCACGGGGGCAACGTAGAAACTCCTTACAGATAGTGGCAGAAATTGAACCTGGGTCAGTGGTACTGTAAAGTGTTGTGCTTACCACTTCATTACCATGCCACCCTTTAAAAAAAATTCTCTAGCTAAAGAAATTCCTCCTCCTCTTTGTTCTATTCTAAGTCTGCTATCTGGTCCTAGACTCCCCCACAGTAGGAGTCTTCTTCTCCATATCCAATCTATCTAGACCTTTCACTGTTTGGTAGGTTTCAAGGAGATTCCTCCTCATTATTCTGAACTCCAGTGAGTACAGGCCTAGAGCAATCAAACCTTTTCATTTCCAGGATTTTCCTGTAAACCAACTCCAGTGTTAGCACATCCTTTCTTAGATCAGGGGCCCAATACTGCTCACAATGCATGAAGTGCGATCTGGGGAATGTCTCAGCATTACATCCTTGCTTTTATATTCTAGTTCCCTGCAAATTAAACTTCAGGGAATCCTGCACGAGGGCTCCCAAGCAATGTTCCCTCTAATTTGTACTGGCCTGCCTGTGCAAAAACTTTGTGCTGTGCAATTTTTTGCCCAGTGATAATAACATTTGCACACTGAATTTTATATATCGAGGTATTCATTTTAACAGCTAGTAAGAAATTTGATCTCCTCAAGATTTAATAATTTTCACTCTTGTCTTCTGCACTCTCACAAAACATATCTAGCAGGCCTGTAGCGGGTAATGAAGGATTTTCTCATGGAGCTTTTGCACATTGTCCATATGTGATTTGCTCGCTAAATGACGCTTTAAAAAGTCAAGTTTCCAAATGTCACTCCACTTCTTCCCACTTGCAAATTCTCCAGCAACTTCAGCATTGCGACAATACACGCTGGTGACACCAGTTTCTGTATTGTACATAAATATTTCACATAGCTGCACATTCCTGGCCTCATGGGCTTTCAGTGTAGCAGTTTCTACTGTTTCATTAAGCTAGAATTAAGAAACAGTTGAGGCCGGTTCATTGACCATATTTAAGAGGAAGTTAGATATGGCCCTTGTGGCTAAAGGGATCAGGGGGTATGAAGAGAAAGCAGGTACAGGGTTCAGAGTTGGATGATCAGCCATGATCATACTGAATGGCGGTGCAGGCTCGAAGGGCCGAATGGCCTACTCCTGCACCTATTTTCTATGTTTCAATGTTTCTTTCTATGTTTCTATTCAGTTTTAAATAAACTAGCACTTCACACCCTTTGCTACTTTGGAACTTAACATAGTGAATCAATAATTCCTTCAATAAAAACAATACAAGTAAATCAGTTCTAAAATCTGCAGACAAATCATCACAAACTCCAGGTTGTCAACATCATTGCATCAGAAACCAGAAATGGAAATGTGATTGTGTACGATTGTGAAATATACTTAACATGCCATCGAGTTTGAGGGTGACAACCTGTTGTGCATAGTTTAAATTCTTCTGTGTGCTAGCTACAAAAGCTGTGAGGACACACACACACACACACACACACACACACACACTCTCCCCTTAGAGGGAACATTTCTCCCGTCCCTTTGTACCTCTATTTTTTGAATTTGTTCCCCATTTTGAATATATTTTCTATGCTTTTACTCCTGGTACCGAAGTGTATGACCATACACTCCCCTACATTGTATTCCATCTGTTACTTAAAATTCAAAGCCTGAAAACCTACTTCCTGACTCAAGGAGAGTTTCTACCCTGCTGTTAGAACATTTCCCTAGTACAATACTATGGACTCTTGACCACATGGTCTACCTTGTTCTTGCCTTTTACTTCGTTACCTGCCTGCACTGCACATTTTAAGATAAGCAAACTGCAACACCTTACTCTGCCTTCTGCTATTGTTTTACCTTGTACTGCAGTACTGTGCAAAAGTCTTAGGTGCACATATCTAGCTAGGGTGCCAAAGACCTTTGCACAGTACTGTATTTGTCAACATGGAGCGAAGAGTGATTTTGTAAATCTAGCGAGAGCAAAAGTTGTTGGGAATGGTGAGGTGGAGCACTGTGGGACAGGTGGCAGAGAAGGAGTTCTGGGGCGGGAGGAGGAGGTGGCGTGGGTGCAGACACACCCAGTCCTGAGACACCAGGCAAGGTCATTTGATTCCAAACAACTTGTTTACTGATCATTACAGAATGTCTCTCTGGTTCTCCCTATTCCCTCCCCTCTTCTTTTCCCTCCCCTTTTCCCAACCATGATTCTCCTCTCCCTGGCCCCTTCCCACTGTCAGTCCACAATAGAGACCCAGATCAGAATCAGGTTTATCATCACTCATACATCATGAAAGTTTATTTTTGCAGCAGCAGTACAGGGCAATACATAAAATTTACTACAGTATTGTGCAAAAGTCTTAAGCACCCTAGCTATATATACAGCATATGTGCCTAAGACTTGGGCAAGTGCTATACTGTACCTCAGTGCACTGTGAAATGAATTGTACTGAATGAACAGCATGCAAGATAAGTTTTTCACTGTGTATCAGTACATATAACAATAATAAATTAAATTAGTGCCACACTGTGAAATGTTATCTGAATTAATGTTTGAAATCAGAGTCTGTTTAGCACACAGTGGATGTGTGTATGAGCAGGAAGTGCATTATGGAGAGCAATGCCCTTTACATAAAAATTGATATGTGGTGGTTTGGAGCAGATGTTTTATATTGAAGTTTATTCTGGGGAGGGTTAGCACTATAAAACTGCATACATTTCATTTCAGGATCAAGCACACTTAGGTTAGATAAACTCAAAGATTGTTTTTTTCTGCCCTGGTCTGAATCAAAACCAAGAAAGCAGCATACACATCAGGAGCATGTTGTATCCCTGCCCATCACTGAACTCATCTACATGGAGATCTGCCACATCCATCATCAAAGACCCCACCTTCCTGACATATACGTACTTCGATAATAAATTTACTTTTCACATTATCTGCACTTTCTCTGTAACTGTAACACTTCAGTCTGCATTCTGTTATTGCTTTAACCTGATATGTTGTCAGTAATATCTATTGCGGAGGTTCCCAACCTTTTTATGCCAATGCCTTATCAATAACCGAGGGATCCGTGGATCCCAGGTTGGGAACTCCTAATCTATTGGAAGCAAAAATCAATCAACTAGAGGTATTCAATGGATTGAGTAGTGTCTGTCAGAGGGAAAGTAATGGTTGACATTTCAGGGTGAAGGCCTTGAAGTTTAGCTGCAAAACCTTGAGTTACTGTTTACGTGTGCTGTGCACTACATGCGTTTTGAATATCTATTAACTTGTGCTGCATATTACATATGTTTTGTGGGTGCATTGTGGTCTAGAGGAATGTCGGTTCATTTGGTTGTATACATGAACCATAAATCTGAACATGAACTTGAACGGTTCTTCTCCTTTCCTCACAAAACCTTTGTGCCTGTTGCCCTGAACTCCCAACTGAAGTTACCTCCCAGGCTGAACTTACAGCTGGGGTCTTCCATCTAATGCAGGTGGGGCTCCTGTTGATTATGCACTTCTCACTCCTATCTGATACTCACCCACCGCTTATCACCAGAAGCGACACAACGGATGACTGCTGGAATTTTTAACTCCCATTTTAGGAGTTAAAAATAAATCAACAGGATTCAAAGAGAAAGAAACTCAAAGAGGTGAATGTTTTTTCCAGTGCCTGACTATGTTCTGTAGTCTGTTAAGAGAAAGCTAGAAATGTGTCTGAGAGCTCCGTCTCTCTCAGATCGTGAGACTTCCCTGATACAAAGATGCACTTCAAGGATGTATGCTTAGCCCACTGCTGCCCTGCAGAGCTCTCTGACTGGTCGCATCACCACCTGGTATGGGGCACCAATGCACAAGTAAGGAAAATGATGCAGTATGTTGTAAACTCAGCCAGCTCCATCATGGCCACTAGCCTCCCCACCATCAAAGACATCTTCAAAAAGCGATGCTTCAAGAAGGTCCATTCACCACGAAGGACCCTCACCATCCAGGACATGCCCTGTTCTCATTAATCCCATCAGAGAGGAGGCACAGGAGCCCAAAGACTCCCGCTCAATGTTTTAGGACCAGCTTCTTCCCCTTTGCCACTGGATTTCTGAATTGTCCATGGGTGGCACTTTTACAGCTTGGGGCATTCTGGAGTTCAGAGTTCAATTCCAGTGCTGTTTTGTAAGGGGGCTCCATAAATCCTCCCCATGGGAATGCGCGAGTTTTCTTCAAGTCCTCCGGAATCCTCCCACAGTCCAAAGACATACCAGGTAGGTAAATTGGTGATTGTAAATTGTCCTGTGATTCGGTTAGGGTTAATCGGGTTTGTCAGGGATTACTGTGGTGACACCACTCGAAGGATCAGCTGAGCCTACTCCGCACTGTATTGCTAAATATATCGATAAATAAACCCATAATCACTGCATAGAACCTAGAACAGTAAAGAAGGCTACCGACCCTTAACCTCATGGCGTTATGTTGATTTTTTTTACCTAATCCAAGATCAATCTAACAACCTCACTATTTCGTTCAGATTTTACCCTGCTTATTATCTACTATATTCTTATTATAATTTATAGTAATTTGGTTTGTTACACTGAACAGCAGCTGCAAAACAAATTTAATAATACATCTGATTCTGACTTTATTTTGGTTGTGTGTTTAGCTGTGGCAAAGAATGTGTCCTTTGCAGGGTGTATTCATGGAGATGGAACCACAGAGGTAAGGCATAAAGGAAACAGGTCATCAGTAAATGCTTCCTCTCAACTACTAACGAATTTCAAATAAATTGCGGTATTCAGAGATCCACTCATAATCACGGCCTAGCAAAATGGGACGCTCCCCTTTCCATTTCTGTCTTGTGCGTGTTATTCATATCACACAGTGATAAAGAGAGTCAGAATCAGTTTACTAGCACTGACATATATCAAACATAGAATACTACAGCACAGTATGGGCTCTTCAGCCCACCTGCTGACATCCTAAGATCAATCTTACCCTTCCCTTCTACATAGCCTTCCATTTTTCTATCATTCTTTAAGAGTTTTTAAATCTGACTATCTAAGGGTTTCATAAATGTCCCTAATGTGTCTGCCTCTACCATCACCCCTAGCAGCACGTTCCAAACACCCACCACTCTCCGTGTAAAACAACTACCTCTGACGTCTCCCCTATTCTTTCTTCCAATCACCTTAAAACTATGCTTCCTCGTATCAGCCATTTCCACCACGGAAAAAAGTCTCTGGTTGACCACTCTGTCTATGTCTCTTATTATCCTGTATATCTCCATCAAGTCACCTCTCATCCTCCTTCACTCCAAAGAGAAAAACCCTAGTTCACTCTACTTATACTCATAAGGCAAGCTCTCCAATCTAGGCAGCCTCCTCCAAACTCTCCTCTGTGCTCTCTCTAAAACCTCCTCATCCTTGCAAAACTGAACACAATATAGCAAGTGTGATCTAACCAGGCTTTTATAGAGTCACAATATTACCTTGTGTATGTGACAAAATTTTGTTTGGCAGTTTGGCAGCAGCTGTACAATACAATGATATGAAAATTACCAAATAGATAGTGCGAATAAAAGGAATAATACAGTCATGTTCATGGGTTCATGAACTATTCAGAAATCTGATGGTGGAGAGGACGTAACTGTTCCTAAATCACTGTGTAGATCTTCAGGCTCCTGTACCTCCTTGCTGATGGTAGTAATGAGAGTTGTAGAGAGTAACAGATTATAAATTATCTTTTTCACTTAACTACATACATTTTGAATTATATTTTATTATCTTATTTATAGTATAATGTGTTGGTTTATGTGTTGTGTATGATAGTTTTGTGAGTACACCGTGGTCTGGAGGAATGTAGTTTTGTTTGGTTGTACAGTCAGATGACAATAAACTTGTATTGAGCTAACTACCTACATTACCAGTAAGCAAATTGCACATAAAATCAGTCTTCCCTTGGTTAGATCACACTTCTATACATGATTCAGCTTAGCCTCAAGCTACAGGTCAATATCACTAATGATAACAAGAGAATTGACAATTCATATTTAAAAATGCATATTGGTTTTCTGTCTTGGAAGAAAGGCCTCAATCAGAGAGGATTTGTAACAACATCTGCTCCTCGCTGACTATCAATGCCCCATTCTCTATTCTCTATACACAGCATCCGGGCCATGCCATCTTCTCACATCTGACTTGCAGCAGGCACAGAAGTCTGAAGTTTTCACTACAAACACATTAAGGAGCAGCTACTTCCCTTTGACCATTCAGTTTCTTCAACAAACCAGCAAAATCCTACTCACAATATGAGGGGTGATTGATAAGTTGTGGCCTAAGGTAGAAGGAGACAATTTTAGAAAACCAAGCACATTTATTTTTCAACATAGTCCCCTCCTACATTTATACACTTAGTCCAGAGGTCGTGGAGCATACGGATCTTGGACCTCCAGAAAGTGTCCACAGCAGGGGTGATTGATAAGTTTGTGGCCTAAGGTAGAAGGAGATCAGTTATACAGCTCTCGTCACGTGCATATGCTGTTCAACTCCATGAGTGTTTATGCAGAAAGTTTGAAATTAATAACTCATCTCCTTCTACCTTAGGCCATGAGCTTATCAATCATCCCTGATGAGTTATTAACTGATAAGTTATTAACTTCAAACTTTAAACAGAACACTGGTGTATCAACTCTACAAATTTAGAGTGTGTAAAATCAGTGTGTTTAGTATAAAATTATGCCTAGCAGACTGGGAGTATTTGCTTTCCTGGCACATTTAATAGGACCATAAAACCATAAGACATAGGAGCAATATTAAGCTATTCAGCCTCCAACAATGCTCCCTCTAATTTTTGTTACAGCTGTATGAACTAACCATTCCTTTGAGCAGGAAGTTTGTAAATGGCCTGAAAACTGTGAGGTACCTACAATGCTTGTTTTTGTAATATGCATACTATGAAATTTTAGAAAGATAATTTTTTAAATCACATACTTTTGAAGTTATTTATTAATTGAAAGGTGTAATGAAATACAGTACAGCAAAGAAAATCCTTCAGCTTTTATAAACTTCTTTCTGTGTCCAGTTCCAGCTGTGCAGGTTCACCTTCCTAATAGGGACTGTTTTGATAGGAGGAATTGTACTGACCAGAAGCTGAAGTACCGTATGTTTCAATGGGAAAGTATAATGTAGTTGTAAGTGAAAATCGAGCGGACATTCACCTCGGAAAAGGCATCAATGGGGGTGTTATTTTCTACCAGCTGTGAATTATGAGTTGTTAGTGATGTGGTGTTATATGTGGCTGGGTAAAGAATCGAGGGCCCTGTAAAGCACTAGAGACAGTTTTAACTTAAAGCAGATACTGTAAATGTGTGCTGGAATAATGTCTGGCCTATGCTTTGCTCTAGCTGTGGAACTGAGCCACTTGGCAGGGTATTTTATGACTTTTCTCCTGCTCAACTGTTGAGCTGCTGCAAATAGCCAATATTTTCCATAAAGAGAAAACCCCCTGTATCATGAAGCTACCTATAACTCTTTTCTCTACGTGTTCCTGTTGGATTTGGGTATAGAATCCATCATCAAGGAGCCCCACCACCTATACCATGCTCTCTTCTCACTACTACCATTGAGCAGGAGATACAAGAGCCTTAGATCCACACCATGCATTAATCTGCCAAATCTTCCTGTTTCTACCCTCATTGGCATGTGGTGCAGCCAGTAATCCACAGATTCCTACTCTGGAGGTCCTATTTCTCAACTTTCTACCTAGCTCTCTAAAATCTCTCTCCAGTACCTCCTCACCTTGTCTATCCATGTCATTGGTGCCAATACGTACCAAGAATTTTGACTGCTCACCCTCACCCTTGAGAATGCCATGCACACGATCTCAGACTTCCCTGATCCTGTCACCAGGGATGCAACAGACCATCCAGATGTCTCTATTGCACCCACAGAACTTTGTCTCTGTTCCTCTGATTAAGGAATCTCCTGTCAACACTGCAGTTCTCGTCACCTCTCTGATCTTCTGAGCCACAACATAAGACTCAGTGCCAGAGACCAAGGCACAATGGCTCCCTACTCACATCTGTACTCTGCACTGGGTGTACATTTTCCCTCTTTCTCCAGACAGTCATCCAGTTACCTGTCTCCTGCATCCTAGAAGTAAACTAACTCCCTGTAGCTCCTGTCTATCATTTCCTCATTTTCCCGTATGTTGGAGGTCATCGAGCTGCAGCCCCAGTTCCTCTATACACTCTTTCAGAAGCTGCAACTCGGTACACCTGGTGCAGATGTGTTTATCTGGGAGACTGGATGTCCCCCAGTCTCCTCATATCCCACACACAGAAAAAAACACTGCCTTTGGAGCCACTCTCACTAACCTACCATACCCTAATAGATGTGGAATGGACGAATAAGTACAGAGTAAGAGAGAGAGAGAGAGAGAGAGAAAAGGAGAGAGAGGAAGGGAGGGGGGAGAGAGAGGGAGAGGAGAGAGGGAGAGAGAGGGGGAGAGAGAGAGAGAGAGAGAGAGAGAGACACTTACAGGACAATGTACCTCTCCCAAACCTGACCTTGCCTGAGCCTGATGAGTCAAAGCCACTCCAAACATTGGCACACTCCAAATGAATGGCCACTCTGCTTGCACTTCTATTATTTTTACTGGACCTTTATAATGAATTCCTCTTGCCGAATGGTCTCTCCTCAGCTCAGATAAGTTGCCATGAAACTCTGCCTTTGAAATCTCATTTGCACTCCTAATTAAAAGGTAGCTCTTTTTATGCAGCCCTGACGTGGATTGTCCATCTTGAGTATTTTCTGAGTTGCAGTGTACTTTGATGCTATTAGTGCAAAGAATATTATCATATCAATGTGGAGTCAGTCATGTTTGGTTAAACAGTTACCAGAAGCATTCTCATCCAAGTTGTAGATGTACATCATAAACAACAGGAGTCCCAGCACCAGTCCCTACCGCGCATCACTGGTCACAGACCTCCAATCAGAAAAGCATTTGTCCACCACTGCCCTCTGCCATTTCTAACCGGCCTAGTTTGGATCCAGTTAGCCAGCCTATGCCGGATGCTTTATCAACATCCAATCAATCTATGCACAGTATATAAGCTATGTATTTATATTTATTCTGTGTTCATTTTTCTGTTCTTTATCTTACTTTATCTTTTTATTGTTCTGCATCAGATCCGGAGTAGCAATTATTTTATTCTCCTTTATTCGTGTGTACAGGAAATGACATTAAACAATCTTGAACCTTTCTAGACCTTGTCAAATACCTCAGTAAAGTCCATATAGACAACACCTCCCACCCTGCCTTCATCATTCTTCTTATTCTCCTCCTCAGAAAGTTCAGTCAAATTCATGAGACGAGACTTCCCAGCACAAATCAAACTTCGAATCAGAATCAGGGTTATTACCACCGATCACCCTCCTGGTACTTATCCTTGCAAGCAGAACAAGTGTTACACCTGTCCCTACACCTCTTCCCTCACTAACATTCAAAGCCCCAAACAGTCCTTCCAGGTGAGGCAACAGTTCACCTGTGAGTCTGTTGGGGTCATTTACTGTGTCTGGTGCTCCCGGTATGGCCTCCAGTATATCAGTGAGACCTGACGTAGATTGGGAGACCACTTCGTGGACCATCTACACTCCATCATCCAGAACAAATGGGATCTCCCAGTGGCTACCCATTTTAATTTGACTCCCCATTCCCATTCCGACATGTCAGTCCATGGCCTCCTCTACTGTCATGATGAGGCCATACTCGGTTGGAGGAGCAACACCTTACATTCTGCCTGGATAGCCTCCAACCTGACGGTCCTCTCTTATCAGATTCCCCCTCCTCCAGCCTTATATCTCTTTCACCAATCAACTTCCCAGCTCTTTACTTCACCCCTTCCCCCCTCCAGTTTCACCCATCACCTTGTGTTTCTTCCTCCCCTTCCCCCACCTTCTAACTGACTCCCCATCTTACTGTATTTCTCCAGTAATAATGAAGGGCCTCGGCTCGAAACGTCGACTGTACTGCTTGGATTTTGAGCATCCTCAACCCTCTGATCTGGAGTCAGACACATGCCCGTTGTGCCATGAGCTCTTCAAGAACAGGGAAGAGGATCTTTAAGGGATCAAAGAGCTAGCATAGGCACAATGTGCCAAGCAACTCCATTGAGACAGAGAAGAGGAGAAGTTTTAGGAGATGTGGTATGATTGAGAGGTGTGGAGAGCATTCTGACTGGTTGCATCGCAGCTTGGTTTGAGGCTTCAACGCACAGGATCACCAGAGGGTAAGGAAGAGTGTAGAATTAGCCAGCTCCATCACAGGCATAATCCTCCCCACCATCAAAGATATCTTTAGATATTCAAGATCAAGTTTAATTGTCATTCAACCATACATGAATTCCCATGAATACAGCCAAACAAAACAGCGATACTTGAGAGGCAAGGTTTAGCATACATACAGTAAGTTAGCCAGCAAAATTCAGTGAAATGCAGTGCCACAAAAAATACAGCCCAAGACCCTGAGACCATGAAAAGTTGCAGCAATCTGCAATCGAACTCAGTATGGTTTGTTTTCTGCTGAGCGAACAGTAAGGAGCAGCACAGACTCCGGCTTGGACACTGTGCCCACCACGTACAGTGGAGCATCGACCCCGGCTTGGACACTGTGCCCACCATGTCCGGTGGAGCATCGACTCCAGCTTGGACACTGTACCCACCATGTCTGGTGGAACATCGACTCCGGCTTGGACACTGTGCCCACCATGTCCCGTGGAACATCAACTCCAGCTTGGACACTGTGCCCACCATGTCCGGTGGAACATCGACTCCTGCTTGGACACTGTGCCCACCGTGTCCGGTGGAACATCGACTCCGGCTTGGACACTGTGCCCACCATGTCTGGTGGAACATTGACCCCAGCTTGCACACTGTGCCCACCAAGTCCGGTGGGGCATCGACCCCGGCTTGCACACTGTGCCCACCATGTCTGGTGGGGCATCGACTCCAGCTTGGACACTGTGCCCACCACATCCGGTGGAGCATCGACTCCAGCTTGGACACTGTGCCCACCACATCCGGTGGGGCATCGACTCCAGCTTGGACACTGTGTCCACCATGTCCGGTGGAATATCGACTCCAGCTTACACACTGTGTCCACCATGTCCGGTGGAACATCGACTCCAGCTTGGACACTGTGCCCACCACGTCTGGTGGAACATCGACCCCAGCTTGGACACAGTGCCCACCATGTCCGGTGGAACATCAACTCCAGCTTGGACACTGTGCCCACCATGTCCGGTGGAACATCAACTCCAGCTTAGACACTGTGCCCACCATGTCCGGTGGAACATCGACTCTGGCTTGGACACTGTGCCCATCATGTCCGGTGGAACATCGACTCCAGCTTGGACACGGTGCCCACCGTGTCCGGTGGGGCATCGACTCCAGCTTGGACACTGTGCCCACCATGTCCGGTGGAAAATCGACTCCAGCTTGGACACTGTGCCCACCATGTCTGGTGGAACATCGACTCCAGCTTGGACACTGTGCCCACCATGTCCGGTGGAACATCGACCCCAGCTTGGACACTGTGCCCACCATGTCCGGTGGAACATCAACTCCAGCTTGGACACTGTGTCCACCATGTCTGGTGGGGCATCGACTCCAGCTTGGACACTGTGCCCACCATGTCCGGTGGAACATCGACTCTGGCTTGGACACTGTGCCCACCATGTCCGGTGGAACATCGACTCCAGCTTGGACACTGTGCCCACCACATCCGGTGGAGCATTGACTCCAGCTTGCACACAGTACCCACCATGTCCAGTGGAACATTGACTCCAGCTTGGACACTGTGCCCACCATGTCCGGTGGGGCATCGACTCCAGCTTGGACACTGTGCCCACCATGTCCGGTGGAACATCGACTCCAGCTTGGACACTGTCTCCACCATGTCCGGTGGAACATCGACTCCAGCTTGCACACTGTGCCCACCATGTCCGGTGGAACATCGACTCCAGCTTGGACACTGTCTTCACCATGTCCGGTGGAACATCGACTCCAGCTTGGACACTGTCTCCACCATGTCCGGTGGAGCATTGACTCCAGCTTGGACACTGTCTCCACCATGTCCGGTGGAACATCGACTCCAACTTGGACACTGTGCCCACCATGTCCGGTGGAACATCAACTCCAGCTTGGACACTGTCTTCACTATGTCCGGTGGAACATCGACTCCAGCTTGGACACTGTGCCCACCACATCCGGTGGAGCATTGACTCCAGCTTGCACACAGTGCCCACCATGTCCGGTGGAACATCGACTCCAGCTTGGACACAGTGCCCACCATGTCCGGTGGAACATCGACTCCAGCTTGGACACTGTGCCCACCATGTCCGGTGGAACATCGACTCCGGCTTGGACACTGTGCCCACCATGTCCGGTGGAACATCAACTCCAGCTTGGACACTGTGCCCACCATGTCCGGTGGAACATCGACTCTGGCTTGGACACTGTGCCCACCATGTCCGGTGAAACATCGACTCCAGCTTGGACACTGTGCCCACCATGTCCGGTGGAACATCGACTCCAGCTTGGACACTGTCTTCACCATGTCCGGTGGAACATCGACTCCAGCTTGGACACTGTGCCCACCATGTCCGGTGGAACATCGACTCTGGCTTGGACACTGTGCCCATCATGTCCAGTGGAACATCGACTCCAGCTTGGACACTGTGCCCACCGTGTCCGGTGGGGCATCGACTCCAGCTTGGACACTGTGCCCACCATGTCCGGTGGAAAATCGACTCCAGCTTGGACACTGTGCCCACCATGTCTGGTGGAACATCGACTCCAGCTTGGACACTGTGCCCACCATGTCCGGTGGAACATCGACCCCAGCTTGGACACTGTGCCCACCATGTCCGGTGGAACATCAACTCCAGCTTGGACACTGTGTCCACCATGTCTGGTGGGGCATCGACTCCAGCTTGGACACTGTGCCCACCATGTCCGGTGGAACATCGACTCTGGCTTGGACACTGTGCCCACCATGTCCGGTGGAACATTGACTCCAGCTTGGACACTGTGCCCACCATGTCCGGTGGAACATCGACTCCAGCTTGGACACTGTGCCCACCACGTCCAGTGGAACATTGACTCCAGCTTGGACACTGTGCCCACCATGTCCGGTGGAACATCGACTCCGGCTTGGACACTGTGCCCACCATGTCCGGTGGAACATCAACTCC
The DNA here is from genome assembly GCF_030144855.1 of Hypanus sabinus. Lineage (NCBI taxonomy): Eukaryota > Metazoa > Chordata > Chondrichthyes > Myliobatiformes > Dasyatidae > Hypanus > Hypanus sabinus. The sequence goes on along the minus strand of NC_082725.1, from coordinate 5,139,021 downwards.
AGCTTGGACACTGTGCCCACCATGTCCGGTGGAACATCGACTCCAGCTTGGACACTGTCTCCACCATGTCCGGTGGAACATCGACTCCAGCTTGCACACTGTGCCCACCATGTCCGGTGGAACATCGACTCCAGCTTGGACACTGTCTTCACCATGTCCGGTGGAACATCGACTCCAGCTTGGACACTGTCTCCACCATGTCCGGTGGAGCATTGACTCCAGCTTGGACACTGTCTCCACCATGTCCGGTGGAACATCGACTCCAACTTGGACACTGTGCCCACCATGTCCGGTGGAACATCAACTCCAGCTTGGACACTGTCTTCACTATGTCCGGTGGAACATCGACTCCAGCTTGGACACTGTGCCCACCACATCCGGTGGAGCATTGACTCCAACTTGCACACAGTGCCCACCATGTCCGGTGGAACATCGACTCCAGCTTGGACACAGTGCCCACCATGTCCGGTGGAACATCGACTCCAGCTTGGACACTGTGCCCACCATGTCCGGTGGAACATCGACTCCGGCTTGGACACTGTGCCCACCATGTCCGGTGGAACATCAACTCCAGCTTGGACACTGTGCCCACCATGTCCGGTGGAACATCGACTCTGGCTTGGACACTGTGCCCACCATGTCCGGTGAAACATCGACTCCAGCTTGGACACTGTGCCCACCATGTCCGGTGGAACATCGACTCCAGCTTGGACACTGTCTTCACCATGTCCGGTGGAACATCGACTCCAGCTTGGACACTGTCTCCACCATGTCCGGTGGAGCATTGACTCCAGCTTGGACACTGTCTCCACCATGTCCGGTGGAACATCGACTCCAACTTGGACACTGTGCCCACCATGTCCGGTGGAACATCGACTCCAGCTTGGACACTGTCTTCACTATGTCCGGTGGAACATCGACTCCAGCTTGGACACTGTGCCCACCACATCCGGTGGAGCATTGACTCCAGCTTGCACACAGTGCCCACCATGTCCGGTGGAACATCGACTCCAGCTTGGACACAGTGCCCACCATGTCCGGTGGAACATCGACTCCAGCTTGGACACTGTGCCCACCATGTCCGGTGGAACATCGACTCCGGCTTGGACACTGTGCCTACCATGTCCGGTGGAACATCAACTCCAGCTTGGACACTGTGCCCACCATGTCCGATGGAACATCGACTCTGGCTTGGACACTGTGCCCACCATGTCCGGTGAAACATGGACTCCTGCTTGGACACTGTGCCCACCGTGTCCGGTGGGGCATCGACTCCAGCTTGGACACTGTGCCCACCATGTCCGGTGAAACATCGACTCCAGCTTGCACACTGTGTCCACCATGTCCGGTGGAACATCGACTCCAGCTTGGATACTGTGCCCACCATGTCCGGTGGAACATCAACTCCAGCTTGGACACTGTGCCCACCATGTCCGGTGGAACATCGACTCCGGCTTGGACACTGTCTCCACCATGTCCGGTGGGGCATCGACTCCAGCTTGGACACTGTGCCCACCATGTCCGGTGGGGCATCGACTCCGGCTTGCCCACTGTGCCCACCATGTCCGGTGGAACATCGACCCCAGCTTGGACACTGTGCCCACCATGTCCGGTGGAACATCGACTCCAGCTTGGACACTGTGCCCACCATGTCCGGTGGGGCATCGACTTCGGCTTGCCCACTGTGCCCACCATGTCCGGTGGAACATCGACCCCAGCTTGCCCACTGTGCCCACCATGTCCGGTGGAACATCGACCCCAGCTTGCACACTGTGCCCACCATGTCCGGTGGAACATCGACTCCAGCTTGGACACTGTGCCCACCATGTCCGGTGGGGCATCGACTCCAGCTTGGACACTGTGCCCACCGTGTCTGGTGTCTCTCTGCTGGACCGCTGTAAACAAGTAACAACACGGCGTGTGGCCTCGTCCTCACTCTGCCGGAGGCCATGCAGTTCCCCTGCAACCTGTCCCTGCCATTCGCCAATTAACTAATGAATCAGACTTGCAGCATTCCACGTCAATTTTGTTCAGGCTTTTGAAGCCTGAAGGCACACACTCAACAATTCAGGAACAGCTTCTTCCTCTCTGCCATCCGATTCCTAAATGGACATTGAATCTTTGGACACTACCTCACTTTTTTTTAATATACAGTATTTCTGTTTTTTCAGTTTTTAAAATCTATTTGATATGCGTATACTGTAATTGATTTACTTGTTTATTTATTTATTTATTGCTTCTAGATTATGTATTGCATTGAACTGTTGCTGCTAAGTTAACAAATTTCACGTCACATGCCGGTGATAATAAACTGATCCTGATTCTAACAATGTCCAACAAGGTCTTACAATCACAAGAAAAATAACAAAAGTGATCACTCACTGCTCACTGACTCCTCTGACACAGACAGCAGTACAGACTGAGCCAAGTCCAGATCCTTCAGTTTTTCCACCAATGAGCAACTCACTGATGGGGTGGAGCTAACTACTTTAAGTTCTGAATGTCCAGCAGGGTCTCGTGATTGTAAAAAAAAGACAATAGCATCTTTGGCTAACTCCATAGAAGCCACTGTGGTCGAATGTGCTGCCATCTTACAGGAAGGCAATGCCAGAAGAAAGCAGCATCCTTCACTTTGGGCCCTCACCATTCCGGAAAATCTCTGATCCCATTGCTACCACCATCAGGATGGAGATACAGGAGCCTGAAGACCCACACTCAACAACTCAGTAACAGCTTCTTCCCCTCCACCAACAGAATGTCTGAATGGACATTGAATCCACACACACTATCTTTTTATTTCATTTTTGATAGTTCATTTACTTAGTAATTAAACTAATTTTTATGTCTTTGCACTGTACTGCTGCTGCAAATCAAATATCATATCATATAAGTCAGTGATAATAACCCTGATTCTGATCATCTTGTCGACAGATACAGATTACCAGTATTTTATTTCTTTCCTTTGGAACATAGAACAATACAGCACAGTACAGGCCATTCAGCCCACAATGTTGTGCCAACCCTTAAACCCTGCCTCCCATATAACCCCCACCTTAAATTCCTTCCTTGGAGAAAATTAGAAGCCGGACATTTGATACATCCTTTAATTTTGAACAAGTCTGGCAATGTTTTATTCAATATTTTCACATGATTTAATTTATTTTTATTTATTTAATTTTCTTTATTCTTTTTGGGGAAAATCCTTATCCATGAAGATTTGGAGATGACTGGAAAGATGTGTTTTTTTTCTCTCTCTCTGTTTTTTTCTAATTTTATCCTCAATTGGACTGCCCAATCTTTCTTTCTCTTTTTCTTTCCTCTTTTTCTCTTTTTTTTGTTCTTTGTTTCAGTTTAGTTAGTGGGTTCTTTTTCCTTATCAATAAAATTTCCAATTTTTTTTATGATTGTTATGAGTTGTAGTTTTTTTGACCATTGTATATATAACAGCATAATAATTTACTTATTTGATTTTGATATTATATACTTTTTGTTTTTACTGTTGCTGATTATATGTCTTTTATATTATCTACTTGTTAAACTCCTCTTCCGATTTGTATATTCTTTATTTGGAAATCAATAAAAAAGATTGAAAAATGAAATGAAATTCCTCCATATACCTGTCTAGTAGTGTCTTAAGTTTCACTAGTGTATCTGCCTCCAACACTGACGCAGGCAGTGCATTCCACACACCAACCACTCTCTGAGTAAAAAACCTTCCTCTAATACCCCCCTTGAACTTTCCACCCCTTACCTTAAAGCCATGTCCTCTTGTATTGGGCAGTGGTGCCCTGGGGAAGAAGTGCTGGCTGACCACTCTGTTCCTCTTAATATCCTGTACACCTTTATCATGTCTCCTCTCATCCTCCTTCTCTCCAGAGAGTAAAGCCCTAGCTCCCTTAATCTCTGATCATAATGCATCACTAGTCACAACCCTCCAATCCGAATGTTCTCCCTCCACCACGACCCTCTGCTTTCTGCAGGCAAGGTAATTCAGAATCCACCTGGCCAAACTTCCCTGGATCCCATGCCTTCTGACTTTATGAATAAGCCTACTGTGTGGTACCTTGTAAAATGCCTTACTAAAATCCATGTAGATCACATCCACTGCACTACCCTCATCTATATGCCTGGTCACCTCCTCAAAGAACTCTATCAGGCTTGTTAGACATGATCTGCCCTTCACAAAGCCATGCTGACTGTCCCTGATCAGACCATGATTCTCTAAATGCCCATAGATTCCATCTCTCAGAATCTTTTCCAACAGCTTTCCCACCACAGACATATTGGTCTATAATTACCCGGACTATCCCTACTACCTTTTTTGAACAAGGGGACAACATTCGCCTCACTCCAATCCTCCGGTACCATTCCCATGGACAACAAGGACATAAAGATCCTAGCCAGAGGTTCAGCAATCTCTTCCCTTGCTTCGTGGAGCAGCCTGGGGAATATTCCGTCAGGCCCCGAGGACTTATCCGTCATAATATATTTTAACAACTCCAACACCTCCTCTCCCTTAATATCAACATGCTCCAGAACATTAACCTCACTCATATTGTCCTCACCATCATCAAGTTCCCTCTCACTGATGAATACCGAAAAGAAGTATTCATTGAGGACCTCGCTCACTTCCACAGCCTCCAGGCACATCATTCCACCTTTATCTCTAATTGGTCCTATCTTCACTCCTGTCAACCTTTTGTTCTTCACATAATTGAAGAATGCCTTGAGATTTTCCTTTACACTACTCGCCAAGGCCTTCTCATGCCCCCTTCTTGCTCTTCTCAGCCCTTCCTTAAGCTCCTTTCTTGCTACTCTATATTCCTCAATAGACTCACATGATCCTTGGTTCCTAAATCTCACGTATGCTGCCTTCTTCCATCTGACTAGATTCTCCACCTCATTTGTCACCCATGGTTCCTTCACCCTACCATTCTTTATCTTCCTCACCTGGACAAATTTATCCCTAACGTCCTGCAAGAGATTCCTAAACATCAACCACATGTCCGTAGTTCAGTACGTTTCCCTGCAAAAACAGTATCCCAATTCACACCTGCAACTTCTAGCCCTATAGCCTCATAATTTGCCCTTCCCCAATTAAAAATTTTCCTGTCCTCTCTGATTCTATCCTTTTCCATGCTAATGTTAAAGGCCAGGGAGCGTGGTCACTGTCCCCCAGATGCTCACCCACTGACAGATCTGTGATTTGACCTGTTTTGTTAACTTTAATGTGTTCTTTTACCTTTGCCCCCCACCCTCAATCTTATATTATTTCTCTTAAAATTAGACCATAGACCATAACACATAGGAACAGAATCAGGTCATTCAGCCCCTCAAGATTGCATCAAGATTCTTGGCAGATTTATTATCCTTCTCAACCCTATTCTGTTTAAGGATCGTTCATTTCTTCATTTGTTTGTTCAATATGCACAGCATCATATGACATGGGTGATCATGTTCTTTCCACGACCATAATTTTTCTTGGTAAGTTTTTCTACAGAAGAGGTTTGCCATTGTATTCTTCCGAACAGTGTCTTTACAAGATGGGTGACTCCCAGCCATTATCAATATTCTTCAGAGATGGTCTGGATCAGATTGGATGATGAAATAGATTGTCTTGTTGCCAAGTTTTCAGATGATAAGAAGATTAGTGAAGGGGCAGATAGTGTTGAAGAAATAGGTAGGATGCAGAAGGACTTAGACAAATCAGGAGAAAGGGCAAGAAAGTGGCAAATGAAATGTAATGTTGGAAAATGCATGGTCATGAACTTTGGTAGTAGAAATAAATGTGCGGACTATTTTTTAAATGAGAAGAAAATCAAAAATCTGAGATGCAAAGGGACTTGGGAGTCGTGCTGAACTCTAAAGGTTAACTTGCAGCTAGAGGTGGTGAGGAAGGCAAATGCAATGTTAGCATTCATTTCAAGAGGTCTAGAACACAAGAACAGGGATGTGATGCTTTATAAGACACTGGTGAGGCCTCACTTTGAGTATTGTATACAGTTTTGGGCTCCTCGTCTTAGAAGAGATGTGCTAGCATTGGGGAGGGTCCAGAGGAGGTTCACAAAGATGATTCCAGGAATTAAAGGGTTATCATACGAGGAACGTTGATGGTCTGGGTCTGTACTCGCTGGAATTCAGAAGGATGAGGGAGGATCTCATTGAAACCTTTCGAATGTTGAAAGGACTAGTCAGAGTAAACGTGGAAAAGATGTTTCCCATGGTGGGAGAGTCTAGGACAAGAGGGCACAGCCTCAGATTAGAGGGGCGTCCATTCAAAACAGAGATGCAGAGAAATTTCTTTAGCCAGAGGGTGGTGAGTTTGTGGAATTTGTTGCCATGTGCAGCTGTGGAGGCCAGGTCATTGGGTGTATTTAAGTCAGAGATTGATAGGTTTTTGATTGGACGTGGCATCAAAGGTTACAGGGAGAAGGCTAGGAACTGGGGTTGAGGAGGATGATGAAAAGAATCAGCCATGATTGAATGATAGAGAAGACTCGATGGGCCAGATGGCCTAATTCTGCTCCTATATTTTATGGTCTTATGGTCTGCCTAGTGTCAGTGGTCATATTGTGATATGCACCAGCTGCTCATACAACCAATCCACCATCTTCTCCTGTGATCCTGATCGGGGGCTGAGCTGGTGCTGCACCTTGCGCAAGGATGACCTGCGAGCTAGCGGAGGGAAGGAGCGCCCTACACCACTTTGGGTAGAGATGCATCTCCACCCTGTCACCTAGCCCTTATACATCCAAAACATTAACCTGCCTGACCTTCTGATTGTTTCCAGCACTTTGAAACCACCTAAATTAATTTTTCAAATATTCTCTATAAGATCGTGAAGTTACTCTGCAGCATCTTATATATTGCACAAGAAACTACACAAAAGCATTGATAGCCGATCTCATGGAATCCCCCATGATTTGTGCAAATCTCCATTTAAAATGTTATTAAATCCCATTTAATGTATGATACAACATCTTGGAGACAATTATTACAAAATATTGTTGCACAGTATTATTGCTGGGCTGATATTGCAATTAAGCAAGCAAAACAATTTTATAATGAATCTAGCACCTACTTTGGCATTATCAGTGGCAATGCATTCGCCATTCAAGGCAAACAATGCCTTGCAGTTAAATGTCACTGAAAAGTCTGTGAAATATTTCTGAAAGTGAAAAGCAGGAAGATTAGCTAAAATGAGCAATAAGCACACTGACAAATGTCTTTCATTTCCTTAGTAGAATTTCTAATGCTTCTGACTCTGTGCCAATTGGAAGGAATAAGAGCAGCTGATTTGTTTCAGTTTATTCCAATTCTCCATCTCTCAAGGGTTTCTACACACTCTGTTTATACTCTGGCTAAATCCAAATCCTCCTCTGCATATCATATACAGTTTTACTCTGAGCACTATTTGACTGTTGTACCCACCTCTTAACACAAGCAGAGATAACCCCCGATAACACCTTTCCCAAATAGTTATTGTTGTAATGTGAGTGTTATTAAAAGTAAGTTAATACTAGTCGGGGAGCTGTTGGTAGCAAGAGGTGGGATTTGGGGTTGGCGGGGTCTTCACTTCCACTCTTCTTACTCCCAGTATGCATTGTATATAGTTCCTCCACCCAGGCCGCACGAGGCCTCTGTATTGTAAATATCATTTGCCGTCCCAGATAAAGATGCTCTTTTGGCCATCAAGTTGTCGAGTGGTCTTTTTGTAAAGTAGAAGTTACCACAGTTAAGAACATAGAACAGCACAGTACAGACCCTTTAGCCTATGATGTTGTGCCCACCTTTTTACCAGCTTTGTGATTAATCTAATCACTCCCTCCTATATAGCCATCCATTTTTCTATCACCCATGTGCCTATTCAAGAGTTTCTTAAATGCCCTGAATGTATCTTCCTCTAGTAACACTCTCTGTGTAAAAATCCTACCTCTGACATCCTCCTTATATTTTCCTCCAATCACCTTAAAATTGTATTAGCAAATTCCACCCTAGGGAAAAGTCTCTGGCTGTCCACTCGATCTGTGCCTCTTATCATCTTGGACACCTCTGTCAAGTCACCTCTCGTCCTCCTTCGCTCCAGGGAGAAAAACCCTAGTTTATTCAACCTATCTTCATGAGAAATGCATGTGATAGAATAAAGTTTCTTCTCTTAACATTCCCAAGAAATCTGCTTCTTTTTCCACAATGGATGGCAATGCCCTCCCCTCATTATCACGTCATGTAGGCTTGGCATATAAATAAACAAATCCAACCACAGCATGGTCACATAGTGGTGAGTGAAATGCTTTACAGCACCAGCTATTGCGATTCAACTCCTGCCACAGTCCATACATTCTTCCCGTGACCTCATGGGATTCTCTGGGTGCTCTGATTTCCTCCCACATTCTAAAGACTTACAGGGTAGAATTAGTGCATTGAGTGCATGCCCTGTTGGTACCGGAGGCACGTCAGCATTTGTGGGCTGCCTCCATTGCATCTTCAGATTGTTGTTGTTGATGTAAATGATGAATTTCACTCCATGTTTTGATGTTGCGCTATACATGTGAAAATAAGGCTGATCTAATTTAATCATGCTCCACCATAGGATCCTAAATTCCAGTTTCCAGTCTGGGATAATTTTAAAAAATTTTCTTTTTCTAGAACTGCAGGCTCTCTATGTACCAGCCTTCCTTCCCAGTTCTGATGAATGGTCACAATCCAAGACAGCAATTATTTCTTTGCACCTTCTATGAATGCCCAAAAGAAAATTAATATCATGACATATGTGAGTGATGACAAACTTGATTCTGTTATGGGTTTCTATTGTGAACTGAGAGTGGGAAGGGAGCAGGGAGAGGGGAATCATGGCTGGGAAAAGGGGAAGGGAGAGGGGAGGGAGTGGGAAGCACCAGAGAGACATTCTGTAATGATCAATATATCAATTGTTTGGAATCAACTGACCTTGCCTGGTGTCTCAAGTCTGGGTGTCTGCACCCATGCCACCCCCTGCCCCTGGCACTCCTTCTCTACCACCTGTCCCACACCCCTCCCGCAGCGCTCCACCCTCACCATTCCCAACAGCCTTTAATCCCACCGGATTTATAAACTCACTGTCTGTTCCACGTTGACAAAGACAGTACTATGCCGAAGTCTTAGGCACCCTGGCTATAAATATTTGACTAAGACTTTTGCACATTACTATGCATACTTTGATAATAAACTTTATTTTGAACTTTGAATTCTGTACTTGCCTCAACCAATTCCTTTGTCATCTCATTCCACAGAGAGACCACATTTTGCCTGAAAAAAATTCCCCTCAATTCCTCTTAAATCTTTTCACTCCAATCTAAAACATCTGTCCTCTAGTTCTTGATGCCCCACAAAGATTGAGTGTTTTCACTCTTCTTCCTGCCCATCATGCTGTTGGGGTGGTGAGCGAGATTTAGCTAATTTAATATTAAAAGTGGAATCTGAAGCTTTATGCTGCTGGCGGCGGAACAGCTGTTGATCCTTTAGGGGGTGGGAACATCACATGAATTTTCCAAGCAATGCATCTGCTGCCTGGAGTGCTATTGCTGTTTCCAGCTGCTGGGTATCCGAAGGCAGGTTTATGGGCCTGACGATTTATGATCAGCAATAAAACTCTTGATAAAAGTTAATCACTATTGTTAAGTGGAAGAAATCTTTGCTGGTGGCAGCTTAGGACAAAGGCAAGTAGTTATCTCCTAGTGATGATTTCCTGATGGATGAGTTGAGAGGGGACTCCAATCATTACTGGGCAGGAGAAGCTTGACTCTTCTGTAAGGAGCATACACTCAGTGGCCACTTTATTAGGTATTTTATAAACCTGATTAATTGGCCACTGAATGTATGTTCATGGTCTTCTGCTGTTGTACCCATCCACTCTGCATTAAGAGATGCTCTTCTCCACACCACTGTTGTAAGGCTTGATTATTTGAGTTACTATTGCGTTCCTGTCAGCTTTAACCCATCTGGCTACTCTCCTCTGACCTTTCTCATTAACAAAGTGTTTGCCCACAGAACTGCTGCTCACTGGATGTTTTTTTTTGTTTTTCATGCCTTTTTATGTAAACTCTAGAGGCTATTGTTTGTGAAAATTCCAGGGGATCAGCAGTTTCTGAAATACTCAATCTACCCCATCTGGCACCAACAATCATTCCCCAGTCAAAGTCACTTAGATCACGTTTCTTCCCCCTTCTGATGTTCGGTCAAACAACAACTGAACTTCTTGACCATATCAGCATGATTTTATGTATTGAGTTGCTGCCACATGATTAGCTGATTACAAACTTGCATTAACGAGCAGGTGTACATGAATACCTAATAAAGTGGTAACTGAGTGTATATTTTCTATTCAGATGAACCAAGAACAACTAGGGAATTGAAACAGCAAGTGCTTACAACATTAAAGGTAACTTGATCTATGCTGATCTTGATCCAGTCCATGGAATTTTCAAATAGTCACATCCAAGACTAAAGAAGGCAACTAAACGGAAAGCAAGGATATGTTGCTGTGGCTTTATCAGTCACTGGTCAAACCACACTTTGTGTATTGTGAGCTGCTCTTGGTCCCTTATCTAAGAAAAGATGAGCTGGCATTAGAGAGGGTCCAGAGGAGATTCACAATTATTATACCAGAAATGAAAAGGTTAAGATATGAAGGGTGTGAAATGAAAAAGTTAATATATGAAGAGTGTTTGATGGCTCTGGGCCTGTACCTGCTGGAGATTAGAAGAAAAAGGGGGGATTTCATTGAAACTTAACAAATATTGAAAGGCCTAGATAGAGTAGACATGGAAAAGATGTTTCCTAGAGTGGGGGAGTATTAGACCAAAGGGCACAGTTCAGAATAGAGAGATGTCCATTTAGACAGGGAAAGGAGGAGTTTCTTTAGGTAGAGGGTGGTGAATCTGAGGAATTCAGTGCCACAGACAGCTGTGGAGGTCAAGTCATTGGGTATATTTGAAGTATATCATTAGTAAGGGCATCAAATGCAATGGGGAGAAGGCAGAAGAAAGGGATTGAGAGGGATAATAAACCAGTCATGATGGAATGGTGAGGCAGAATTTATGGGCCAAATGGCCTAATTCTGCTCCTATGTCTTATGGTCTTAAAGCAATTGAAATTCCATCTAATCACAAGACCCATTGAGAACCTACAGCACACTCTGGATTTGAACCTGTATCTATTTGTTCCAATCAGTATTTGTCTTTAACATAACATGAAGGTTAAGGATTAATGTGATGGTGGGGGATGATGGATTCCTTCATGATGGATACAGCTTTCTTGTGCCCCTGCTCTTTGTTGATGTGTTCAATGCTGGTCAACGCACATCTCTGATTTACTATTTTATATTGTACATTCTTACACATTTCATCTTTTTATAATTATCTGCAACTAAATACTCTATACTCAGATTTGGAAGGGTCAAATGCAGTGTAAAGTTATAATCCATTTTCATTTAACATCAATTTCTCCAATCCCCAGTAATTTTTTCCTCCTCCCCTTCCCTCTTCTTCAATTCCCCACTCTGGCTTCCCTGTCACCCCTTCTCTTCTCCTCACCTGCTCATCACCTCTCCCTGGTGCCTCTCTTCTCTTACTTTCTTCTACAGTCCACTCTACTCTCCTATCAGATTCCTTTGTCATCATCCATTTATCTTTTCCAGCAATCACCTCCCAACTTCTCACTTCACCTCCCTCCCCCACTCATCATCTTCTAGCTTGTACTCCTCCCCCTCCCCAGTCTCACCCCCTTCCCAATTTCTTTCTAGTCCTGATGAAGAGTCTCAGCCACATACATTAACTGTTTATTCCCCTCAGTGGTGAGAAAGCCACCTTTCATAGGTAACACATATCTAGGGTTGGTATAATCTGGATTTAACCAAGTGGGAAAGTTAGGATATTCCAGTTACGGAACATTGATTGTAGTGAATCCTGTGTAAATACTGCCTCATACTCAATTATTAATCTTCAAGAAGTGACAGATCGTACACCAGCATAAAGAAAGTATTATTTACCAATTTTCAAGCTTATCAAACAGTTAACAAGAAACGAAAAGGTCCATTTCAGTTAAAATTATCCAATGTGCACATAAACATTAGAGCCCATTTCTAGAGTAGTCAGGTGTATCTCTTAACTCACGCACTTAACCCACATTCTGCATGAAAGACACCATCACAGTTTGAACTTCCCTTGAAGACCATCTCAAACAAACTGGTTAACTCAGGTGTATTACCACTTCTTCCTTAGAACCACTTGTCTGCACAAAGCTCTTCTTACAACAGTGTCTCTCCTTAGAGTGGCATTCTGCATCTTCCCTTGTGCTCCATTCCATAGTTCCTGCCAAAAGACCCCAAACTAGACTACTGTCCTTCAGAAATCTCATCCTGCCTAGCCGTCTTGAATGTTCCATGCCATCCCACTGAACAGAAAGCTAAAACAAATACCAAGACAATCTTGATAGGCTGACACAACATTCTTAAGTTGGACAATATGGCTCCTTATTTTTAGCCGAAGCCAAAACACTCTTACTAACAGGACACAACACACTGCTTTTGCAGAAAACTGGTAAAATAAAAATATCTCACAGCATAGCAGTAGAAATCTTAAGGAGGGCATTACAAATAGAAAACAAAGTTAGAGGTTAAAGTATGGTAATTCTCTTACAAAGGTGCCTTCTTTATGAATTCTTAGAAGTTTATTGTCATTCAACTGTATACATGAACCTTATATCAAACAAAAACAATGTTCCTTCAGACCAAGGTGCACAACACAGTACATACATCTCACACACAACACATAAAGTAATGTTAACACAAATAAAGTAACAAATAATGAGATATATTCCAAAAGATTGACATTTTGCTTAAGGTGCATTTACAACACAAGTTAAAATGTAAACAGTATAACACTACTGGTGCTTCAGATGTAATAACTACTAGGTGATGACAAGGAGTTCACTGTTCTTACGGCCTGTGGGAAGAAACTGTTTCCTACCCTAACAGTCCTTGTCCTGATACAATATACCACCTGCTTGACGGTAGGGGGTCAGAAAAATTGTTAGACAGATGGGGGGGGGTCTATTAACATAACCCTCCCCTCCCAAATGGCCCGCCAGTTTTCAAACATCCTTGTGCCTATCTAAATGTCCAGAATGTATTTGCCTCTACCACCACCCCTGGCAGGGCAGTCCACACACTCACCAATCTCTGTGTAAAGAAAACTACCTTTAACATTCCCCTATTCTTTCCTCTAATCATTTAAAATTATGCCCCCTCATATTAGCCATTTCTGCTGTAGGGAGAAACTCTGTCTATGCCTCTAATCTCTGTCAAGTCACCGCTAATCCTCTCTCGCTCAAAAGAGAACTCTAGCACTCTCAAACTTTCTTCATAAGATATGCTCTCTAATCCAGGCAGTATTGTGGTAAATCTCCTCTGCACCCTCTCTAAAATGTCCATATCCTTTCTAGAATGAGGTGACCAGAACTGAACCAGAAATACTCATATGAATTTCTGAAGTAGCATGTTTCTCTTGAGGTTCACGAGAATGAAAGACCTAACATATGAGAAGTCTTTGATTGCTCTGGGCCTGCACTTACTGAAGTCTAGAAGAATGAAGGCAGATCTCATTAAAACTTATTGAATATTGATAGGCTTGCGTGGAGTGATATTTCCTATAGTGCAGGAGTCTAGGACCAGATGGCATAGCCTCAGAATAGAGGGGCATCGCTTTGGAACAGAGAAGAGGAGGAATTACTTTGCACAGAGGCTGGTGAATCTGTGGAATTCATTGGGTATATTTAAAGTGTTAATAGGTTCTTGATTAGTAAGGGCATCACAGGTTACGGGGAGAAGGCAGGAGAAAGGGATTGAGGGGATAATAAATCAGCCATGATGGAATGGTGAAGCAGACTTGATAGGCCAAATGGCCTGATTCTACTTCTGTGTCATACGGTCTTATGGTTTTGACTAGGAAAGGGCCAGGATTGTATTCCACACTGGAAGTATTCGATTTTCAGATACATAATCATGTATGTTACATTGCTAGGCTCATAAATTCCAAGCGAGTCTCTTACTCATAATTCTTAACAGGAAGAACATAAATATATGTGCACGCAGTAACCCAGGTAACCAAGTGAATGATCTGGAACAGATGGGAACCATCTATAGGAACTGACTGGCTGTGAGAGTGAGCCGTCTATTAGAACAAATGACTTCACCACTGAGATCAGATTCACATTCAATGTGACCAGAACCTCATGCTAAAACATCAACTCATTTATTTTCTTTTGACCAGTTTGCACATGGAATAACAAATTATAGTTACACTTCAAAAACAAAAAGAATAAATGTAACTGACTCCTGAGAAGGATATAGGAGGAAGAAGTGGCAGAGTGGAGGGAGAGGTAGATGCAGGGGGGAGAGTGGATGGATGTTTGGTGCTCCGATGCCTATTTTACAGCCCATTTTCTTTCAAGAGCTTTTCCTCTCCCCCCTTAATCATCTTAAATCTCTCTGCATGTATTGGCTATTGATTGAAAATGGAAGCTTTTCACCTTTTCTTTGTATTTTGGCAACAGGTGGGATGTGAGATCAATTTATTATGTTCCCCCCCTCCCCTCGTTGTCCATTCCTCCTCTAGTGGGAGCCATTAAATTCAACCCTAATATGCCACGGTATCACCTATAGCAGTTAACACAATGCTACTACGGTTCTGGGCATCAGTTTTGAGTTCAGTTCTGGCATCCCCTGTAAGGTGATTGTACGTCCTCCCTGTGACCACAAAGGTTTCCTCCGGGCACACCGGTTTCCTCCTACATTTCGAGGATATGCTGGTTATAGGGTTTTTGGTCATTGGGTTAAATAGATGGTTTGCTGGGTGGTATGACCCATTGGGCCAGAAGGGCCTGTTCCTTGCTGTTCCTCTAAATAAGTAAATACTAATAAGAGCAATGGCAAAGTGACGATCAATAATTTTCATTGCACAAATGTGTACAGAGCACTCATAGCAAATTGTACAGTCTGCTCTTGAAACAGAAGTACAAACGGGATTTTAAATGGATTGAAAAATAGAGTAATTTAATACAGGCACAATAAAGATTCAAAGATAAGAATTAACACCGGTAATTTCCACCCCACAGTCACTGTAGTCAAGTTTAGATATAAGAAAGCACATAGAGTCATGGAGAACCACAGAACAGAAACAGGCCTTTCAGCCCATCCTGCCAATGCCAAACTCATATTTTGCCTACTCTCATCAACCTGCGCCCAGACTATAGCTCCCAGTACTCCTCCCATTCATGTACCTATCCAAACTTCTCTCAAATGTTCAATGGTTATGGTTAAGGATTATTCAAAACTATATACAAAATAAACAAAAATATGCAAAGATAAGTTTGGTTAGGTACATGGATGGGAGGGATATGGATTACTATAGTCCAGTTATAGATCAATGGACTTCTTCTGAAGCCAATCACCCCTTCTCAGGCATAGGCAGCCAGATTCCTTTGTCCTGGGATAGTCTTTCAAGTTATTTCCAGGGGTAGCCCCTCTTCATTCCATCCTTACACTCCCAGGGATGAATTCTTTAGAGATTATGTTGGCATTTCTGTAGTCTGGACTTTTATAGGATGAGATTGGTAGCTATGCTTAGCCTTCCTGCCATCACAGTTGAGCTTGGGAACGTCCATGGCAGAGTTGTTGATGGGACCAGGCAGACAAATGGTTCAGCATGAACTGAATGGGCCAAAGAGCCTGTTTCTGTGCTGTAGTGTTCTATGATTCTGAAACTATAAATGAGTATCTACAATTTTAAAAATATCAAATTGTCACTCACACCAATGTCAAATCACTCCACTGTTCTTCTACAAACATGTTCCTGGCATGGTCCTTTTGGTGAACTTGCAATACAGTATTTTCCTCAGTAGGAGAAGAAAGTTACCTTTGGTCTAAAAGGGAGTCCATTATTTTGAAACTATATTTTGTTCTCTGAAGTTGATATATTGGTATAAAATGCATTGTAAAATACAGAAGGTATTCTTATTTATGTGTTAGATTCACTAACCAAAATTCTCACAGGAATTTTACCAAGATTTTCATAAACTGTATGTTTATTTGTACTGTTGAAAAACAAGAATCATCTTAAACCTCTCCGCATGTATTGGCTATTGATTGAAAATGGAAGCTTCACAAATTTGGGTGGGTTAACTTCATGAACTTATGATATTAATCAATTTAGATTAACTACCCAGAAGCAATATTTTGATTAATGAATGTAGGTAGACCTCAAGCCTTTCATCATTCCTGCAGTCATAGTTACAGTACATTGGGGAATTTTTACATCCATGACTTCTATTTTCATTTATTGATTGAGTTCCAGCTCTCCCA
The DNA here is from genome assembly GCF_030144855.1 of Hypanus sabinus. Taxonomy (NCBI): domain Eukaryota; kingdom Metazoa; phylum Chordata; class Chondrichthyes; order Myliobatiformes; family Dasyatidae; genus Hypanus; species Hypanus sabinus. The sequence continues at coordinate 5,122,625 of NC_082725.1, read as the reverse complement.
TCATTTTGCAAAAATAATACCAGCCCTGATTGAGTGTGTTTATTTTCAATATTGAAGAAAACTCACGTGCTACACTTAATTCAACACATTTGAATAGATCACTGTTAATATCGATTACCAGCACAAGGTTTGTCAGATGAATAGTTAAAGAATATTCTCAACCAGATTAATGCTTTACAATTTCAGCCATCTTTTTTCCTTCTTTCCAAGCAATTCGTTTCCATCCGATGCAGATTTGCAAAAAGAACTATTTTAAAGACAGATAAAGCACAAACATGTGCTTTGTTTACTTCCTCACTCACCTTCTTTCATCAATATGGCATTGAGGAGCATTTCAGAAGTTTATTTATTCATTTTTTTTAGGTTCTTGATTAGTCAGGGCATCAAACGTTATAGGGGAATGCAGGAGAATGGGGTGGAAAGAGAAAATAAATCAGCCCTGATGGAATAGTGGAGCAGACTCAATGTTGTCAGCTTGAAGTCTGTGTCATCTGAAGCTTTTCTCCTATGCAGCTTACAGTGGGATTACCTGTCAACATCAGCATTGTAAGACCATGAGACACAAGAGCAGAATTAGTCCATTCAGCCCATCAAGTCAGTTCCACCATTCCATCATGGTTGATTTAATATCCCTCTCAACATCATTCTACTGCTTTTACCCCATAACATTTGCTGTCCTTACTAATCAAAAATTTATCAACCTCCACTTTAAATATACCCATTGACTTAACCTTCACAGCCATCAGTTGTAATGAATTCAACAGATTCACCACCCTCTGGCTAAAGAGATCCCTCCTCAGCTCTGTTCTAAATGGACAAACATCTACCACCACCCCTTACAGGGTGTTCCGCGCACCCAGCCCTCTATGTAAAAACACCTACCACCACCCCTTTCAGGGTGTTCCGTGCACCCAACCCTCTGTGTAAAAATACCCACCACCACCCCTTTCAGGGTGTTCCGTGCACCCAGCCCTCTGTGTAAAAACACCCACCAGCACCCCTTTCAGGGTGTTCCGCGCACCCAGCCCTCTGTGTAAAAACACCTACAACCACCCCTTTCAGGGTGTTCCGAGCACCCAGCCCTCTGTGTAAAAACACCCACCAGCACCCCTTTCAGGGTGTTCCGTGCACCCAGCCCTCTGTGTAAAAACACCCACCAGCACCCCTTACAGGGTGTTCCGCGCACCCAGCCCTCTGTGCGAAAACACCCACCAGCACCCCTTTCAGGGTGTTGCGCGCTCCCAGCCCTCTGTATAAAAACACCCACCAGAACCCCTTACAGGGTGTTCCGCGCACCCAGCCCTCTGTGCAAAAACACCCACCAGCACCCCTTTCAGGGTGTTGCGCGCACCCAGCCCTCTGTGTAAAAACACCCACCACCATCCCTGACAGGGTGCTGCGTGCTTCCAGCGCTCTGTGTAAAAACACCCACCACTGAAATCCAAAGCAAATTTATTATCTACAACCCTGAGGTACATTTTCTTGTGGAAATACAGAATAAGTCTTTAGAATAATAAGTATAACATAATGAAAGATAGTTCATCTTGGGCATTGAACTAGAGTCCAAAAGGCAACAAACTGTGCAAATACAGAAAAAAAGAAACAATAATAAAAAATAAGTAAGAAATAAGTTTCAAGAACATGAGGTGAAGAGTCCTTGAAAGTCCTTAGGTTGTGGGATTAATTCAACATTGGAGCAAATGAAGTTGAGTGAAGTTCTCCCCTATAGCATTCCCCCATACTTTCTTCCAGTCATCTCAAAAGTATGCCTTCTTGTAACAAAAGCATACTCTGTTAATGTCCATGGCTATAGTATTTTGAAACAAAATTACAAGGAAATTTGAAGTATTTCCAAGAATAAGAACACTTAATTGGTGTACAAAGTCCCATTACTTAAGTGTTCCTGCATGAAGATTTTCATAGGTTTTGTTCGCATAAAATTAAAATTGGACCATGGAATTTTGTGCTTTGGATTATTTTACCTGGAATACACAGGAATAATTAGATATTATATTCCTTCATTTGGCTTTTAATTATTTAAATCAGCCACAAGCAATGGGACTTTTAAATATACAAATTGGGATCAGTGGACCTTAAGTACAGGAAGTTCAGGTGAGATGTTAGCTAACTATCTGCAAAGGGCCAACATAAAAAATAAATCAGCCTTTCTAAGTGGATGTTTCCTATGGTGGGGGAGTCTAAGACCAGAGGTCACAACCTCAGCATAGAGGGATGTCCTTTTAGAACAGAGATGAGGAGGAATTTCTTTAGCCTGAGGGTGGTGAATCTGTAGAATTTACTGCCACAGATGGTTGTGGAAGACTAGTCACTTCTATTTAAAGTGGAGGTTGATAGGTTCTTGATTAGTAAGAGTATCAAGGGTTATGGGGAGAAGGCATGAAAATGTGGTTGAGAGGGTAGAGGGATAAAGTGCCTATAAAAACTATTCACCCCAAAACCCTCCCCAGAATTTTTCATGTTTTATTGTTTTACAACATTGAATCACAGTTCATTTAATTTGGCTTTTTTGAAACTGATCAATGGAAAAAGACTCCTTCATGTCAAAGTGAAATCAGACCCTAACAAGTGATCTAAATTAATTACAAATATAAAACACAAAATAATTGATTGCATCAATATTCACCCATCTTTAATATGACACACCAAATCATCACTGGTGCAGCCAATTAGTTTCAGAAGTCACATAATTAGTTAAATGGAGACCTGTTTTTGGAGACCTGTGTGCAGTCAAGGTGTTTCAATAGATTGTAGTAAAAATATACCTGTATCTGAAAGTTCCAACTGCTGGTGAGTCAGTATCTTGGCAAAAACTACAAGCAACTCCGCAAAAAGGTTATTTTGATAAAAATCAAATCAAAGTCAAGTTTATTGTCAGGCGCACAAGTACTGTACATGAATGCACAGGTGCAATGAAAAACTTACTTAAAACAACATCGCATGCATGTTGCATTAGATAAACAGCATTCACAGAAGTATAGCAACATAAATTAAACACAACTTTTACAAGAAAGAACACAAGTAAAACAAAAAGTAACAATTCCATCTTATGCTAAATGGTCCTAGAGTTGCTAAACTGCAGTGATTAGGGCTTTGCCATTTGGTTCAAGAACCGAATGATTGAAAGGAATTAACTGTTCGTGAACTTGGTGGTGTGGGACTTCAGGCTTCTGTATTTCCTGTATGATGGTAGATGTGAGAAGCTGGTATGCCCAGATGGTGGGGATTTTTCATGATGGATGTTGTCTTCTTCTGGCTGCCCCTCGTGTAGATGCTGTCAATGGTGGAGAGGGACGTGCTTCCGTTATATTGAGCAGGGTCCACTACTCACTAAAGCTTGGTATTTTCCTGCTCATTTGAATTGCATTACCAGGCAGTGACACAACCAGTCAGGATACTTTCAACAGTACATCTGTAGAAGTTTGTTCAATGACAAATGGAACCTCCTTAACTTGCAAAGAAAGTAGAGATGCTGACAAGTTTTTCTTATGATTGAATCTATGAGCTGAGCCCAAGACAGGAAGACAAAATGGAACATGAATTCATTACAATCACAAGGGTGCTGCCTATAGATGCTGCCTGGCCTGCTGCGTTCCATCAGCATTTTGTGTGTTTTGCATGAATTCAGTGCCTGCAACTCACTGTCTTAGATCTCAGGTTGACTGAGTGTGGTGAACTACATATACCTGTCTGGACACGCCCCCTGCTGACTGCTCCTGTGGCTCCTCCCACAGACCCCTGTATAAAGGCGATCAAGGCCTGAGCCCAGCCTCTCAGTCTCCAGGATGTAGTATGGTGGTCACTCACTGCTTGTTCCTTCTTCCAATCAATAAAATCCAATATCTCACCTTTACATCTCAGAGTGAGTTATTGATGGTGCATCACCAAGACATTTCTGAAGAAAATGGACCAGGTGCTGATTTCTTCATCATTTGATAAGGTTAGAGCTAATCCAAACAAGAGAAAATTTTGGGCCACTTATTTAAGAAAACATTTGCTGGCTTGGAGAAAGTCCAGACAGTAGAATAATAAGGGGGTATCTCAGTGAAAACTGTTGAATATTGAAAGGCCTAGAGTGAGTAGACATGGAGGGGATGTTTCCTGCAATAGGGGAGTCCAGGATTAAAGGCACAGTCTCAGAATTGATGGAGGCTCCTTTACAACAGAAATGAGTAGGAATTTCCTTAGCCAGAGGGTGGTGAATCTGTGGAATTCATTGCCTGATTAGTCTGTGGAGGCCAAGTCATTGGGTATATTTAAAGCAGAAGGTGGGAGATCCTTGATTAATCAGGGTGCAAAAAGTTATGAGAAAAAAGCAGGAGAATGGGGTTGAGAGGGATAATAAATCAGCCATGATGGAATGGCAGAGCAGACTGGATGGGCTGAGTGGCTTAATTCTGTTCCTATGTCTTATGGTCTTATAGTTTATAATATGTGTAAAACCAATTCTGTCCATTACAATCCCAAATTATATATCACTGAACAGTGAGAACGTACTGTTAATAGATGATGCTGGAGTCAATACTATTAGCTTGCAGAGAATTCAGCAGGGATTTAATGATTAATAATTAATAACCAGATATGAACAATAACTTTATGTGCCAGAACAAGAGGACTAATTAGATACCGGCTGTTTTCAAAAGAAGCCCAAGGACTATGTACAATGGTTACACACATGCAATAGGACATAATTCAGAACAAAATGGCTCAATTTACTGAAATGGCTTTGAGTTCTGTTTTTGAAACACGACAGCTCCTATGGTTTTCTTTCACTCTTGGAGGACTGGGATTTGTGAATAGTGAGTTGAACTTCACAGATCATTAAAATGTTCAAGTTTATTGTCATCTGACTGTACTTATAGACAACCAAATGAAAGGACATTCCTCAGAACCACGGTGCACCCACAAAATATATCACATATATTTCGCACATAAACCAAAATATTACCATAAATTAGTTAATAAAATGTAATTCAAAATGCCTGTAGTGCACAACACAGTTAAGCAGTAAACAGTGAACAATACAGAAAACGGTAGACAGCTCACTGTCCTGTGATGAGACCTCGGTGGAGGCAGGGTATTCATTAGTGTTGTGCAGTAGTAGAAATGGTTCACAGGGGCTTCAGGGCAAATTTATCATCGAGTGAAGAGGCTGATTGCTGCACCAAGGCAATGCATGCACGGTCTAATTTGTTGAGACATTGCACAGTTGCACACATGTCCTGTCCAATGCCCCACCATGCCAAAAGAGTGGGAGTAAAGGGAGCCTTTTCTAGCTGGCTGCCAGTGATTCATGGTGTTCCACGGGGGTCTGTGTTGGGACTGATTCTTTTCATGTTACGTTATGAAAGGTTGACTATTTTCTAAATGAACAGAAAATACAAAAAACTGAGGAGCAAACGGACTTGGGAGTCCTTGTGCAGGATTCCCTAAAGGTTAATTTACAGTTTAAGTCTGTGGTGAGGAAGGCAAATGCAAGGCTAGTATTCATTTCAAGAGGACTAGAATATAAGAGCAAGAATATAATGTTGAGATTTTATAAAGAACTGGCGAGGCTTCTCTTGGAGTATTGTGTGTCGTTCTGGGCCACTTATCTTAGAAATGATGTGTTGAAACTGGAGAGGTTTCAAAGGAGATTCAGGAAAATGATTCCAGGAGTGAATGGTTTGTTATATGAAGAGCATTTGATGGCTCTGGGCCTATATTCACTAGACTTCAGAAGAATGAGGGGTGACCTCATTGAAACCTATCGAATGGTGAAAGACTTTGATAGAGTGGATGAGGAGAGGATGATTCCTTTGGTTGGAGAGTCTAAGACAGGCATGGGCAAACTACGGCCTGGGGGCCATATGCGGCCCGTTAAGCTTTTTAATCCGGCCCGCAGAACTTGATGAAATTATATTAATAAACCTTGGTAACGTTTTTTCCCCACAATTCTGGCGTTTTCCCAATAGATGACGCACTCTATATACATTGAACTTTGTTGAGGTGCAGCGTATTACTCCACATTTCCGCTTTACTCTTTGTTCGGCTCGACCTATTTGTGTGAACAGGCATTCAGCGTCATGAACATCAACAAAGCCAGCCACAGATCCAAGTTAACTGACCAACACCTCAGATCCATCCTGAGAATCGCCACAACAAGACTAAATCCAGACTTTGATGCGCTGGCTAAAAAGGGAGACCAACAACACTGTTCCCACTGAAATTAAAAATAAGTTTCTTTGTTGTGTTGTGTAAAAAATGCATTTGAAAATATTTTTCCAATAAGCCTTACATGTTACATGTCATTTCTGTTAAGTGATGGACATGAGTAGTGAGCAGGTGCACGTACGTTCTCAAAATAAAAAATGCGCTCCAGATCAAATAACGCGCTCCGCATACTGGCGCGCTGTCACTGTTCTGTCCTTGTACTGGTCGTTGTTGAGTTTTGGCACAGGGGACAATTGAATAAGAAGGAGCAGGACAAGTAGACCTGCATCTCCTACCGTTTTTGAAATAAAGACAGTCAGGAGGAGAGTGATGATGATAATATCTTGAAGGATAACAGAATTTTAAGTGCTTTAAAATAATAACTGTTACTATTAAAAAAAGCTATATCTTATTCATTTAATTTTCAGTGTTTTAAAAGTCATTTCAATAAATAGCTAAATACCATGGGACTACAAAGGCAGATATTTTGTTGTAATGCATTTGTTCATTTTCAATTGAAATTAAAGCACATGTTTTCTACATATCCCATGATATTTTATTTTCTCTTATGAGGTGTGTTACCAAAGCACTCCGTCCATCTGCTCCTGGTCCGGCCCCCCTGTCAAATTTTAGAACCCTTTGTGGCCCACAAGTCAAATAGTTTGCCCACCCCTGGTCTAAGACCAAAGGGCATAGCCTCAGAATAGAAGGGTGTCCTTTTAGAATGGAGATAAGGAGGAATTTCTTTAGCCACAGGCAGTGATGGAGGCCAAGTCTTTATGTATATTTAAGACAGAGGTTGAAAGATTCTTGATTGTCAGGGCATGAAGGGATATAGGTAGAAGACAGGAGATCGGGGCTGAGAGGAAGATTGGATCAGCCATGATAAAATGGCGGAGAAGACGCGATGGGCCAAATGGCCTAATTCTGCTCCAATTTCTTATGATCTTATGATTGCATCAATGTGTTGGTCCGAGGATAGATCCTCTGAGATGCTGATGTCGAGGAACGTGAAGCTCCTCACCCTTTGCATCACCGACCCCTCGATTAGGACTGGTGCGAGTTCTCCTGACTTGCTCTTCCTGAAGTCCACAATCAGTTCTTTGGCTTTGCTGACAATCAGTGTGAGTTTGTTAGTGTGACACCAGTCAATCAGCCCATCTATCTCACCCCTGTACGCCTCATCATCTCAGATTTTGTAAGCACATATAAAAATTGAGAATAGTTACCCAGGACTGGCAAAATTTGACCTTATCAGTACAATCTTCCTGCAGGGGTGGGTGGCATAGTAGCATAGTGGCTAGCCTAACATTTTACAGTGCGAGCAACCCAGGTTCAATTCCCGCAGTAGCCTGTAAGAAGTTTGTATGTTCTCCCTATGACAACGTGAGTTTGCTACAATGCTCCAGTTTCCTCCCACTGTCCAAAGACATATGAGTAAGTGATTGGTCACATGCGTGTAATTGGACAGCTTCTGTTTGTTGGGCCAACAGGGCCCGTTACCATGCTGTATCTCTAAGTAAGAAAAATATTAAACTGACTTCTGTGTGACCCAATGCAGTCAGAGAGAATCTGTAGACATGATTTTGCATTCCAAGTTACACTGTATAGTTTCTGGCATTAGAAATTGGCGTATCTGTTGACTAATCAGACATCATGACGGTATTCAACTGGAAAATATCCTGCCTTGATCAAGCCCTCGGGAGGCCTTTCAGGTTAATTTTGACTGTGTTTTCCTTTCCATCCATTTGTGAAGAAATTATTAAACTTATAACATTAATTATAAAATAAAAAGCTTCTGTGAAATACCTGTGATTGCTACTTCTGTTGTGATTTCTTGCTGGCTGAGTGATGTAAAGATTAAGGAATTTGCATATAAACTAATCAGTTGAAAAGAACTTGCAAATGAACCTAGCAGGTGGAAGAACTTTGCCTCAAATAAGTTAATTCAATGATAATTAGCCTGTGCCAAGTACGACATTGACATGGCAGGAAGTGTCCACAAAAGCACCTTCTTTGACAATATAATCAGTAGAATTTGTGCAATTTTACTTAGAAAAAGTCATTATTTGCACGATTTCCTAATCCTGGAAGCTGTACTCTGTAACATTGATCATAATAACATGGCAAGCACAGGAGATTCTGCAGACCCTGGAAATCCAAAGTAACACACACAAGATGCTGGAGGAACTCTGAAGATTAGGCAGTATCTATGAAAAAGAGTACAGAGTTGACATTTTGGGCCAAGACCTTACTTCAGGATGGGAAATGAAGGGGGGAGCGGTGACTGTTGGAAGCCAGAAACCATTCCCTTCCTCTATCAGGCCCCTTCTTCTTCAGCCCTTTACCTCCTCCACCTATCACCTCCAGCTTCAGACTTTACCCCACCCAGCCATCTTTCCTCTCTGCTGGACTTGCCTCTCACCTGCCAGCTTGAATTCATTCTCCTCCACGCATTTTCCCCCTTCCCTCCCAGTCCTGATGAAATGTCGACTGTTTATTTCTCTCCACAGATGCTGCCTAACCTGCTGAGTTCCTCCAGCATTTTGTGTGTGTTGATCATAATAACAGGATTACTGATTCTCAGTCACATAAATCCTGGTCATTAGTCCTTCTCCTCTACCTTCCCATACAGTTAAGCACAGAATTTAACTCAGACTCCTCTTTTCAACACTTTTGGACTTCTGGTTTATTTCTTTGTGTAGTCTACAGAGATCTGTAAGGAATGGTATCCAAAATTATGAGGTGTATAGATAGGGTAAATCTAAGCAGGCTTTTTCCACTGAGGTGGGGTGGGACTACATCCAGAGGTCATGGATTAAGGGTGAAAGGTGAGAAGTTTAAGGGGAACATGAGGGGAAACTTCTTCACTCAGAGAGTTGTGAGAGCATGGAATGAGCTGCCAGCACAAGTGGTACATGCAAGCTCGATTTCACCATTTATGAGTAGTTTGGATAGGTACACAGATAGTAGGAATGTGGATGGCTATGGTCTGGATTCAGGTCGATGGGAGTAGGCAGTTTAAATAGTGTTGGCATGCTCTAGAAGGGCTGAAGGGCCTGTTTCTGTGCTGTACTTCTCTATCAATCCATCAGGGATGTTTATCAGGAGCACTGTGTATGAAAGGCCCTTAGTATTATTGAGGATTGCACCCATCCATCCAGCATTCTCTTAGACTTTCTACCATTAGGCAGGGGACAATGATGCATAAAAACAAATACAGTCAGGATGACCAACAGTTTCTCCCCCAGGCCATTAAGCCTCTGAACTCCCTGCTGCACTGCATTCGAAGTGTCACTGGTAAATGTCATTTAACATTAACATTAAATGTCACTTAATATTAATGCATTTTACTTTGTTACTTACATGTGATTCATCTGTTGATTTTATCCTTACCTTCATAAGTTATCGTGTTCTCTATGTGTGGTGTGTACTACTGTGCTTTACACCCTGGTTCAGAGAAACATTATACATGCATATGCATTATGCATTTACATTATATGCATGTATATAGTTAAATAAAATCAACTTAACGACTTGACTTGATTTGAATGTCTTCCCTTCCCATTCCTACAAAATTACTTTTCAGATCTCAAAATCAAAGTAACTTTATTATCAAAGTACATTTATGTCACCGTATGCAGTTCCTATAAAGAGTATTCACCATCCTTGGAGGTTTTCATGTCCTACTGTTTTACCACATTGAATCCAGTGGATTTAATTTGGCTTTTTTGACACTGATCAACAGAAAAAGACTCTCATGTCAAAGTAAAAACAGGTCTCTAACAAATGATCTAAATTAATTACAAATAAAAACACTAAATAATTGATTGCATAAGTATTCACCTCCCCTTTAATATGACACACTAAATCATCACTGGTGTAGCCAATTGGTTTTAGAAGTCACATAATTAGTTAAATGGAGATCTGTTTATGGAGACCTGTGTGCAGTCAAGGTGCTTCAATTGATTGTAGTAAAAATACACCTGTATCTAGAAGGTCCAACTGCTGGTGAGTCAGTATCCTGGCAAAGTCTACACCATGAAGACAAAAGAACACTTCAAGCAACTCTGCAAAAATGGTTATTGAATAGTTCAAGTAAGGAGATGGATACAAGAAAATTTCCAAGTCACTGAATATCCTTTGGAGTACAGTTAGGTCAATCATAAAGAATGGAAAGAATATGGCACTACTGTAAATCTGCCTGGAGCAGGCTGTCCTCAAAAACTGAGTGACCGTGCAAGAAGGGGACTAGTGAGGGAGGCCACCAAGAGACCTATGGCAATTCTGGAGGAGTTACGAGCTTCAGTGGCTGAGATGGGAGAGACTGCACATACAACAACTGTTGCCCGGGTGCTTCACCAGTCGCCGTTTTATGGAAGAGTGGCAAAGAGAAAGCCACTGTTGGAAAAAAAAATCACATGAAATCTCAGCTAGACTTTGCCAGAAGGCATGTGGGAGACTGAAATCAGCTAGAGCAGATTTTATGGGCTGCTAAAACCAAATTGGGACATTTTAGCCATCGGACTAAACGCTATGTTTGGCATGAGCCAAACAGTGCACATCATCAAAAACACACCATCCCTATGGTGGTGTCTGCGTCATGCTGTGGGGATGCTTCACTGCAGCAGCACCTGGAAGGTCTGTGAAGGTAGAGGGTAAAGTGAATGCAGCAAAATATGGGGAAATTCTGGAGGAAACCCTGATGTAGTCTGCAAGAGAACTGTGACATGGGAGAAAATTTGTTTTCTAGCAAGACAATTACCCCAAGCATAAAACCAAAGCTACACAGGAATGGCTTAAAAGTTAATGTCCTGGAGAGACCAAATCAAGTCAAGTCACTTTTATTGTCATTTCAACCATAACTACTGGTACAGTACTCAGTAAAGACGAAACAACATTCCTCCAGGACCCTGGTGCTACATGAAACAACACAAAACTACACTAGACTACCTGAACTCAATCCAATTGAGAGTTTGTGGCTGGACTTAAAAAGGACTGTTCACTCATGATTCCTATGCAATCTGACAGAGCCTGAACCATTTTGTAAAGAAGAATGGGGAAAAATTGCAGTGTCCAAATGTGCAAAGCTGATAGAGACCTATCCACACAGACTCAAGGCTGTAATTGCTGCTAAAGGTGCATTTACTAAATACTGACTTGAAGGGAGTAAGTAATTATGCAATCAATTATTTTGTGTTTTATATTTGTAATTTAGATCACTTTGTAGAGATCTGTTTTCACTTTGACATGAAAGAGTCTTTTTCTGTTGATCAGTGTCATAAAAGCCAAATTAAATCCACTGTGATTTGATGTTGTAAAACAATAAAACATGAAAACTTTCAAGGAGTTAAATTCTTTTTTAGGCTCTGTTCTGCCATGAGATTCATTTCCATGCAGACATTTACAGGAAAATAAAGAAATGTGAAATGTCACCCATGTCATACAACACAGCGCATGATGAATGAACACATGCATACTGACACACATACACACATATACACATACACACACCCCCTTACAGCCCTCTGTTGAGATCCTTCATTGCTGTCCACCTCGTCCCACCAAGGTGCCTTGTCATATCATCTGCACATGGAAGTGCAGGCTGTCACCTGTATACTGATAATACTCGGGTACATCTTCACTAACGTTCTCCATCCATCCACTGTTTCTAAGTTGTCCAACAATTTGAAGTCTTGGACAGAGAAGAAGTATAAAAATATAGGCTTTTGATTGTGTCCCACCCTGCACATCCCTTTCAGGATGTTACAGGATGCTTTAGTGTTTTTGACATATATAGTACGTACAGACACACACATACTGTTGCACAGACAAACACACACACAATGGCAAATTTTTGAAGTGTTTTTGAGGGGATAGCTATGGCTGTGATACAGGGAATACAGTGGCTATTTTGTACACAATAAGCTTCCATAAATGACTGCATAATAATGACCAGATAGACTATTTCTTTTTGTTTATGTGGGTTGATGATAAATTGGTGTATTGGTTTATATCACTACATCTGTGGCCTGTGTTCAATTCCATCGCTGTCTGTAAGGAGTTTGTAAGTTCACCCTGTGACTGCATGGATTTCCTCCCACAGTCCTGGCGTCTACAGCTTTTTAAAAAATATTTACCATGGAGGAAAAATGACCATAGCTTAATTCCTGTGTGTGTCATTGTGTCAGTGTGTGTGCGCATGTGTGTCTGTGTATATATTTGCCATTGTGTATGTTTGTGTGTCAGTGTGTGTGTGTGTGTGTCTCTGTATGTACTGTATATGTCAAAATATGTGTGTATATTCGTCTGTGTGTGTGTGTGTGTGTGTGTGTGTGTATGTCAGTATATGCTTGTGTGGCTATGTGCATATTTGACAGTGTATGTGTGTGAGTGTATGTATATTTGTCAGTGTGTGTGTGTGGAGGGAGGGGTGGAGTTTGTGGAGGGATGGGTGGAGTGTGGATGGAGGGGTAGAGTGTGTGGAAGGGGTGTTGGAGTGTGTGTGGTGGAAGGGGTGGAGTGTGTGTGGAGGGAGGGGTGGAGTGTGTGGAGGGAGTGTTGGAGTGGAGTGTGGAGGGAGGGTGGAGTGTGTTGCTCTCCACCTGACTCTTTAACCATGAACGAAGCAGACCTGTCAAAGTATCCACCCCCCACCCCTCCAATTCAAAATCGACAACGATCCTCAGCAGTCACTGCTGAATATGAACCACTCTGCTGAAACTGAAACAACTGACTCGAACAGTTTGAAATTGGATATGAGGTGCCACATTCCATAAACTGGCTTGACCAGTTTTAATCCATAACTTCATTTCATGAGCATGCAGATTTCTTTTTGAACATTTGACTTTAAAGATACATGAACATAATTTAAGGCAGCACTGACAATGAGTTCATGTATCACCTGAAGCTCAGAACAAGGTGAGCTTCCAGCTTATTGTCTACCTGCACTGCACTTTCTCTGTAACTGTGACACTTCACTCTGCATTCTGTTATTGGTTTATCTTGTTGTACCTCAATGCACTGTGAAATGATCGTATCTGTTTGAATCCGATGCAAGACAAGCTTTTCACTGTATCTCAGTACACATGACAGGAAAAAAACAATAAAATTCAATTCAATTCAGTTCCACGTGGAAACAAACGCTTGAATTAATAGATTTCCACTTTTTTTCTCTCAATTCTGTACTTAAAGAATGCCTACCCAAATAAATCAGGTTGATAAAGAACTTATTGCCTTGAATAAAGAAAGAGTCCTTTTTTCGTGGTTTCCGTAGTATGAAAGCAAACGATAGAAGTAGGTGCGAAGTTTGACTCTGTGCTAGTAAGAGGGGCCCTCTTGTGGTCGAAGCACCAAAATTCTAAACAGTATCTGAGTTGTGTTGATAAAATTCCAATTATGCACAATCACAGATTTACCAAAGTTCAAGATTAGATATTTAACAAATATAAAAGATATCTACAGTCCTCTGTAATGTGAAGGCAGTAGTTACTAGGCTTGATTAATTTTTAAAATTTTTATTTTATTTAGCAATGCAGTGTGGAGTAGACTCAGTGTGGTGAGTCTTGAGTGAGCTATGCCACCCTAGCAACCCCTGGCAAATCCAATTAACCCTAGCAAATCACAGGACAATTTACAATAAACCACCCGGTATGTTCTAGGGATGTGGGAGGAAACCAGAGCACCGAGAGGAAACCTGCCTATTCCATACCGAGTCTCCTTACAGAACAGGCCCAGAATTGAACTCTGAACTCCGGAAAGCCCCAAGCAGTAATAGTGTCACTTTAACTGATATGTTACTGTGATGCCCTAAAATTGTGATCATCCAGGTGTTGATCATAAGTGGCTTTTCATTCTGGTGATCACAGTCTGTGACTGTGAGGCACTGTAGCTCACAATCAGAATTAAACATCAGATCCAATCTCTCTTGTGTTTCTTCAAACCATTCTGGGGATTTGCGATGCACAACTCAAACTTCAAAGTTCGAAGGAATGTTATGATCAAAGTATGTATATGTCACCATATATAACCCTGCGATTCATTTCCTTGTTGCAGTGGCACTCTGTGTTGACAATGCTCAATAGTGCATGGCATCCAAACAATTCCAAAGTCACTGCATGTAGGGGAGATTTTTATTCGGAGATATAGCACGGAATAGGCTTCCATTCCAACGAGCCACACTGCCCAGCAGCCCACCTACCCACCTATTTAACTCTAGCTTAATCACAGGACAATTGGCAATGACCAATTAACCTACTAACCGATATATCTTTGGAATGTGGGAGGGAACCCATGAGAACATACAAACTCCTTACAGATGGCCCTGGAATTGAACTCTGTAATAGTGCTGCACTGACGGCTACACTGACATGTGCCGTATAACGTCACTACTGGTGTCACCAGCAGACAGTAAGCTTTCCCAAAGGCCTCTCTGTAGCCATTAAATAAATCAAGAATATCTCATCCATAGCCACTTCTGCTTTGGAATGAAGAATTATAGCATGAAATTATTCTTAATTCTCTCATTTCTGTCACAAAGTACGGCTGATTGATCTAAAGATAAAGCAAGCGCTTAACTTAAAGATTTTTACTTTAAATCAATGTCTGCGATAATATGATAGTGGTTTATTTTCAATGAAGAAGAGCCTTGAGCAAAAGATCCATTGTTTTTTTTGGTAAATTGTCCTGTTTCTAAACCTGTGTCAGTTCCTGATGAATCTGCAGTTTGCAGTTCACATAAATTTTGTTATGTGGAGATAGGTTGCCTTCGGCATTCAATTCTTGGAAACTAATCTTGCACTCCTCTGCCATTAGTTCCAAGGATATGCAGCTCCTTTGCTCACAGCTTTCCTGGTGTGTTTTTGGAAATTTTTTTACAAAATCACACTTTTCTTGCTAAAACAGCCTACATAATCAAAGGCCTTGCCTACCCTGGCCATTCTGTCTGCTCCCCCCTCCCATTGGACAGAAGTTACAAAAGCCTGAAAGCACATACCACCACGCTCAAGGACAGAGTCTACCCTTCTATTATGATGTATTGAATAGTCCCCTCATCGATAAGGTGGACTCTTGACCTACCTTCTACCTCATTATGATCTTGCACCTTATTGTCTGTCTGCGCTGCACTTCCTCTGTCACACCTAATTCTCCACTTTGTTGTTTTACCTTCTGCTACCACAATGCAATGTTGTAATTAATTTGATCTGTATGAATGGCATGCACGACAAGTTTTTCACTGTAAAAAGTTCAAAGTATGGCTTTGAAAGCTTATTATCAAAGTATATATTTAAAAAGTCCTTGGCCATGAATGAGGTGCTGGAGGATTGGAGGATAGTTAATGTAGTTCCATTAGGCTCTAAGAAAAAGCCAGGAAATTATAGACCAGTGAGTCTGACATAGGTAGTGGGAAAGTTACTGAAACATATTCTAAGGGACCGCATATATAAGCATTTGGACAGACACGGACTAATTAGGGACAGTCAACATGTCTAGTCTAACTTATAGTCTTTTGGGGAACTTACCAGGAAAGTTGATGGAGGAAAGGCAGTGGATGTTCTCTACATTAGTAAGGCCTTTGAAAGGTCCCGGGTGGGAGGCTAGTCAAGAAAGTCCAATCACTTGGCATTTAGGATGAGGTGGTAAATTGGATATTGGCTTTGTGGATGAAGCCTGAGAATGGTAGTAAATGGCTGACTCTCTGACTGGGGGCCTGTGATGCTGTCATGCTGCAGGGACCAGTGCTGGGTCTGTTGTTGTTCATCATCTATATTAATAATCTGGATGATAATGTGGTTAAATGGATCAGCAAATTTGCAGGTAGCACCAGGATTGAGGTGTAGTGGACAGCAAGGAAGGCTATCAAAGCTTGCAGTGGGATCTGAATCCAAAACGTTTAGAATGCTTTTCAGTTCTTGGGCATTGGTGTTTCCTTCCAGGCCATGATGCCACCAGTTAGGATACTCTCCACTGTGCATCTACAAAAACTGTTTTAGAAGACATGCTGAATTTCCACAAACTTCTAAGAAAGTAGATACAATGTTGTGCCTTCTTTGTGATAGCAGTTATGTGTTGGACGCAGAACTGATATGATAACATCAAGAAATTTAATGTTACCAACCCTCTCCATCTCTGATGCCCTCATGGATCTCCGATTTCTTCCTCCTGTAGTTAATCATCAGCTCTTTGGTCTTGCTGATGTTGAGAGAGAGGTTGTTGTTGTGACACCACTCAACCAGAATTTCAGTCTCCCTCCTGTATGCTGACACCACCTTTGATTCTGCCAACGACAGTGGTGTCATCAGTAAACTTAAATATGGCATTGGTGCTGTGTTTTGCCACACAGTTGTAAGTGTTAACCAAATAAAACTTCAAAACAAGCCCCTTTCCTGCCCTCTGACCTTTTCATACCTACCCACTCATACAGACAGTCTTCCAACTCCAGTCTTCAGGCTTCATCCATCAGGCTTTGACTTTTGGACTATTCGTCAATCTTATGGCCCAAACCATTGATGGGCATTCTGGAGGATATGTTGTTGCCAATCCAAACTGTCTGGGGTCTGCAGTCGAGGAAATCAAGGATCCAATTGCACAAAGAGGTACTGATCACAAGGTCTTGAAGCTTATTGACTAGTTTTGAGGGGATGATAATATTGAATACAGAGCTGTATTTGATAAAGAGCATCCTGATGAATGTATTTTTGCTGTCCAGATGTTCCAGTGTTCAGTGAAGAGCCAATGAGATGGCATCTGCTGTGGACCTGTTGCTCCGGTAGGCAACTGGAGTGCATCCAAGTCGCTTCTCAGATGTGTTGATGCGTTTTGTCACCAACCTGTCATTATACATCATCACCGTGGATGTAGGTGCTACTGGACGATCATCTTTGAGGCATGTTACCATGTTCTTCATAGGCACTAGTATGATTGGTGACTTGCCTTGAAGCAGGTGAGTACCTCAGACTGCTGAAGCGAGAGGTTAAAGATCTCAGTGGATGCTCCAAGTAGTTGATCAGCACAGGTCTTTAGTACTTAGACAGGTACCCCGACTGGACTGCATTTGCACAGTTTGTTGTCTTTTGCACACTAGTTGTTTATCTGCCTTGTTGGGTGTGGTCTTTCAGTGATTCTATAATAGTTCTTGGATTAATTGACTATGACCACAAGCAAACGAGTCTCAGGGTTGTACTGGATACAGTGATACATGTGTACTTAGAAAATAAATTTACTTTGAACTTTGTTGTGATGAGGAAAGGGGACATACTGTGGGTTGATACTGTGCTTGTCTCACAGCAGAAGGCATGTTTAGTTATGTGAGGTTAAGAGATGGACTTCAGCTAGAAGAGGAAACTTTCAAATCACCGCTCCAGAGTCAAATCAGCATTGAAGTCTGATTGAAATAATGATCTAAACACAAGAGATTCTGCAATGCTGGAAATCCAGTGCAACACACACACAAAATGCTGGAGGAACTCAGCAGGTCAGGCAGCATCTATGGAAAGGAATAAACATTCGACTTTTCAAGCTGAGACCCTTCATCAGGACTGGAATGAAAGGGGGAAGAGCCAGTGAAGAGAAGAAATGTGTGAAATACAGTAATGGTCTACATCAGTGGTTGCCAACCTTTTTTTGACCATGCCCCACCTAATCACCTCTAAAATCCTGATGCCCCCTGTGGTGATATATAATTCTTATTCTTCAAAAAGTGAACTCCTATTCACCTGGAGGAAGCCTAAAAGACCATTAACTTGGTTTAAACAAGCTTCCAAAGAACATGGCATTCATGAAAGAGAAAAATAAAAGAACCAAAGGACAGTTAAAGTTCTGAGGAAGAAATTACTAAGAAATTGTAAAAAAAAAGAACATTAAGTGATATTAAAATAATAATAATAATAAATAAATAAAACAATGCCGATTCGATTCTACAGCATACAAAGACAGATACACCGTTTAAAAGAGATGACGCAATGTACACACCTTCACACCACCAAGAACCGAA
Source organism: Hypanus sabinus (assembly GCF_030144855.1). NCBI lineage: Eukaryota > Metazoa > Chordata > Chondrichthyes > Myliobatiformes > Dasyatidae > Hypanus > Hypanus sabinus. Next base: position 5,104,423 of record NC_082725.1, on the reverse strand, counting down.
AGCTACTGCAAAAAGCAGCATTGGCGCGACCTCGTACGAGTTTCTTACGCGTTTGGACTTGTTCATTCGTTCCTTCCTACATCAGTCAATTCATTAATTTAATTATGAAAGCCATTTGATGGTCGTAATGATGGTGATACACTATATATACAGTACATACGCAATTACACATGTACATACACACAAGTATTTTTATGTATGCATACTGGATATACACATATGTATTAACTCGTACACACACTCATACTCACACAGACTTACTAGGAAAAATTCACTGTTAATAACTCATTCTCGAATTGCCCCCCCTTAAAAATCAAATTACCCCTCTGTGAGGCATACGCCCCATGTTGGGAACCACTGGTCTACATGCTTAACGTTCCTCAGGCTGAAAGGTTCCTTAACAAGTGTTAATGACTTATTGTCTGAAAAGGCTAACCTCACTGGAGTGTGCGCGTGTGTGTTATGAACACCATTCTGTAAAACCCAGAGGCATCTGCAGCACACACAAGAATGACACCCACTAGACCATCTTTAACAGTTTAGTCCACTAGACTTAACATGGAAGAAACATTTCCACAAGAACATAACAATAGTTTCGTTTTATCCATAAATAATTGTCATAAATTTGTCTCTGGACAAAATATTCCATATGTTTATCATTAGAAAGAGGAGATATATTGGGGCGCCATTGTAGCATAGCAGTTAGCACAACGCTATTACAGTTCACACACACACACACACACACACACACACACACACACCCCTGAGAAGAGTTTATTTGCCCTAACATATTTATACACTCAGCATTGAACTCCTGGTCCTCCATAACCTTTTCCTTGAAGCTAGGTACTCATTAAGTACTTCACTCACATTCTCTGCATCCAAGCAAATGTCCGCCTTTTATCCTTGAGGGGTCCTACCCTCTTCCTTGTTATCCTCTTGCTCTTGATGTATATACAGAATGCCTTGGGATTCAACTTAATTGTACTTGCCAAGGATTTTTCATGGCCCCTCCTGGCTTGCCTAATTCCCTTCTTTAGTTCTTTTCTGTTTTCTTTGTAGTCCTCAGCTGCTTCATTTGATCCCAACTTCCAAAGCTTTATATACTTTGTATGGTCTGGACATCCAAGGCTCTTTTATCTTTCCAAGCCCATCCTTCCTTCTAACAGGAACGTACCTTTCATGTACTTTGTGCAATTAACGACCATAAGAGCTTAAGATATAGGGGCAGAACTAGGCCATTCAGCCCATCGAGTATGCTCTTCCGTTCCATCATGCGCTGATCCAATTCTTAGAGTCATCCCCGCTCCCCTGCCTTCTCTCCATAATCTTTGATGCCCTGGCTAATCAAAAACCTATCTGTCTCTGCCTTAAATGTATCTAATGACTTAGCCTTGATCTTTAAACAAAATTGATCTTTAAACTCTCTCCACATGTCTGATGTGCACTTGCCAAAGAAAAGGTGTTCCCAATTAACTCTTCCTAGTACCTGCTTAATGCCCTCGTAATTTGCCCTACTCCACTTTAAAACTTTCGCACAAGGACCATACCTATTCCTTATCTATAGTTATCCTGAAAGATAAGGAGTTGTGGTTACTGTTTCCTAACTGCTCGCCCACTGAAAGGTCAGTCACTTGGCCAGGCTCATTATCAAACACCAGGTCCAGTTCGGCCACTCCTTTTGTTGGACCATCCACATATTGATTTAAGAAACCTTCCTGGATACACTTAACAAATTCTGCCCCATCTAAACCCCTTGCACTAAGAAGGTCCCAGTTTATCGAAACAGAGAAGTATAGAAAACCTACAGCACAACACAGGCCCTTCGACCCACAAAGCTGTGCCGAACATATCCTTTACATTAGGGAAGTTGAAATTCCCCATGACAACATCCCTATTATTGTCACACATTTCCTTAATCTGACTACGTATCTGTTCCTCAGTGTCCCGGTGGCGACAGGGGTGGGGGGGGGGGGGTGGTCTGCAGTACAATCCCATCAGTGTGATTGCATGCTTCCTCTTCTTGAGTTCCGCCCAAGTGGACTCAGTTCCAGACCCCTCCATTATGTCTCCCCTGAATACAGCTGTGATATTGTCCCTGAATTCACCACCCCCCTTTACCTCCTCTTCTATGTTTTCTAAAACTTTGAAAATCTGGTACATTAATCATCCATTCCTGCCCCTCTCTCAGCCAAGTTTCAGTAACAGCCCAACATAATAGTTCCATGTACTGATCCATGCTCTGTTCATCACCCATACCCATAATACTCTTAGCATTAAAATATACACACTTCAAAATATCCATCCCATCATACCTGCTATTTATATTTTGCCTTTTACTTCCTTCCCTAACATCTACCTTCTGGACCAATCCTTCCCTTACTGACCTGGTGCTCCAGTTCCCAGTCCCCTGCAAAACTATCACATCAACAAACCTCCCAGCCAGGATATTGATACCCCTCCGGTCCAGATGCAACCTATCCCTTCCCCAGAAAAAGTTCCAATGACCCAAGAACCTGAAACCCTGTCCCCTGCACTATCTCCTCAGCTATTCATTCACCTGATAGTGCAGGGGACAGGGTTTCAAGTTTAATCACACCATCTCTACCTGCAGTAGCTCATGGCATAGGGATTAACTGGAGATTAGTACCTTGGAGGTCCTTCTCTTCAGCCTTTTTCCTAATTCTATATACTCACTGCAGAGGGACCTCTTCCCCTTTTCTGCCTATGTCGTTGGTGCCAATATGCACCACAACCTCTGGCTGCTCCCCCCCCCCACCCCCCGAGAACATCCTGCAGCCACTCCGATACATCCTGGACCCAGTACACAGGAGGAAACACACCAATATGGTGACTCTTTTGCAGCCACAGAATCTCCTCTTTGTCCCCTAACTCCTGAGTGTCTAATAACTACAGCACTACCTGACTTTACCCTTCCCTGTGGAGACTCAAGCCTGGCTTGGCTGCTGCTGCTGGGCCTAATGGGTCACCCACCACCAACAATGTTGAAAGCAGCATACTTGTTGCTAAGGGGAATGACCACAGGGAAACACTGCACTGTCTTCTCAATCCCCTTCCCCCTCTTGATATTCACCCTCTACTGTCTGAAGCCTGTACTCTGGGTGTGACCACCTCTTCAAAAGTCTCATCTATAATAGCATCAGTCTCCCAAATGATCCTGAGTGCATCCAGCTCCAGCTCCAACTCCCTGACCCAATCAGTCGGGTGCTGAAGCTGGTTGCACTTCCCGCAGATGTGGTCATCAGGGAAACTATCAGTTATCTTGAGTTCCCACATCTGACCGGAGGAGCATTCTATCCTGAGTACTCTGTGCTAAAAGAAAAAGCTTACCTCGTCTTAACTGTGGCTCCACCTGTTAAGCCAAAGCCTTCCACTCTATCACTGGCACAGTCCAACAATGGCCATTCTGCTTGAGCTCACCTTGATTTTGCAGCTGAGTTTAGGACTCTGACGTCTCACACCTGCACAGTCAAAAAAGACTGGCCTTACCCAAATCAGCTCCGTTTACTCTCTCTCTCTCCCAACTTCCACAGGGCTCTGACACTGACACTCACAATCCCTGCACCTGAGCCACTGAGAAAGGATCACATTTACCCATATCTGCTCCTTTTATATTCACCCTCCGACCTGACACCAACACTTCCCACACCTGCACAGCCAAAAAAGAAAAAAGTTGGTCAGCTACACCGGATTGGAAAGGTTTTCAAGATTATGGGCCAAACAGTGGCAAATAGGATTAGCTTGATGGGGCACATAAACATGTAAATATTATGCACCTGCCTTGACCAACAAAGGATTCAAAGTACATTTATTATTAAAGTAAGCATGCAGTATACAACCCTGATAATCGTCTTCACCACAAACAGCCACGAGATAAGGAAGAATCATGGAACCATCCCACTCAAAGAAAAACATCAAAACTCCACCCTCACCCCAATGCATAAAATAAAACAAATTGTGCAAATGGCAATTTTAAAAATGAGCAAAAGCACAGAATATAAAACACAAAATCAAAAGGCATATTTCATTGTTTCTGGAGATTGTTATAGAGCAATATAAAAACAGATATCAACCCTTTGGCCCAGCTAGTTATAGTGCCCATCCAGCTCATCCCAATTTCCTGCATTCAGCTCGTATCTCTCTAAGTCCCACCCCTCCATGTACCTACCAAAGTGCTTTTTAAATGACACTGTTGTACCTGCCTCAACCACTTCCTCTGGCAGCTCATCACCTTCTGAGTGAAAAGTTGTCCCTCAGGTCCCTTATAAATCTTTCCTATAAGACTGTGAGACCATACGATGTAGGGGCAGAATTAGGCCATTCACCTATCGAGTCTGCTCTGCCATTTCATCTAGGCTAATCTATTTCCCTCTTAACCCAATTCTCCTGCCTTTCCTCCATACAATTTCATGCCCTGACTAATCAAGAACCTATCAACCTCAACCTTGAATGCACCCAGTAACTTGGCCCACTCTCACCCTAAACTTCTTGCTCCTAGTTTTGGACTACCCTACCCTGGGGAGAAAGATTGTTACCATCCATCTTATCCATGCCTCCCATCATCTTATATACTTCTCATTCTCCAATGAGGGACACCCTTCATTCTCCAATGTTAGAATGTCAGAATGGGAAGCTTTGGCTCAGCAGGCTTTAGTGAAAACAGGCTTGGGCAACCACAGGTGGAGGTTCTAAGTAAGTTTCTGGTAAGTTTTTTTTTTCTTTCTCTTTCTATTAATATGTAGGTAGTGTGCTGAGAATGGGCCCAAAGTTAGTGATATGTTCTTTGTGTGAGATGTGGGAACCCTGGAAGACACACTTCTCAGGTGCATCAAGCTGCAGGTCCTTAGGGATCACGTTAAGGAGCTGGAGCAGCAGCTCGATGACCTTTGAGTCATACAGGAGAATGAGGGGGTGACAGACAAGGCATACAGGCAGGTAATCACCCCTAAGCTATAGGAGCCAGGTACCTGGGTGACTGTCAGGAGAGGGAAAAGGAATAGGCAAGCAGTGCAGAGTACCCCTGTGGCTGTTCTCTTCAAATGTAAGCATAAAGCTTTAGATACTGTTGGGGAGGACACCACCTCGGCTGAAGGTCTCTGGCACTGAGTCTGGCTGTGTGGTTCAGAGGGAAGCAGGAGGAGGAGAGGAGTGTGGTAGTGATAGGGGAGTCCATCGTTCAAGGAGCAGACAGTCTGTGGACATGAAAGAGACACCCTGATGGTTCATTCCTTCCCAAGTAGCAGGGTCAGGGATGGCTCAGATTGGGCCCACAGTATTCTAAAGGGGGGTGGGTGGTGAACAGCAGGAAGATATAATAGGGAGGAGGTCCTGAAGAGAGAATATAGGAAATTTGGTAGAAAGCTGAAAAGCAGGACCACCAGGGTAGTAATCTCTGGATTGCTGCTGGTGAGGGTAAGAATAGGATGGTTCAGCAGTTGAATGTGTGGCTGAGGAACTGGTGCAGGGAGCATGGGGTCAGATTTCTAGATCATTGGGATCTCTTCTAGGGAAGGTATAACCTGTACAAAAGGGACAGGTTACACCTGAATCCAAGGGGGATCCAATATCCTAGTGGGCAGATTTACTAGAACTGTTGGGGAGGGTTTAAACTAATTTGGCAGGAGTTTGGGAACCAGAGTGATAGGGCTAAAGATGGGGCAGTTGGTATACAACTAGACACAGTGTATAGTGAGACTGTGAGGAAGGACAGGCAGATGATAGGGCAAAATTGCAGTCAGCTGGAAGAGTTGATATGTAACAAAAGAGCAAAATTGAAAAGGTTGTAAGTACAGGACTGAAGGTGTTATATTTGAATACACACAGTATAGAGAAAAAGATAGATGATCTTGTAGCACAGTTAGAGATTGGCAAGTATGACGTTGTGGGCATCACTGAGTCATGGCTGAAAGAAGATCATGGTTGGGAACTTCACATCCAAAGATGCACATTGAATCAAAAGGACAGGCAGGTAGGCAGAGAGGGTGGGTGGCTCAGTTGTCTAAAAAAGAACTCAAATCCTTAGAAAGAGGTGACATGGGATCAGGAGCTGTACAGTCCTTGTGGGCAGAGTTAGGAAAATGAAAGGGTAAAAAGCCCTTGATGGGAGTTATATACAGGCCTCCAAACAGTAGCTAGAATGTGGGATACAGACAGGTGGAAGGGCAGTTAGTGTTGAAGAAGTAGGGAGCCTTCAGAAGGACTTGGACCTATTGGGAGAATGGGCAAAGAAGTGGCAGATGGAATACAGTGTAGGGAAGTGTGTGGTCATGCACTTTGGTAGAAGAAATAAAGGGATAAACTAATTTCTAAATAGGGAGACAATTTAAAAATCAGAGGAGCAAAGGGACTTGGGAGTCCTTGTGCAGCATTCTCTAAAGGTTAACTTGCAGGTTGAGTTGGTGGTGAGGAAGGCAAATGCATTGTTAGCATTCATTTTGAGAGGACTAAAATGCAAAAGCCAGGATGTAATGCTGAGGCTTTGTAAGGAATTGATCAGACCACACGGAGTATTGTGAACAGTTTTGAGCCCCTTTTCTAAGAAATAATGTGCTGGCATTGGAGGAGTTCCAGAGAAAGTTCACAAGAATAATTCCAAGAATGAAAGGGTAATACATGAGGAACATTTGATAGCTCTGGGCCTGTATTGCTGGAGTATATTTCTTCACTATTCTTGGTTGGTGCGGCTGTAATGAAACCCAATTTCCTTCAGGATCAATAAAGTATGTCTGTCTGTCTGTTAGAAGAATGAGGATGTATCTCACTGAAACTATTGAATATCAAAAGGCCTAGATAAAGTGGATGTGGAGAGGATATTTTCTATAGTGGTTGAGTCTAGGAACAGAGAGCACAACCTCAGAACAGAGAGACATCCATTTAGAACAAAGATGAGAAGGAATTTTGTTAGCCAGAGAGAAAGTGAATGGCTGTGGAGACCAAGACCAAGGGGGTGTGATCATTTCTTGCTTAGGCAGGGCATCAAAGGTTATGGGGGGGGGGGGAATGCAGGAGAATGGAATTGAGAGGCATAATAAATCAGCCATGATGGAATGGTGGAGCAAACTCAGTGGGCTTAATGGCTTAACTATGCTCCTATGTCTTATGTTCTAAAAACAGCCTGGTCAACCTCTCCATATAACTCAGACCCTCTGGTATATTGAAGATAAGCTCATCTTCCATCAACTCCATCAACTCTACCCCCGAGCCCACTTCTTTGGCTAGAATTCTCCACCCTACACTGGTGACCCCTTCCCCCATCTCCAACCCTCTTCTTCTTCTTGGCTTCGGTTTTCTGCCTGCTCCAGAACTTTTCATCTCTAATTGCTGACAAGAGATCAACCAGCTCAACTTCAGCTCTCCTCTCTCCTCCTCAAAACTTACCACCTCTGATCACACTGCTTTCCACTCTCTCCGCCCAAATCCCAAACTTACTATCGAACCCACAGACAAAGGGGATGCCATTGCATGGTGGCAGGCTGACCTCTACCTTGCTGAGGACAGGTGACAACCCTCAGTCACCTCCTCTTACTTACCCCTTGGAAAGAACTCTGCACCATCAGAAAATTGTCTCCGGCACCATCACGAACCTCATCAGCTCTGGAGATCTCTTATCCTCTGCCACAAAACTCATAGTTCTCTTACCCCACACTGCTCATTTCTAACTCCTATCCAAAATCCACAAACATGACTGTCTGGTCTGACTCTGCCTGCACCTGACCCACTGAACTCATGTCTTCATATCTCAACTCCATTCAATCCCACTGGTACAGACCCTTCCTATCTACATCTGCAACATTCCTCATGGTCTCGATCTCCTCAATTCCCTAACCCTTACCACCTCATTTTCACCATAGATGCTCAGTCCCTATACACTTCTATCCACAATCAAGAAGGCCTTAAAGCTAACTGCTTCTTTCTCAACAAAGGACCCAAACAGCTCTCCTCCACCACTATCCTCCTCCATCTGGCAGAACTGGTCCTTGCCCTCAACAATTTCCCCTTTGGCTCCTCCCACTTTCTCCAAACCCAAGGGGCAGCCATGGGCATGTCTGCCATTTTATTAGCTGCATAGAACAATCCATGTTTAGGCCTTCCCTGGTAATGCTTGCCAACTCCTCCTGTGCTACATTGACGACTGTGTTGGTGCTGCTTCATGCACCCATGCTGTGCTTGTCAATTTCATCAATTTTTGTCTTCAACTTCCACCCTGCCCTTAAATTCACTCGGTCCATTTCTGACACCCCTCTCCCATTTCTCAATCTCTCTGTCTCTATTTCTGGAGACAAACTGTTTACTTTTATAAACATACCTATTCCCACGGCAATCCTGGCTGTACCTCCTCCCACCCTGTCTTCTGTAAAAATACTGTTCCCTTTTCTCAGTTCCTTCATCTCCACCATATCTGTTCCCAGGTTGAGGCTTTCCTTTCCAGGACATCAGAGATGTCTTCCTTCAATGAACAGGGTTTCCCTTCCTCCTCCATTTCCTCCATTTCTCAGTCATTAGTGCTCACCCCATCTTCCCAATGCTTCATCGAGGACAGTTCCTCTTGTCCTCACCTACCATCCCATGATTCTCCATATCCAACATATCATCCTTCACAACCTCTGCCATCTTCAACAGGACCCTACTTACTAAACAGATCTTTACCTGCAGCTAACTCTCTGCTTTCCACAGGGAACCCTCCCTCTGTGATTCCCTTGTCAATAGATTCAATGAAAGGCAGCACCCAGTATAGAACCAACACGCACATGACAACAGCCTGTGCAAATACAAAAGAGAAAATAATAATAATAATAGTAATAATCTGGTATCAGCCCAAAGTCACTACATAATAGCATTAAACAATTTGGCCTTCACAGAAATATTTATGTAAATCTCTAGAAATCCACAGTAATAAACACCACTAGAATAGTCCAAAAGTTCCCAGCAATTAAGACACAAGTATGCTTGGCATTGCCCATGCCTCAAGTTTTGCCAGCTTGAATTGAGAAATAAAAATAAACAAACAAACAAATAAATAAATAGATACATAGATAGATAGATAGATAGATAAGCAATAACTCTTAATAACAACTGGACATTTACCAAATCTTGAGAATTTGAACCACTGTTGCTTAAGAACTGCACATATTCTACGTTTTGTTAGCCAGGAGCTTTCATTTACTGTAGGACATTGCCAAGTTCGAAAGTCGTTTGGAGTCTGGAAGCTGAAGCTGATGGCCGAGACCTGGATACCTGACCTGGGGTCGGAGGGCTGTCCTTGTGTGTGGCTGGGAGGATGGGAGTTCTAGCAGCCAAGGGAACATGGCATTGCAGAAATATGGCTTCAGACAGTGGGAATCAGGAACAAATATGAGAGGTATCTTCTGGAGATTAATTTTCTTCTACAGCTGAAATCGTTGACAAAATGCTTCACCTGCAAAAATATCCCTATCCCCATACTCCTTTTGAGTAACCACAGACCCCTTCCACTTTTATGAACAACATCTGGTAATTTAAACACACAGAGGTAAAACAAAAACCGGAGAGTTTATTTATCCTTCAGTGGGAACCTTCCTGAAGCACCATATTACATTACATACTGAGATGCTGTTAATTTGGATTTTCACACATGTGATCCAAATATTTCAGCTGGACAGCTGTAGCAATACAATAAAAAGCTGCTATTTTATGACCTCATCTCTCCAGTTACTCTGATGTGCACTCATCTTAAATTTATTGTCAATTCATCTAAAGAGTCCTTTGGGGCTTTTTATCAAGGGTTATGTTTTGTTGACATATATCTATATTTAACAACTGTCCTTTGCTAATTTTTGAGACTATCATTGCGGATGAACCATTTTAAAGTGCAGGTGAATAGTACGCTATCCCATGGAGTAATACTATCTGTAATCAGATTTGCAATTTGATATTCATAAATTATACAATCAGTGACTACTTTATTAGGTACACCTGTACTCCTGTTCATTAATGCAAATATCTAATCAGCCAATCATGTGGCAGCAAATCAATGCATAAAAGCATGCAGACATGATCAACAGGTTCAGTTGTTGTTCAGGCCAAACATCAGAACGGAGAAGAAATGTGGTCCAAGTGACTGACCGTGGAATGCTTGTTGGTACCAGATGGGGTGATTTGAGTATCTCAGAAACTGCTGGTCTCCTGGGATTTTGATGCATAGCAGTTATGCACACAGAAGTTACAACAACGGTGTGCAGAAGAGCATCTCTGAATACACAACATGTCGAACCTTGGAGTGGTTGGGCTACAGCAGCAGAAGACCGTGAACATACACTCTGTGGCTACTTTATCAGGTACAGGAGGTACGTAATAAAGTGGCCATTGAAAGTATGCTGTAATTTCTTGCTGATGGTTTTTTTAATCTATCAAAATAACAATGCATTAAAAATATCTACAGTCGGAAACTCGAAGTACTTTTTGATTGATCATTACCAAAAAGAATATTACACACAGGAAAACATTTAAAACTATTGGCATAGAAACAGACTATCAAAAACAGTTTCTCAAAATACAAGGCACCATTTTACCCTTGATTAAGCTGTACACTATGAATGATAACAGCCAAGCAATTTTCACGACTTGAAATGCATTTCCTCAGTAAACAAACAGATATTAAACTTACCAAAAACCACTTACTCAATGCAGTATTTTTCTTTCCAATTGAAAGAGAAAGCAAAGTTCATCTTTCTGCAGTAAATCGGTCCTGCCGTTCAGCTGGCGCTGCTGATCAGCAGCATTATCCATTAGAAAGCAACACTTCTCTATAATATTTATTAGTCTACTAAATGGAAGCGTCTCAGTTTTCACTGCAGGAAAAGCAAGAACATCAAAGTGGGCATTTCTTTGTAACCACCAGAGTGTACAGAACAGCTGAATTTCACTGTAAAATCCCCTGAAGTTACAATGAAGGCAATGAATTAGGCAATACCCCAGCAATGTAATCATTCTATAGGCCAATCTTGAGACACAGTACTGTGCAACTCTAGACCCATGGGAGGTCCTCTCTGAAAAACCACCACTAATCAACCCTCGATCAAATTTCGATATCATCATACAAAAATAATATCTATTAGGCTCTCAAGCATGACATAGTTACTGCCATGAAATCAGGCAGCGTTAGAATATGAAGTATTCACAATAATAGAGGCCAAGTGTCTTTCAAATATTTATTTATTTGTTTATCATGATTTTTGTGGCTGGCATTAGCAGCGAACCAATCCATTTGCAGAGAGAGTGAGCTTCACACAGGTCGGGGAGAAAAGTTTATAAAAGGAGCATTTCGTGGAGCTCGGCACGTTAGTGACAGACCAATCAATATCTGATTCATTAATAGGAGCAAATGAAAGTGAAGCAGGGTCAAAGTAGAGTGGCCATTGTGTGAGGAGACCAGTGTGGGAACTCAAGGCTTTGGCACGGGTAAGTAGCAAGTAAGGCTTTTGTAGTGGTTGAATAAAAAATCACTAAATTACAGCAAATTAAATAAAGGATTAGGTGACTGCTGTAGCTCCATGACGTGGGAGCTGCTGACCCTATTGTGGTTCCTGGTGACCACATCTGCAGCGAGTGTTGGCTACTCGAGGAACTCAGGCTCAAAGCTGATGACCTGGAATCTGAGCTTCAAGCACTGTGGCACCTCAGGGAGAGAGAGAGGGAGTTACCTGGACTCTGTTTCCAGAGGGAGATTGGCTGCCTCAAATTCGGTCTGTGGTCAGGGTCAAGAGGGTGTGACTGTGAGTGAAGGGTAGTGGGATCCAAGAGACAGTGCTGGAGGAGCCTCAGCCCTTGAGCATGTCCAACAGGTCTAAGATTCTTGCTCCTCATGTGGATGAGAGTGGGGGCTACAGGAAGGATGAGCAACCTAACTGTGGCACTGTAGTTCAGGGAGCCATTCAGGGGTGGAGGAGGGGGAAGAAGATCATTATAATGGTATTTGCAGAGAGTATAGTCAGAGGAATAGACAGAGTTCTCTATCATGAGGATAGTGTATCCCGAAGGCTGTGTTGCCTGCCTGGCCTGGGGTAGGGAGATCTTATCTCACCTGCAGAGGAATTTGCAGCAGGAAGGGAAAGATCCAGTTGTTGTGGTCTATGTGGGTACTAATGACATAGGTAGAACTAAATTTAGGGACTAAATCAAAAAGCAAAGTCAAAAATGTAGTAATCTCAGGTAATAAATGAGCCACATGCAAGCTGGCATAGGGTCAAGAAGATTAGAGAGTTAAATGTGTGTTTCAAGGATTGGTGTGGGGGAAGTGGGTTTGAATTCATGGGAAATTGGCACCAGTATTGGGGAAGGAGGGAGCTGTACCAATGGAACAGGCTCCACCTGAACTGTGATGGGACCGGGATCCTAGTGAATTGTATAACTAGGGCTTTAAACTAAATCAAACATGTGGAAAACTGCAGATGCTGGAAATTCAAGCAACACACACAAAATGCTGGCGGAACACAGCAGGTCAGGCAGCATCTATAGGGAGAAGCATTGTCGACGTTTCAGGCCGAGACCCTTCGTCAGGGCTAACTGAAAGGAAAGATAGTAAGAGATTTGAAAGTAGGAGGGGGAGGGGAAAATGAGAAATGGTAGAAGACCAGAGGGGTTGAGGTGAAGCTGAGAGCCAGCAAGATGATTGGCAAAAGGGATACAGAGCTGGAGAATTGAAAGGATCATGGACAGGAGGCCTAGGGAGAAAGAAGGGGAGGGGAGCACCAGAGGGAGATGGAGAACAGGCAGAGTGACGGGCAGATAAAGAGAAAAAAAAGAGGAGGGGGGAAAAGAAGAACTAAATATGTCAGGGATGGGGTAAAAAGAGGAGGAGGGGAATTAACGGAAGTTAGAGTAGTCAATGTACATGCCATCAGGTTGGAGGCTCCCCAGCCGGTATATAAGGTGTTGTTCCTCCAACCTGAGTGTGGCTTCATTTTGACAGTAGAGGAGGCCATGGATAGACATATCAGAATGGGAATGGGACGTGGAATTAAAATGTGTGGCCACTGGGAGATCCTGCTTTCTCTGGCGGACAGAGCGTAGGTGTGGAGTAAGAGTCACCTGTGAGTCGGCCGGTGTGGTATACTGCGTCCGGTGCTCCCGGTGTGGCCTTTTATATATTGGTGAGACCTGACGCAGACTGGGAGACCATTTCATTGAATACTTACATTAGTTTAATGTCAGAGAAATGTATACAATATACATCCTGAAACATTTTTTCTTCACAAACATCCACGAAAACAGAGAAGTGTCCCAAAGAATGAATGACAGATAAACGTAAGAACCCCAAAGTACCCCCCACCCAGCTCCCCTCCTCTCGCATGAAAGTGGCAGTGAACAACAATCCTCCCTACCCCCATTGGCAAAAAAAAGCATTAGCCCCACCACCAAGCACTCAGCATGGGCAAAGCAATGGCAAAGACACAGAGTTGCATTTGCCCCAAAGACTTAATGTTACACCCAGCATTCAACATACCACAGATTCTCTCTCTCCCTAATAAGGGAGAAAGCGACGTCTCCATTTTCCCAGCAAGAGGGGAGACAAAACAAACAACTCGCTGGTTTATGATGTTAAAAGTCTGTTGCATCGCTTTTTCTGAGCTCTGTGCCCCAAGATTGCGAAGATCCTGGGTCTTTGGCCCCACAGCAGATATTCCGACTCCCCTGATGACACACGGGTCTCCCGCCGTGACACCAACCCTCATTTCACCCGTCTCCAGAGACCCGAGATCTTAGGCTTCCGAAATCAAGCTGGACTCTCAGGCCGAGCCCACCAGTCCTGAAACACCAGGAATGGGTCCCATTCCTGCAAAGAACAGAAATCAGCGTTTAACTCCAGGTTAGAGTCTTCAAAAGAACCCTGAAAGGGAAAAATAAAGATACTAAAGATGGAAATAGAGGTGCTGTAGCGGTGTGGTACATGCAGCGCTAAAATTACGACACGGAGTCGGTAACTGCAGTGGAAGGAAAAACTTTATTCGAAATCCTCAGCCTCACTTTTAAGCCTCCCTCAACCTGCCCCTCGTGGCGCAAAGGCTCCAAAGCTCTGTGCTCGCAAACCCCTGTAGGCTATCTCCCTTAGCCGGAAAGCTGGCTAATTGTGAGCCGGTTCGGATGTGCCAGGAAATGGGTCGCCACATAACCCCCCCCCCCCCCCGCCCAGAACCAGCGATACACCCCCCCAATGTCCACAGTCTGGGCCGGAACCTGCTTGGGAGGTCGGCCTCTGCGCCGAGGTGCCGGAAACTTGACCGGTTGGGCCAGGTCCACATGGGCCGGTTTGAGTCGGTCCACCGTGAAAACCTCCTCTTTCCCCCCAACATCCAGCACGAACATGGACCCGTTGTTCCGGAGCACCATAAACGGCCCCTCGTATGGCCGCTGCAGCGGTGGCCGATGCCTGCCCCTTCATACAAACACAAACTTACAGTTCTGCAGGTCTTTGGGTACGCAGGTCAGGTTCCGCCCGTGCTGTGAAGTGGTATGGGGGCCAGGTTACCGAGCTTCTCGCGTAGTCTGCCCAGGACTGCTGCAGGATCTTCCTCTTGCCCCCGTGGGGCTGGTAGGAACTCCCCGGGGACGACCAGGGGCGCGCCATATACCAACTCGGCCGACGAGGCGTGCAGGTCATCCTTGGGCGCTGTGCGGATGCCGAGTAGGACCCAGGGAAGCTCGTCCGCCCAGTTGGCTCCTCGCAGGCGGGCCATGAGGGCCGACTTCAGGTGACGGTGGAAACGCTCCACTAGCCCGTTCGACTGTGGGTGGTAGGCAGTTGTGTGGTGCAGCTGAGTCCCCAAAAGGCTGGCCATAGCTGACCACAGGCTGGAGGTGAACTGGGTGCCTCTGTTGGAGGTAATGTGGGTCGGTACACCAAAGTGAGATATCCAGGTGGTGATCAGGGCTCGGGCGCAAGATTCGGAGGTGGTGTCGGTGAGCGGGACCGCCTCTGGCCATCTTGTGAACCAGTCCACGATAGTCCGGAGGTGCTGCGCTCCACGCGACACTGGCAGGGGGCCCATGATATCCACATGAATGTGGTCGAAACGCCGGTGGGCGGGATGGAACTGCTGCAGTGGGATTTTGGTGTGCCGCTGCACCTTGGCCGTCTGGCAGTGCATGCACGTTTTGGCCCATTCACTGACCTGTTTGCAGAGTCAGTGCCAAACGAACCTGCTGGAAACCATCCGAACACTCGTCCGGATGGAAGGATGCACCAAGTTATGAATGGAGTCGAAAACACAGCGCCGCCAGGCTGTCGGGACGACGGGACGGGGCTGGCCGGTGGCGACGTCACAGAGTAGGGTCCTCTCACCCGGGCCTACGGGGAGGTCCTGGAGCTGCAAACCGGAGTCTGCGGTTCTGTAACTCGGAATCTCCTCATCTGCCTGCTGTGCCTCTGCCAGTGCCTCAAAGTCTACCCCTTGGGAAAGGGCATGAACGGTAGGGCGAGAGAGCGCATCCACCACGACATTGTCCTTACCCGAGACGTGCCGGACATCCGTCGTGTATTTAGAGATGTAGGACAGGTGGAGTTGCTGGTGGGACGACCAGGGGTCGGATGCTTTCGTAAACACAAAGGTAAGCGGTTTATGGTCCGTGAACGCGGTGAAGGGCCGACCTTCTAGGAAGTACCTGAAATGCCGGATTGCCAGGTAGAGCGCCAACAGTTCCCGGTCGAAAGCACTGTACTTGAGCTCGGGTGGCCACAGGTGTTTGCTGAAAAATGCCAGGGGTTGCCAGCGACCTGCGATGAGTTGCTCCAGCACCCCGCCGACTGCTGTGTTAGATGCGTCCACTGTGAGGGCGGTAGGGGCGTCTATTCTGGGATGTACTAGCATTGCGGCGTTTGCCAAAGCTTCCTTCGTTTGAACGAAAGCGGCAGCGGACTCCTCGTCCCAGGTAATGTCCTTGCTCGGACCCGACATCAGGGCGAACAGGGGGCACATGATCCGGGCAGCTGAAGGGAGGAAGCGGTCGTAGAAATTGACCATACCTACGAATTCCTGAAGGCCTTTGATCGTGGTGGGTCGGGGGAAATGGCGGACCGCATCTACCTTAGCGGGCAGAGGGGTTGCCCCGTCTTTAGTAATCCTGTGGCCCAGGAAGTCAATGGTATCGAGTCCGAACTGGCATTTGGTGGGGTTGATTGTAAGACCGTACTCACTCAGTCGGGCGCAGAGTTGACGGAGGTGGGACAGATGCTCCTGACAACTGCTGCTGGCTATGAGGATGTCGTCCAAATAGATGAACGCGAAGTCCAGGTCCCGTCCCACCGCGTCCATTAACCGCTGGAACGTCTGTGCGGCATTCTTCAGGCCGAATGGCATGCGGAGGAACTCGAAAAGGCCAAACGGGGTGATGAGAGCCGTTTTGGGTACGTCGTCAGGATGCATCAGGATTTGATGGTACCCTCGGACGAGGTCTACCTTGGAGAAGATCTGTGCACCGTGCAGGTTTGCTGCAAAGTCCTGAATGTGCGGCACAGGGTAGCGGTCCGGTGTGGAAGCCTCATTCAGCCTGCGGTAGTCGCCACACGGTCTCCAGCCTCCCGTCGCTTTGGGCACCGCCGGATGATCCCCAATTCCTCCATCCTCTGGAACTCCTCCTTCACCAGTCGGAGCTTGTCCGGGGGAAGCCGCCGAGTGCGGGCGTGGAGGGGTGGTCCCTGGGTCAGGATGTGGTGCTGTACGCCGTGTCGGGGCATGGCTGCTGTGAACTGCAGTGCCAGAACCGATGGGAAATCCGCCAGGACCCTGGTGAAGTCGTTGTCGGACAACATGATGGAGCCGAGGTGAGGGGCTGGCAACTGGGCTGCACCCAGGGAGAACATCTGAAAGGTCTCGGCGTGTACCAGTCTCTTCCTGGGCAGGTCGACCAGTAGGCTGTGAGCCCGCAAAAAATCCGCACCCAGAAGCGGTTGGGCTACGGCGGCCAGTGTAAAGTCCCACGTGAACTGGCTGGAGCCGAACTGTAGCTGCGCCTGACGGGTGCCATAGGTTCTTACTGTGCTGCCGTTCACGGCCCTCAGGGGGGGCCCCGGTGCCCTGCTGCGGGTGTCGTAACTCGTCGGAGGTAAAACGCTGATCTCGGCACCAGTATCGACCAAAAACCGGCGTCCCGACCTTCTGTCCCACACATACAGGAGGCTATCCTGATGGCCAGCCGCTGTAGCCATCAGCGGCGGCTGGCCCTGGCGTTTCCCGGGAACTTGCAGGGTGGGCGACAACAGTGGGCTTCTGCGCCCCACCGCTGGTGGTAGAAGCACCAGTGTTCCTTGGGCCGGGGGTTGGCGGGCTCTGCGGCCGGGCCTGGACTGGTTTGCTGCTGGGAGCGTGGCTGGGAGATCTGTGCGATTGTCGCCCTGCTCACCTTTTTGGCGTTCCACAGCAAGTCCGCCCGGGCTGCCACCTTCCGGGGGTCACTGAAATCCGCGTCGGACAGCAGCAGGCGTATGTCCTCGGGCAGCTGCTCCAGGAATGCCTGCTCAAACATGAGGCAGGGTGTGTGTCCATCGGCCAGAGACAACATCTCATTCATTAAAGCCGATGGAGGTCTGTCGCCCAAGCCATCCAGGTGCAGTAAACGGGCAGCCCGCTTGCGCCATGAGAGTCCGAAAGTCCTGAGGAGCAGGGCTTTGAATTCCGTGTACTTGCCGTCTGCCGGGGGCGACTGTACAAACTCCGCGACCTGGGCCGCAGTGTCCTGGTCGAGGGAGTTCACCACGTAGTAGTAGCGGGTGTCTTCTGAGGTGATCTGGCGAACGTGGAATTGGGCTTCGGCTTGCTGGAACCATAGGTTTGGTCACTGTGTCCAGAAACCCGGCAGTTTCAACGAAACCACATGAACAGAGGCGGCGTCGGTCATTTCTGGTCCAAAAATCGTTTGGACCGTCGGGGTCACCAATTGTAGCGGTGTGCTACACGCAGTGCTAAAATTACGACACAGAGTCGGTAACTGCAGTCGAAGGAAAAACTTTATTCGAAATCCTCAGCCTCACTTTTAAGCCTCCCTCAACCTGCCCCCGGTGGCGCAGAGGCTCCAAAGCTCTGTGCTCGCAAACCCCCGTAGGCTATCTCCCTTAGCCGGAAAGCTGGCTAATTGTGAGCCGGTTCGGATGTGCCAGGAAATGGGTCACCACAGTGCCACATAAATGAATTATCCATAATATAAGGATGCATAGAGTTGGGGTGATTTATTAGCACGGATAGAGAATTGGTAACTAATAGAAAGCAGAGAATTGGGATACATGGGTGTTACTCTGGTTAGCAATCAGTGGTGAGCAGTGTGCCACAGGGGTCGGAGCTGGGCCCACAACTGTTCATTCTATACATTAACAATCTAGAAGAAGGGGCCAAGTGCAGTGTATCTAAGTTTGCTGATGATTCTAAATTGATTGGAAAAGCAAATTGTGCAGAAGATACGGAGAGTCTGCAGAGAGATATAGATAGGTTAAGAGAGTGGGCAAGTGTCTGGCAGATTGAGTACAATGTTGGTAAATGCAAGGTCATCCACTTTGGAAGGAAAAATGAAAGAGCGGATTATTATTTAAATAGTAAAAGATTGCAGCATGCTGCTATTCAGAGGGACTTGGGAGTGCTTGTGCATGAATCACAAAAGGTTGGTTTGCAGGTACAGCAGGCTATCAAGAAGGCAAATGGGACATTGGCCTTCGTTGCTAGAGGGATTGAATTTAAGAGCAGGAAGGTTATGCTGCAACAGTACAGGGTACTGGTGAGGCCACACCTGGAGCACTGTGTGCAATTCTGGTCTCCTTACTTGAGGAAGGATAAACTGGCTTTGGAGGTGGTACAAAGGAGGTTCACCAGGTTGATTTCAGAGATGAGGAGAGATTGAGCCGCCTGGGACAGTACTCGCTGGAATTCAGAAGAATGAGAGGAGATCTTGAAGAAACATAAAATTATGAAAGGGATAGATAACATAGAGGCAGGAAAGTTGTTTCCACTGGTAGGTGAGACTAGAACTAGGGGACATACCCTCAAGATTCAGGGGAGTATATTTAGGATAGAGATGAGGAGGAAATGCTTTTCCCAGAGAGTGGTGAATCTGTGGAATTCTCTGCCCAATGAAGCAGTGGAGGCTACCTCAGTAAATATATATTAAGGCAAGGTTGAATAGATTTTTGCTTAGTAGGGGAATGAAGGGTTATAGGGAAAAGGCAGGTAGCTGGAACTGAATCCATGGCCAGATCAGCCGTGATCTTATTGAAGATAAGCAGGCTCGATGGGCCGGATGGCCTACTCCTGCTCCTATCTCTTATGTTCTTATGTTATTATATTTTTTTGTCAACTCAAGCTGGTAAAACCTGAGGTATGGGCAAAGCCAAGCTCATTCATCTGTCAATTGCTAGGAACTTTTGGACTATTCTAGTGGTTATTGTGGCTTTCTGAAGATTTACATAGATATTACTGTGTACCCTTAATTGTTTAATGCTATTATGTAGTGCCTTTGAGTTGACACCCATTGTGGATATTACCATCGGGACAATGTATACCTTGTTCATGTGCCAAAGTCTTTCAATTTCCTCTTTTAATTCATCATATTTCTGGTGTTTTTCTCTTATTAATCTCTGTATGTTATGTGTGTTTGGAATGGCCTCGATCTCTGCTTTCTCCCTGTATCCATTCAAGCCCTGACCAATCAATAATCTATCAACATGTGTCCCAAAAATACAAAAAGGCATCATAGTTGCCTGTGGCAACTTTGTCAAGACCTTACACTATTCGATAGGATTCAATGAGGTCACTCCTCGTTCTTCTGAATGCTAGTGAATACAGGCCCAGAGCCATCAAACACTGTTTCTGTGACAAGCTATTCAATCCTGGAATCATTTTTGTCAGCCTTCTTTGAACCCTCTCCAGCTTCAGCTCATCCTTTCTAAGAGCCAAACCTGCTCACAAGAGAGGCCTCACCAGTGCTTTATGAAGTTTCAACATTACATCCTTGTTTTTATGTTCTAGTTCCATCATCCAAATCATTGACATATAATGTGAAACTAGTAGGTCCCAATACCACTAGTCACTGGCAGCCTACTGGAAAAGGCTCCCTTTATTACCACTCTTTGTCTCCTGCCAATCAGCCACTGCTTTAACCATGCTAGCATCTTTCCTGTAATATCATGTGCTTGTAGCTTGTTAAGCAGCCTTATGTGTGCACCTTGTCAAAGGCCTTCTGAAAATCCAAGTGCACATCAACCAATTCTCCCTTGTCTATCCTACTTTTTATTTCTTCAAAGAATTCCAACAGGTTAGTCAGGCAAGATTTTCCCTTTAGGAAATCATACTGGTTATGCTCTATTTTATCAGGTACCCTAAGACTTCATCCATAATAATCACACTAACTGGCCTATAGTTTTCTTTCTTCTGCTTCTCTCCAGTCTTGAAAAGTGGAGTGACATTTTCAATTTTCCAGACTTCTGGAACCATTCCAGAATTTAGTGACTCTTGACCTGCTGAGTTCTTACAAATTTTGTGTGTGTTGTTTACCTGATTTCAGATTTCCAACATCTACAGTTTTTTGTGTTTCTTCTGCCTTCTCAGGTGTGTTTGAAAGGTAAACACAGTGCACTATACAACTTCTCAGGTGAGTTTGAACAGCTAATGCAGTACACAGTACAATTTCTCAGGTGAGTTTCAATAGGTAAATATAATGAACTGTGCAATACCGCAGGTGAATTTGAACAGGTAAATGCAATGTACAACATTGCATTTACCAATGTTTACCAAGGTACAACACAATGATTAATTAGTCCTGTCACCCACAACTAATACTTCAGAGTCACACTATTGGAAAAGTAATATGGTGTGCTCAAAGACTGACTTCTGTACTGACACACAGTCCTCTTGGTTCACACACAAGTCTCAGCCAATCCATATGATCTAAACAGTCAAGCTGAGAAAAAATCAGATATGACAAACTACCATAAGTGTTTGTAAAACACTTTTGAGTTGGTGGTAGGAGGCCAAATACAATGTTAGAATTCATTTCAGAAGGACAAGAACAAGAAGGACAAGGATGTAATGCATTGGTCCAACCATGCTTAGAGAATAATGATCAGTTTTGTGTCCCTTAGGCTAAGAAAGGATGTACTGGCATTGGAGAGGGTCCAGAGTAGGTTTATTAAGTCAGGAACAAAAGGGTTAATGTATGAGGAGCACTTAATGAATCTGGGCCTAGACTCATTGGAGTTTAGAAGAATGAGCAGGGGATGTCACTGAAACTTATAAAATATTGAAAGACCTAGATAGAATGGGTGTGGAGAGGATGCTCCTTTTAGTGGAGGAGTTAAAACCAGAGGGCACAGCCTCAGAATAGAGGAATGTCCATTTAGAACATATTTACCCAGATTGTGATGAATCTGTGGAATTCATTGTCACAGACATCTGTGAAGGCTAAGTTATTGGGTGTATTTCAAGTGGGGGTTGTTCATTCTTCATTACTCAGGGTGACAAAGATTATGGGGAGGAGGCAGGAGAATGGGAATGGGAGGGATAATAAATCAGCCATGATGGAGTGACAGAGTAGACTCAATGGTTCCAGTGGCTTAATTCTGCTCCAATGTCTTATGGTCTTCTAAAACAGACCAGAGTGAGCACACTATAATATTGATTGCTGATCCTCACCCCACCCCAAGGTTCACAAAACCATACAGGCAAATGGAATTTTAGAACTACACAAAAGCAAGTCATTGATGAGGAACAAAATTCACAATCTAATTGAGAAGAAATGTGCACGGATTTTACAGGATTCAAGTTTGTTGTAAGACTAAGGTTAGCACAGTTGAATATCAACAAGACAATACCCAACATAACCAGGCAGCAGGATAGTTCACCATCCTCAAATATAGCTCACTGTTACAATACCATTGAATGGGTTCTAAATATAATAAAATGGACTCTTAACCTTGCATTCTACCTGGTTATGACCTTGCAATTTATTGTCTACCTGGACTGCACTTTCTCTGTCTCTGTTCTACTTTAGTCTGAATTACTATTGTTTTACTTTGCACAACCTCAATATATGGTTTAAAAAACCCAGTCTCTATAAAAGAGAGGTACCACCTATCAGAGCAGTTATCATGGGAGTAGTCATCGGAGTAGCCTGAGTCAGAGTAGTAAGGTTTTGGCTCAACAAGTCTTCAGGGAGAACAAGCGAAGACAAGTAAGTTCATTCCTTATTTCTTATTTCTTTTTTTCTGAATTAACTCTTTAGAGGCTAGGGGGTGTGTCTGCAGAGACAGTGTTCTGTTCTGGGTGTCAGGTGTGGGATATCCGGGAGACTACCAGCCTCCCCAATGGCAACATCTGTACCAGGTGCATCGAAATGCAGCTCCTTAGAGACCATGTTAGGGAACGCAAGCTGCAGCTCGATGATCTTCAGCTTGTTAGGGAAAGTGAGGCAGTGATAGACAGGAGCTACAGGGAGGTAGTCACCCCAAGGCTACAAGAGACAGATAAATGAATGACTGTCAAGAGAGGGAAGGGAGAACGTCACATAGTGGAGAGCACCCCTGTGGCTATCCCCCTCAACAATAAGTGCTCCACTTTGAGTACAGTTGGGGGAATGACCTACCTAGGGAAAGCAACAGTGGCCTCTGGCTCAGGAGGGTCGGGAATTGAAGGCAATACCGGAATGATAGGGACTCTATAGTCAGAGGGACAGACAGGTGATTCTGTGGATGCAAAAAGGAAACACAGATGGTAGTTTGCCTTCCAGGTGCCGGGGTCTGCAATGTTTCTGAACTCATCCACAATATCCTGAAAAGGGATGGTCAGCAGCCAGAAGTCAAGGTACATATTGGTACCAAAGACATAGGTAGAAAAAGGGAGGAGATCCTGAAAGCAGAATACAGGGAGTTAGGAAGGAAGCTGAGAAGCAGGACCTCCAGGGTAGTAATCTCGGGATTGCTGCCTGTGCCACACGACAGCGAGTATAGGAATAGAATGAGGTGGCAGATAAATACGTGGCTGAAGAATTAAAGCAGGGGGCAGAGATTCAGATTTCTGGATAATTGGGCCCTGTTCTGGGGCAGGGACAAGTTGCACTTGTATCCGACGGGGACCAATATCATTGTGGACAGATTTGCTAGAGCTCTTGGGAGTGGTTAAAACTAATATTGCTGGGGGATGGGAACCAGTATGGTCAGGCTGAGGATGGCTCAACTGGTTTACAAGGAGATGGTGTAATATGTAATATGAATGTAAGGAAGGACAAGCCAATGATTGGGTACAACTGCAGACAGAGCAAAGATTTAAGTTGTACCACAGAGGCAAAATTCATAGGGGAGAAGAATGCAGGACTGAAGGTGCAGTAATTACAGTGCCTAAAACAAGTATTCGCACCCTTGGAAGTTTTCATGTTTTATTGTTTTACAACGTTGAATCACAGTGGATTTAAGTTGGCTTTTTCGACGCTGATAAACAGAAAAAGACTCTTTTGTGTCAAAGTGAAAACATTACGTCTTTGCTTTTATATTCTAGTTCTCTCAAAATGATAGATAGCATCACATTTGCCTTCCTCACCACTGACTCTACCTGCAAATTAATCTTTAGGGAATCTGACACATGGACCCCAAGTCTCTTTGCACCTGAGATTTTTGAATTTTCTCTCCATTTAGAAAATAGTCTATGCTTTTATTTGTTCTACCATACACTTTCTGACACTGTATTCCATTTCCCATTTCTTTGCCAATTCTCCTGTAGCCTCTCTGCTTCCTCAAAAATACCTGCCAATCCACCTATCTTCATATCATCCACAAACTTGACCACAAAGCCATTAATTCTATCATCCAAATCATTGGCACATCACGTAAAAAGAAGCAGTCCCAACACAAACCCCTTTGGAATGCTTCTAGTCACCGGCAGCCAACCACAAAAGGCTCCTTTTATTCCCAGTCTGCCTCCTGCCAATCAGCTAATGCTCCATTCATGGTAGGATCTTTCCTGTAATACCATTGGTTCATAGCCTGTTGAGCAGCCTCAGGTGTTTACCCATCAATGCCCTTCAGATAATCCAAGTATACAACATCAAATGATTCTCCTTTGTCTAGCCTGCTTGTTATTTCTTCAAAGAGTTCCAACAGATTTGTCAGGCAAGATTTTCCCTTAAGGAAACCATATTGACTATGGCCTATTTTATCATGTTCCTCCAGATATAATGAAACAACATCCTTAACAATTGACTCCAACATCTTCCCAACCACAGAAGTCAGACTAACTGGCCTATAGTTTCCTTTCTTCTCCCTCCTGCTTGAAGAGTGGAATGACATTTGCAATTTTCCAGTCTTCTGGAACCATTCTGGAATCAATTGTTTCTTGAAAGATCATTAATAATTCCTCCACAATCTCTTCTGCTACCTCATTCAGAACCCTGGGGTGTATACCATCTGGTCCAGGTGACTTATCTACCTTCACACCTTGCAGTATTCCCAAGAACCTTCTACATAGTAATAGCAACTTTACACACTTCTATTCCCTAACATTCTTGAATGTTTGCATACTGCTAGTGTCTTCCACAGTGAAGACTGATGCAAAATACTTATTCATGAATAGACTATTCTTGGGCTTCAAGCCGGGTACGGGTATGAATTATAACCAACATTTCGATGACAAACTCTGCCATGAAAGCTTGAGAAGAGTTTATTCATCCTATATACCAGGAAAGCACTAGATCCTTTTTCAATACTTAATCAGGTCATCCACCATTTTCTTGACCCCATTACTACTTCTCCAGCATAATTTTCCATCAGTCCAATATCTACTCTCACCACTCTGTTACATTTTAAATATCTGAAGAAACTTTTGGTATCCTCTTTAATATTATTGGCTAGCTTACCTTTGTATTCCATCTTTTCCACGTTTATGACTTTTTTAGTTGCCTTCTGTTGGTTTTTAAAAGTTTCCAATCCACTAACGTCCAACTCATTTTTGCTCTATTATATGCCATTTCTTCAGCTTTCATGTTGGCTTTGACATCTCTTTTCAGCCACAGCTGTGTCATCCTGCCTTTAGAACAGCTCTTTTTCTTTAGGATCTATATATTCTGTAATGTATTCTGCAACTCCACTGTAATACTGATACATCTGACTTCAGCTTCTCCTTCTCAAAATTCAGGGTGAATTTGACCATATTATGATCACTAACCCCTAAGGTTTCCTTTATCTTAAGCTCTATAATCAATTCTAGATCATTGCACAACATTGATCTACTGTATACTGTAATTGATATACTTATTTAATTATGATTATTATTATTAGTATTTTAATTTTTCCTCTTTTTCTATATTACGTATCGCATTGAACTGCTGCTGCTGCTAAGTTAACAAATTTCACCACACATGCTGGTGATAATAAACCTGATTCTGACTCAATCTAGAATAGCTGATCCTCTAGTGGTCTAGACCATGAGATGCTCTAAAATGCCATCCCATAGGCGTTGTAGAAATTTCCCCTCTTAGGGAAATAAATTTCATGTTTTTGTTTGCTCAACACATATAATGTTGGAGGAACTCAACAGGCCAGCCAACTTCTATGGAGGTAGATTGACAGAGGCCCTCTATTGGTTGGGACCAACCAGTAATGTTGCGTCCTAGTTGTCTTACACAAGTCCGGGTAGTATAATATGGAGAGCAAGCTGTTGCCCCTGCAGCAGGCTCCCCCTCTCCATGCAGTGAATGAATCCAAAGTAGTTGCCAGTCAGCGTTTGTGCTCAATTTTGGACTGCCTCAGGGATTATAGCTTCAGGCTTTTCCTTGGGATTTACTCCCGAAGCCTTTCCCATTAGTGGGTATAGTCACAAGGCAGAAGAGGTTCGAAATCAGAGTTTTCCTTCTCCTAGATGAACTACTAACAATGGCTGATGAAACACACCTACCCAAGGCGACTGGTTTTAAGGCACCTGTTACCTTCCATTGCTCCTTCTCCTGTCAGTGGAAACAATTCTGCCAGGCTTAGTGGCTAAGCCACACGTGAAGGCCAAGAGCTGGACTTGGTTGCTAGAGGGTATTTGAGGCATATGCCACCGGGAGCATTTAATAGATAGTGGGAGCTTAACCCCTCTACCACCCCACCTCCCCCCTCCGGCTATGACAACATTCAGGAAGCTGAGGTAACTAGATAATCCAATGTTTCAGGTCAAGACCTTTCATCAGGACTGGCTAGTGAGAGGGAGACAGCCAGTAGCAAAGGGTGTGGAGCATAAGTTGGCAAGTGATAGGTGGATCCAGGAGGGGAAGAGTAGGAATGATGTAAGAAGCTGGAAGTGACAAATAGCTGAAGAAAATGAAATCTGATGGGTGAGGACAGAAGACCATGGAACAAAGGGAAGGAGGTGGGGAGAGGAACTAGAGGGAGGAATGTGTGAGTAATGAACAGAGAGAAAGGACAGGGAAGGGGAAAGAGAATGGGCGGTGGGGCCTTTGGGATAAGAGTAAACAAAGAGGAACTGATGTGTTACCAGAAGTTAGAGAAATCGTAGCCCCCATCAAATTGGAAACTACCAAAATGGAATATAAGGTGCTATTCCTCTAAATAATGTCTGGTCTCAACTTGGCAGTAGAGGACCCGTGGACAGACATTTTTGTGTGGAAATGGGAAGGTGAATTAAAATGGCTCTTTAGTTTTTAACATTACTGAATTAGTTTTGTAAGCCTTGATTGAATCTTCCTTCTCTTACTCCCATTGTCTATTCTCCTCTCCAATCAGATTCCTACTTCTTCAGTCATTACCTCTTCCACCTATCACTTTTCAGCTTCTCACTTACCATCCCCTCCCCCACCCACCTGTCACCGTCTGCTTCCCCCCTCAACTTCATATTCGGAAATCTTCCCCCTTCCTTTCCAAACCTGATGAAGTGTCTTAGCCTGAAACATCAATTGCTTATTCATTTCCATAGATGCTGCCTGACCTGCTGAGTTCCTCCAGCATTTTGTGTTTGTTACTTTGAATTTTTTGGTAACAGCTGATAAGCACAGTTGCAGGGAAGTAGCATCCAACATCAATAGCCACTACCATCCAGGCCATGCTCCCTTCTTGCTACTACCATTCGACATGAGATACAGGAGCCAGATTCAGGAACCGTTATTACCCTTCAAACATCAGGCTCCTGAACCTGTGTGGATAACTTCACTCATCTAAACACTGAACTGATTGCACAGCCTCCGGTCTCACTTTCAAGCACACTCCATCTCATGTTCTCAGTATTACTTATTTACTCTATGCTATTATTATAGGTTTTTTTTGTATTTGCACAGTTTCTTCTTTTGCACATAGATTGCTTGTCAGTCCTTGTATTTTTCATTGACTTAGTTGTATTTCTTTGTTGGACTGTGAATGCCTGCAAAAATAAAAGAATCTCTGGGTAGTATATGGTAACAGAAATGTACTTTGAATACGAATTTTCTTTGAACTTTGAACCTTGAACTTTAAATCTCACAGTGGAAATATATTTGATGATTTGGGGTTTTCAGAGGATCAGACTGTTATTTTACTCGCCATTTTAAAACTTCATTCTGAAGGCCGGTATTTCTGTTTTCTCTGTTGGAGCTGCATTTGTAAGGAGGTAATGCAATTGACTCTCACTATATCACTCACTTCAACCAGTCTCTGCGACTCTCCATTCTAATGCATCAGCAGCTTTTGAAATACCATCATCTTGAAATGAAAAATGATGGGTTGCATTAATGGAATTTTTGTAAAGGTCACTCAGAAGCTTGGCCATGCAGCCTCTTGAATGTCAGCTTGTCCTAGGCTAAATATTTCATCAAAAACAGAATAGTGGGCAGCAAATTTTTTAAAAAAAGCTTTCTAAATAAAAAGTAACCTCAGTACAGAAAATGAGAATGCTAATTACAACACCTCATGTTTGAAAAGAAAATTTTTATTAATTTTTTTGTCTTTTAAATAACTTCATTATTTTTGTTGTCAGCCTTTTCCGTGTGTAGTTCGTCTTTTAAAATTAATTTGGCAGCCAGCATTTTGACAAAGACTTACAGGCTACCTTCTAGATGGAATCAACCATTCCTTATCAAGGCAACCAAGCATCACCTGGAATTGAAGAATCAATTCTGGGATTGGACAGACACTACTCTCAACCTAATGTACAAAACTTGACAAGTGCAGATATAAAAACAGTGAAAAAAACATCAATATTGCTGCCTTCCTTCTAAGCAAGAGTTCAGTGGGAGATTGCAGTGCTGCATGGCTTAACCGAAATACGTCTGACCTTGCAGCAAAATAAAGGGAATACTACTTCTATTAATAAAATCATTTATTATCATAGTAAATGTCATGGCTATTTGCAGCAACTTAATCTGTTAAAACTAATTTTAAAATTTAGTCCATTTTCATGTGGTCTTCAGAATGCATTGAAACAGTATTTTATTTATTTATTGATTGAGAGAGAGTCCAGAGTACGCCCTTCTGATCCTTCGAGCCATGCTGCCTAGCAATCCCCGATTTAACCCTAGGCTAACCACGGACAATATACAATGACCAATTAACACCTTTGGAATGTGGGAGGAAAGTGGAGCACCTGGAGGAAAGCCATGCAGTCAAGAAAAGTACATACAAACTCCTCACAGGCAGAGGCAGGAATTGAACCCTGTAAAGCATTGTACTAACCACTTGGCTACTGTGCTGCTCCATAGGCTGTATATTATGTATTTTACACTCTATGTTTCCTCTTTTATTTTTAAAACAGCACTCTTAACACAGATAAACTTATCAACGTGCACATAGTGACCAAAAACTATAAATCTAATTTAGCTGCATCTTTTTCTGAGCCCCAATCTTCTAACAGGATTGGAGTCATCTTTTGGTTTATTTGGTTCTGAAGCTACACAGCAAAAGAAAAGTCCTTGCTCACTCAATGTTAACAAGTTCTCTGATCCAGACAGCATCCTGGTAAATCTCCTCTGTTCCCTCTCCAAAGTTTCCATATCCTTCCTATAATGAGGCAACCAGAACTGAACACAAGTAAAAGTCAAAGTAAAGTTATTATCAAAGTACATATGTCACCTGAGATTCACTTTCCTGTGGGCATTTAGACAAAATGAAAATACAATAGAATTTATGAAAAATATATATAAATAATAATTTACAATTAACCAATGTCAAAAGAACTCAAATTGTGCAAATAAAATACGTATTTATATTTATACAGTAATTTAATTATATGGTTAAATAATACTAAGAACATGAGTCCATATTAACAGTGATGCAATCATTTAATATACTCTCCACTGTGCTTCTATAGAAGTTTGTCAAAGTTTTAGGAAACATGCCAAATCTACACAAACTTCCAAGAAAGTAAAGGGGCAGCCATGCCATCTTCCTGATGACACTTCCATGCTGAGCCCAGGAGAGATCCTCTGATATAATAATGGCAAGGAATTTAAAGCTGCTGGCCTTCTCCATCTCTGATTCCCTGATGAGGACCTCCAGTTTCCTCCTCCTGAGGAACAGAGAGACCTTGGGGACTGTATCCATAGATCCCTCAAAGTTGCCATGGAAGTGGTAGGGTGGTTAAGAAAGCGTAAGACACGTTGGCCTTCATAATTTAGGGGATTGTGTTCAATAGCTGCCCATGTAATGTTGCAACTCCATAAAACTCTGGTTAAATCCAATCTGGAGTATTGTGTGCACCAAGGCTGTGAAATATAAAATAGTTGTTTATATTTACATTGAATATTTACATATTTAAATAATACTTAGAACATGAGTTGTATAGTCCATACTAAGCTGTGATGCAACCTGTTAAGATACTGTGCATCTCACTCTTCAGTGTTTATTCATTCATTTCTGTGCAATGAATTATGAATAACAGAATGTTCCAGAAAAATTATGAGGCACACATTGATTTTTGAAGTGAGCACACGAGTTTGGCACATTGAACAAGTAATACAGGCTGTTATCCAGCCTCTGAACAATTGCCCAGATCCAAAGGAGAAAAATCAATCAGTTGTTTGCATCTCAAGTTTAAAGGTATTTTTAAAGTTCAAAAATATCATTCAATATTTTGAAATATGTCATGTCAGTTTTAATCAGTAAGTATAAAAAAATCAGATGGAGAATTTTTTTTGATTACTAGAAGTAATCTACCAGGATGGCACGGTAGAATAATGGTTAACGTTACGCTTTATTGTGCCAGCAATCAGCGATTGGAGTTTGATTCCCACCGCTGTCTGTACGAAACTTTGCCATTCTCCCCATAACCACATGGGCTTTCTCCAGGTGTTTGGTTTCTTCCCACATACAATCCAGAGTTGTAAGGGGAGACAGTTGTGAGCATGTGATGTTGGTGCCCAGAACGTCCTCAGATAATTAGTCATTGAAGCAAACAACACATTTCATTGTATGTTTCAATATACATGTCAAAAATAAAGCTAATCTTTAAAGTAAATATTATTGCTAGAAAGCATATTTTAATTTGATTTTCAATCTTCAAAGCAAGAAGATTGTCCAAAATTTAAAGTATGTAACATATCACCACATTTAAAAGGTTAAGCATCACTCATAATTGCCCTGACAAAGGTTAACACTTCATTAGTTATCATGTTAAACAATTTAGAAAAATTTCAATGTGTTGTCTTTAATTCATGGATGGTTCCTTAAGATTGTTCTAGCTGGGGGAGGTAGTAGGGGTAACTCTACTGCCTGCTATGAAATGCTCCCATGATCTCTGACAGAGAAGGTGAACTGTTTCCACCCCCCATTGTTATACATTTCAATGAAGCATGCAAGAAAATTCAATAATTCAATTTACTCATACCTTCATGCAACAGAACCTTGGTCAAAATACAGCATGAAATAAAAAGAAAAAGTAAGACAAGAGACCAGCCACCAATCGTTATCGAGTGATCAGCAGTGGAAAGTATGAACTGTTTCAAACTCCTGAGTGTCAACGTCTCTGAGGATGTACCCTGTGACCAAAATACAGCAGCTACACAGTGGCTGTATTTCATTAGGAGTCTGAGGAGATTTGGTATGTCACCAAAGACTCTAGCGAATTTCTACAGGTGTATCATGTATGGGGGGGGTGGGGGGTCACTACGCAAGATCGAAATAAGCTGCAAAAGGTTGTAAACTTGGTTAGCTCCATTATTGGCACTCCCCTCCCCAGCATCCAGGCCATCTTCAAAGGCGGCATCCATCATTAAGGACCCCCATCACCTAAGAACATGCCCTCTTCTCACTGCTGCCAGAGGGCACACACTCAATGGTTCAGGAATGGCTTCTTCCCCTCTGCCATCAGATTTCTGAATGGACATTGAACCTCACTAATTTTTTTCATTCTCTTTGAATTACATATTTAATTTAACTTTTTAAATATATATAAACTTATTGTAATTTATAGTTTTTCTTAATATGTATTGCAATGTACTGCTGCCACAAAACAACAGATTTCATGACATATGCCAGTGATAGTAAACCTGATTCTGATTGTTAAATTCAGTGATTACCAGAATCAGAATCAGCTTTATTATTTCTTATTAACACACACAAACTACTGGAGGAAATCAACAGGTCAGGCAACGTCTATCGAAATGAATCAACAGTTGACGTTTCAGGCTGAGACCCTTAATCAGGTCTCGTGTATCTCTCTGACATATGTCATGAAGTTCCATGTTTTGCAGCAGCAGTACAATGCAATGCATGAAAATTACTATACAAAAATATGTCAAAAATAAATAAATAGTGTGACAAGGGAGCTTAATAGTGAGGTAGTGTTCAGGCAAATACTGGTTTGCTTAGTGTTCCTAGAGCTAATCGTGTAAGAACTGGTAAAGCATATAAGAGCCTTTTGCTCTTGTGCACCAAAAACTCCACCGACTGAGTTATGCTAGCTCGTACTATGGAACTTTTTAAAACATTTCTGAAAACCTACTTTTTAAATCTAGAGTATTTATGGGATTTCTTAATGCTTGTTGATGTTGATTACATTTATTTAAATTTGTATATTCGATTACATGTTATTCTATATAGTGTTTGTCTTTATTTATGATTATTCATTTTGTCTTATGTTTATGCTTATATTGATTTATCTTTACAATCTACATTACGCACTTTGAGGCTTCATTTTAATGTATGAAAGATGCTATTTAACAAAGTTTATTATTATTATTATGGGTCCATAGACCACTCAGAAATCTGATAGAGGAGGAGAAATGTTGTGGCGACCCACTTTCTGCGCAGGCAAACCGGCTCACAAACAGACAGCGCGGGGTGGGGGGGGAGACTTTGGTAATGCACCTCTGATGTCATTTCCGCCCGGAGAGAGCCGGCGCTAGGGATTTAAATGCCAGCGCTGTGAAGTTTGAATAAACTAGTCTCGAAACGACTTACCGACTGCGTGTCGCTATTTCAGCGCTGCGTGTAGCACATCGCTACATTGGTGACCCTGACGGTCCAAACGGGATTTGGACCAAAGATGACCGACTCTTCACCTGTTCACGCAGTTTCGCTAAAACTGCCGACTTTCTGGACGCTGCGGTCACGCGTGTGGTTTAGCCAAGCAGAAGCCCAGTTCCAGATTCGGCAGATATCCTCTGATTCCACGCGTTACTACCACATGGTGAACGCCCTTGACCAGGAGACGGCCGCCCAGGTTGCGGATTTCATACAGTCACCCCCGGAAGAAGGCAAATATGATGCATTCAAGGCACTGCTCATTGGGACCTTTGGCCTCTCACAGCGTGAGCGGGGTGCCTGCCTGCTTCACCTGGATGATTTGGGAGACAGACTGCCGTCAGCATTGATGAACGAGATGCTGTCCCTGGCTGATGGACACAAGCCCTGCCTTATGTTCGAGCAAGCATTCCTGGAGCAACTGCCCGAGGACATACATCTGCTGCTGGCCGACGCAGATTTCAGCGACCCCCGGAAGGTGGTGGCCTGGGCAGACGTGCTGTGGAAAGCCAAGAGGGAGAGCGTGGCATCCGTCGGTCAGATTACCAGGCCACACGTCCAACAGCGGACCAGACCAGACCTGGCAGGGGGGCACACACAACACAGAGGCAGGAGTGAGGAGGACAGTGAACAGTGGTGTTTCTACTACCAGCGGTGGGGCACAAATGCCCACCATTGTTGCCCGCCCTGCAATGGCCAGGGCCAGAGCCAGCAGCCGCTAATGACTATGGCAGCTGGCCACCAGGACAGCCTCTTGTACGTCTGGGACAAACAGTCGGGACGCCGCTTCTTGGTTGACACTGGAGCGGAGATCAGCGTCTTGCCCCCGATGGGGTATGACACCCGCAACAGGAAGCCAGGACCCACCCTGAGGGCTGCAAACAGCAGCACGATACGAACCTACGGCACCCGCACAGTGCAGCTGTAGTTCGCCGCCAGCCGGTTCACGTGGGACTTCACACAGGCCGCCGTGGCCCAACCACTCCTGGGGGCGGACTTCTTGCGAGTTCACAGCCTGCTGGTCGACTTGCAAGGGAAAAGACTGGTACATGCCAAGACTTTCCAGACGTTCTCCCTGGGTGAAGCCAAGTTGCTGGCCCCACACCTGGACTCCATCACGCTGTCTGTCGGACAACGAATTCACCAGAATCCTGGCGGACTTTCCATCGGTTCTGGCACCGCAGTTCACAGCAGCCATGCCCAGACACGGAGTACAGCACCACATTCTGACCCAGGGACCACCCCTCCACACCTGCACACGAAGGTTCCCCCCGGAAAAGCTCCGGCTGGCGAAGGAGGAGTTCAAGAGGATGGAGGAATTGGGGATCGTACGGAGGTCTGACAGCCCATGGACCTCCCCCCTGCACATGGTGCCCAAAGCAGCCGGGGGTTGGAGACCATGTGGCGACTACCGCAGACTGAACGAGGCTACCACTCCAGACTGCTACCCAGTGCCGCACATACAGGACTTTGCAGCAAACCTGCACAGGACAAGAACTTTTTCCAAAGTAGACCTCATCCGGGGATACTATCAAATCCCAGTGCACCCTGAAGACATCCTCAAAACAGCACTCATCACCCCATTCGGCCTGTTCGAGTTCCTCCGAATGCCGATCGGCCTGAAGAATGCCACACAGATGTTCCAGCGGCTATTGGATGCGGTGGGACGTGACCTGGACTTTGCGTTCATCTATTTGGACGACATCCTTATAGCCAGCAGTTTTCATCAGGAGCATCTGTCCCACCTCCGCCAGCTCTACTCCCACCTGAGTGATTTCGGCCTCACGATCAACCCGGCCAAATGCCAGTTCAGTCTCGATACCATTGACTTCCTGGGCCACAGGATTACCAAAGAAGGGGCAACACCTCTGCCTGCCAAGGTAGACGCGATCTGCCACTTTGTCCGGCCCAACACGGTAAAAGGCCTACAGGAGTTTATTGGTATGGTGAACTTCTAC
Source organism: Hypanus sabinus (assembly GCF_030144855.1). Classification (NCBI taxonomy): domain Eukaryota; kingdom Metazoa; phylum Chordata; class Chondrichthyes; order Myliobatiformes; family Dasyatidae; genus Hypanus; species Hypanus sabinus. Next base: position 5,070,019 of record NC_082725.1, on the reverse strand, counting down.
CACCATTTCCTCCCCTCAGCAGCCCATATCATGCGCCCTTTGTACACCCTGATGTCGGGTAAAGGCAAGGACATTACTTGGGACGAGTAGACCGTGGCCGCTTTCGTTAAAGCCAAGGAAGCCTTGGCAGATGCCTTGGCCGATCGGCATTCGGAGGAACTCGAACAGGCCGAATGGGGTGATGAGTGCTGTTTTGATGGTGCACCCCAGAACGGACGTTCCGACCGCTCTCATGGTGGACGCATCCGACACAGCAGTCGGTGGGGTGCTGGAGCAGCTCATCGAGGGGCGCTGGCAACCCCTGGCATTCTTCAGCAAACACCTACAACCACCCGAACTCAAGTACAGTGCTTTTGACTGGGAGCTGTTGGCACTGTATCTGGCAATCTGGCATTTCAGGTACTTCTTAGAAGGCAGGCCGTTCACCGTGTTCACGGACCACAAACCGTTGACCTTCGTGTTCACGAAGATGTCCGATCCCTGGTCGGCTCGCCAGCAGCGATATCTGTCCTACATCTCTGAGTACACGACGGACATCCAACATGTCTCAGGAAAGGACAACGTCATGGCGGACGCACTCTCCAGACCAGCTGTCCAGGCCCTGTCCCTGGGGGTGGACTATGCAGCACTGGCAGAGGCGCAGCAGGCAGATGACAAGATGTCCAGCTACAGGACCACAGTCACGGGTTTGCAGCTGCAGGACTTTCTCGTAGACCCAGGTGATAGGACCCTCCTGTGCGACGTGGCTACCGGTCAACCTCGCCCCATCGTCCCAGCAGCCTGGAGACGGCGAGTTTTCGACCATACACGGTTTGGCGCACTCATCTATCAGGACAACCGTCCGGCTGGTCTCCAGCAAGTTCGCATGGCACTGTGCAAGCAGGTCAGTGAATGTGCCAGAACGTGCGCGCAGTGCCAAACGGCCAAGGTGCAGCGGCTCACTAAAGCCCCACCGCAGCAGTTCGAACCCACCCACCAGAGGTTCGACCATATTCATGTGGATATCGTGGGCCCCCTACCAGTGTCCCGAGGAGCGCGGTACCTCCTAATGGTGGTAGACTGGTTCACAAGGTGGCCAGAGGCGGTCCTGCTCACCGACACATCTGCCGATTCCTGCGCACAAGCACTGATTGCAACCTGGGTAGCACGCTTTGGGGTACCGGTCCACATTACCTCCGACAGAGGCGCCCAGTTCACCTCCAGCCTGTGGTCGGCTGTGGCCAGCCTGTTGGGAACGCAGCTGCACCACACAACTGCCTACCACCCACAGTCGAACGGACTGGTGGAATGCTTCCACCGTCACTTGAAGTCAGCTCTCATGGCCCGCCTGAGAGGACCTAACTGGGTGGACGAACTTCCCTGGGTCCTGCTTGGAATTCGTACAGCGCCCAAAGAGGATCTGCACGCCTCGTCGGCCGAGTTGGTGTACGGCACGTCCCTGGCCGTCCCGGGAGAGTTCATACCAGCCCCAAGGGGGCAAGAGGAAGAACCCGCAGCAGTCCTGGACAGGCTACGTGAAAGGCTTGGCAACCTGGCCCCTGTACCAACTTCACAGCACGGATGGACCCCGACTCATGTACCCAAAGACCTGCAGAACTGTAAGTTTGTGTTTGTATGAAGGGGCGGACACCAGGCACCGCTACAGTGGCTGTACAAGGGGCCATTCAAGGTGATCAACAACAATGGGTCCACATACGTTCTGGACGTTGGGGGGAGAGAGGAGGTTTTCATGGTGGACCGACTCAGACCAGCCCATGTGGACTTGACGCAGCCGGTCGAGGTTCAGGCACCGCGGCGCAGAGGCAGACCTCCCAAACAGAGGCTGATCCAGACTGTGGACATTGGGGGGTGTATCACCGGTTCTGGGGGGGGGGGGGAGGTTATGTGGCGACATACTTTCTGCACAGGCGAACTGGCTCACAAATAGCCAGCGCAAAGTGGGGGGGAGACTTTGGTAATGCACCTCTGACGTCATTTCTGCCCAGAGAGGGTGAGCACTAGGGATTGAAATGCCAGCGCCGCGAAGTTTGAATAAACTAGTCTCGAAACGACTTACCAACTGCGCATCGTTATTTCAGTGCTGTGTGTAGCACATTGCTACAAAGTATTGTTTGTGTCTTCATGCTCCTGAGGACGGTGAAGAGACGAGGACATGGCACGGATGGTGTGGATCCTTGGTAATAGATGCCAACTTTTTTAAATATCGGCTCTTGAAGATGTATCACTGGTGGGGAGGGTTGACCCGTGCTGGAGCTGACTTAGTTACAACACATACAAACAAGCTGGATGACCTCAGCAGGTCGGGCAGCATCCGTTGAAAGGAGCAGTCAACGTTTCAGGCCGAGAAGGGTCCTGACGAAGGGACTCAGCCGGAAACATTGACTGATCCTTTCAACAGATGCTGCCTGACCTGCTGAGTACATCCAGCTTGTTTGTACACGTTGATTTGACCACAGCATCTGCAGTGTACTTTGTGTTTGTTACAACACTGCAGCTTTTTCCTACAATGCATTGGAGCCTCATTACCAGATCGTGATGCAACCAGTCTGAATGGCCTTCACTGTACATCGTAGAAATTTGCCAATCTTGGTGACATAACAAATACTTTAGCAGAAAGATTGCCAGCTGCATAAAACAGCCTTTATCACACCAGTGTGACTGCAAATATCTTCAGTGTTTTAAGATATTCTAAACAAAATCAGTAATCAATCATAAATCTCTTTGGAAGAGCTTGTGACATAGCTAAAACTTCTGTGGGAGGCCGTTCATAAGGAGTTAAACTGAATTGGAATGGAAAACAAAAGCAAAACTATTATCAAATGAGGATTCGCACATCACTCACACCCCCTACCCCTTACATCAGTCATACCACAGTGGAAAATCCAAGCAGTTTCAAATTCTGTGGAGTGCACATTTCACACAGCCTCTCATGACCCACTGAACAAACTAGTCAAGAAAGCTTACCAATGCCTCTACTTTCTGAGGAGGTTGAAGGGAGCTGGACGATACTCACCACTGCTGATGACCTTTGACATCTGCGCATTTGGGAGCATCCTGACAAGCTGTGTGACTGAGTGGTACAGAAACTGCACTGTGGCGGACAGGAAGGCTCCACAACGCGGAGTTCAAACTGTGCAGTGCATCACCAGCACCTGCCTACCCGCTGTCAACAACATTTATAAAGAAAGGTGCTCAAAAAAGGCCAGTCACACCATGAATGATCCCACCCACCCTGCCCATGGACTGTTTGTCCCACTCTCATCAGGAGCCAGGACCACCAGACTCAAAAACAGTTCCTCCCCCCAAGACATCAAATTGATCAACACCTCTACCCACTAACCCACCCCTCCACACCCCTCACCAATATTCTACCGTTTCTGGTCAGAGTCACCTTTTGTACAGATACTCCTTCACCCTGCATCACTTTATGAACATACAATCAGTCTATGTATCATTCATTGATTTTGTGCCATGTCATATGACATGGACAATCATGGACTTTCCATGACTAGGATTGTTCTTGCAAATTTTTCCACAGAAGTGGTTTGCCATTGCCTTCTTCTGGGCAGTGTTTTTACAAGACAAGTGATCCCAGTCATTATCAATACTCATCAGAGATAATCTGCCTGGCGTCAGTGGCCACAGAACCAGGACTTGTGGTATGGACCAGCTGCACATACGACCATCCACCACCTGCTCCCATGACTTCACGTGACCCTGATCGGGGGTGGGGGGGAGGACTAAGTAAGTGCTATACCTTGTCTAAGGGTGACCTGCAGGCTAGGGGAGGGAAGGAGCACCTTACACCTCCTTTGGTGGAGACGTATCTCCACCCACCACCCAAAGTCTAAGAATTCATGCTAATTTTATGTATTTATATTTATTGTGTTTTTTATGCTGCACTGGATCCAGAGTAACAATCATGTCATTCTCCTTTACATAACCTCCATCAGCACATGTACACCACAGGGACGTGTGCTTAGCCCGCTGCTCTACTTGCTTTACACCTGTGGCTGTGTGGCTAAGTACAGCTCCAAGACCAGATACAAGTTTGCTGATGACACCACTGTTGTAAGCTGAGTCAAAGGGGGTGATGAATCAGCATAGAGGAGGATTGAAAACTTGGCTGGGTGGTTCAACAACAACCTCTCACTCAATGTCAGTAAGACCAAGGAACTAATTGTAGACTTCAGGAATGGGAAAGCAGAGGTCCATGAGCTATTAATCATCAGCAGATCATAGGTGGAAAATTCCTGGTATCACTATCTCAGAAGACCTGTCCTGGACCTATCATATAAGTATAATTGGGAGGAAAGCACAACAGCACCTCTACTTCCTCAGGAGTCTAAAAGACATCAAAAACATGTGGTGGAAACATGTGCTGATAGGCTACATTAGGGCCTGGTATGTATGGGAACACTAGGGCCTTTGAGTGGAAAGTCCTAAAAAGATAGTGGATTTGATACAGTACATCACAGGTAAAACCCTCCCCACCATAATGCACATCTATGTTAATTGTTGCTGCAGGAAAACAGCATTTATCATTAAAGATCCTCACCACCCAGGCCATGCTCTCTTCTTGCTGCTGCCATCAGGTAGAAGGTAGTTCAGTATGAGAGCTTCAGGACTCTTACCACCAGCTTCAAGAACAGTTACTACTCCTCAACTATCAGGCTCTTGAACAGAAGGGGATAACTAAATAAACTTAAGGACTCTTTTATCTTGTTATTTCATGTTCAACAAACAAAAGAGACGGTTGTTGACTTCAGGAGGGCACTGAGTGACCACTCTCTGCTGAACATCGACGTCTCCTCAGTAGAGATCGTTAAGAGCACCAAATTTCTTGGTGTTCACCTGGCGGAGAATCTCACCTGGTCCCTCAACACCAGCTCCATAGCAAAGAAAGCCCACCAGTGTCTCTACTTTCTGCAAAGGCTGAGGAAAGTCCATCTCCCACCCCCCATCTTCATCACATTCTACAGGGGTTGTACTGAGAGCATCTTGAGCAGCTACATCACTGCCTCATTTAGAAATTTCACCATCTCGGATCGCAAGACCTTGCAGCGGATAGTGAGGTCAGCTGAGAAGATCATCGGGGTCTCTCTTCCTGCCATTACAGACATTTACACTACACGCTGCATCCGCAAGGCAAACAGCATTATGAAGGATCCCACGCACCCCTCATACAAACTCTTCTCCCTCCTGCCATCTGGGAAAAGGCACCGAAGCATTCGGGCTCTCACAACCAGACTATAACAGTTTCTTTCCCCAAGCCATCAGACTCCTCAATACCCAGAGCCTGGACTGACACCAACTTACTGCCCTCTACTGTGCCTACTGTCTTGTTTATTATTTATTGTAATGCCTGCACTGTTTTGTGCCCTTTATGCAGTCCTGGGTAGGTCTGAAGTCTAGTGTAGTTTTTTATCTGTGTTGTTTTTACGTAGTTCAGTGTAGTTTTTGTACTGTTTCATATAGTACCATGGTCCTGAAAATCATCGTCTGGCTGTTACTGTGTACTGTACCAGTATTTATGGTTGAAATGACAATAAAAAGTGACTTGACTTGTTCATTAATTATTTATTTGTTTATTTACATCTGCATTTGCATGATTTGTTGTCCACTGTTTATTTACTATTCTATAGTTTTGCTAAGTATACCCGCAGATAAAGAATCTCAGGGTTGTATGTGGTGACTTGTATGTGCTCTGATAATAAATTTTTCCTTTGACTTTGACTTTGTGGCAATAAGCAATATTGAATCTTGGATCTTGAAAAGTTTTATTTTCCCCATGAATCTTAAGTGGTCAGATGTGGACTGACATGGATTTTAACAACTGATTCATCACTCATCCCTGGAAAACAGTGTCACAAAGCTGTTATTTCCCTCTATTCTATCTACAGTGTGAACATCTCCAGTTCAAATACAGTAGAAAAGTTCAAACACAATTCAGACTGCTCTTATATTGACCTTACATTGTGCTTACACCCCTGCAGCATGTGTGAGATATTTCCATTTCCCGCAATATGCTTTTGACCTCTGAGGCTGAGTCTGTGCCAAAGGAATCCATACTGGTATCCGTCCTTCGGCTGTTTGCTTCCCTGTAAACCACCTGGCTTGGAAAAATGTTGCCTCCTGTCAGGATATAGCTGGCAAACGGCTTTGCAAAACACTTTTCTACAACTTAGAGAGTTTATTGAAGTTCTGCATTTGTCAAGGTGTTATGGGAATAAGGGAAATTGACGACGTGTAAGCAGGTAAGCAGGAAGAGGAAATGTACACTGTTTCCATTCATTTCAAGAGGACTAGAAACATCAACCTCAACACTGAACTGATCACCAGACACAACTTATGGACTTACAAAGCTTCTAAAAATGTTCTCAATATTATTTACTTATTTATTGTTAATATTATTTAGTGCCTTTGTATTTGCACAGATTGTCTTCTTTTGCACAATGAGAATGTTCCAGGAATGAAGGGACCTGGTCCTTTAGTCCCTCTGGTCCTAGACTCCCCCACTATAGGAAACATCCGCTCATCATCCACTCTACCATGGCCATTCAATATTCAAAATGTTTCAATGAGATTCCCACTCATTCTTCTAAACTCGGGCAAGTACAGACCCAGAGCCATCATACACTCCTCATACATTAACACTTTCATTCCTGGAGTCATTCTCGTGAACTTCTTCTGGACCCTCTCCAAAGCCAACACATCTCTTCTTAGATAAGGGTCCCAAAGCTGCTCACAATACTCCAAATGTGGTCTGACCAATGTCTTATAAAGCCTCAGCACTATAAAGCCTGTGTGTGTAGAGGGGAGATAACCAGAGACAAGAGGTGAGATGGGGGAGGAGGGGCATGGAGAAAGGTGAAACCAGGTGAGAATGGAGATGATGGGCAGATGGAACTAGATGAGAATGGAGATAATGGGCAGCTGGAACCAGATGAGAATGGAGATGATGAACAGCTGGAAACAGTTGAGAATGGAGATGATGGGCAGAAGGAACCAGACGAGAATGGAGATGATGGGCAGGTGGAACCTGATAAGAATGGAGATGATGGGTAGATGGAACCAGTTGGGAATGGAGATGATGAACAGCTGGAACCAGGTGGGGATGGAGATCGTGGGCAGATGGAACCAGGTGAGAATGGAGATCGTGGGCAGATGGAACCAGGTGGGAATGGAGATCATGGGCAGATGGAACCAGGTGGGAATGGAGATCGTGGGCAGATGGAACCAGGTGGGAATGGAGATCGTGGGCAGATGGAACCAGGTGGGAATGGAGATCGTGGGCAGGTTGAACCAGGTAGGGGAAGGTCAGGGTCGGATTGGACAACACAGCAGATGGGTGATAGATAGAGACAGAATAAAAAAATGTGGAAAGGGGGCAGATGGAGCCAGGTGTGGAGTAGGTGGAGGTAAAGTCAGAGGCTAGAAGATAATGTGTGGAGACACAAAAGTTGGTAGATGCTATCATCTGTTGAGTAAGGGAGGTGAGTTCAAATGAACATTGACACTGTGAAGGAACAATAGAGACTCAGGCCATCTTTCTCAGGGCCTGAAGACAAAATACTGCAGATGCCACAAATCTGAAATTAAATGTCAGAAATTCACAGTAGGTCAGGCAAAAACTTTAGAGAGAGATAAATGGGAGTCAAAATTTCCATTTGAGATTTTTCATCTGAAATATTCTGATGAAAAATTAATGATTAAAATGATTCTCACACACACAACTAGAAGATGCTGGAATGTTCAGCCAGTGAGCTATGTGGAGGGTAGCGTAGCAGTTAGCATAACGTTTTACAGCACCAGTAATTGTGAATGGGTTCATTCCCACCACTGCCTGTGAGTAGTGGTTACATTCACCCGTGAACATGTGGGTTTCTTCCGGGTGCTCCACTTTCTTCCCACATTCCAAAGACATACGAGTTAATGTTAGCAAGTTATGGGCATGCTATGTTAGCACTGGATGTATGGAGACACATGTGACTATGTCCAGTACGTCCTTGGGCTGGATGGGCCATTGACGTAAATGACGCATTTCAGTACATTTTGATGTTTTGATGTATGTGTGACGATAAAGTTAATTTTGACTTTAACTTTCAGAGTCATGTTTATTGTCACTGATTCCACGAAGACATAGAGGATAGTGTTAGGGAATTGACAACTTGGAATTGACAACATCGCATGCTTGGCAACTTGGAGGCTCCAACTCATCTTCGGACTGTGTCACTCATTGACACAATCAACGCATTTCACTGCATGTTTCAATGTTTTGAAACCTATGAGAAGTAAAACCAATCTTAACCTTTAGTCTTTTGATTGTGAATTGCGCAACTTCAATTTATTGATGATCCGATTAAAATGTATTTCTTCCAGAGTTTAAAATATAAAGCAGTCAAAGTGATTCAAAATATTGACTGGATTTTAAGTACTGGTAGAGTTCCAAATGTTTCTCAATTAACTATACTGTAGGAATAAACCCTCATCACAAACAAAGAACAATGTGGTACTCCATTCAGTGATCTCACATGGAAGCAATAAGTGGATTTAATTGTCTCGGTCTCGAAGAACCACCTCGCTAGTGTGTCATTTCTGGCTATTTCCTGTCATTTAGGAGAGTCTCATGTCCAAAAGAAAACATAAGCCCTCTTGTTTATCCTCTCACAGAGAAAGAATCTGTGATACAGTCAGAAATTAAACATTTCCTGTTATGCAGAGATTATTTTATGCTTCTCCCTGAGAGGCCTGGCTTGTGCCCTCAGGTGAAGAGCAAATCCTCTACGTCCTGTAGAAATTGCCTGCTCCTAGAGCATCACCCACATTTCCCAGATATTAGAGAGCTTGCAATGTCTTCCACAAAAATGCAAATACTCTGAAATATCTATCCGGCGGCAAAAATAACTCTGCATAATTTCTAGGTTCAAAATGTTGTACAAGGGCTCACATGGTTTTGTTTTAGCTGAGATACTCAACATTCTTCTGAAATAGTTTTACTTTACTTAGTGATACAGCAGGGAAAGGTCCTTCGAGCCCAACAAGCTGTGCCGCCCAGCAACACACAGATTTATTTAATTACTTTCTGCCTGTTAGACCACTGGTGTTTAGAACAGCAATGAAGGTCCTCCATCTCTGTCTGTCCTTGGCCATGATTTACTAGTTAATGTTTTGTTTTACTAGTCAGGGTTTTTAGCCCTGAGATGAACCCCCTAACCTGGAGGATGGGTGGGCCACTCGTAGTCTGGCCTCTTTCCTTTGACCTGGCTGACCCTACCAAGAGTGCAGAAAGCCCTGACCCCAGTCAGCATCACTCTCCGGGGCATTGAGGCATGCAAGCCTCACACCACGCTGATGCTGTGCCCTCTTGGAGAACCCACCTATGCAACCCAAGTCCAATCACAGCATAATTTACAATAACCAATTAACCTACTCACCAGTGCATCTCTGGACTGTGTGAGGAAACCAGAGCACCAGGAGGAAATGCACGCTGTCACGGACAGAACATACAAACACCTTACGGAATTGAAATCTAAAATCTGACGCAATGAGCAGTAATAGCACTGTGCTAACCACTATACCACTGTGGTCCTCATTCTGCATGGTATTTATTCTTTTATGAAGAGGGCATGCCTTATGAAGATAGGTTGAAGTGAGCTAGGGCTTTGGAACGAAGAAGCATCAGATGTAATTTAATGGAGGTGTACAGGATAAAAAGAGATATAGACAGAGTGGACAGCCAGAGGCTTTTTCCAAGAATGGGAATTGCATAATTTTGACGTGATTGGAGGAAAGTATAGAGGGATGTCACAAGTAAGTATTTTACACAGAGAGTGGTGGGTGCATGAAAAACCCTGCCAGGTGAGGTGGTAGAGGCCAATAATTAGAGGCATTTGAGGAACTTTTAGATAGGTGTGTGAATGATAGCAAAAATGGAGTGCTATGTGGCAAGGAAGAGCTAAGTTGATCTTATAGCAGAATAAATGATTGGCGCAACATTATGGAATGAAGGATTTGTACGGTGCTATACTGTGTTGTAACTCAGCAGGTCAGATGTTCTTTGCTTTTTGCACCATCCTCTATGAACTCCAGAGACTATTGTGTGTGAAAATTCCAAGAGATCAGGAGTTTCTGAGATACTCACACCATGCTGTCTGGCGTCAATAATCATCCCACGGTCAAAGTCACTTAGGTTATATTTCTTCCCCATTCTAATGTTTGGTCTGAACAACAACTGAACCTGTTGTGAGGTAATGTTAAAGCAATATAAGACCTTCGTTGGACCTCACTTGGAGTACTGTGTTCAGTCCTGGTCACCTCACTGCAGGAGGGATGTGGATACTATATAGAAAGTGCAGAGGAGATTTATAAGGATGGTGCCTGGATTGGGGAACATGCCTTATGAGAATAGGTTAAGTGAACTTGGCCTTTTCTCCTTGGAGTGATGAAGAATGAGAGGTGACCTGATAGAGGTGTATAAGATGATGAGTGGCATTGATCATGTGGATAGCCAGCGGCTTTTTCCCAGAACTGAAATGGCTAACTCGAGGGGCATAGTTTTAAAGTCTTTGGAAGTAGATACAAGGGGAATGTCAGAAGGAAGTTTTTCACACAGAGGGTGGTGGGTGAGTGGAATGCACTGCCTGCAACAGTGGTGGAGGCAGATACAACACGGTCTTTTCAGAGACTCTTAGGTAGGTACATGGAGCTTAGAAAAATAGAGGGCTATGTGGTAGGGGAATTCTGGGCAGTTTCTAGAGTAGGTTACATGGTCGGCACAACATTGTGGGAAGAAGGGCCTGTAATGTGCTGTAGTTTTCTATATGTTCTATAAACCTCTTGACCATGTCTGTGTGCTTTTAAGCATTGAGGTGCTGCCATGTGAATGGTTGATTAGATATTTGCGTTAATGAGTAGGTGTTCAAAGTAAATTTATTATCAAATTACATATATAGCTTCATTTTCTTGCAGGCATTCACAGTAACTATAAAGAAATACAATGGAATCAATGAAAGGCCGCACACAAGACAGATGAACAACCAATGTGAAAAAGACAACAAACTGCACATTTACAAAAAACAACAAACAAAATAATAATATTAAATAATAAATGTTGAGAACCTTCATTCAGGAATAGTTTTTTTGCCTTCACCTTCAGATTTCTGAATGGATATTGAACCCATGAACACTACCTCACTACTTTTTTTCCTCTTTTTGCACTACTTATTTAATTTAACTTTTTAAATATATATAAAAACTTCCTTACCATTTTTATTACTATGCATTGCAATGTACTGCTGCCACTAACAACAAATTTTGCGACGTTTGCCAGAGATTCATTCTGATTCTGACAGTGAGTCCATCGCCAGTGGGAACAGTTCATTGTTGGGATGAGTGAAGTTATCCCCTCTGAATGAAGAGCCTGATGGTTGAGGGGTTGATAACTGTTGGTGGTGTGAGTTCTGAGGCTCCTGTACCTTCTTCCTGATGGCAGCAGCGAGAGGAGAGCGCAGGCGTATGTAATAAAGTGGCCATTAAATGTATGTTTTATTCTGTCTTTGCCTTGATTACAGTACCATGATCAAGGAGCTTTTCAGTTTCTTTTTTCTTGCAGTTTGAACTTTACACACCTCCCAGAGGAGACTAATCAATTTGGAACAGTTCCGAATTCTGGCAACAATAAGTATAATAAAATCCAGTTCCATATGGAGCCAGGGGCACTGTTTTTATGGTGAATCACAGTCAGATTCCATCTATTATTGCCTGAGATTCAAGAACTTTAAGTGATAGCTTGGGAATTATATTCTGCAATTCTACCCATTTTTCTGTGGTCTTTTGTACCATAATTTACTGCACAATGACCATTTAGATAGCTATTCTTACAAGGAATAACTTTCTAAGAACTCTATGCTGCATGAGTTCCAGGCAATGAAGAAAGAACAAATATTTTCAAGCTATAAAAACATGTGATGTCTTTATTGGCAAAAAATAACCATCTGCCCAGAGTTAAGGACTATATGAAACCGTGTCAGGAAGATGTTCAGCTTGTAACACATGTGGCAATAATCTTTTGCCTTCCTTCTTTCGGTTTGCCAGCTGACTTCATTTTGAATAGCTTTCCCCAATGGGACAGATTATTCAAAGTACTTACTGCAAGCTAAGTTTCCAATCCCTGTACTCCAGATAATGTACCGCCTGGGGGAATTTTTACTGAAAAACAAATCCTTATGAAAGCAACTGGCCAAATAAAAAAGAAGGGAAGTTGTTCCTGTTCTGACATGTTGGTCCTTGGCATCCTCTTGTGCCATGATGAGGCCACCTCAGGGTAGAGGAGAAAAACCTTATATTCAGTCTGGGTAGCCTCTAACCTGAAGGCATGAATATCTATTTCTCCTTCTGGTTAAATAAAAATTCTCTCCCCTCCCATCTTCTGTTCTCCACTCTGGCATCTTACCTCTGCTCACCTTCCTAACTCCTCCCTCTGGGTCCCCTCCTCCTTCCCTTTCTCCTATGATCCACTCTTATCTCCTATCAGATACCTTCCTCTCCAGCCCTTTTACCTTCCCTACTCACCTGACTTCACTTATTACCTTCTAGTTGGCCTCCTTCCCCTCCCTCCACCTTTTCATTTTGGCTTCATCTCCCTTGCTTACCAGCATCGGTGAAGAGCCTTGGCCGAATATGTCGACAATTCATTTCCTTAGATTCGATCCACCAGCATATTATTTTATTTTATTGAGATAGAGCACAAATTAGGCCCTCCGAGCCCTTGGAGCCATGCTGCCCAACAATCCCCTGTTTTAATCCCAGTCTAATCACAGGACAATTTACAATGACCTATCAACATACGAACCTGTACACCTTCGGACTGTGGGAGTGATGCACCATCAATAACTCTCGGAGACATGAGGCGAGATGTAGGCTTTTATTGGCTGCAAGAAAGAACAAGCAGCAAATGACCACCACACTACATCCTGGAGATTGAGGCTGGGGCTGTGTCTCCAATCGCCTTTATACCGGGGTCCGTAGGAGGAGCCACAGGAGCAGTCAGCAGTGGGTGTGTCCAGACAGGTATATGTAGTTCACCACAGGGAGGAAACCCACACACTCACAGGGAGAATGTACAGGAATTGAACCTGGGTCACCTGTGCTGTAAAGTGTTGTGCTAATCACTATACTGCCATGCTTTTACTTTGGATTTCCAGCACCTGCAGAATCTCTTGTGTTCAAGATGTTGTCATGTTTATCTTGTGATAAAAAATATCAGCATTGAAACTCGATTCCCACAAAATCCTGATCAAGGCAGTTCTGCACAATGTGGTGTATAATTAATCTTTACAATTAATATATTTTTACTTCAATACAGTAGTCCTGATAAAGGGTCTCAGCCAGAAATATCAACTGTTTATTCATTTCCATAGATGCTGCCTGATCTACTGAGTTCCTCCAGTGTTTTGTGTGTGTTGCTCTGGATTTCCAGCATCTGCAGAATCTCTTGTGTTTAAACATTGTGTTTCTTTGTAAGGATTTGACATGGCTTTGCGCATGTTAACACTGAAAAGATCCAGTTTATGCCAAATAGTTCCCAAAGGATGAGTAGTAGTAGAATTTCCAATGCAGTTATTTTATCCATGATGGAATACATAATAGCATCCACATCACTGGCAACACTTGCAAACTGAGGACAACTATAATAATAAACGCAGGAGGTTCTGCCGGTGCTGGAAATCCAGACCAAGACACGAAGAATGATGGAGGAATTCCGCAGGTCAAACAACATTATGGAAAGGAATAAATAATTGACATTTTAGTCCAAGACCCTTCATCAGAGCAGCTATGAAAAGTCATGCAGAGCTCCCTTCACTCCACCAAGTCAAGGATTAAATTTATTTACCATATACATTTACATGTGTTAGGAATTTGGTGTGGTGTGCTGGTCAGGGCGTGTAACAGCAAACAACATTCAACAATTCTAAAGAATAAAGAATTATGTAAAAAATGTTGGACGTTAAGAGACGGATATTGAATAACATGTTTATAAATACATAAATACATGTATTTACAATGTAAACAGCATTACAAAAAGTGTTTGAAGTGTTTATAGAGCAGTGAGGACAGGTGCAATAGATAAGATGCTAACTAGAATGGTTGATCAGATTAACTGCCTGAGGGAAGATACTTTTAAAATGGCATGAAGTTTTTTTCTTTTAATAGCTCTATAGCACTTTCCAGATGGGAGATTCTGGAAAACACAGTTTCCACATGATTAGAAGTATGACTCTACAGAAAGAAAGGAGATCATAGTCAGACATTAAAATGTCTTCTATTTTCATTCTCCATAGTGGCTGACGTTATACCAACAGGATGCATGGCACCAAAGATTATTCTCCAGTCCTGATAAAGGGTATCAACTGTTTATCAACACCAAGGTGTTCTCAAAGATAGTACTACACTTACAATCCACTCAATTAAATCAAATGCAAACAAAGGAACTTTTTCAGTTAAAACTGCTTTCTTCTTCCTTTGGAAATATTTCAAAAATTGATCCTGTTGAACCATTTCGAGGAGGTACAGAAAGCCTGGAATCCCATACCACCAGGTTCAAGAACAGCTACTTCCCTCCAACGATTCGGTGCCTGAACGAAGCTGAAACTTTTTTAATATATTTTATTTAGAGTTACAGAGTGGAACAGGCCCTTTCGGTCCTTTGAGTTATGCAGCCCAGCAACACACTGTTTCACCCTAGCCTAATCACAGGACAATTTACAATCACCAATTATTAACTGCTATTCCTTTGGATGGTGGGAGGAAACCAGAACTCCTGGAGGAGCCCACGCTCCTCTGTAAAGGAAGGTACAAACTTGCTTATAGAGAACACCAGAAATGAACTCCAAACTCCACTGCCCAGTATTGAAATAGCATTGTGCTAGCCAGTATGCTATTGGGGTGCCCAAAGCCCTGATCACCACAGTTTAGCAACATTATGAACACGTTGATCACATCAAAAAAAAATTAATGGGGTTTTTTTTGTTCTAATGGTGTAAAAACTGCAAAATTCTTTTTTATGTTTTTTGTGTGAATGTTGTCTATCTCTGTGCCCAGGATGCTGATGCAAGTAATTTTTCCAGTGCATCTGTGTGCACATGGACTTGTGCAGATGACAATGAACTTGACTTTAACTTAACCGCATTTAATTATGTTTAAACTAGATTAACTTAAGTTTCACTCTCACTTTGTACCTTTTAGCATTTATAAGTTAGACCACATTTGGAATAGTGTTCAGTTCTAGTCACCTCATTATAGGAAGGATGAGGAAGTTTTAGAGAGGGTGCAGAGGAGATTTACCAGGATGCTGCCTGGATCAGAGAGGGTGCAGGGGAGATTCACCAGGATGCTGCCTGGATCAGAGAGGGTGTAGAGGAGATTCACCAGGATGCCGCCTGGATTAGAGAGGGTGCAGAGGAGATTCACCAGGATGCTGCCTGGATTAGAGAGGGTGCAGGGGAGATTTACCAGGATGCTGCCTGGATTAGAGAGGGTGCAGAGGAGATTCACCAGGATGCTGCCTGGATTAGAGAGGGTGCAGAGGAGATTCACCAGGATGCTGCCTGGATTAGAGTGGGTGCAGAGGAGATTTACCAGGATGCTGCCTGGATTAGAGAGGGTGCAGGGGAGATTCACCAGGATGCTGCCTGGATCAGAGAGGGTGCAGAGGAGATTTACCAGGATGCTGCCTAGATTAGAGAGGGTGCAGAGGAGATTCACCAGGATGCTGCCTGGATTAGAGAGGGTGCAGAGGAGATTTACCAGGATGCTGCCTGGATTAGAGAGGGTGCAGAGGAGATTCACCAGGATGCTGCCTGGATCAGAGAGGGTGCAGGGGAGATTCACCAGGATGCTGCCTGGATCAGAGAGAGTGTAGAGGAGTTTCACCAGGATGCTGCCTGGATTAGAGAGGGTGCAGGGGAGATTGACCAGGATGCTGCCTGGATTAGAATGGGTGCAGAGGAGATTTACCAGGATGCTGCCTGGATTAGAGAGGGTGCAGGGGAGATTCAACAGGATGCTGCCTGGATCAGAGAGGGTGCAGAGGAGATTTACCAGGATGCTGCCTGGATTAGAGAGGGTGCAGAGCAGATTCACCAGGATGCTGCCTGGATCAGAGAGGGTGCAGGGGAGATTCACCAGGATGCTGCCTGGATCAGAGAGGGTGTAGAGGAGATTCACCAGGATGCTGCCTGGATTAGAGAGGGTGCAGGGGAGATTGACCAGGATGCTGCCTGGATTACAGAGGGTGCAGGGTAGATTTACCAGGATGCTGCCTGGATTAGAGAGGGTGCAGAGGTGATTCACCAGGATGCTGCCTGGATTAGAGTGGGTGCAGAGGAGATTTACCAGGATGCTGCCTGGATTAGAGAGGGTGCAGAGGAGATTCACCAGGATGCTGCCTGGATCAGAGAGGGTGCAGGGGAGATTCACCAGGATGCTGCCTGGATCAGAGAGGGTGTAGAGGAGATTCACCAGGATGCTGCCTGGATTAGAGAGGGTGTAGAGGAGATTCACCAGGATGCTGCCTGGATTAGAGAGGGTGCAGGGGAGATTGACCAGGATGCTGCCTGGATTACAAAGGGTGCAGGGTAGATTTACCAGGATGCTGCCTGGATTAGAGAGGGTGCAGAGGAGATTCACCAGGATGCTGCCTGGTTCAGAGAGGGTGCAGGGGAGATTCACCAGGATGCTGCCTGGATCAGAGAGGGTGTAGAGGAGATTCACCAGGATGCCGCCTGGATTAGAGAGGGTGCAGAGGAGATTCACCAGGATGCTGCCTGGATTAGAGAAGGTGCAGGGGAGATTTACCAGGATGCTGCCTGGATTAGAGAGGGTGCAGAGGAGATTCACCAGGATGCTGCCTGGATTAGAGAGGGTGCAGAGGAGATTCACCAGGATGCTGCCTGGATTAGAGTGGGTGCAGAGGAGATTTACCAGGATGCTGCCTGGATTAGAGAGGGTGCAGGGGAGATTCAAAAGGATGCTGCCTGGATCAGAGAGGGTGCAGAGGAGATTTACCAGGATGCTGCCTGGATTAGAGAGGGTGCAGAGGAGATTCACCAGGATGCTGCCTGGATTAGAGAGGGTGCAGAGGAGATTTACCAGGATGCTGCCTGGATTAGAGAGGGTGCAGAGGAGATTCACCAGGATGCTGCCTGGATCAGAGAGGGTGCAGGGGAGATTCACCAGGATGCTGCCTGGATCAGAGAGAGTGTAGAGGAGTTTCACCAGGATGCTGCCTGGATTAGAGAGGGTGCAGGGGAGATTGACCAGGATGCTGCCTGGATTAGAATGGGTGCAGAGGAGATTTACCAGGATGCTGCCTGGATTAGAGAGGGTGCAGGGGAGATTCAACAGGATGCTGCCTGGATCAGAGAGGGTGCAGAGGAGATTTACCAGGATGCTGCCTGGATTAGAGAGGGTGCAGAGCAGATTCACCAGGATGCTGCCTGGATCAGAGAGGGTGCAGGGGAGATTCACCAGGATGCTGCCTGGATCAGAGAGGGTGTAGAGGAGATTCACCAGGATGCTGCCTGGATTAGAGAGGGTGCAGGGGAGATTGACCAGGATGCTGCCTGGATTACAGAGGGTGCAGGGTAGATTTACCAGGATGCTGCCTGGATTAGAGAGGGTGCAGAGGTGATTCACCAGGATGCTGCCTGGATTAGAGTGGGTGCAGAGGAGATTTACCAGGATGCTGCCTGGATTAGAGAGGGTGCAGAGGAGATTCACCAGGATGCTGCCTGGATCAGAGAGGGTGCAGGGGAGATTCACCAGGATGCTGCCTGGATCAGAGAGGGTGTAGAGGAGATTCACCAGGATGCTGCCTGGATTAGAGAGGGTGTAGAGGAGATTCACCAGGATGCTGCCTGGATTAGAGAGGGTGCAGGGGAGATTGACCAGGATGCTGCCTGGATTACAAAGGGTGCAGGGTAGATTTACCAGGATGCTGCCTGGATTAGAGAGGGTGCAGAGGTGATTCACCAGGATGCTGCCTGGATTAGAGAGGGTGCAGAGGAGATTCACCAGGATGCTGCCTGGATTAGAGAGGGTGCAGAGGAGATTCACCAGGACGCTGCCTGGATCAGAGAGGGTGCAGAGGAGATTCACCAGGACGCTGCCTGGATTAGAGAGGGTGCAGAGGAGATTCACCAGGACGCTGCCTGGATTAGAGAGGGTGCAGAGGAGATTTATCAGGATGCTGCCTGGATTAGAGAGGGTGCAGAGGAGATTCACCAGGACGCTGCCTGGATCAGAGAGGGTGCAGAGGAGATTTACCAGGATGCTGCCTGGATCAGAGAGGGTGCAGAGGAGATTCACCAGGATGCTGCCTGGATCAGAGAGGGTGCAGAGGGGATTCACCAGGATGCTGCCTGGATCAGAGAGGGTGCAGAGGAGATTCACCAGGACGCTGCCTGGATTAGAGAGGGTGCAGAGGAGATTTATCAGGACGCTGCCTGGATCAGAGAGGGTGCAGAGGAGATTCACCAGGACGCTGCCTGGATCAGAGAGGGTGCAGAGGAGATTTACCAGGATGCTGCCTGGATCAGAGAGGGTGCAGAGGAGATTCACCAGGATGCTGCCTGGATCAGAGAGGGTGCAGAGGAGATTCACCAGGATGCTGCCTGGATCAGAGAGGGTGCAGAGGAGATTTACCAGGATGCTGTCTGGATCAGAGAGGGTGCAGGGGAGATTCACCAGGATGCTGCCTGGATTAGAGAGGGTGTCTTATGAGGATAGGTTGAGTGAGCTCGAGCTTTTCTCTTTGGAGTGAATAAGAATGAGAGGCAACTTGATAGAGGTGTACAAGATGATTCAAGGCATAGATCAAGTGGATAGTCAGAAACTTTTTCCCAAAGCAGAAATGGCTTATACAAGTGGGCTTAATTTTAGGGTATCTGGAGGATGTCAAAGGTCAGGGTATCTTGAAGTGGTGAGTGTGTGGAACATGCTTCAAGGGATGGAGGTAAAGACTGCTGCAGGGATGATAGCAAAGTAGAGGACTCTGTAGGAGAGAGGGTTAGATTGATCTTGGTGTAGGTTACAGAGAGTGGTGGCCTTGAAGCTTTAGCTCTTCAAAGCTTCCACAAAGAGAGGCTTCAGTCAGAGAAAGCAAAAGAAAGGAAAGGTTCTGGGTTAAGTGTTTTTTTTCTTCCCTTCTTTCTGTCTGCTTAGCTGGGGTGGTAGAGACGCCAGACAGGACAGTTGAAAGCTCCTCCTGCAGGATGTGAGAGAGCAGGGAGACCTCCAGTGTCCCTGACGACTACACCTGCAAGAAGTGCATCCAGTGGCAGCTTCTAACAATCCGCATTAAGGAGTTGAAGCTGAATGAACTCTGGATCATTCGGGAGGCTGAGGGGGTGATAGATAGGACACAGAGAGAGGTAGTTACACCCAAAGTGCAGGACACAGGAGACTGGGTGACAGTCAGGAAGGGGAAAAGGGTTAAGGAGCCAGTGCAGAGTACCCCTGTGGCCACCCCCTCAACCACAGGTTTATCACTTCGGATCCTGTCAGGGGGAGGGAGGTGACCTAACAGAGAAAATTCACAGTGGTTGAGTCTCTGGCACTGAGCCTGCCTCTGTGACTCAGAAGGGAAGTGGGGGGAGATGCTGTGGTGATAGGGGATTCATTAGTTAGGAAGGGAAGACAGGAGGTTCTTTAGGCGAGAATGAGATTCCCAGAGGGTATATTGCCTCTCAGGTGCTAGGGTCCGGGATATCTCGAATGAAGTCTTCAGCATTCTTAAGTGGGAGAGTGAACAGCCAGGAGTTGTGGCCCATGAAGGTACCAGTGACATGGGTTGGATGGGTGATGAGGTTCTGCATGGGGAGTTCAGGGAGTTAGGTGCTCAGTTAAAGGGCAGGACCTCCATGGTTATTATCTCTGGATTGCAACCCATGGCATGTGCTAGTGAGGCCAGAACTAGGAAGATTATACAGTTTAATATGTGACTAAGGAGTTGAACTTCCAGCACAGTTGCAGATTGTCAGGCATGATGTCATAAGCATCACTGAATCATGGCTAAAATGTGATTAAAGCTGGGAGCTTACTGCCCAAGAATACACGTTTATCAAAAGGACAAGCAGCAAGGCAGAGGGAGTGGTGTTGCTCCATTGGTAAAGAATGAAAACAAATCATTAGAAGGAGGAGACATGCAGTCAGAAGGTCAGAATCACTGTGGAAAGAATGACAGAACTGCAAGGGTAAAAAGACCTTGATGGGAGTTGTATACAGACCCTCAGAGGGTAGTAAGAACATGGCCTACAAAGTACAGAGGGAGACAGAAAATGCATGTTACAATAGTCATGGGGGACTTCAATATGCAGGTAGATTGGGAAACCCAGGTTGGTGCTGGCTTCCAAGAGAGGGAATTTCTAGAGTGCCTACAAGATGGCTTTTGGAGCAGCTCGTGGTTGAACCCACTAGAGGACCGCCTCTTCTGGATTGGGTGTTGTGCAGTGAACCAGAATTGGTTTGAGAGCTTAGGTAAAAGGACCCCGAGGTCTGAGCATGAAGGGATATGGGATGAAGGCAGGAGACTGTGGCTAAGAGGAAAATTGGATCAGCCATGATGAAATGGCAGAGCAGATGGGTCAAATGGCCTAATCCTGCTCCTATTTCTTACGCTCTTATAAGGTCAGTACAACATAGTGGTCCGAGTTGTGTCACTGGGGTCTCTCTTTCTCAACCATCCAGGACATATATCAGAAGCAATGTGCTCGCAGAGCCCTCAGCTTTGTCAAGGACCCCTCTCATCTGTCCGACAATCTCTTTGATCTCCTATCGTCAGGCAGTAGGTACCGCAGTATAAGAACAAGGAGAGTTAGGTTGGGTAACAGCTTCTTCCCATAGACTGTGAGACTTCTGAATGCCCTGCTCCCACCCAGTACACGTTATTTATGACAGCATCAGTAACAGTAACACAGTTGTATATTTAACTATACGTCATATATGCACTTTATGGCAACTTGTACATTTACAAATACTTCTATTATCTGTTAATATTATTATGTTTATATGTTGTATGTGATATCTGTGTTGTGTTTTGCACCTTGGCCCCAGAGGAACGCTGTTTCATGTAGCTGTATACATGTGGATGGTTGAATGTTAATAAATTGGAACATGAACTGTGCCGTTGTGTCGTATGCGTGGCAGAACCACAAGCACTGCTTTCTGTATGTCATTATGCTGAAACTTTCTGGTGCTATTGATATTCATTGTCTCTTATTCATTGTGAAAATAAACCTCAGCACAGAAGGAAAATGGATAACGATAAATCATTAATGCAGTTCAACTTTGACTGCCTGAAAGCAGCCTTCTCTTCAGGGAGTGTTCAGCTCATCAGGTTAGCAATGTGTTACCGCTTTGGAGTACTTCACTCTTAGCTGTTTAATTAGCTGAATTAATTACAGTGCCTTAGGAGAGGTAAGAACATTTGCTATCAAAGTCAAAAATTCTTCTTGTGCCAATTCAGGCAAGAGTCAGAAATAGTTTGAGTTTGCACAGAGACTCCAGGTACCACTGTGCCTTTGTTAGAAACAGCTCATGTTTGTCATCCTTCAAACTGGAACCATAGAACTAAATAATGGCCCTGATTAGCAGACTAAGAATTAAATACATTCTCCTGTTGATATTCTTCTCATCCTACAGACATCGCAAGTGCTCTGGCTTTGTGTTAAGGAGGCCCGAGGCTATAATAAAATTTCATTGTAAGTATTTACTTGGAATTTTTAAAACTAATTTTAACTTACTGCCAGGTGAGCAGGGGCCCGAAGTGAAAGGCTGAACATCTGGCCGGGGTGATTTTACTGCACTCTTGTGATCCGGCTCCTTCCTGAGCCCAACAAGAAATCCGAGTTGGCAAGTGGTGTGAGTAAACTTTATTGCCATCAAGAACCAGACAGAACAGACATACTGTATATCACAAGCTCCCCACTATCGATAGAATCTACAGGAGGTTCTACCTCAAGAAAGCAGCGTCCAGCATCAAAGATCTCATCACCAGCCGGGCCATGCCTTCTTCTCACAGCTACCATCGGACAGAAGGTACAGAAGCCTAAAGTCCCATCTCACCGTGTTCAGGAACAGCTACATCACTCCAAACATTCGGTCTTGGACTTACTTACTAACTACCTATTATACCGCAGGCATTTTGAGCTGCAATGAAGGTCTTCAGTTGCACAGAGATATAAAAGGATTCTTCATTGCTGTTTCTACAACAGTTTTGTTTGACCAGTCAGGGTTGTTGGCCCCAAGCTGAACCCGGAGGTCAGGGGGACAACTCTGAGTCTGGCCTCTACCCTTTGACCTGGGTGACCCTACCAAGAGCCAAAGTATAAAGCCCTGACTCCAGCCATCACAGCCCTCTGGGTCATTGAGGTAAATGAGCCTCCAAACCCAACAACAAGGTTGTGCTCCCCTCAAAGGAACCAGGTCTTGAAACAACCAGCAAAGAAATTCCAATCTCCAAGTTTAGCAACAATAAAACCATTTTGCAATATAAGTGGCTAAGTTCTAATTGTGTATTTTCTTGTAAAATTATCTCTAATTTATGTTTATTTTTCTTGTGAATGCTGCTTATCTGATGCTCTGTGTCTGCAATGCTGCTGAGTGTTTTTAATTGCGCCTGTGCAAACATAGACTTGTACAGACAGCAATAAGCTTGACTTTAACTTAACCAGATGTGATTATATTTAAACCAGTTTCACTTAAGTTTCACTCCCACTTTTAGCAATTAACCTTTATAAGTTAGACCACACTGTGCAGATAACAGCAAACTCGTCTTTGAGTCTGACCTCGGCCATCATGTAGGCAATTGGAAGGGCGGGTGGAAGGTTGGTTTCAGAGATGCCCAAAGTTTCCTTGTGAAGCAGAAGAGTCCAAATCTTCCTCTAAATTTCACAGTGCTCATAAATCTGTTTGATTATGATCCTGATAAGTAATACATAAATCCACCTGTCTTTTCAAATTATTTTTTAGAGATACGGTGTGGAACAGGCCCTTACAGCCCAACGCAGCCACCTTTCAATTTAACACTAGGCTAATCACAGGACAATTTGCAGTGACCACTTAGTAAACAGTATGTCTTGGAAGCCAGAGCACCCAGAGAACACACTCTCACAGGAGGAATGTACAAAGGAAGTGAACTCTGATCTCTGACACCCCGACACCCTAATTAATGCCCTGTTACAGCAGGGCTTTTCTGATAACAGGGCCCTGTCCTTGTCAACTCTTTCAACACCATTTATGTAGGGAAGAGCACGTGCACTGCCCTTTAAACAGCTGGCCATTTAAAAGAGACACAAGGTCTTCCCAACTCCATCCCAGAGTTCAAATTGTAGTCAAACCCTAACAATATCACCAAAACGTGTTACAGACAGGTGTCCAACTGAAAGGAGCAGAGTCTGGAGTGAGAGCACGGTTACAGTATAGGACTGTAAGACGTAGAAGCAGAATTAAGCCAGTCAGCCCATCTAGTCTGCTCTGCCATTCCATCATGGCTGATCCCGGATCCCACTCAACCCCATACACCTGCATTCTCGCCTTTGATGTCCTGACCGATCAGGAAACTATCAATTTCTGCCTGAAGTGTACGCAGGAACCTGGCCTCCACCGCAGTCTGTGGCAGAGCATTCCACAGATTCGCTACTCTCTGGTTAAAAAATTCCTCCTTACCTCTGTCCTTAAAGGTCACCCTCAATGTCGAGGCTGTGCCCTCGAGTTCTGGATACCCCCCACCACAGGAAACATGCTTTCCACATCAACCCTATCTAATCCTTTCAACGTTCAGCAGGGTTCAATGAGATCCCCTCGCATTCTTCTTAATTCCAGTGAATACAGGCCCAAAGCTGCCAAACGCACTTCATATGTTAACCCCTTCATTCCCAGAATCATCTTCATGCACCTCCTCTGGGCTCTCTCTACTGACAACACATCCTTTCTAAGTCAGTTACAGAAGTTGCAAGGCACTGGACTGCAAGACCCTACGGAGGGTAGTGAAAACTGACTTCTCCCCCTCCTGTCTGTGACACTTATCAGGGGCACTGCAAACAAAGGGCCCAAAGCATTGTTGAGAGTCACTACCACCCATCCCATAATTTCTGTGACCTACTACAGTCAGGAGGAAGGTATAGGAACATCGGAGCTAGGACTGCCAGACTGGGTAACAGTTTCTTCCCTCAGGCTGTGAATACTCTGCCACCACTGGCGTCTCGTCTCTAGGACAGTGAGGTGTTCACTGTTCACCTACATACGCTACCTATGTGCACACTACATACACTTTGAATTATATTTCATTAACATATTCATGATATATATTTTGTTTTTATGTGCTGTGTATGATATACGTATTGTGGGTGCACTATGATCCCGAGGAACATTGTTTCGTTTGGTTGTTTGTACAGTGTGTACGGTCAGTTGACAATAAACTTGAACTTGAACTTCCATGAATTTAAATTTCAAATGCCGGTCTTCCATTAGGCAGGTGAAGTTAAAATTATTTTTCATTTCAAAATCCTGCATGCGTTGTTTTATTAATACTGATAAGAGACTGTCTACACAGGAAGAATTCCTGTAGCTTACATCTGTCACTCGAAACATCAGTGCCATTGTTCAGTTAATACAGGATTAGCTTTATTTGTCACACGCACAACAGAATGTATTTGTGTCAATGAGCAAGGATGTGCTGGGAGCAAACCGCCTTGCCTTCCGGCACCAACATCACGTGCCGGCAACTCACTAATCCTTACTAACTTCTCCACAAACTGTTCATCCCGCTCAAGGCTGGAACACACTCTGCTCTTCAACACTGAATTTCAGAAAGAAGACTTGGAAAAGGATCAAAGGACTATATTCTCATGTCTTAGAAAGTCACAAAAACACCTAATAAATCATTCAGGCCTCCTCAGGTACAGATTCAGATCCATCTATTTATCACGCTTACATGGGGTAGAGCAGGGTTTTCTGAGTTGTTGTACTAAGCTATCTTTGCACAAAATGTGATGATTCCCTGCCAGAAGATTCTAAATCTCCACATTCAGAGATTTTTTTCTTTAATCCTAAGGCTTCTTAATCATAAGTTTCAACGAAGTGGTGGTTCCTAGTGAGCGTCAGTTTTCCCGGTAAAAATTGTCTCTGTGAGAAAAATGGAAAGGAAAAGCATTTGTTGGATTATAATACACCAAAATCAGGCCGCAACGTCGTTTATTTATAAATATGATTCACATGTGATCTGGTGTTTGTCAGGCAGTCAAGCCTATGTAAGCACAGCATCCAGGCCACGCTCTCTTCACACAGCTACAGTCAGGAAGAAAGTACAGGAGCCTCAAGGCCCACACCACCAGGTTCAGGAACAGTTATCAGGCTTTTCAATCAGACGGGATAACTTCACTAACCCCGATACTGGCTGATTCCACAACTTTTAAGGACTCAACAACTTGTGTTGCCAATATTTATTTCTTATATATTTATTATTTTTACTTTTATTTTCTTCTCATTTTATATTTGTTGTCTTTTGCACATTGGTTGTCTGTCTGTCTCTATCTTGTGTGACTTTTCATTCATTCTACAGTGCTTCGTTATATTTACTATGAATGCCCACAAGAAGATGAATCTCAGGGTTGTAGATAGTGATATCTATGTACTTTGATAATAAATTTAGTTTGAACTTTAAGCAGTTTACATGTTCATAGTGGGTAGACAGTGAGATACTGCTGACATTATTTACTCTTTAATATGAAAACGTCTGCAAAGTTTCAATTTGATATCAGAGAATGTATACAGTATACAACCTGAAATTCTTACTCTTCACAGACATCCACGGAACAGAAAAAACCCGAAGAATGAATGATAGAACCCTGAAGTCCCCCTCCCCCACACACGCACACACACACACACACACACAAACAGCAGCAAAAGATTCAACTCTCCCCCTCCCCATTTCCCCACTTGCAGAAAAAGCACCAACAATAGCAATAGCAAAGCCCCCAAAGAGACCATGGCCTAGAGTCCATGCCAACACTTCGATATCTCAAGTGAGAGGTCAACCCTGCAGCAAATGGGAGCTGGAGACCAGCAGCTTGCTGTTTTGATGTTACAATCGTCCACGTCGCTTCTTCGAGTCCCCTGACTTGAGGATCGACAGGCTCTCACCCACCATTAAGAGGATCACTCTCATATTGGGGCCTTCTTCCCATAGCAGTGCTACTGCCTGTTGTCTCAATGTTTCAGTCTCCCGCAGTGCTTCAGTGGGTAACATAGTCGAAGAACCGGGTCACCTACGGGGCTGCACCTCGAAGTCTCACAGCTTCCGGGCTGCACCTGGAAATATGGAAACACCAGGCCGCATGACAAGTCCAGGAACCCAACAACGGAGGACCAGAGTTTGAGCTGCAGCTGTAGATCAGGGACACCGACAGGAACCCAGCCACCTTGAAAAGAAAGACATGAGAAAAGAATAATAAGTTGTTTCACAGACAGACTAGAAGAAGTTGCCTGGGTCTGCGAAAACCTCTGGTGCCATCTTTTCTAGCTCCTCCCATGAAATGACTTAGCATTTTCATATATTAACGTATATTAATATTAGTCAAGAAAGCAGAGCAGTGCTTCCACCTCCTGAGGAGATTGATGTTAGCGAGGCTCTCCTCCCCCATTCTACCGGAGCACCTTCGGGAGTGTCCTGATCAGCTGCATCACCATCTGGTATGGAAATTGCAAGGAATCTGACCGCAAGATGTACCATGAGGACTTATCCTCTTCCCACCATCCAGGACATGCACCAGAAGCATTGTGTTCAGAGCCTTCAGCATTGTCAAGGACCCTTTCATCTGTCCCACGATCTCTTTGATCTCCTACCATCAGAAAGAGGGTACCTCAGTATAAGAACAAAGATTGGTAGGCTGGGTAACAGACTGTGAGACTTCTGAACACCCTGCTCCCACCCAGTACATGTTATCATGACAGCATCAGTACCAGTAATACAGTTGTATATTCAACTATATGTCATACAGTATATGCACTTTATGTCAACTTGTGTATCTATGGAATACTTTTTTATTTGTTATTGTGTCTATATTGTTCTACATGCTGTATCTGATTTATTTACTCACCTTCGCATATTGTTTCGTTTAGCTGTATACATGTTACAGTTCAACAGCAATAAACTCAAACCTGAGTGAGGAAAGTATGAAAGCAGTTGAATTATTTAATGCACACAAAATGCTGGAGGAACTCAGCAGGTCAGGTAGCATCCATGGAGAGGAATAAACGGTTGACATTTTCGGCTAAGGCCCTTCATCAGGGCTGGAAAGGAAGGGGACAGAAGTCAGAACAGTAAGATGGAAGGGAGAGGAAGGAGTTCAAGCTGGCAGGTGAGAGGTGAAACCAGGTGGGTGGGTGGGGGAGGGTGATGCGGTCAGAAGCTGGCAGGTGAGAGGTGAAACCAGGTGGGTGGGTGGGGGAGGGTGATGCGGTCAGAAGCTGGCAGGTGAGAGGTGAAACCAGGTGGGTGGGTGGGTGGGGGAGGGTGATGCGGTCAGAAGCTGGCAGGTGAGAGGTGAAACCAGGTGGGTGGGGGGGGGAGGGTGATGCGGTCAGAAGCTGGCAGGTGAGAGGTGAAACCAGGTGGGTGGGTGGGGGAGGGTGATGCGGTCAGAAGCTGGCAGGTGAGAGGTGAAACCAGGTGGGTGGGTGGGGGAGGGTGATGCGGTCAGAAGCTGGCAGGTGAGAGGTGAAACCAGGTGGGTGGGTGAGGGAGGGTGATGCGGTCAGAAGCTGGCAGGTGAGAGGTGAAACCAGGTGGGTGGGTGGGTGGGGGAGGGTGATGCGGTCAGAAGCTGGCAGGTGAGAGGTGAAACCAGGTGGGTGGGTGGGGGAGGGTGATGCAGTCAGAAGCTGGCAGGTGAGAGGTGAAACCAGGTGGGTGGGCGGGGGAGGGTGATGCGGTCAGAAGCTGGCAGGTGAGAGGTGAAACCAGGTGGGTGGGTGGGTGAGGGAGGGTGATGCGGTCAGAAGCTGGCAGGTGAGAGGTGAAACCAGGTAGGTGGGTGGGTGGGGGAGGGTGATGCGGTCAGAAGCTGGCAGGTGAGAGGTGAAACCAGGTGGGTGGGTGGGTGGGGGAGGGTGATGCGGTCAGAAGCTGGCAGGTGAGAGGTGAAACCAGGTGGGTGGGTGAGGGAGGGTGATGCGGTCAGAAGCTGGCAGGTGAGAGGTGAAACCAGGTGGGTGGGTGGGGGAGGGTGATGCGGTCAGAAGCTGGCAGGTGAGAGGTGAAACCAGGTGGGTGGGTGGGGGAGGGTGATGCGGTCAGAAGCTGGCAGGTGAGAGGTGAAACCAGGTGGGTGGGCGGGGGAGGGTGATGCGGTCAGAAGCTGGCAGGTGAGAGGTGAAACCAGGTAGGTGGGTGGGTGGGGGAGGGTGATGCGGTCAGAAGCTGGCAGGTGAGAGGTGAAACCAGGTGGGTGGGTGGGTGGGGGAGGGTGATGCGGTCAGAAGCTGGCAGGTGAGAGGTGAAAGAAGTAAAGAGCTGAAGATGAAGGATCCTCACAGGAGAGGGGAGTGGACCATGAGAGAAAGGGGCATCAGAGTGAAGTGAAGGGCAGGTGAGGGGAAGAGAAAGCAAGAGCGGGTAACCAGAATGGGGAATGGATAAAAAGGAGAGGGAGGTGGGCAACATTCCCTCTCATTTTATTTACAGTTGTGTGGACCAGCCTTTGCTCTGAGCAGGAATTTTTTATACGAGCTGAAACCTGAGTGGCACTTTAAATATTTTATTTGTAATAGGCATACCATGGATATTTAGAATGAAAACTGAAAAGTCCTAAACTTTTGATTTTATTAACTGAAGGGTGTAATGAAATACAGAAAAACCTCCTGTAAACCTTTTTTGTCTGTATTTATTCCAGCTGCCCAACAACAAAGGCTATGTGCGTGGTAGCCTTTCAGTTATTGCGCAGCCACACACCCATGCAGCTTAGAGGGAAAAGTAGATATAGGAGAAATAACCAGAAGTTGGAGAAATTGATGTTACACCCTCCTCACTCCTCCCCTTTAGTGTCAGTGTCAACATCGCATGCCCACAACTTACTAACCCGTAGTAACCTGTACGTCTTTGGATTGTGAAAGGAAGCTGGAGAGTACGAGGAAACCTGCGGGGTCACGGGGAGAACAAACAAACTCCTCACAGGCAATTGAACCCTGATCACTGCTGTAAAGTGATTGCGCTAACTGCTATGCTACCGTACTGCACCTGGATTCCAGTTCCAGTTCAGCCATAGGAGGGTAAAAGAGCTAGAATACACAACTGTTCAACCTCTGCATTTGAGCCTGGAGTTTGGGGCCAGTCTGGGATTCAATAGCAAAGATCGAAGCCTGAAGGTCAATTGAAAGTCCGGAAGTCGTAGCCCGATTGCCGATGCCCAGCTGGGTGAGTGGGTGGGAACGAGAGTGGGAGGCAGTGTTTTAGAGCAATGGGTTTGCTTTACTAGGATTCTGCAGATGCTGGGAATCCAGAGCAATGCTCACAAAATGCTGGGGAAACTCAGTATCTATGGAAGTGAATAAATGGTCACATTTTGTTGCTGTACTCTGTGTTGTTCTGGACATGTTATATTGGTGCCAGAATGTGCGGTGACATTTTTGGGCTGCCCCCAGTGCATCCATAGGTTGCGTTTGGTTGTTAAGGTAACCAACGCATTTCACTGTATGTGTCCATGTACCTGTGATGAATTAACCTCAATTGAAAACAAGCTCCAAGCTTAACAATTCCTATCTGTAGTCGAGTATCCTACCCAGAACAAGGTCATTATTTCTTCTCCTCTCTATAACTGAGCTGAAAGAGTAGTCGTACAATCACTCGAGTTGAGTATGATGTTCTCCCAAGGAGTTAGTCCCTTAATGAAGAACGCCCGTGTGTGACTTAGTTTAATGTGGGGAGGCTGATGCACCGTAGCCACCACGACGGTCCTCGACAGATCGGAGTCAGGGTCCAGTCACCTGGAACTCTTCACCACTACAGCCTTCCTCCCCCTTCACTGCCATTGTGACGTGTCATCGTCTTACGCTAGCTCCACCGCTAAGGTCTTGGTTGGATCGCCCTTTGTCTGGAGCATTACCTTTGACCTTACCGCTATGGGTGACACTACCAGGAGCGAAGCTCCGGACAGCACCGTCCTCCACGACAAGGTGATGACCTCAGAGAAGTAAGCTGAAGTGACTCTCTTCAGGACAGAGTGTCTCCAAGATGCTCAGGGTGAGGAGTGAACTGTATAAGTGGAAAATGAGGGGAACTCAAGGAGCGGTGAGAGTGTGGAATGAGCTGCCAGTGGAAGTGGCAACATTTAAGAGAAGTTTGGATGGGTACATTGATGGAGGGGGGTGGAATATGGAAGGTTCTGCTCTGGGTGCAGGTCGATAAATCTGGGCAGATTAACAGAACACATGGAGTAGATGGGCTGAGTGGCCTGTTTCTGTGTTGCCGTGTTCTATACCTCTCAGCTAAAATGAATTGGATGTGAATTAAAGCATTTTCCTCTGGGAAGCCAGTACATGACTGAAAATGACGTACTTCCCAATTGGAACACAGCAGTCCTTTGTTCTGTGTTTCAGTTTTGCATAATCAATCCATTTTGAAAATGAGTTCTGGCTGAGTTGGTAATGTCACAACACAGATTGCCGCTGACTGATAGAATTTCCATCATGTGCGATTGGCCACAAATTGAAAGCTTTATATCTGATGAGCCAGTTAATGCTGGCAGTGAAAAGATCTGCAAGAATTTGTGTTGAAACTTGGAGTACACAGTGATTCTCAGCGTAAC
This sequence comes from Hypanus sabinus, assembly GCF_030144855.1. NCBI lineage: Eukaryota > Metazoa > Chordata > Chondrichthyes > Myliobatiformes > Dasyatidae > Hypanus > Hypanus sabinus. Next base: position 5,039,156 of record NC_082725.1, on the reverse strand, counting down.
TTCTAATGTAATGGAGTTAAATTTACTCGGGCACCACAGTAGCATAGGAGTTATCGTGACGTTATTACAGCGTGGGATGTTGGAGTTCAATTCTGGGGTATCCGCTATAAGGTGTTTGCACGTATTCCTGTAAACACGTGGGTTTTCTCCTACTGTTCCAACTGAGTGGGATCGGGGGGGGAGGGGGAATTTTACACCCACTCCCCAGTGCCTGTAATGGAGGATAAAAGTACGTATACTCAGTAGCCATTTTGTGAGGTACACCTGTACACCTCATTAACACAAATATCTAATCAGCCAATCGTGTGGCAACAACTCAGTGCATAAAAGCATGCAGAAGTGGTTAAGAGGTTCAGTTGTTGTTCAGACCAAACATCAGAAAGGAGAAGAAATGTGATCTGAGTGACTTTCAGCGTGGAATGATTGCTGGGGTGGTTTGAGTATCTCAGAAACTGCTGATCTCCTGGGATTTTCATGCACAACAGTTTCAAGGGTTTACAGAGACTGGTGCTAAAAAAAATAGCCGGTGAGTGGTAGTTCTGTGGGCAAAAAAGTCTTATTAATGAGAGAGGTCAGAGGAGAATGGTCAGACTGGTTCAAATTGACAGGAAGGTGACAGTAACTCAAATAACCACATTTTACAACAGTGGTGTGCAGAAGAGCATCTCTGAATGTACAACATGTCAAACCCTGAAGTGGTCGGGGTACCGCAGCAGAAGACCAGACGATATGGAGATAGTTGGAGGGCCAGGTAGCTTTGAAGTACAGAGGCTTCAGAAAAACAGACAGACTAGGAGAATGGGCAAAGGATTGGCAGATGGAATACAGTGTTGGGAAGTGCACAGCCTTGTACTTTGATAGAAGTAATAAAAGGGATGACAATTTTCTAAACAGAGAGAAAATACAAAAAAAAACTGAGACACAAAGGGACTTGGGAGTCCTTGTGCAGGATTCCCTGAAGGTTGATTTGTTGGTTGAGTCTGTGGTGTGGAAGGTTAATGCAATGTTAGCATTTGTCATCCCTTTCATTACTTCTACCAAAGTACATGATCATGTGCTTCCCATCAGCATATTCCATCTGGCAACCCTTTGCCCGTTCTCCCAGTCTGTCAAGAGGACTAGAATATAAAAGCAAGGAAGTAATGTTGAAACTCTATAAAGCACGGGTGAGGCCTCTTGGAGTATTGTCAGCAGATTTAGACCCCTTATTTTAGAAAGGATGTGCTGAAACTGGAGAGGGTTCAAACGAAGTTCACGAAAATGATTCCAGGATTGAATGACTTGTCATATGAAGAACATTTGATGGTTCTGGGCCTGTATTCATTGGAATTCAGAAGAATGAGGGGTGACCTCATTGAAACCTATCGAATTGTGAAAGGCCTTTATAGTGTGGATGTGGAGAGGATGTTTCCTGTGATGAGGGACACAGCCTTGGAGCAGAGGGGCATCCATTTAAAACAGACATGAGGAGGAATTTCTTTAGCCAGAGAGTGGGGAATCTCTGGAATTCTTTGCCACAGGCAGCTGTGGAGACCAAGTCTTCATGTATATTTAGGGCAGAAGTTGATAGATTTTTGATTGGTTAGGGCATGAAGGGACACAGGGAGAAGGCTGGAGACTGGGACTGAGAGGAAAATTGGATCAGCCATGATGAAATGGCAGAGCAGATTCATAGGGCCAAATGGCCTAAATTCTGCTCCTATATCTTTTGGTCTTATGGTTTACGACCATTGGCTACTGTTTTAGATATAGGAGGCAAGTCTAGTCTTTTACCTAAACTGTTTTGGCAGTAGGCATTACCTGTGTCCTGAAGGGTCTTGGCCCAAAACATTGAGTTCCTCCAGCATTTTGTGTGTTGCTCTGGATTTTCAGAATCTCTTGTGTTTATTATTAACTGATTTTTTTTTAAGGTTGCTTGAAAATTATATTGACAGACGAGCCTTCTCATTCAGTTAATGGCAAGGAATTGGAGAACATGATGTGACACAATATGACAAACAGAAAAGTGAATTTCTCTGGCCAAAGGAAGTGATCTTCATGTCGTGCCTAGAAATGAAACACTGGGAGCTGAAGCAGACCCTATCCCTGCACCAAGATAACTCTATAGAGTCATGTAGTCATAGAGCACTGCGGCACAGAAACAGACCCTTTGGCCCATCTAATCCATGTCAGACCATTACTCTACCAAGTCACATCGATGTGCAGCTAGATGATAAGAGGCACAGAGTGAGTGGGCAGCCAGGGACTTTTTCCCCAGGGTGGAAATGGCTAATGGCTAATATTAAGGTGATTGGAGGAAAGTACAGGGGGCGGGGGGGGGGGGGGATATCAGAGCAAAGTTCTTTACAGAGAGGGAGCAGTGGGAGCAGGGATCGCCCTGCCAAGGGTGGTGGTTGTAGAGGCAGATATACAGTACTAAGGGCTTTCAAAATAATCACATGGATTCACGATTTGAGATTGTTTAATGTCGTAAGTACACAAATGTAAAGGAGAACAAAATAATTGTTACTCCTGATCTGATGCAGTACCAAAAGTAACACAAACATAAAGAACACAATAAATGTAAATACAATGTAGTATCGCAGGCAGACGTCGATCCCAGGGGGTCATGGGTTTGTGCCTCTGGTGGGCTGTGTCCTCTCCGGGGGGCAAGCCTGGGGGGGAAGATTTGAAGAACCAGCTGTTGCCCATGCAGAGGGCTCCCCCTCTCCACGTCACTGATGTATCCAAGGGAAGGGCAAGAGCCGGTACAGTTTGGCATCAGTGTCGTCGCAGAGGTTCCCAGAGTGAGGTTGTAAACAACATCAACCTGTCTTTGGGACCCCGGCTCTGGATTTCTTCCTCAGGGTTTACTCCCAAAGCCTTTCCCATGGGTGGGTACAGCTTAAAATCAGAGTTTTCCTTCCCCTTCGCTGGCTATATATTAGATTGACTGTCTGTCCATAAGGTGACACTAGGCATAGGATTGTCTGAACGTAAGGTGACTGACAGGAAATGATAAAGTAGTGGTGACTGGGGGTGTGGAGCTGTTGATCCGCCTTACTACTTGATGATAGAAAAATGGAGAGCATTATAGGAGGGATGGGTTAGATTGATCTTAGAGTAAGTTAAAAAGATGGCACAGCATTGTGGACCAACGGGCCCCTACTGTGCTGAAGGGTTCTAGTTTCTCTGCTCTACGCTTCCTGCCCAACCACAAACATGACAACGTACTGTACCAGTTAGATCCATCCTGAGCTGAAGCCTTTACTACCCAGTCTCGTATTCCAGCTTCTGCCTTCTGTCTCCACTCAAAATGCATCTTCGCGGATCTGTTTTGCCATGAATTCAAGAGACAACAGCAATACTGGAAATCTCTTTTCTGAGCCATCAATAGCAGTAAAATTTTAATATTGTTCCTATTAATCTGTGGGGGAATAGCCATGTTCACATTCACCATGGAAGTCAGTCATTTCAGCTCTCCCTGTTTTCCAATTCCAGACAAAAAAATGAGGTTCTCTTCCTGTGGCCGGAGAAATTCATTTTTCTATTTGTCATATCCTGTCACATCATGTTCTCCAAATCCTTGCTGTTAAGTGCATAAACAGGCTTGCCTGTCAATATAATTTCCAAAAGCCTTAAAAACAAATGTACTTTTCTAAGTGCTACAGTGAGTGATAAATTCTAGGGAACACAAGAATTGCTCAGCAAAGCAGTGAACGAATAAATGTTCTTCTATCGTGAGTTCTAAAAGTCAAGATTTGCCATTTTGAATTTTACTGCTTTGAAGATGTTTAAGTGCAAGTTCAAGTTTAATTGTCATTCAACCAAATGAAACAGTGTTCCTCTGGGGTCAAGGTGAAAAACAGAGTGACAACAGTCATACCTGTCCCAGCATGCAAAGTCAGCTCTGGTGGACTGGCCAGATGAGGTCTACAGTGAGATCCAGTGACCAGGAGGGCAGTACTGGAATGCTCTGCGGAGAGTGAAGGCCATCCACTTCACCCCAGTTTGTGGCACGTGCTCATCCCATTGGACCCAGACTTCTTGGGTCGGAAGAGTGGAACTGCCCAACTATGATGGCTTTTCCACTTTAAAAACTCTCCCACACAGTGGATACTGTATATGCCCCAAGTCCCTGAGGGTCAAGCCCTGTAGTCCTCATCGCACACTAGTGTAGCCACAGACAAATGCAATCCAACTAGCCATCAACCGAGTGAACACGGGAGAACAATACCAACGGCAGGGCCATCGCCCAACCCAGTACGGACTCCAGCTCTCTCCCACCTGAGTCCCGGCATCTCCGTCCGTGGGCAGCAGCACAACTGACAACTATTTGCTTTTTCTCTTTTATTCCCCCATGTTCATCCACCTCTAAAATGTTTGTTATTCAAAGTTCAAAGTACATTTATTGTCAAAGTATGTTTACTATGTACAGCCTTAAATTTTGGCTCCTCACAGGCAGCCAGAAAACAAAGAAACCCAGTAGAACCCATTAAAAAAGAAGACCGTCAAAGCCAATGTGCAGGGGGAAAAAAAACAAATCATACAAACAGCAAAAGCAAGCAGACAACTGATATTCACAAAAGTGAATCCCCAGCCACGAAACCGGTCCTCACTGAGGCTGATCTGGTGGCCCGCTAGCTGCAGGCCGCAGTCTCCGTGTGGCGCAGAGCAGTGAGCGTGCACGTAATTCACCAGTGACTCACCTCACAGGTCACAAGGAAATAAATATGTTAGTTCCATAGTTAACCAGAACACGCCACAGCTGAAGAAAACAGCTAATCACTCTCTAGCAGAATGCCTATTAATCCTCCCACTGCAACAGCAAATAGCACATCTCGCAGTTAATTACAATAATCAACCTTCAAATAAGTTTCCACTGAACTTTGAATATTCATTTCCTTTGTAGAGGGCCTGAGCATTGATTATTTTATGTATAAGATCATTTAAGGGCTTCCTTTCAGAGCTGGGTCACAGTCTGGAACTTTAGCCAGAGTCAGTGAAAACCAGATGGCAGGATTTGAACAGGTGAGCCCACCTCGAGGGATGGCCCTTGAAGAGCCACCCACCACAGTAAATGAAGGGTTGTTATTATTGCTGGAAAGGCACTTGTTACAGCTTTTGTTTCGCTGTGTGAATCTTGTAATAGTGGTTATGAAAGATTGTTCTTGCATGAGAGCTAGATTCAAGAGAGAAAAAGAAATTATTTTCTCAGTGCTTGCCAGGATGAGGATTGGGGAAAACAAAATAGCTTTACTTGTCATGTCCATCGAAACGAGTTGTTTGTATAAATCAAATCAGAGAGGATTGTGCCAGTATTGCCATACTCCCGGCACCAACATTACATGCCCACTACTCACTAACCTTGCCCCAAACTCTGTCAGGGACGGTCCTGAGTGAAACAAGGAGGGTTGGGGCTGTGGCTAGCAACCCCATCTGGTAAAATCCCAGAGCTACAGAAACATCAGGAGAAGATCCAAAGACTTCAATCCCTGGGACAGGAAGGATAGACCAAGAAGATGGGCTACACCTGGAAGCAGGCTGGGGACTGAGGACCCTGGCAAGCTGCTGTTTGCAGTCTCTGCCTGGGCAGGGGTGACGGGCTTAAGAAGGAGAGACTCATTAACCTTATTAATCCTTTGTATGTCTGTTAGAATGTGGGAGAAAACTGGAGCACACAGTCACAGGGAAACCCTACAGCCAGTGGTGGGAATAGAACGCCTGTCTTACAGCTGGGGCTACACTGCTGGGTCTCCCCTGCTAATGAGAGAAAGAAATGGACAATAAAAAGATCCATATGCTGCGTGTCTGACATAAAAACTGAAGGTGCTGGAAAACCTAGCAGGTCAAGCAGCATCTGTGGAAAGAGAAACAGTTAATATATTCCATGTCAAAGACCCTCATGAGAAAGCTATGGTTTGGATTCTGGGCAAAGAAGTGGAAAAGTGGAAGGGTTTGGTGGGGGAGGGGTAAAGTAGATTTTGTCTTATGTTAGCTCCTTGAGTTCTAGACCAGCTCTTCTCTTTTTTGGATTCTTAATTACTTCAGATTGTTTTCCACCTTCTTACCAGTGCAGAAGGTTCAGTAGCTCTGCCTTACCAACGTAAACTACAATGATGGACATCCTGCAGGGAAGCACATTTAGTAAAGTTGAAATGGTAAAGAGTTAAGGAAGATCCCCTCTGTCACTGCCAGTAGTAAGGAAGAAAAATGTAACGTTAGTGTTTATTTCCAGAGGTCTAGAATACAAGAGCAAGGATGTAATGTTGAGGCTTTATAAGGCACTGGTCAAACTGCATTTGGAGTATTGTGAGCATTTTTGGGCTCCATATCTAGGAGAGGATGTGTTGACATTGGAGAGGGCCCAGAGGAGTTTCATGAGAATGATTCCAGGGATGAAAGAGTTCATGTATGAGAAGTGTTTGATTGCTCTGGGCCTGTACTCGCTGGAACATAGTGGAAGTTCACTGGAGTATTTCATTGAAACCAACTGAATATTGAATATTGAAAGGCCTACATTGAGTGGACATGAGAGGATGTTTCAAATAGTGGGAGAGTCTAGGATCAGAGGGCACAGACTCAGAATAGAAGGATGTTTCTTTGGAATAGAGATGAAGAGCAATTTTATAAGCCAGAGGGTGGTGTATCTGTGGAATTCATTGGCACTAATGGCTGTGGAGGTCAGTTCATTGTGTCTATTTAAAGCAGAAGTTGATAAGTTCTTGATTAGTAACATTGTCAAAGGTTAAGGGGAAAAGGTAGGGAATGGGGTTGAGAGGGATAATAAATCAGCTGTGATGGAATGGTGGAGCAGACCTGATGGGCTGAGCAGCCTCATTCTGCTTCTATGTCTTATGGGTTTATGATAACAGGCAGTGCAGACCTACTGTCACCCAGGAAAACACAAATCACAAAAAATCTGATGCTGCACTGGCAATGTCTTTTGTCAGCAGACCTCATCTGAATGTTGGCCAGGATTGAAGCAAATGCAACTTGCAAAGGAGAGGAACAACTTGTTTGCAGCTTCTGACTACACACAGATAGATTGATTAAAAATCATCTATAATTATGTTCAACATGTGGGGAACAATATATTTTTGTACAATGTCTTTTTACACGATACCACCCATCATCCCCATCGTACGGTCTTGCAGCTACCATCATCCCCATCGTACGGTCTTGCAGCTACCATCATCCCCATCGTACGGTCTTGCAGCTACCATCATCCCCATCTTCTTGTAGCTACCATCATCCCCATCGTATGGTCTTGCATCTACCATCATCCCCATCTTCTTGTAGCTACCATCATCCCCATCGTACGGTCTTGCAGCTACCATCATCCCCATCGTACGGTCTTGCAGCTACCATCATCCCCATCTTCTTGTAGCTACCATCATCCCCATCGTATGGTCTTGCATCTACCATCATCCCCATCTTCTTGTAGCTACCATCATCCCCATCGTATGGTCTTGCATCTACCATCATCCCCATCATATGGTCTTGCATCTACCATCATCCCCATCTTCTTGTAGCTACCATCATCCCCATCGTATGGTCTTGCAGCTACTATCATCCCCATCGTATGGTCTTGCATCTACCATCATCCCCATCTTCTTGCAGCTACTATCATCCCCATCGTATGGTCTTGCAGCTACCATCATCCCCATCGTATGGTCTTGCAGCTACTATCATCCCCATCTTCTTGCAGCTACCATCATCCCCATCGTATGGTCTTGCACCTACCATCATCCCCATCGTATGGTCTTGCAACTACCATCATCCCCATTGTATGGTCTTGCAGCTACTATCATCCCCATCGTATGGTCTTGCAGCTACCATCATCCCCATCTTCTTGTAGCTACTATCATCCCCATTGTATGGTCTTGCAGCTACTATCATCCCCATCGTATGGTCTTGCATCTACCATCATCCCCATCTTCTTGTAGCTACTATCATCCCCATCGTATGGTCTTGCAGCTACTATCATCCCCATCGTATGGTCTTGCAGCTACTATCATCCCCATCTTCTTGTAGCTACCATCATCCCCATCGTATGGTCTTGCATCTACCATCATCCCCATCTTCTTGTAGCTACCATCATCCCCATCGTATGGTCTTGCAGCTACTATCATCCCCATCGTATGGTCTTGCATCTACCATCATCCCCATCGTATGGTCTTGCAGCTACTATCATCCCCATCGTATGGTCTTGCAGCTACTATCATCCCCATCGTATGGTCTTGCATCTACCATCATCCCCATCTTCTTGCAGCTACCATCATCCCCATCTTCTTACAGCTACCATCATCCCCATCTTCTTGCAGCTACCATCATCCCCATCTTCTTGCAGCTACCATCATCCCCATCTTCTTGCAGCTACCATCATCCCCATCTTCTTGCAGCTACCATCATCCCCATCTTCTTGCAGCTACTATCATCCCCATCGTATGGTCTTGCATCTACCATCATTCCCATCTTCTTGCAGCTACCATCATCCCCATCTTCTTGCAGCTACCATCATCCCCATCTTCTTGCAGCTACCATCATCCCCATCTTCTTGCAGCTACCATCATCCCCATCTTCTTGCAGCTACCATCATCCCCATCTTCTTGCAGCTACCATCATCCCCATCTTCTTGCAGCTACTATCATCCCCATCGTATGGTCTTGCATCTACCATCATCCCCATCTTCTTGTAGCTACCATCATCCCCATCGTATGGTCTTGCAGCTACCATCATCCCCATCGTATGGTCTTGCAACTACCATCATCCCCATCTTCTTGCAGCTACCATCATCCCCATCGTACGGTCTTGCAGCTACCATCAGACAGCAGGTACAGAAACCAGGTGTTCCACATCACCAGATTCAATAATAGATGTTTCCCTTTAATCATTCAGTTCTTGAACCAACCAGCAAAACCCTGATCGCTATAGTTCTGCAAAACTATAACCATTTTGATCTCTGTGTACTAAAATAGATTTTTTAGCTAATTGTGTAATTTCTAGTAAAAACTGCATATTTCATGCTTTTTGTGAACCCTGCTGCGTGTCCACACGAGCAGTTGTCCAATAAACAATAAAGTACAAATATGTCACCGGTGGTAGTGCAACAGCTGGCGTAACACTGTCACAGCTCCAGCAACCGGGGTTCAATTCCCGCTGCTGCCTGTATTGAGTTTATAAATTCTCCCCGTGGTTGTGTGCTTTTTCTCTCAGCACTTCGGTTTCTTCCCACATTCCAAAGACGTACAGCTTAATAGGATAATTAGTCACGTGAGTGTAATTGGGCAGTGTGAGCTCCTTGGGCCAGAAGTGCCTGTTACCATGCTGTATCTCTAAACAAGCAAATAAATAAAGTACTATTTCTTAACTTTGATATTTAGTATATAACCGTTGACACTGTTCCTCCACAACCATGAAATTCTTCACCTTTACAAATATACACTAATTAGCTATGTCCTGTACCTAATAAAGTGGCCACTGACTGTATGTGGTCTTCTGCTGCTGTAGTCCATCAACTTAAAGAATCAACGCGTTGCACACCACTGTTGTAATGTGTGGTTATTTGAGTTACTGTCAACTTGAACCCACCTGGCCGTTCTCCTCTGACCTCTCTCATTTCACCCTCTGAACCACCACTCACTGGATGTTTTTGTTATTCACACCATTCTCTGTAAACTAGAGACTGTTGTGCAGGAGTTCAATGGTTTCTGAGATACTCAAAACACCCCATCTGGCACCAACAATCATTCCACAGTCAAAGTCACTTAGATCACATTTCTTCCCCATTCTGATGTTAGGTCTGAACAACAACTGAACCTCTTGACCATGTGAGTGAATGGGCCAGTGAAGGAGTGGAGATTTAGGCTTAGACTCGAGAGATTCTGGCAGTTTTGGCAGCTGGACTGTGCAATCAAGTCAATCAAGATTTGAATAGCTCAGCAGAAAGCTGTTGATTAGACAATCAAGATTTGAATAGCTCAGACTCAGCAGAAAGCAGCTGATTAGGCAATCGAGGTCAGGTGACCAAGCAGTTTGAACAGCTCATACAAATAAATAGAGGGTTACCTCGAGCAGAGTGGCCAGTGAGTGAGCGGGCCAGTGAAGGAGTGGAGATTTGAGGCTTTGACTCGAGAGGCTGAGGACGAGCTTCACTCCAAGTGAGGTAAGGCCAGGTAAGTTCCTTTCAAAGGAGAAAGTTCCAGAAGTTCAGGCAAGTATTGGGTAGGTCATGGCAGCTGAGATTGACCCCGTGGTTTGTTCATCCTGCATCATGTGGGAAATCAGGGATACTTCCAGTGTCCCTGACAACTATGTGTGCAGGAAGTGTGTCCAGCTGCAGCTTCTGGCAGACCACATTGAGCATCTGGAGCTGCGATTGGATTCATACTGGAGCATCCGCGATGCTGAGAAAGTCGTGAATAGCACGTTCAGTGAGTTGGCCACACCGCTGGTAAAGGCTACACAGGCAGAAAGGGAAGGGGTGACCACTAGACAGCGTAGCAGTAGACAGGTAGTGCAGGAGTCCCCTGAGGTCATCTCCCTCCTAAACAGATTTACTGTTTTGGATACTGTTGGGGGAGATGTCTCATCAGGGGAAGGCAGCAGCAGCCAAGTTCATTGCACCATCGGTGGCTCTATGGCACAGGAGGGAAGGAAAAGGAGTGGGAGAGCTATAGTGATAAGGGATTCAATTGTCAGGGAAGAGCTGTAGTGATAGGGGATTCGATTGTAAGGGGAATAGATAGGCGTTTCTGCGGCTGCAAACGAGACTCCAGGATGGTATGTTGCCTCCCTGGTGCAAGGGTCAAGGATGTCTCTGAGTGGCTGCAGGACATTCTGGAGTGGGAGGGTGAACAGCCAGTGGTCGCAGTGCACATAGGTACCAATGATATAGGTAAAAAACGGGATGAGGTCCTACAAGGTGAATTTAGGGAGTTAGGAGATAAACTAAAAAGTAGGACCACAAAGGTAATAATCTCTGGATTACTACCAGTGCCATGTGCTAGTCAGAGTAGAAATAAGAGGATATTTTAGATGAATACGTGGCTTGAAAAATGGTGCAAGGGGGAGGGATTCAAATTTCTGGGGCATTGGAACCAGTTCCGGGGGAGGTGGGACTGGTATAAACAGGACGGTCTGCACCTGGGCTGGACTGGAACCAATGTCCTAGGGGAGCATTTGCTGCTGCTGTTCAGGAGGCTTTAAACTAATGTGGCAGGGGGATGGGAACAAGTGCAGAGAGACAGAGGGGTGTAAAATGAGGGTAGAAGCAAAAAGTAGTAGTAAGGTGAAAGGTAAAAGTGGCAGGCAGACAAATCCAGGGCAAAAAGCAAAAAGGGCCACTTTTCAACATAATTGTATAAGGGCTAAGAATGTTGTAAAAACAAGCCTGAAGGCTTTGTGTGTCAATGCGAGGAGCATTCGTAACAAGGTGGATGAATTGAATGTGCAGATAGTTATTAATGAATATGATATAGTTGGGGTCACAGAGACATGGCTCCAGGGTGACCAAGGATGGGAGCTCAACATCCAGGGATATTAAATATTCAGGAGGGATAGACAGGAAAGAAAAGGAGGTGGGGTAGCATTGCTGGTTAGAGAGGAGATTAACACAATAGAAAGGAAGGACATTAGCCTGGAGGATGTGGAATCGATATGGGTAGAGCTGCATAACACTAAGGGGCAGAAAACGCTGGTGGGAGTTGTGTACAGGCCACCTAACAGTAGTAGTGAGGTTGGGGATGGCATTAAACAGGAAATTAGAAATGTGTGCAATAAAGGAACAGTAGTTATAATGGATGACTTCAATCTACATCTAGATTGGGTGAACCAAATTGGTAAGGGTGCTGAGGAAGAGGATTTCTTGGAATGTATGCGGGATGGTTTTCTGAACCAACATGTCGAGGAACCAACTAGAGAGCAGGCCATTCTAGATTGGGTATTGAGCAATGAGGAAGGGTTAGTTAGCAATCTTGTCGTGCGAGGCCCCTTGGATAAGAGTGACCATAATACGGTGGAATTCTTCATTAAGATGGAGAGTGACATAGTTAATTCAGAAACAAAGGTTCTGAACTTAAAGAAGGATAACTTTGAAGGTATGAGATGTGAATTAGCTAAGATAGACTGACAAATGATACTTAAAGGGTTGACGGTGGATATGCAACGGCAAGCATTTAAAGATCGCATGGATGAACTACAACAATTGTTCATCCCAGTTTGGCAAAAGAATAAACCAGGGAAGGTAGTGCACCCGTGGCTGACAAGGGAAATTAGGGATAGTATCAAGTCCAAAGAAAAAACATATAAATTAGCAAAAAAAAGCAGCTCACCTGAGGACTGGGAGAAATTCAGAGACCAGCAGAGGAGGACAAAGGGCTTAATTAGGAAAGGGAAAAAACATTATGAGAGAAAGCTGGCAGGGAACATAAAAACTGACTGTAAAAGCTTTTATAGATACGTGAAAAGAAAATGATTGGTCAAGACAAATGTAGGTCCTTTACAGTCAGAAACAGGTGAATTGATCATAGGGAACAAAGACATGGCAGACCAATTGAATAACTACTTTGGTTCTGTCTTCACTAAGGAGAACATAAATAATCTTCCGGAAATAGTAAGGGACCGAGGGTCTAGTGAGATGGAGGAACTGAGGAAAATACATGTTAGTAGGGAAGTGGTGTTAGGTAAATTGAAGGGATTAAAGGCAGATAAATCCCCAGGGCCAGATGGTCTGCATCCCAGAGTGCTTAAGGAAGTAGCCCAAGAAATAGTGGATGCATTAGTGATAATTTTTCAAAACTCCTTAGATTCTGGATTAGTTCCTGAGGATTGGAGGGTGGCTAATGTAACCCCACTTTTTAAAAAAAGGAGGGAGAGGGAAACTGGGGAATTATAGACCAGTTAGTCTGACATCAGTGGTGGGGAAAATGCTAGAGTCAGTTATCAAAGATGTGGTAACAGCACATTTGGAAAGAGGTGAAATCATCGGACAAAGTCAGCATGGATTTGTAAAAGGAATATCATGTCTGACGAATCTTATAGAATTTTTTGAAGATGTAACTAGTAGAGTGGATAGGGGAGAGCCAGTGGATGTGGTATATTTAGATTTTCAAAAGGCTTTTGACAAGGTCCCACACAGGAGATTAGTGTGCAAACTTAAAGCACACGGTATTGGAGGTATGGTATTGATGTGGATAGAGAATTGGTTGGCAGACAGGAAGCAAAGAGTGGGAGTAAACGGGACCTTTTCAGAATGTCAGGCAGTGACAAGTGGGGTACAGCAAGGCTCAGTGCTGGGACCCCAGTTGTTTACAATATATATTAATGATTTAGACGAGGGAATTAAATGCAGCATCTCCAAGTTTGCAGATGACACGAAGCTGGGCGGCGGTGTTGGCTGTGAGGAGGATGCTAAGAGGATGGAGAGTGACTTGGATAGGTTAGGTGAGTGGGCAAATTCATGGCAGATGCAATTTCATGGGGATAAATGTGAGGTTATCCATTTTGGTTGCAAGAACAGGAAAATAGATTATTATCTGAACGGTGGCCAATTAGGAAAAGGGGAGATGCAACGAGACCTGGGTGTCATTGTACACCAGTCATTGAAGGTGGGCATGCAGGTACAGCAGGCGGTGAAAAAGGCAAATGGTATGTTGGCATTCATAGCAAAAGCATTTGAGTACAGGAGCAGGAAGGTTCTACTGCAGTTGTACAAGGCCTTGGTGAGACGGCACCTAGAATATTGTGTGCAGTTTTGGTCCCCTAGTCTGAGGAAAGACATTCTTGCCATGGAGGGAGTACAGAGAAGGTTCACCAGATTGATTCCTGGGATGGCGGGACTTTCATATGAAGAAAGACTGGATCGACTAGGCTTATACTCACTGGAATTTAGAAAATTGAGGGGGGGATCTTATTGAAACGTATAAAATTCTAAAGGGATTGGACAGGCTAGATGCAGGAAGATTGTTTCCGATGTTGGGGAAGTCCAGAACGAGGAGTCACAGTTTAAGGATAAAGGGGAAGCCTTTTAGGACCGAGATGAGGAAAAACTTCTTCACACAGAGAGTGGTGAATCTGTGGAATTCTCTGCCACAGGAAACAGTTGAGGCTGGTTCATTGGCTATATTTAAGAGGAAGTTAGATATGGCTCTTGTGGCTAAAGGGATCAGGGGGTACGGAGAGAAAGCAGGTACAGAGTTCTGAGTTGGATGATCAGCCATGATCATACTGAATGGTGGTGCAGGCTTGAAGGGCCGAATGGCCTACTCCTGCGCCTATTTTCTATGTTTCTATGTCTGAATGCTCTTATGCGTTAAGTTGCTGCTACGTGATTGGCTGATTGGATATTTACATTAACGAGTTAGTGCACTGGGCACTGAGAGCACATTCCAGCACAAAACAAAAAATCTTCAAACATCCCCAGAGTCTTGCACTCTACTCGGAGAAATAGATGGAGGATTCTGTTCCTCAACAGAAATCCCTCTCAGAATCACTTGTATCATCTTTCCCAGGCAGAGCCAGAATACAGAAACTTTCAAACACACTTGGTTATTTATGATACTTGGAAGGTAAATGAATTTCAGCTTTGCTCAAAGCCAGTTTACAGTTAAATCATGGGAACATTACCCTCTGGTGGACAGGCTGAGCAAATACTTTAAACTGATACATCCCTTCTGACACATAGGCCAGCAACGGCAGCTTGCCAGCATCCTCTGTCCTGGCCAGTGGCTTTAGTTGTCCCCAGGAATAGCCCATCTACAGAGATCCTTCTTCCAGGAATGAGGCTTTTGGGTCTTATGTTGGCGTCTCTGTGGTTCTGGATTTTTTGCTAGCTCCACACCCAACCTTCCTCCCTTCACAGCCAGGCTTGGGACTGTCCATGACAGAGTTCTTTTAATTGACCCAACCAATTACTTAGAGAATTTTGTAGCCTCAACAAAATCACTAAGAAATATAGAAAAGTTTCAGTTAACACACAGCTGTGGTGAACTATGTATACCTGTCTGGACACTCCCCCTGCTGACTGCTCCTGTGGCTCCTCCCACAGACCCCGGTATAAAGGCGATTGAGGCCTGAGCCTGGCCTCTCAGTCTCCAGGATGTAGTATGGTGGTCACTCACTTCTGGTTCCTTCTTCCAGTCAATAAAAGCCGATCTCTCGCCTTACGTCTCAGAGTGAGTTATTGATGGTGCATCAACAGCACTGAAGGAATTTCACATATACATACATATAACATATACATGCATATACTGTATACACATGGATACTAAATTTGCTTTGACTTTGAACAGTTTGAAGTCGTCACCCCGCCACACTCAGACAGAAATGCACGTCACCATGGCTGCAGTCTACAGAGAGTCATGGACAGGTGTTACAGTCCTTGGCTTAGGAGCCGTCAGTGAGCTATGAGGGCGGTGGAAATTTGGCCAGCTCGCAGGCAGGCGTGGTGATAAGCAATTCTTTAGGCGGTGGAGACGCCGGTAATGGTCAGGAGCTTTCACAAGGCACATTTGTGTTCCATCTTGCCCCATAAAAATAAATGGCATTTGCCGGGTGCACTGGGGAAGGCAAACCCAAGCATCTGTCAGTCCGAGCCCGAGTCCACCGGTGCCTGGAGGCCGAAGGAGATGCCCTGTCCTGGGGGTGGAAGAATGGGGCTTGTCTTCCTGTTGTTGAGTTCCATGTTCTGTGGGCATCCTATGTTGGCACCAGAGTGTGTGGCAACTTTTGTGGGCTGCCCAGCACATCCTAAGGTGTGTTGATTGTTAACACAGGTGACATATTTCACGATGTTTCGATGTACTTGAATCTTGAAGATAACAGTAAGAAACCTGTCTGGCATACTGTTCATACAGATTAGATCATTGCAGAATGCATTGAGGGAGAACAAGGCAAAACAGTAATCGAATGCAGAGTAAAGTGTAACAACTACTGAGACGGTGCAGTGTGGGTAGAATAATTTGGAAGATCCCAAACAATATTAGTGCAACAGTTCCAATATTTCCCAGCAAAGAGAAATAGAGGTTGAATTCTTTGACGAGTGAACAGCTGGATGTCGTAGAATTAAAATGCACCAAAACTATTTTCACTCTTGCTTCTATTGCTAAACATCAGATGCATCAAGAACACAGGAATTTAAGAAACAGAAGCAGGGGGAAATTCTTCCTGCCCTTTCACAAACACAAGATTCTGCAGATGCTGGAAACCCAGAACAACACCCCAAAATGCTAGAAGAATTCAGCAGGTCAGGCAGCATCTATGGAGATGAAATCAGTCAATGTTTCAGCCTGAGGCAGGACTGGAAAGGAAGGAGGAAGTCGTTAGGTGGGGGAAGGTTAGGTGGTTAGTCGAAGGTGGGGGAAGGGAAGGAGTACGAGCTGGTAGGTAAACACAAAGTACACTGCAGAAGTTGTGGTCAAATCAACACGTACAAACAAGCTGGAGGAACTCAGTACAAGCTGGCAGGTGATAGGTGAAAGTGGTTGGGTGAAGGTGGGGGATGCAATAAACTAGCAGGAGATAGGTAGAAAGAAAGGGCCTAATAAGAAGGAATCTGATAGGAGAGGAGAGTGGATTCCATCTTCATTCCCCACCCCACCATCTTCCTGCTCACCTGGCCTCAAATAACATATAATTTCTTAATTTCTGTGTAATTCTTTATTCATTATAATGGTTGAATTGTGTTTTCTGCTGTGTACTGCACACTGACCGACACACAGCAGCAATTTCCTAACACGTGTAAATGTATACGGCATAGAATTCTTCTTTTGCCCATTGTGCCAATGGCAACAATGAAAGTCCTCCTTCTCTGGCGGCGTTCACAATAGCTTCCTTTGGGATTTCACTGCTGTCGGCCACGCTAGTCCCGAGTGGGGACTCAGGAATACTGTCACACTCAGATGCAGAAGGATTCCTCGCTGTCTTGTTTCACCAGTCAGGGTTGTTAGCCCCACACTGAACCCTCGAACATGGAGGACCGGTGGACCACTCTTAGTCTGGCCTCTCCCCCTTTGAGTGTTTGACATGTGTCACCCTATCAAGAACCAAAGCATAACGCCCTGACTCCAGCCAGCGCACTTCTCCGGGTCATTGAGGCAAGCAAGCCTCCAAACCCAACGACCAGGTTGTGGTCCTGTTGGAGGGTATTGCAAATAAAATCCATCCATAATCCATGACTTGGAATATTGTGTTCGGTTTTGGTCACCTCTTTATAGGAAGGATAGGGAAACATTAGAGAGGGTGCAGAGGAGATACACCAGGACGGTGCCTGGACTAGAGTGCGTGAGTATAGTGAATAAAGTTGATCCTTGATACTTGAAGATCAGGTAGGCTATGCTCTTTAAAATGTCTTCCCCTCAAAAGCACTGCTACTTATTTGGCAAGTGCTTATTAAACAATTTAGTGTTTCCGAATATTCGCCCATAATGGTGTCACTTGACAGGGTAATTATGGCCAAGGCCACTAATTGCATCGGGATTCAGCTGCAGAATGCGTAGAGCCCGTTGCTGATGTGACATAGATCCAGGTGTTTGAGCCTAGGGATAACAGGATAATAGCTGACGCTGAGACTGTGCTCCACAATTAACTGTGCCGTGCGACATCGAGAGTCCTCAAACTCCAGGGGCGGGTAGGATTGTGACAGCAAACTGATTAAACGTTTATGGTTGAGGAAAGCAGGCTGTATTCACTGGTGTCTTGCTTCCTTCTACACACAGGAATAGAAATTAAAGCAATAGAGCTGGGCTTTTCTACAATATTTGTTTTATTCTTTTATTAAAGAAGTTATTTTTTTCTGTTCTATTTTCTGTTCTCTTTTTTGCGGCTCCTGATGTATACAGAAAAGGTGGCACAGTGGCAAAATGGTTAGTGTAGCACCTTACAGCGTCAGTGATCGGGGTTCAATTCCCACCGCTATACATAAGGAGTTTCAAGATTCAATATCCTATCGTGTGTACATCAAAACCTACATTGAAATACACCGTTTTAGTTAACAACCAACACACCCGAGGGTGTGCTGAGGGCTGCCCGCAAAGAAAGAGCATGCTGACAATGTTTGCCAGATCAACACAGTGCACAACAGAACAAAACACAACCAGCGACAAAATATCCCTCCCACCCACAGTCCTTTAACCCCTCTCTCTCCCCTACTGACTCTTACCTCACTGGCGTTAGGGCAGCAATGAAGGTCCTCTATCTCTGGTAGTGTTCAGGGCTTCGTCAGTAGCTTCCTCTCGGTTTTCACTGCTGTCAGTCATGTCTCAGGAATACCATCGCACCCAGGTGTAGAAGGATTCTTCATTTTCAGTTTGACCAGTCAGGGTTGTTAGCCCTGAGCTGAGCCCCCAAACCTGGAGGATTGGTGGACCACTCTTCATCTGGCATGGTGACCGTACAAGAGTCAAACCATGAAGCCCAGTCTCTAGCCAACATAGCCCTCCAGGTCATTGAGGCACACAAACGTTGAATTGTCTCGTTGAATGACAATTAACCAGTTCAGGGTGTTCTAGAAACCTTGGAGCCCAACACTCTCCAGCTCTCCACATTAGCCTGAAGAGCTCATTACAGAACGTAATCTAAATGGGCTTTTACAAGGCCCCATGTAAAACTAGCTGCTAACACGCTGACCAGAACCTGCAGATTTACAGAGGTCTAACAAATTCTTTAATTCAACAATAAGATAGCATGTTCTTTCCCTGGGCTTGTGGTCGGGGGTTCTGTTATGCTTTGTTACTCCAAAAACTAATCAAAATGAAAACACCGGAGGCCAGGGTATGCGTGCAGTCAGTTTTCCTTTAGCAAGGCACTCACATATCATGTGATGGTGTAATGAGATATTCATTCACATACCTCTTACATATCACCCAGAATGAATTATGTAAACAACAAAGGATGCTTGATCAGACAATATATTTACAATATTACTGAAATACACAACAGTCCCTGAGGAATATTAGAAGATTAAAGTAATCGAGGGTTGATCAGATGACATTTGGAGTATTATGAGTAGCTTTGGGCCTCTTATCCGAGAAAAAATGTGTCAGCATTAGAGAGACTTCAGAGGGGATTCAGGAGAATGATCCCAGGAAAGAAAAGGGTTAACTTTGTGAAGTGTTTAAGGCTCTGGGCTTGTACCTGTTTAGAAGAATGACGGGGCCACAGATTCTCACTGAAACCCACCAAATATTGAAAGGCCTAGATAGAGTGGATGTGGAAAGGATGTTTCCTGTAGTGGGGAAGTCTAGGACCAGACGACCCAGCCTTGCAATACAACGTCCCTCCAGAACAGAGATGGGGAGGAATTTTTTTAGCTGGAGGGTGGTGAATCTATGGAATTTATTGCCACAGATGTCTATGGAGTCCAAGTTATTGGGTACATTTAAAGCAGAGGTGATGAGTTCTTACTAGGTAAGAGTGTCAAAGGTTACAGTGAGAAGACAGGAGAATGGAGCTCAGACGGTTAAGAAATCAACCATGATGGAAGAGCAGAGCAGACTCGATGGGCCAGTTGGCCTAAGTCTGCTCCTGTGCCTCATGGTCTTTCTGAGGGAACTGCGTGAAAATATCGGCACAATTTTGGAAAGATTTCATTGAACTGGGCACCACCTGGATGACAGCAAGATGCTGGTAGACAAATAAATGTGGTATTGGTATCACAACTCTCTCCCACAAGAAGCCTTTTATTTATCACCTTCCCTGTGGCCTTATTACCACTGTAGACATCTCCCACCATCTCTGTAACAGTTTTGGCACAAAGGAATGTGTATCACAAGAAGGTGGTGAAAATGTCCAGCATTTGTATGAATTCTCCAAGATCCTGGTGTATGCTTCATTCTGCTTGGCTTGTTGGTTCAGACAGGGTCAGATTCAGGTTTATTATCATTGACATATGTCACTAAGTTTTGCTGTTCTGTGGCAGGAAGAGAGCAGTACATAATAAATTACTATAAGTTGCAATTTGTTCATTCATTCCAATTTTCCCCTCAGCCCCAGTCTCCTTCTCCCCATATCCCTACATAACCTGACCACTCACGGATCTATAAACCTCTGCCTTAAGTATACCCAATGACTTGGCCTTCACAGCCACCTGTGGCAATGAATTCCACAGGTTTGCCACCCTCTGGATAAAGCAATGTCACAACCTTATTGCTATTATAGTGCCTGCAACAGTTAATCAAAGTTACGAATATCTCGGGTTCTTAGGTAGGTCCTGGCTGTTAGAGGTTTTCTTTGTGGCTCCAAACAAAAGAGTTGTCTCTCCGTCAGCTGTGATGTTGTCAGCTTCTCAGAATATCCCTAGTGCACCACAACTTGTCACTCTAAAGGCCGTGAAACTGCTTTCACTGGTTCCACATAAAGCAGCCTGCTGCCTTAACCATAAGAGATTCTGCAGATGCTGGAAATCCAGAGCAACACACACTAAATGCTGGAGGAACTCAGCAGGCCAGGCAGTATCTATGGAGAGGAATAAACAGTTGACGTTTTGGGCCGGGATCCTTCATCAGGACTGCGAAGGAAGGAGGAAGCAGCTGGAAGAAGAAGGTGGGGAAGGGGGGAGCTGTATAAACTGGCAGTGATGGGTGAGACCAGATGAGGAGAAAGGTGGAGTGGAGGGATGAATTAAGAAGCTGGGAAGTGTTAGGTGGAAATGGTAAAGTGTTGAAGAAGGAATCTGATGGGAGGGGAGAATGAACCATGGGAGAAAGAGAAAGAGGAGAGGAACCAGATGGAGGTAAATCTTCTGTGCCTGTGGTGATTTGACAGGTCATTGTACACCCAGTCAACAACTGGGCAACGAGTTTGTCCTCATCCAGACCTCCACTAGGTGCCCAGTTTTGTCCACTACCTCTATCTTTGCCACAAGTTTCTGCAGATGCTGGAAATCCAGAGCAACACACATACAAAATGCTGGAGAGACTCAGCAGGTCAGATGGAAATGAACAATCAGTGTTTTGGGCCAAGACCCTTCATCGAGACACAGGAAAACTAGCCTGAATTTCCACTGCATTTGCCGTAATGATTGCAGTTGGGGGAATGGGGAAAATGGATGGTGGCAAACCATCAAAATATTGTACCCAGCACTAGAGGAAGCTTCAAACCTTAGAAGACGAAGTGTGTCCAGACTCGTTGGGACAAAGGGCCTGTGTCTGAACTTTATTGTTCTATGACTCTAATTGCAGTCAGTGATTAACAATTCCAGATGAATGCAAATTGGGCAGGATTAATTAAAACCTTTCACTAAAAAAATGCCTCATTTTAATGATTTCGTACTTGGAGTCGATGCTCTCTAGTGCATATAAACATTAACAAGGATCAGAATAAATACTTTACTGAAGTGATTTTATATTTTAATATTGGAATAAGTTATGTAGAACTGTTTTATCCACAAAACCATTGGTTAACAAAGTTAATAAAATTGATACCATGAGAAAACATATCACATAATCACAGTAAACAGGAAGGAATTTTTGGCCACTTGGTGTTGTGTTCCAATGCAGTTCATAGATATTTGAATATTTTGGCATTTTGCAGTTGATTTTACTTTTCAGATGATTGAATAAAATTTGCTCATGTCCGTACAGATTCAGATGTGATATTTCAAGAAAGAATGCTGAACAGAGGCAAACTTAAAGCTATTTAACAGTGTTACTTGAGGCAATGAAACAAACATATCCTTCAAAAGTTCAAAGTAAGTTTATTATCAAAGTACACTTACTTATTTATTGAGATACAACACGGAATAGGCCCTTCTGGCCCTTGAGCTATGCCACCCAGCAACCCCTAATTAATCACGGGACAATTTACAATGACCCATTTAACTAACTAAGTTGTACGTCTTTGGACTGTGTAAGGAAGCCAGAGCACCCAGGGAAAACCCAGACATTCCATCGGGGGGACTCCTTACAGAGGAGGCTGGGATTGAACTCGGAACTCTGACACCTGCTCACTGCACCATGTCTCCATGTACAACCCCGAGACTCATTTTCTTGTGGGCATTCACAGTACAACAAAGAACTATAATAAAATTAATGAAAACTACACACAAAGACAAACAACCAATGTGCAAAAGTCAACAAATTGTGCCAATTCAAAAAAAGAAGAAAATTAAATAATGAAATAATAGTGATAAGAACTTGGGAAATACTTATTGAGAGCAGAAGTTGTAGAGTCATCGAGAGTGAGGCATCACATTGGAAATATTAGCCAGCCAAACAGTGAGATTGTGACTGGAAAGCCTCAAGCAGAGGATGTCAAATGACAATTCATTCGTCATAAAGTGAGGACATGGAAACATGAAACCAACAATCTGTAAGCAATTTCAAAATAACTTATATGGGTGAAAATACTCCGAGAAAATACATAGCTGATGTTAAATTAGTGACTCTCGGGTCAACAATTTCATCTGTGCCCTTTATGTAACAACATTGAGAATGCCACATTTATAATTTCCCTACAGGTATTACACTGGGGAAGTATTGTGCCTCAGTGCTTGATGTTATGGAGAAAATCAAACCCACATTGTAATGCAGCACAGTCTGATACAACAATACAGAGTTCAAGGTAAGCAAATTGTTTTTTCACAGTACATAGACTACTGCAGCACAGTACAGGCCCTTCATCCCAAGGTGTTGTGCTGACCTATTAAGCTACTCTAAGATCAATCTAACCATTCCTTCCTACGTAGATTTCCAGTTTTCTATCATCCATGTGCCTATCTAAGAGTCCCCTAAATGCCTATTGTAACTGTCTGTACCACCACCGCTGGCAGAGTGTTCTACACACCCACCACACTGTGCAAAAAAAAACTTTCCTCTGACATCCCTTATACTTTACAAAATTTTTCTTACGATTATGCCCCCTTGTATTTTTAGCCCTGGGAGAAAGTCTCCAGCTGGCCACTCTATCTATGCCTCTCATCATCTTGTACACCTTTATAAAGTAACTTCTCATTCTCTCTCGCTCCAAAGTGAAAATCCCTAGCTCACTCAACCTGTCTTCATAAGGCACCCTCTCTAATCCAGACAGCATCCCAGTAAATCTCCCCTGCACACTCTCTAATCCAGGCAGCATCCTGGTGAATCTCCCCTGCACCCTCTCTAATCCAGGCAGCATCCCGGTGAATCTCCTCTTCACCCTCTCTGATCCAGGCAGCATCCTGGTGAATCTCCTCTGCACCCTCTCTAATCCAGGCAGCATCCTGGTGAATCTCCTCTGCACCCTCTCTAATCCAGGCAGCATCCTGGTAAATCTCCTCTGCACCCTCTCTAATCCAGGCAGCATCCTGGTGAATCTCCTCTGCACCCTCTCTGATCCAGGCAGCATCCTTGTAAATCTCCCCTGTACCCTCTCTAATCCAGGCAGCATCCCGGTGAATCTCCTCTTCACCCTCTCTGATCCAGGCAGCATCCTGGTGAATCTCCTCTGCACCCTCTCTGATCCAGGCAGCATCCTGGTGAATCTCCTCTGCACCCTCTCTGATCCAGGCAGCATCCTGGTGAATCTCCCCTGCACCCTCTCTAATCCAGGCAGCATCCCGGTGAATCTCCTCTTCACCCTCTCTGATCCAGGCAGCATCCTGGTGAATCTCCTCTGCACCCTCTCTAATCCAGGCAGCATCCTGGTGAATCTCCTCTGCACCCTCTCTAATCCAGGCAGCATCCTGGTGAATCTCCCCTGCACCCTCTCTAATCCAGACAGCATCCTAGTGAATCTCCTTTGCACCCTCTCTAATCCAGGCAGCATCCTGGTGAATCTCCTCTGCACCCTCTCTGATCCAGGCAGCATCCTTGTAAATCTCCCCTGTACCCTCTCTAATCCAGGCAGCATCCCGGTGAATCTCCTCTTCACCCTCTCTGATCCAGGCAGCATCCTGGTGAATCTCCTCTGCACCCTCTCTGATCCAGGCAGCATCCTGGTGAATCTCCTCTGCACCCTCTCTGATCCAGGCAGCATCCTGGTGAATCTCCCCTGCACCCTCTCTAATCCAGGCAGCATCCCGGTGAATCTCCTCTTCACCCTCTCTGATCCAGGCAGCATCCTGGTGAATCTCCTCTGCACCCTCTCTAATCCAGGCAGCATCCTGGTGAATCTCCTCTGCACCCTCTCTAATCCAGGCAGCATCCTGGTGAATCTCCCCTGCACCCTCTCTAATCCAGACAGCATCCTAGTGAATCTCCTTTGCACCCTCTCTAATCCAGGCAGCATCCTGGTGAATCTCCCCTGCACCCTCTCTAATCCAGGCAGCATCCTGGTGAATCTCCCCTGCACCCTCTCTAATCCAGGCAGCATCCTGGTGAATCTCCTCTGCACTCTCTCTAATCCAGGCAGCATCCTGGTGAATCTCCTCTGCACCCTCTCTAATCCAGGCAGCATCCTGGTGAATCTCCTCTGCACTCTCTCTAATCCAGGCAGCATCCTGGTGAATCTCCTCTGCACCCACTCTAATCCAGACAGCATCCTGGTGAATCTCCTCTGCACCCTCTCTAATCCAGACAGCATCCTGGTGAATCTCCTCTGCACCCTCTCTGAAGCTGTGACAGTGTTACGCTAATCACTACACTGCCGTGCTGCCCCATTTTACTATTATCCAGTTTTTTCTGGTCCAACGAGACACATCGTCAACAGACAGACAGACATACTTTATGATGAAAATCCCACCTATTAACACTTTCCTAATCATAGGACATTTTACAGTGCCAATGAACCTACTGACTGGCATGTCTTTGGACTGTGAAAGGACACCAGAGGAAGACCATGTGGTCACAGGAAGAACCTTCCTTACTCCTTATAGATGGCACCAGAGTTAATCTCCAATCTCCGATGCACCAAGTTGTAATAGTGTTGCCCCAACCAGAATGCTACTGTGATGCCCATGAGATGGGCCAACGGGCTTGTGTTTGTGCTGTATGATTCCGAATGTGAGCTAGCCATCTGCACCAGGGCAACACACACAAAATGTTGGAGGAACTCAGCAGGTCAGGCAGTTTCTGTGGATATGATTAAACAGTCAATGTTTCAGGCCAAGACTCTTCATCAGAACTGGAAAGGAGGAGGGAAGGCACCAGAATAAAAAGGTGGGAGAAGGGACTAGGGAAAGGTGGGGGAAGGGACGGAGGACTGGGGAAAGGTGGGGGAAGGGAAGGAGGACTGGGGAAAGGTGGGGGAAGGGACGGAGGACTGGGGAAAGGTGGAGGAAGGGACGGAGGACTGGGGAAAGGTGGGGGAAGGGACGGAGGACTGGGGAAAGGTGGGGGAAGGGAAGGAGGACTGGGGAAAGGTGGGGGAAGGGACGGAGGACTGGGGAAAGGTGGGGAAAGGGAAGGAGGACTGGGGAAAGGTGGGGGAAGGGACGGAGGACTGGGGAAAGGTGGGGGAAGGGAAGGAGGACTGGGGAAAGGTGGGGGAAGGGACGGAGGACTGGGGAAAGGTGGGGGAAGGGAAGGAGGACTGGGGAAAGGTGGGGGAAGGGACGGAGGACTGGGGAAAGGTGGGGGAAGGGAAGGAGGACTGGGGAAAGGTGGGGAAAGGGAAGGAGGACGAGGGAAAGGTGGGGGAAGGGACGGAGGACTAGGGAAAGGTGGGGAAAGGGAAGGAGGACGAGGGAAAGGTGGGGGAAGGGACGGAGGACTAGGGAAAGGTGGGGAAAGGGAAGGAGGACGAGGGAAAGGTGGGGGAAGGGACGGAGGACTGGGGAAAGGTGGGGGAAGGGACGGAGGACTGGGGAAAGGTGGGGGAAGGGAAGGAGGACTGGGGAAAGGTGGGGGAAGGGACGGAGGACTAGGGAAAGGTGGGGGAGGGGACGGAGGACTGGGGAAAGGTGGGGGAAGGGACGGAGGACTAGGGAAAGGTGGGGGAAGGGAAGGAGGACGAGGGAAAGGTGGGGGAAGGGACGGAGGACTAGCTAGAAGGTGATAGGTGAAGC
Source organism: Hypanus sabinus (assembly GCF_030144855.1). Taxonomy (NCBI): domain Eukaryota; kingdom Metazoa; phylum Chordata; class Chondrichthyes; order Myliobatiformes; family Dasyatidae; genus Hypanus; species Hypanus sabinus. Next base: position 5,013,256 of record NC_082725.1, on the reverse strand, counting down.
CAGATGGGTAAGAAAGGTAATGCGCTGGAGAAGAAAGAATCTGATAGGAGAGGAGAATAAACCATAGGAGAAAGGGAAGGAAGAGGGACACTGGGGGAGGTGATAGGCAGGTGAGAAGAGGGAAGAGGCCAGAGTGGGGAATAGAAGAGGGAAGGGGGAGGGGAAGAAATTACCTGATTTAGAGAAATTGATGTTCATGCCATCAGGTTGGAGGCTGATAGAATAAGAGATGTAGCCTCGTCATGCCAAAAGAGGATACGATGGACTGACATGTTGGAACAGGAACGGGGATAGGAATTAAAATGGTCACTTTTGTTGGATGAAGTGGAAGTGCTCAACGAAGTGTCCGCCAATTTACACCAATCCTACGCTTACCCATCTTATTCTCCACACGTTCAATCAACTTCCAAATTTGTGTCGGTTGCTCTGAATTTAGGCATCACTGCGGAATCTCTTGTGTTTTTTTAATTTGTATTTCACAATTCTTATTAACATGTACTGTGACAGATAATGGTCCCGTAAAATTAATTTTATTTTCAATCTCAAAGAAAATGACTTTAGCCTATAACAAAAGAATAATTCTCTCATGCGGAAACAAATGCACATTTTCCATTTATCGCCCAAAAGAAGGAACATGTTGATTCTCATAAAATTCATCAATGTTTAATAATTTTAGAGCTTTATACATGGAAAAAATATTGTTTTAATCTGTTTGAATCACATTGATAATTTGTGTAGTTTCTAAAAGTGCATGTGCAATATATATTGTCAGCTTTCATAAGTATCTCATTAAGGTTGTAACAAAAATTATTTACTTATTATGTTCTGGTGATAATCAAAACCATCTGTTCAGTAGAACAAAATACTGAGGATATATTCATACGTTAATATATTCCACAAAACCATGGCTGATTTTTAAATGTCAATTTTTCAGCAGTTATTATCTAAAGGTGCTTTCAAAGTCAAAGTGAAGTCAAGTTTATTGTTAAATGTACAAGTATGTGTTTCTGTACAGGAACAATGAAAAACGTTCTTGCACCAGCATCACAGGCACGAAGCAACGCAGTCCATTTTAGTGGAAACTGGACATAGTGGTGATAAACTGCAGTGATTTGTCTTTTGCCAGTTGGTTCGTGAATTGAATGGTTGAAGGGAAATAGCTGTTCTTGAACGTAGTGATGTGGGACTTCAAGCTTCTGTAACTCCTAGCTGCAAATAAACGGCATGACCAGGATGGTGGGGAGCTTTGACGTTGGATGTTTGTTTCTGGAGGCAGAACGTCCTGTCTCTGACTGTACAGTGGGATATGTTGGGCAGAGTTCGTGTCATCAGATCATGAAGTAATTTATGCACAAGAAGGCAATGAAGAGTCAGCCCTTGCTTCAGCAGACACTTAAGGAATTGTAAATAATTACAATATAAAGAAGAAACACAAGTCAGTCCTAGAATCCCCAAAACCCATCTCCCATCTTGGAGAAAAGAAAGGAACAGGTTTGTGGCAAGGGCAGTTCTCCTATCAGGAAACTTAAAAGATCAGGACAAACGCAATGCATGAAGATGCTCAGGCTTAGATTTCAAACCATGCATGGTTTGGAAGACAACTGTTTAGTTGTTGAACCAACCTTCAGCATCAGAATCAGGTTTATTATCACTGACATACACTCTGTGGCCACTTTATTAGGTACACCTGTAAACCTGCTTATTAATGCATGTATCTAATCAGCCAATCATGTGGCAGCAGCTCAATGCAGAAAAGCATGCAGACATGGTCAAGAGGTCCAGTTAACTGTGAATAAGTCAATTGGACATCCAGTGTACACTCAGTGGCCACTTTATTACCACTGAGTGTATGTTCACGGTCTTCTGCTGCTGTTGCCCATCCACTTCAAGGTTCGACGTGTTGTGCATTCAGAGATGCTCAAACCACCCATCTGGTATCAACAGGAGTGTGGGGAGAATAAAATGAGATTACTGTAGGATTAAAAGTTCAAAGTTTAAAGTAAATTTAAGTACACATATGTCACCATGCACAACCCTGAGATTTGTTTTCCTGTGGGCATTCTCAATAAATCCAATAACCACAACAGAATCAATGAAAGACTGCAGGCAACTAGTGTGCAAAGGACAACAAACAAAGAAAATAAAGAAATAATGATAATACATAAACAATGATAACACATATACAAAAAATACTGAGAACATGAGATGAAGCGTCCTTAAAAGTGAGTCTGTTGTTTGTGGGAAGAGTTCAGAGATGTGTTAAGTGAAATTGAGTGGAGTTATCCTCAGAACCTGATGGTTGAGGGGTAATAACTGTTCCTGAACCTGGTGCGAGGGTCCTGAGGCTCCTGTACCTCCTTCCTAATGGCAGCAGCGAGAAGAGAGCGTAGCCTGGGTGGTGGGTCCCTGATGATGGATGCTGCTTTCTTTGACAATGCTCCATGTAGAGGTGCTCAATGCTGTGGAGGACTTTACCCGTGACAGACTGGACCGTATCCACTACTTTTTGAAGGATTTTCTATTCAAGGGAATTGGTGCTTCCATACCAAACAGCGATGCAGCCAGTCAATACACTCACCACCGCACATCTATAAACGTTTGTCAAAGTTTTTTATGTCGTGCCAAATCTTTACAAACTCCAAAGGAAGTAGAAGCACTGCCATGCTTTCTCCTTAATTGCATTTGCATGTTGGGCCCAGGGCAGGTTCTCGGAATTGATAACACCAAGGAATTTAAAGCTGCTGACCCTCTCCTCCAATTCCCTCCTCCTGAAGTCAATAATCAGCTTCTTGGTCTTGCTGACATTGAGTAATAGGTTGTGTAAGGGGCTGCTTGATAGTCAGAGTTTGTGGGCTGAAGGGCCTAGTTCTGTGTAGTACAGCTCTGTCTAATGAATTAGTAATGATATCCATGATATTACTGGATTATGAAAGTTCAACTTGAGTTTATTGTCAAATGTACAAGTCCATGTCTGCACAGGCATGTTGAAATACTCACTTGCAGCACACCATAGGCACATAACATCAGATAAGCAACGTTCACAAGAATCTCTTGCAACCAGCTTTTAATAAATTCTTTTTCCAATCTGTGGAGCATAAAATGAAAACATTAAAATTAACTCTTTATATTTCATTATAAAATATGCACTAGCCTGTAATCATTGAGATTCATAAATTTTGTGTTGCTTAATGCGCTTCTGAGGGTAGAAACAACATGATTTGGCAGATTAATGTGTGGCTGAGAAGTTGGTGCAGGGTCAGGGCTTCAGGTTCTCGGATCATTGGGATCTCTTCTGGCGGAGGTATGACCTGTACAAAAGTGACAGTTTGCTCCTGAACTCGAGGGGAACCAATATTCTCGCAGGCAGGTTTGTTAGAGCTGATGGGAAGTGCTTAAACTAGTTTGGCGGGGAGGGGTAGGAAGTGGAGTGAAGGGACTCAGGGTAGGATGGACTGTAAAAAAAGCAAAGACAGTGTGAAGACAGACTGTCAGGAAGGGCAGGCAGACAATAGGACAAAATTGCAGCCTGCAGGGTGAGCATCAGTGCATTAGGAATGAGGAATCAAAAAGGGTAGCAAATACAATACTCAAAGTGTTATATCTCAATGCATGGAGTATAAGAAATAAGGTGGATGATCTTGTTGCACCTTTACAGATTGCCAGGTATGATGTTGTGGCCGTCACTGAGTCGTGGCTGAAGGATGGTTGCAGTTGGGAGCTGAATGTCCAAGGTTGCACATTGTATCAGAGGGATAGGAAGGTAGGCGGGTGAAGTGCCATAGCTCTGCTGGTAAAGAATGGCATCAAATCAGTAGAATGATGAGACATAGGATCAGAAGATGTTGATTCCTTGTGGGTTGAGTTAAGAAACTGCAAAGGTGAAAGGACTGTGATGGCAATTATATACAGTCCCCCCAACAGCAGCTGGGATGTGGACCACAGATTACAATGGAAATAGAAAAATCTCATCAAAAGGGCAATGTTATGATAGTCATGGAAGATTTTAACATGCAAGTCAATTGGAAGAATCAGGTTGGTAATGGATCTCAAGAGAGTGAGTTTGTTGAATGCCCACAAGATGGGTTTTTAGAGCAGTTTGTTGTTGAGCCTACTAGGGGATCAGCTATAGTGGTTTGGGTGTTATGTAATGAACCAGAGGCAATTAGGGAGCTTAAGGTAAAGGAACCTTTAGGAACCAGTGATCACAATATGATTCAGTTCAAGATGAAATTTGATAAGGGGAAAGTAAAGTCTGACCTAGCAGTTTTGCAGTGGAGTAAAGGAAATTAAAGTGGAATGAGAGAGGAGTTTTGCAGTGGAGTAAAGGAAATTAAAGTGGAATGAGAGAGGAGTTTTGCAGTGGAGTAAAGGAAATTAAAGTGGAATGAGAGAGGAATTGGCCAAAGTAAACTGGAAGGAGATGCTGGCAGGGATGACAGCAGAGCAGCAATGAAATGAATTTCTGGGGAAAAATTAGGAATGTACAGGATAGATGTATTCCAAAACCGAAGAAATACTCAAGTGGCAAAATAGTACACAGCTGTGCATGACATGAGAAGTCAAAGCTAATGTAAAAGCAAAAAATAGCAGGAAGATAGAGGATTGGGAAGCTTTTAAAAACCTACAGAGAGCAACTAAAAGAACCATTAGGAGGAAAAAGATGAAATGTGAAAGCAAGCTAGCAAACAATATCGAAGTGGATAGAAAAAAGGTTTGTCAAGTATGTAGAAAATAAAAGTGAAATGAAAGTGGATATAGGAAATGAGGCTGGAGAAATAATAACAGAGGACAAGGTGACGGCTGATGAACTAAATGAGTATTTTGTGTCAGCCTTCACTGCGGAAGACACTAGTTGTATGTTGAGGGTGTGAGGAAAGAGAAATGAGTGTGGTTGTTCTAACAAGGGAGAAGGTGCTCAAAAAGCTGAAAGACCTAAGGGATATAACTCACCCAGATCAGATAACTGCACGCTAGGGTTCTGAAAGAGGTAGTGGTAGAGATTGTGGGGGTTAGTAATGGTCTTTCAAGAATCATTGAGCTCTGGCATGATGCCAGGGGACTGGAAAATTGCAAATGTCACTCCACTCTTTACGAAAGGAGGGAGGCAGCAGAAAGGAAATTATAGACCAGTTAACCTGACCTCAGTGGTTGGGAAGATGTTGGAGTCATTTGTTAAGGACGAGGTGGTGGAGTACTTGATGACACAGGACAAGAGAGGACAAAGTCAGCATGGTCTCCTTAAAGGAAAATCTTGCCTGACAAACCTGTTGGAATTCTTTGAGGAGATTACAAGTAGGATAGATAAAGGGGATACAGTGGATGTTATATATTGGATTTTTGGAAGGCCTTTGACAAGATGCCACGCGAGGTTGTGTACCAAGTTAAGAGCCCATGGTATTCCAGGAAAGTTACTGGCATGGTTAGAGCACTGGCTGATTGGTAGGAGGCAGTGAGTGGGAATAAAAGGATCCTTTTATAGCTGACCAGTGGTGTTCCACAGGAGTTGGGTTTGAGGACTGCTTCTTTTTATGCTGAATATCTATAATTTAGATAATGGAGTAGGTGGCTTTGTTGTCAAGTTTGCAGATGATATGAAGCTTGGTGGAGGGGCAGGTAGTATTGAGGAAACAGATAGGCTCCAGAAGGACTTAGACAGATTAGGACAATGGGCAAGGAAGTGCTAAATGAAATACAATGCTCGAAAATGCATGGTCATGCACTTTGGTCAAAGAAATAAATGTGTAGACTATTTTGTAAACAGGGAGAAAATCCAAAAATCTGAGATGCAAATGAACTTGGGACTCTTGTGCAGAACACCCTAAAGATTAATTTGCAGGTAGAGTTGGTGGTGAGGAAGGCAAATGCCATGTTAGCATTCATTTCAAGAGGTCCAGAATACAAGAGCAGGGATGTGATGCTGAGGCTTTATAAGGCTCTGGTGAGGCCTCACCTTGAGTATTCTGAACAGTTTTGGGCTGCTCTTTTAAGAAAAGATGTGCTGGCATTGGAGAGGGTCCAGAGGAGGTATATAAGGATGATTCTGGAAATGAACGGGTTATCATACAAGGAACATTTGTTGGCTCTGGGTCTGTACTCACTGGAATTCAAAACGATGAGAGGGAATCTCATTGAAACCTTTCAAATGTTGAAAGGCTGAGGCAGAGTAGATGTGGAAAGGATGTGGGGGAGTCTAGGACAAAGGATGGAGGGGCATCCATTTAAAACAAAGATGTGAAGAAATTTCTTCAGCCAGACGGTGGTGAACTTGTGGAATTTGTTACCACAGGCGGATGTGAACGCCAGGTCATTGCGGGTATTTAAGGCAGAGCTTGATAGGTTCTTGATTGGTCACAGCATCAGAGGTTATGGGGAAAAGGCCAGGGAGTGGGGCTGAGGACAGGAGAAAAGGATCAGCCATGACTGAATGGCAGAACAGACTTGATGGGCCAAAAGGCCTAATTCTGCTCCTATGTCTTATGGTCTTAACTGAAATATTTTAATAGTAATCTGCACCTAATTCGATTATCAGAAATATTTCTGAATTTGTTGCTGTTTTATTCCTTGTTATGTTCCATTTTGGTGTATTCTGCATTGTTCAGGCAAATGTTGTGAGCCTGCTGTATTGGCATAAAAATGGTAGGCCTCCCCTCTGCATATCCTTAGGTTGTGCTGGCTGTTGACACAAACAGCACATTTCACTGTATATTTTGATGTACATGTGATAAATAGACAAATCTTTAATCTTGAATTTCCAATGGCTAAAAGTGGAACAGCAGAGGGCAAAAGTCGTAGGCACATACATATATATATAGCTAGGTTGTCTAAGACTTTTGCACAGTATTCTATTTGGAAAGATTGAGTGGAGAACAAATTTATAAATCTGACGGGAGCAAAGGATGTTGGGAATGGTGAGAGTGGAGTGCTGTGGGAGGGGTGCGGGACAGGTATCAGAGAAGGAGAGCCAGGGGCGGGGTGGGGGGGGGCACAGGTGCCGACACACCCAGACCTGAGACACCAGGCAAAGTCATTTGATTCCAAGCAATTGATTTATTGATCATTACAGAATGTCTCTTCTGGGCTTCCTGCTCCCTCCCCTCTCCCCTCCCCTTTTCCCAACCATGATACCCCTCTCCCTGCCCCCTTCCCACTCTCAGTCCACAACAGAGACCCAGATCAGAATCAGGTTTATCATCACTCACCCATGTCATGAGGTTTGTTTTTTTTACTGCAGAACTACAGTGCGATACATAAAATTACTACAGTACTGTGCAAGGTACCCGACTTGTATGTACTGTAGGTGTTTTGCTAAGACTTCTGCACAGTACTGTACTTGAACCGTGATACGAGGAAAGCTGTGTGGTGATATGGTGGCACCGTCACCAAAGTTTGATGATCACACTCCACAGATGGACAAATGTCATTCAGGTATCAAAACCATACAATTCCTTCGGGATTTGCTTATCTGAGTGCACACCAGCTTGACGATAAGTGCCTTTAATGTTGTTGTTCTTTTGAACAGCTGTGGCTGCTGCCTGTGGAGATGAGGGGATCCGCTGTCTGCTGGACATAAATGGTTTATGCAGTATATGTGAAGAGACAGTAACATGCATTTTGCAGCAACATCTGCGCCTTTCAATTCAACCTCTGCTCTGACGCATCTTTTTAGCTATTGTAAATATTGTACAACGCCAACCATGGAAACAAGTCATAGAATCTTAGAGCACTACAACACAAAAACAGGCCCTTCACCCCATCTAAGACCATAAGACATAGGAGCAGAATTAGACCATTCGGCCCATCAAGTCTGCTCATCCATTCCATCATGGCTGAATTATTATCCCTCAACCCCATACTCACTGCAACCTTTGACACCCAAACTAATCAACCTCCGCTTTGAATGACTTGGCCTCCACAGCCGTCTGTGGCAATGAATTCCACAGATTCACCATCCTCTGGGTAAAGGAATTACTCCTCATTTCTGTTCTAAACGGACATCCCTCTTTTCAGTCTTCTTTCACAGATTAACATCGTGAACTGAATTGAAATAGACCAGTACAGTAAGATATCCATAGTTTAGTTCTGAACTGTTGGAGATCAATGGAAAGCAATGGTTCTTCCAAGACAATATAGAAGAACACTCCTTCCTCACCCTCCCACCTTCCCCCTCACCTGGTTTCACCTATCACCTTCCAGCCTGTATTCCCTCCCCTTTGCCCACCGGCTTTTTACCCTTTCCTTTCCAGTCCTGAAGAAGGGCCTCAGCCCAAAATGCTGACAGATTATTCCCCTTCGTAGACGCTACCTGATCTGCCGAGTTCCTCTGGCGTTTTGACTGTTGCTCAAGATTTCCAGCATCTGCAGAATCTCTTTTATTTATAAGACACATCAGAATCAGAGTCAAGTTTAATATAGCTAGGGGGCTTAAGACTTTTGCACAGTACTGTAGTAATTTTATGTACAGCACTGCACTGCTGTCACAAAAATAACAAATTTCATGACATTTATGAGTGATGACAAGCCTGATTTTCATATGGATCTCTAGTGTGGACTGAGGGAAGGGAGAGAGCAGGAAAAGGGGAATCATGGTTGGGAAGAGGGGAACGGAGAGGGGAGGGAGCAGGGACCACCAGAGAGACATTCTGTAACGATCAATAAACCAATCGTTTGGAATCAGATGATCTAGCCTGGTGTCTCAGGGCTGGGTGTATCTGCACCCATGCCACCCCTCACCTCTGATACTCCCTCTCTGACACCTGTCCCACATCCCTCCCATAGCGCTCCATCCTCACTATTCCCAACTTCTCCAGATTTATAAATTCATTCTCTGCTCGACCTTTACAAGGTACTGTGCCTTAGACACCCTAGCTATCTATCCATCTATCTATTTATTTATTTATGTGCCTAAACTTTTCCACAGTATTGTATGTCACAGATGTTGTTGTTCTATGGCAGCAGTACAGTGCAATATATAAAAACTACTATAAATTACAATAATAAATAAAAGGATCTCATGCTTTCTCGGCGTATATGATGAAAACTTCTTGGGCTTTCAGTCGGCTGCAGGTATCAATTTTAACTGACATTTCAATGACAAACTTCATCGGGGATGGTGCCTGGGCAAGTCTAGTCCAGTGGTATTTATATCCCCATAGTCCATCCCTCCTTATTGGTTAGTCCTCATCCAATCAGGTTTCCACTGTACCACCTTGTTTAAAATCGAATCCCAGTTCTTATATAGAGCGAGACCTTTGGCATTATTAAAACTGTTTACCCGTCATCTTATTTCAATGGCTTCCTTCACTAAGCAGTCCCGGAGAAAGAACCTTAACAAAGACAATGGTTTTGTTCTAAATAAGAACTGAAATTCAATTGTAAGCAAGTTTGGAGAGTGCTGTATGAACAAACAGCGCCGCTCAGTGGCGTTTATCTGAACTGCAAAGGCCCACTAATACCTAATTTGCCCATCAGATACTGTTTGTTAAATGATTATCTTGTTAATCAGAATCTGGTTTATTATCACTAACCTATGTAATAAAATTTGTTGATTTGTGGCAGCAGTACATTGCAAGGAATAAAATTACCGTAAGTTACAAAATAAATAAATTGAACTTACCTGCTGCTATCATTTGGGAAAGAGTACTGCAGCATAAAAGCCAGGACCAACAGGCTCCAGGACAGCTTCTTCCACCAGGCCATCAGACTGATTAATTCATGCTGATATTTCTATGCTATATTGACTCCTCTGTATTTCTATGCTATATTGACTCCTCTGTATTTCTATGCTATATTGACTCCTCTGTTGTGCATACTACTTTTTATAAATTACTATAAATTGCTGATTACACATTTAGACAGAGACGTAATGTAAAAATCTTTATTCCTCATGTATGTGAAGGATGTAAGAAATAAAGTCAATTCAATTTGATACCCTGCTGTCCTAGGCCTAACACATAAGTGCAATTAGGAAGAAAGCACAACAGCACCTCTACTTCCTTAGGAATTTGTGAAGATTCAGCAAAATTTCTAAAACTTTGATAAACTTCTATAGATGTGTGGTGGCGAGCATTTTGACTGGCTGCAGCACAGCCTGCTATGGAAACACCAATGCCCTCGCATGGAAAATCCTACAAAAAGTAGGGGATACGGCCCAGTCTGTCACAGGTAAAGCCCTCCCCACCATTGAGCACATCTTCACAAAGTGTTTTTAAAGGAAAGTAGTGTCCATCATCAGGGACTCCCACCATCCAGGCCATGCTCTCTTCACGCTGCTGCCATCAGGAATAAGGTACAGAAGCCTCAGGACTCACACCATCAGGTTCGGGAACAGTTATTACCCCTCAACCATCAGGCTCTTGAACCTGGGCAGATAACTTCACTTGCCCCATCATTGAAATGTTCCAATAACCTATGGACTCATTTTCACGCACTCTTCATCTCATGGTCTCGATACTTATTGCTATTTAGTTATTTGCAGAAGAAGGCAATGGGAAATCATTTCTGTAGAAAAATTTCCAAAGAACAGTTATGGTCATGGAAAGACCATGATCATTCACATCATATAACATGGCACACAGCAAAAGAATGAATGATTTATTATTATTTATTTCTTTTTGTGCTTGCACAGTTTGTTGTCTTTTGCACAGTGGTTGAATGGCCACATTAGTGCGGCCTTTCATTGATTCTAATACGGTTATTATTCTATTTTGGATTTATTGAGTGTCCCTGCAAGACAATGAATCTCAGGGTTGCATATGGTGACATATATATACTTTGATAATAAACTTACTCTGAACTTTGGCATAGGGCAGGAGATGAACAATGATATAGTTCTCAAGGACCATTCAGAAATCTGATGGTGGTTGTGAAGAAACTCTGAAATGTTGTTACATGGACTACCAAAAAACATTTGATTCTGTTCCACACTCACAGTTAATAGAGGTTCTTAATAAATGTAAACTACACCCAATACTTGTGAAATTCCTACAACATCTGATGACGCATTGGTGGTACAATAGTCACCCTATCTATTTACAGTCACCATTATCAAAATAAACTGAGGCATTTTTCAGGGTGACTGTGTTGCATTAAATTTTGTAAAATACTGGATGAAAATCTGAACAGTTCAAAATGACAATTTAACTCTTTGTGAGCTCACAACACGTAGGATGTCTGTACAAACCATACACTGTAGGCTTAATGTTAATGTCTAATGTTTGCTGATAGCAGCTGATTCTTGCTTAGTCTCAGGCACCATTAACATAAGGATGTCTGTTAACGAACATGAATTGTTTGAATGAAAAAACTATGCTGAGTTAACGGCATGAGAACAAAAGATCGAAGAGTTTGTCTGTTGTTACATGTCTCTCTATGCTTGTGGAACTCCTATTTATCGGGGTACTTTTCACTCAGGTCTTCAGACTTCACCCCTAAACTGAATCATGATTGGTGCAAGGGCCCACAGTGATTTTGTGAGTCAGAATTCGGAGATCCCCCGACAACAGCAACAATCAAGTGGTGACTTAGTCCTGAAATCTTTGTGAAAATCTTTGTACCTTACTATGTAGTGTTTTTGTGTTTATTTATGCTTTCTATTTCTATGATAATCAATTAGCTTTAAGTTATTTCATTATGCTTGTACCTTATTACCACATCGTCTGGACACTCGAATAGTTTGGGTCAGATCAACCCAGTCCATTACAGCTCTCTCAACCCAGTCCACTCTGGTTTGGTTTAGCTTTAAATCCGCTCTCTAATTTACTGAATCAGATGAAAATTGGGTATCAAATCAGAAACAACCAAACAATTATACATTAACACTTCCTATACATAGACAATTTGAAATTATATGCCCTTCATCAGTAAAGCTAAAGCAATTAATTCAATGGTAGAATTATTTTTGAAAGATATAAACATGAACTTTGGGCTGGATAAGTGCAGAACATTAAACATAAAGAAACATTGAATAGAGCGAGTAGAATATAAAACAGAGCAGTAAGATACCATACAACCGATGAATGAATATGAAACATACAAATACCTGGAATATCAACAAGCAAAGGAAATATATCATAGCGTGATAAACTTTCAACAGAATTTACTTTAAGGCTTAAGAGAATCTGCCGGAGAGCTCAATAATAAAAAAAAATAACAAAAGCAATAGATACTTTTGCTATACCCATATTAACATATTCTTTTGGCAAAATATCTCAGTCAGAAAGTGATCTGGAAAATTGACAAAGAAACATAAGAACTGAAATGACAAGCTTTAGAAAACACTGTACACTCGAACGCATTTAGATTAACACTAGCTAGGACAGAAGGAGGAAGAGGAATAACAGACATAAACAATTTACACATCTGTCAGATAAAACTTCTAAGGATATATTTTCATCAACGAAAACAGGATTCAGTGCTCCATGAGAGCAGATGCAGTTCTGATAAGATGTACACACCACTAAACTTAATGGGAGCACAACCCAGAAAAATGAAGACATTTTCACTATTGAGGAAAACATTAACCAGTGGAAGAGCATGACTCTCCATGGAAGACATCTCCATGATCTGAGCAGACTAGATATTGACAAGAAAACATTGAACGCCTGGCTCAGCGTTGGAGACCTCTGCCCAGAAACAGAAGGGTTCCTTGTGGCAATTCAGGGCCAGGTGTTTAACACAAAAATACGTAATAAAAAAAACAACAAATTCAAAATGGTAAATGCAGAAAATGCCTAGAGAAACAAAAACAGTCCAACACATTACAGGATCCTGTAGCAGTTTAACTCAATCTGATTACTTACACTGGAACAATAAAGTGACAAACAGCATTCTCCAAAATCTTGCTTTAAAGTACAAACTCATAAAATACAACATACCTTGCTATCAATAGAAAGCTGAACCAGTTTTAGAGTCTGAGTTCTACAGAGTATATTATGACCAATCAAGTTATTACAGATAAGATAATGCATAATAACCATCCTGACATAATATTACAGATAAGCAAGCAAGAACAACTTACTGAATAGATATCGCTATTCCAAATACACATAACTTACAGAAATCAATAAATGAAAAACACCAAAAATATGTTGAATTAAAAGAGGAAATTGAAAGACTATGGAACATGAACAGGGTATACCTTGTTCCAATGGTAATATCTACAACCAGTATCATCCCAAAGTCACTACGCAATAGCATTAAACAATTTGGGCTACACAGCAATATCTATGTAAATCCTTGGAAAGTCACAACACTAAACACAACTAGAATAGTCTGAAATCTCCGAGCAATTGAGAAGTGAGTGTGCTTTACCAGCTTGAGCTGAGAAAAAAATTAAAAATAATAACAATAGTAATAATAATTAACTAATCAATTAATACAGAACATAAGAACATAATAGAGAACATACTTGAATAAGGAGTAAAATGGACGATCTTGAAATTCAGCATCAGACTGGCAAATATGACTGGGTTGAGTTAAGAAACGGCAAAGGTAAAACGACACTAATGGCTGTTGTATACAGGCCTCCAAACAGCAGCCGGGATGTGGATTACAAATTATAGCATAGATAGAAAAAGTGTGTCAGAAGGGCAATGTCATGATAATCGTTGGGGATTTTAACATGAAAGTGGATTGGGAAAACCAGGTCAGTACTGGACTTCGAGACAGAATTTGTAGGATGTCTAAGGGATGGCTTTTTAGAACAGCTTGTTGTTGAGCCCACTAGCAGGATCTCCCGTTCTGCATTGAGTGTAGTGCAATGCCAGAGGTGATAAGAAAGCTTAAGGTTAAGGATCCCTTACGGAACAGTGATCGCAATATGATCGAGTTCATGTTGAAATTTGAGAGGGAAAAAAAAATCCAATGTGTCGGTATTTCAGTGGAATAAAGGAAATTACAATGGCATGAGAGAGGAACTGGCTGAAGTTGACTGGAATGGGACATTTGCAGGAAAGACAGCAGAGCAGCAATGACTGGAGTTTCTGTGAAAAATGAAGGAAGTTCGTGACAGATATATTTCAAATAAGAAGAAATTTTCAAAGGGAAGGAGGACACTACTGTAGCTGATGAGTAAAGTCAGAACCAAAGTAAAAGCTAAAGAGAGGGCATACAAGGAAGCCAGAGATAGTGAGAAGAAAGAGAATTGGGCAGCTTTTAAAAACTTGCAGAAGAAAAAGATGAATTATGAGAGGAAGCTGGCAACTAATATCAAAGAAGATGCTAAAAGCTTTTTTAAGTACATAAAGGGTAAAAGAGAGTTGAGGGTAGATATAGGACCAATACAAAATGACGCTGGAGATATTGTAATGAGGGATGCAGGGATGGCAGAGGAACTGAATACATATTTTGTATCGGTCTTCACAGTGGAAGATGTCTGCAGTATACCGGACATTCAAGAGTGTTAGGGAAGTGAAATTTGTGCAGTGAAGATTATGAATGAGAAGGTGCTCAGGAAGCTTAATGGTCTGAGGGTGGATAAATCTCCTGGACCTGATGGAATGCACCTTCGGGTTCTGAAGTAAGTAGCTGGAGAGATTGTGGAGGCATTAATGATGATCTTTCAAGAATCAATAGATTCTGGCATTGTACTGGATGACTGGAAAATTGCAAATGTTACTCCGCTATTTAAGAAGGGTGGGAGACAGCAGAAAGGAAACTATAGACCTGTTAGCCTGACATCAGCGGTTGGGAAGTTGTTGGATTCAATTGTTAGGGATGAGATTACGGAGTACCTGGAGGCACATGACAAGATAAACCAAAGCCAGCATGGTTTCCTGAAAGGAAAATCCTGCCTGACAAACCTACTGCAATTCTTTGAGGAAATTACAAACAGGGTAGGCAAAGGAGATGCAGTAGATGTGGTGTACTTGGGTTTTCAGAAGGCCTTTGATAAGGTGCCACACATGAGGCTGCTTAGCAAGATAAGAGCCCATGGAATTACAGGGCAGTTACCAGCATGAGTGGAACATTGGCTGGTCGGCAGAAAACAGAGAGTGGGAATAAAGGGATCCTATTCTGGCTGGCTGCTGGTTACCAGTGGAGTTCCAGTTGGGACCGCTGCTTTTTACGATGTATGTCAATGATTTGGACTATGGGATTAATGGATTTGTGGCTAAATTTGCTGATGATACAAAGATAAGTGGAGGAGCGGGTAGTGTTGAGGAAACAGAGAGCCTGCAAATAGGGGAATGGGCAAAGAAGTGGCAACTGAAATACAATGTTGGAAAGTGTATGGTCGTGCACTTTGGTGGAAGAAATAAATGGGCAAACTATTATTTAGATGGGGAGAGAATTCAAAATATAGAGATGTGAAGGGACTTGGGAGTCCTTGTGCAAGATACCCTATAGGTTAACTTCCAGGTTGAATCGGTTGTGAAGAAAGCAAAATGGCATTCATTTCTAGAGGTACAGAATATAAGAGCAGGGATGTGATGTTGAGGCTCTATAAGGCACTCGTGAGACTACACTTGGAGTATTGTGGGCCGTTTTGGGTTCCTTATTTTAGAAAGGATATACTGACATTGGAGAGGGTTCAGAGAAGATTCACAAGAATGATTCCAGGAATGAAAGGGTTATCGTATAAGGAATATCTGGCAGCTCTTGGGCTGTATTCCCTGAGTTCAGGACAATGAGGGGGGATCTCATAGAAAGATTCTGAATGTTCAAAGGCCTGAACAGATTAGATATGGCAAAGTTATTTCCCATGGTAGGGGAGTCTAGGACAAGAGGGCACGGCTTCAGGATTGAAGGACGTCCTTTTAGAACTGAGATGCAGAGAAATTACTTTAGTCAGTGGGTGATAAATTTGTGGAATTTGTTGCCACGAGTGGCTGTGGAGGGCAAGTCATTGGGTATATTTAAGGCAGAGTTAGAAAGGTTCTTGATTAGCCAGGGCATCAAAGGGTATGGGGAGTGGGGTGTAAATGGAAGAATTGGATCAGCCATGATTGAATGGCAGAGCAGACTCGATGGGCTGAATTGCCTACTTCTGCTCCTATATCTTATGGTCTTATGGTCTTATAAGATGAAGAGTTCTTGAAAGTGAGTCCATAGATTGTGGGAACAGTTCAGTGATGGGATGGATGAAGTTGAATGAAGTTATCCCCTCTGGTTCAAGAGCCTGATGACTGAGAGGTAATAACTGTTCCTGAACCTAATGCGGACAACCAACAAGTTCTAAATGCCCCTCTTATAGTCAAGCGTCAAGGATCAACTGTGCTTGCCATATACATTTACATGTATTGGGATTTTGCTTTGGTGTGTTGGTCAGGGTGCAACACATAACAGAAAACAACATTTAACACATACACGAATAAAGAATTATTTTAAGAAGTGAGAGGATATGGAATAATATGTGCATAATTACAATAATACCAGCATTTATTTACAATGTAAACAACATTATAAAAAGTGGTTTTAAGTGTTCACAGTGCAGTGAAGAGGTTAAGATATAGAAGTGAATGGGTAATGATTGAGTCATTTCCATCCTGGGGAAAAATCTCTGATTGTCGACTCAACCAATGCCTCTTATCATCTGTACACCCCTATCAGGTCACCTATCATGCTCTCTGATCCAGGCAACAACCTGGTGAATCTCCTTTGCACCCTCTGTAAGGCTCCTACATCCTTCTGATAATGAGGTGACCAGAACCAGACACAATAATCCGAGGGTTTTATCGAGCTGCTACAGAGCCTCGTGGCTCCTGAACTCCATACACCTTCTTAACAACCCCATCAGCTTGGTGGGAACTTTGAGGGGTCTATGGGCATGGACCCCAAGAACCCTCTTTTCCTCCACACTGCTATGAATGGTGTCATTAACCCTGTATTCTACCTTTAAGTTGAGCCAAAGAAGATAACTTCACTCATCTTCACTCACTCTAACACTGAACTGGTTCCATAACCTGTGGACTCACTTTCATGTACTCTACAACTCATGTTCTCGACACCTAGTGTTGTTTAGTTTACTTTCACTCTTTTTGTATTTGCACATATTGTTTTTTTCACATCGCGTTGGTCTTTGTTGTGTGTGTTTTTTCTTTGATTCTAGTGTGTTACTTTGTATGAGCAGTGAATGCCTGCAAGAAAATGAATCTCAGGGTTGTATATGGTGACACATATGTACTTTGATAATAAATTTACTTCGAACTTTGAACTCCATCTGGCATTTCTCTACCTAGCTCTGCATCCCATTATCCTCGGTTATCAGAATGTTGCAGATTTGATTCAGATCTCGAACGATTCAAAGTACATTTATTATCAAAGCAACCCTGAGATGCATCTCCCCAGAGACAGTCATGAAACACAGGAACACAAAGTAACCATTCAAAGAAAATAGAAGATTCTCTTCTATTCTGTTAAGTTTTAATGAGTTCTGTCCTAATTGACTCACTCTCTCCTCATACAACAGTCCCATCATTCCCGTTGGATCAAAAGGCCTGTTCCTGTCAATTTTCTCTCAAAACATGAAAACGCTGGAAACATTCAGGAAGATAGGTAGCATCTGTGGTAGGAGAAATAGGGTTAATCTTCCAGATCAAAAACATTTTGAGAGAAAGTATGTGACCTGAAGTATTATACTGTGTTGATTTGTATTGGTTTATTATTGTTTGATGTACCAAGGTACATTGAAAAGTTTGTCTTGTGTACCGTTCATACAGATCAGATCATTACACGGTACATTATGGTAAAACAGTAACAGTGCAGAATCAAATGAAACAGCTACAGTGAAAGTGCAGTGCGGGTAAACAATGAAGTGCAAAGTCATAACGAGGTAGATTATGAGACCAAGAGTTCTCCTTGGCCACTCAGGGAACTGATAACAGTGTCCTCGAGCCTGCTTTCAGGCTTTTGGCTCTGTACTTCCTTGCAGTCACATACCAACCCTTTATGCATCCAGATTGAAGTCTTTCTATGGTGCATTGATAAAAATTGGTAACACGCCGAATTTCATCGGCCTCCTGAGGAAGTAGAGGTGTTCTTGTAATGTCAATGTGTATGGAACAGGGCAGAATTTGGCAATGTACACACCTAGGACCTTGAAACTCTCAACCTTCTCTACCACAACACCGTTGATGTAGACAGGAGGATATGCACTATGCCCTTTCTGAAGTCAATGACCAGCTCTTTCGTTGACATAGAGAGAAAGGTGTTGTCATGACAACATGTTACTAGATCTCTATCACCTTCCTGTGCTCTGACTCATCGTTATTTGAGATGCAGCCCACTAAGCTACCATCATCTGCAAGCTAGTAGATGGAGTTAGAGCAGAACCTGAGCACACAGAGAATATTAACCATTTTCCCTTCTAACATCTCTGTTTTTGGTTAAGGTTTCCAGCAGCAGCTATTATGTTTATTTTCAGGCTAGTTGGCCACCGTACGTTAGTCCCTGTGCAGCTGGCCAGAGAGTCAATGGACACGTTAGAGAGGATAGGTTGCAGAGTGGTAAGTGTGTTGTTTTGATTATTTCGAAACTGGCATAGACTCTGTGTTCTCAGAAGGATTCATTCCCGGCTACCCACCCTAGGGAACACCAGTTTCAAGTCTGGTAAGGTGTCCTCCATTTGTGCAGTTTAAAATAATTTTGAAAGCTGCGTTAACCAAAAACAGATGTTCGCAGAGAACTGCAGTTGTTCCAAACTCAAACTGGCATCACTCCTCAACTCTTCCTTCATTGCTCTCGTGTGTCATCACTCATTTGTCCCGGATAAAATGCTGGAAATTTCTAGCAATATCAGAAAGTGCTAGCATAGTCAACAGCTGAGCTGAGAGAAACAGATGTGATCAGATTATTGATCATTCATCAATGTTGGTGTAGGAGCCATTTACCTATTTGATACATGTCCTGATGAAAGGTCTTGGCCTGAAATGTCAACTGTTTATACCTCTTCATAGAAGTTGCCCGACCTGCTGAGTTCCTCCAGCATTTTGTGTGTGTTGCTCTGGATTCCCAGCTTCTGCTGACTTTGTTATACAGTATTTCCACTTATTGTCTGTGTGTATTGTGTTTGCATTGCACATCCTCACTCTGGATTAAGAACATTTGTCATGTAGGGTTATGCAGTGCATGGCATTGGGTAGATGTTGAAGTAAAGTTAATATGGTCACCTGTTCACCTGCTTGACGGCAGAAATAAAGAGGGTAAGTAGGGAGTGCACACGTTTCATTGGCTACTCGATCTCGTTTGAATTTGATCCAATTACATTTGATTTTGTTTTACATGAATTACGGAAGAGTTGAATGCTTTTAGTGTTGGTTTGTACTAAAGGATCAAATCTCGCTTTTTCAACTTGGAACTCGGTTGGTTGGAAACGCATCCTACAGCGCGATTCTTCTCACTTAGCCTCTCAGCGAATTTTAGTGTGTTGCCACAGTTGGAATCAGAGGTTTGTTCAGAAGTCAAAAAAGAGGCATACAACTTAGCGATCATTTTATTAAGCACTCACAGAACAAAGAGAATTGGAAATGTAGAGCTGCAGAAGTCAAGTAGCAAAGAACAAGGAGCATGAAAATAACTAAAGATGGTGGGGCAACATGTTCTGCACTTTTTATACCCCATAGATAAGAAACATTCCAAATAAATATGTAGATAAGGGGTAACCAATCACAGACCCTGTTCAAATAATACAATACCACAGAAATTTCCAGAACCACACAGAACTGTAACCACTAGGGAACACACTGAACAATCGCATATATGTACTGTGACCACTAGCGAACTTTACATGTATATCATCATCTTCATTGGCAAATGGTTCTACAGAAGTGGTTTGCCATTGCCACTTTCTGGGCAGTGTTTTTACAAGATGGGTGACCCTAGCCATCATCAATACTCTAGAGATTGTCTGCCTGGCATCAGTGGTTGCATACCCAGGACTTGTGATGTGCACCAGCTGCTCGTACAACCATCCACCACCTCCTCCCATGGCTTCACATGACCCTGATTGGTGGGGAGTGAGGGGGGCTCAGCAGATGCAACATGTTGCCCAAGAATGACCCCCCAACTAGAGGGGGGAAAGAGCTCCTTACACCTCCGACAGTAGAGACATATCTTCACTCCATCTCCCTTCTTGTATGTGGGTAGTTATATAAAATACAAGTAGGCAAATAATTGTTAATCTGCACAGAAAATAACAATTATACAGTCTAATCCAACATCAAATTCCCTAGAAATTGGAAGTCTGGAGGGCTGGCTCACCAAAGAGCAAATTCCACAGATGCTCCAGCAGTAATGGAGACTGGGATTATGGCCTGCAATCTTAAAATTCTTTTTAAAAAACATCAAATTTGAAGTCTTTTCAACTGAAAGCCTGGATCTTTCAGTTCCTTGCCAGATCATTCTGGGACTTGGCAGATTAGTGGTTCAGCACGGACCAGGCCTTACAAAGGACAGTGAAAACTACCAAGAGGACTGCTGAGGTCTCTCTGCTCCATATGTGACATTTACCAGGAGCAATGCAGACAAAGGGCCCAATCCCTACCACCCATCCCAATCTCTCTGACCCACTACCATCAGGAAGGAGGCACAGGAGCATCAGGACTAGAACTGCCAGACTGGGTAACAGCTTCTTCCCCCAGGCTGTGAGACTAATGAGTACCCTACCACCACCGAGGTCTCGTCATTTAGATAGTACGCTGTTTATTGTTTACCTGTGCTCTGTACCTCGCACTCTTTTTAACTTATTATATATTATAATATTTTGGTTTATGAGCTGTGTTTGATATATGTATTGTGGGTGCATCAAACACAGTCATGTAGCGGCTAGTGTATCACTGTACAGCCCACCAGCGATCCCGGTTCAATTTCCGCTGCTGTCTGTAAGGAGTTTGTACGTTCTCCCAGTGTCCACATGTGTTTCCTCCCACAGTCCAAAGATGTACAGTCCTGTGCAAAATTGTTAGGCACATATAAACATATAAACATATATATATATGTAGAGAGAGAGAGAGAGAAGGGGGGAGAGAGAGAGAGGGAGAGAGAGAGGGGGAGAGAGAGGGGGAGAGAGAGAGGGGGAGAGAAAGAGAGAGAGAGAAGGAGGGGGGAGAGAGAAAGAGAGAGAGAGAGCAAGAGAGAGGGAGAGAGAGGGGGGGAGAGAGAGAGGGGGAGAGAGAGCGAGAGAGAGAGAGAGAGAGGGGGAGAGAGAGGGAGAGAGAGAGGGGGAGAGAGAGAGAGGGGGAGAGAGAGAGAGAGAGAGAGAAAGAGCGAGAGAGAGAGAGAGAGAGAGAGAGAAGACAAGACAAGACACCGGAAGCAAGGTGACTCTTGCAGGCTGCCCACAGTACTTCCTCGGAACTGTGCTGGTCATTCACACAAAATGAGTTTTCCACTGTTAGTTTCAATGTGACCTATAAAGCTAATCTTTCTGATGTCCAAAACCAGCATTACAGTTTAAAATTCCATCCTGGCTACCTCTGTATATCCAAGTATCAATCAGTTTTCAGAATGATGCTGTTATCAGGAGATTGTTCATTGATTCAGTGCTACACAAATTCACAAATGTTTTCAGAATAAGTTACAGAGCCGCAGTCAATGAGCAAAGAGACTGGCCCTTTGGCTTAACTCGACCGTACCGATTGTGCTGCACTGTGCCTGCACTACCCATCTTCCTGCATTTGGCCCTCATCCAGAATGAGGTGAAGCTGTTTAACTTTATTTTAGACCATAAGACCTTAAGACATAGGAGCAGTATTAGGCTATTTGACCCATCGATTTTGCTCCATCATTTTATTATGACGGATCCATTTTCTCTCTCTGTCCCAATCTCCTGCCTTCTCCCCATATCCTTTCATGTCCTGACCAATAAAGAATCTATCAACCTTTGCCTTAAATATATATATAGACTTGGCCTCCACAGTCACCTTTGGCAAAGAATTGCACAGATTCACCATTCTCTAGCTAAAGAAATTCCTCCTCATCTCTGTTCTAAAAGGATGCCCCTCTATTCTGAGACTGTGTCTTCTGATCTTAGACTCTCCCACCGTAGAAAGCATCTTCTCCACACCTATCCTATCGAGGTTTTTCAGGTGATCAATACCTCTTCTAAGGTTAGGTTTCTTTCTGCCAGTAGCCTCATTTGAGTGCTTTGACTATGCATGTCACGTACAAGCCTGTCCCTTAATGACCATCTCTAAAGTCTCAGTACTGGGAAGGTTACACAGTTCAAAAATGCCTTCATCCTTTGATTGGTTCCTTTTGTAAAATCTAAATCTCTCAGCTATTACCAGTGGTTTAGGGCTTAATTTATTTCGTAAAATTGTAACTATTTCATTGAATGTCTTACTTGTTGGCTTTTCTGTGGTTACTAAGTTGTGTAAGAGAATGTAGGTTCTTGCACCCATTAAGCTAAGACCTGTAGGGGCTTTCTTTTGCATCGTTTGCCTTATAACACAGTTCAACCCTCTCGATGTACGACTCCCAGCCTTCATTAGCACTATTAAATTCATCAACTTTCTCAACTGAAGCCATTGCCATGGTATTTTCACTTTAACTTTACTAGTTTTGTCTTTCACTGTGTACTGTTACTCATGTATCCATGGTGGCTTTCTCGGTACAGTTTAACTCCTCCTTCTCGCCATCTTAGTAATTCTCGCTGCGTCTTAGTAATTAGTTTATTTTTTAGTGAAGGCACAGTCAAATATAAAAAATACATTACTTGGTATTCATAGAACCCTACAGTTAAGAGACCACTTAAACTAAAAAGCCTGTGCCAACTTTCTAAAGTAACTATTAGTCTGGCATTTCCACACTTGCAACCAACTCTGTGCAGAAAGTCATCTGCCTCCATAATCTTTTTGGTATATATTGAAATCGTGAGTTTTTTGTTCTCATTTTACTCCCGAATTTCTTCAGGGAAGGAGCACGTTACACCCCCTTTGGTAGAGGAGTATCTGCCCCCCCACCACCCAAGACCCGTGTATCTCAGTACGTGGGAAGATAAGAAACTAATAAACAATTATGTCAAATTTCTCTGATCCAAGAGAGCTATCAGTCAAAATCTGTTGTCATTTGCACAAATACTTATATACACAGGTGTAATGAAAAACTTAGTTGCCGTAACATCACAGCCACTTAGCATGAGAGAAGCAGCATTCACAAGAAAAACATCAATTAAATTAATACATTTATTAATAATAATAAAACCTAAATTAATTTAGCCATCATAAATAAATGCATTGAATACAGGAAATGGGATGTTATGTTGGAGTTGTGTAAGACGTGGGTGTTAAGAGTATTGGATGCAATTTTGGTCACCTACCTAGAGAAAAGATGTCATTCAGATTGAAAGAGTGCAGAGAAAATTTACAAGGATGTTTCCAGAACTTGGGGACCTGAGTTATAGGGAAAGATTGAATAGGTTAGGACTTTATTCCCTAGAGCATAGAAGCAAAAGAGGAGAATTGATAGAGATTTGATAAAGTTATGTGGGGTAAGGGTACCATAAATGAAAGGAAGCTTTTTCCAAGGGGGTTGAGTGAGCCTGGAGCTGGAAGTCGAAGTTAAGGGTGAAAGGTGAAATGTTTAAGGGGAACATGAGGAAGAACTTCAAAACTCAGAGGGTGGTGAGGGTGTGAAATGAGGTGCCAGAGGAAGTGGTGGATGCAGGTTCAATTTTAACATTAAAGAGAAATTTGGATAGGGACATGGATGGGAGGGGTATGGAAAAATACAGACTGGGTGCGGACTAATAGATTGGCATGGATAAGATGCACCAAAGGCCCTGATTCTGTGCTCTATGACTATGATTCTGAACCTTAATTGTACATAATTTTACAATCAAGAAACAAGGTTTGTTTAATGCATGGTCTCTCCACATACTGAGACAACTTACTTCAGCTAAATTTCTTATCACTGTCTCTGTGTCTGTTCTCTCTCATGTGTGATTCTGATCCTTCAAGAGATCTAAATATTGGTTCATAAACCAACCCACACGAAACACTGCAGGAACTCAGGTGGTCAGGCAGCATCTGCAGAGCAGAACAAACAGTCAACTTTTCAGACCGAAACCCTTCATTGCACTGGAAAGGAAGAAGCCAGAATAAGAAGGTAGGTGGAGGGGAGGGAGATTGAGTTAGATGTGCTAGGTGAAGCCAGGTGGGTGGGTGGCTGAAGTGAGAACCTGGGAGATGATAGGTAGAAAAGGGCTGAAGATGAAGGAATCTGATACAAGAGGAAAGTGGATCATGGGAGAAAGGGGAGGACGAGGCACACCGGGGGCGGGGGGAGGTGAGGGGCAATGAAGAGAGGAGAATGGGTAAGAGGAGAAATGGAGAGCCAGAGTGGGGAATGGAAGAAGAGGAAAGGGAGAGGAGGGAAAATGACAGAAAGTTAGAGAAATTGATGTTCATGCCATCAGGTCGGACGTTACCCTAACCCAATAAGAGGCATTGCCCCCAAGCTCACTGTAGCCTCATCATGGAAGTAGACATATCAAAATAGGAGGGGGGATGGGAATTGGAATGGTTGGCCACCAGGACATCCTGCTTGTTGCGTATGGAACGAAGGTGCTCGACCAAGCGGTCCCATATGCTCTGTTAGGACTCACCAATATAGAGGAGGCCACATCGGGAGCACTGGATACAGATTCACAGGTGAACTGTTGCCTCACCTGGAAGGACCGTTTGGGGCCCCGAATTGAGGTGAGGGAGGAGGTGAATGGGCAGATCTAGCACTTCCTCCATTTGCAAGGATAAGTGCCAGGAAGGAGATTAGTGGGGAGGGACGAATGAACAAGAGAATCATGGAGAGAGAGCTCCCTATGGAAAGCTGAGAGTGGGGGAGGTAAAGATGTGTTCGGTGGTAGGATCACATTGAAAGTGGTGGAAGTTGCAGAGAATGATGTGTTGGATGCGAAGGCTCATAGGGTGGTGGGTAAGGAGAAGAGGAACTCTGTCACTGTTAAAGTGGTGGGAAGACGAGTGAGAGTAGAAAACTGGGAAATGGAGGAGAGGCTGGTGAGGGCAACATCAATGGTGGAGGAAGGGAAAGCCTGATTTGAAGAAGAAGGACATCTCTGATGTTCTGCAAAGGAGAGCCTCTTTCTCAGAAAACGTGGTTGAGCGGAAGGAACTGAGAAAAGAGAATGGCATTTTCAGGGTGGGAAGCAGTGTAGTCAAGATAGCTGTGGAAATCAGTATGTTTATAAAATGTATTGGTTCAGGGCACCAGAGACGTTTGGTGTTCCATCATTGGGTCATTTGAAATGTGGCCCAGATAAACCGAAAAGACAGGGTGTTGGTCGGGACAAGAGCCGATTTCACTCGCTCTGCAATGGTCACTCCTCTCTCCATGGCACTGAGGCTATGAAGACTGCCCCAGCTGCTAATATGATGAACTGATAAGTGAGGCTTTGGGCCTACTCTGGGCTGCTCCAGGGTTCGGGCCTGAAGACTCCATTTTGGTTCAGAATGCTGTTGTTGTTTGCTTCAATTGTTGCATGATCTTTATTTTACTTTTCTTTCTTTTGTGCAGTTTTGGACTTTTTAAAAATTTTTATTCTTTTTTCTATAATTGGGTTCCTTTGGGTTTCTTCCTTCGTGGCCAGCTGTGAGCAAGAAAATCACAAGGTTTATACATGCTTTGATAATAAATGAATCTTGATTCTTGGTAGACAGTTTTTCCCCTGAGATAGAGACAGAGTGATAAAGAAAGGAGAGAAGTGTCAGAAATGAAGTTGGAGGGAAAATTGACGAAATTGACAAGCTCAGCATGGGTGCAGGAAGGAGCACCAGGACAGTTGTCAATGTAGCGGGGGAAGAGTTGGAGAGCTTGACCAGGGATGACTTGGAACATGGACTGTTCCACATAGCCAACACAAAGGCAAGCATAGATAGGGCCCATATGGGTGCCCCTGGCTACACCTCGCGTTAGCAGAAAGTGGGAGAAGCCAACAGAAAAATCATTGATTGTGAGGACCTGTTCTGGCAGAAATTATTGAGGGTCAGGACCAGTTCTGCCAGATGGAGGAGAGTTGTGGTGGAGGGGAAACGGTTGGGTCTGTAGTCAAGAAAGAAGTGGTGAGAACTGGTTGGCTTTGTTGTCGAGAGGTTCATAAAGATTTGAAGTAACTTCCTTAATTTTATAAGTATTTATTCCAAACAGAACTCCTGGTGGCTTTAAAGGATTGTACATACATGCCCACCAGTCTTTCATATCTGTGCTCACAGATTATTACCTCAGCTCTCCTTACAGATACACATATAGAGAGCTGAGCAGTATCATGATGAATCCCACCCACCCTGCTTACGGACTGTCAGGGACGAGGTTACATTGTATCCTCACCAAGATCTCAGGATCAAAAACAGTGTCTTCCCCAAGCAGTGAGGCTGATCAACACTTCCACCTCTAACTCATCCCTCCAAACACCACGACTTTATCATTTCCTGTCAGTCATCTTACAGTATGTACAGACACTCCTGTGCCTGTCATCTCTTTATGTAGATACAATCAATCTGTGTATTTATAGCTCTCTTCTGTATTTATATTTATTGTATCTTTATCTTATTGTCTTTTTGTGCTGCATTCTCCTTTACACTTGTATACTGGAAATGACATAAAACAATCTGAAATCTTAAATATTGCATCTGAAATTATTTCCAAGATACATTTCACTTCGGCGTAAGTTGAACTCATTGTTAAATATTATCAACACTTGTGCTTTCACTTATCTTTCCCTGTCCTTGTGTCATTCTCCAGTTTTAGCACTTCCCAGAAATGCCATGAGTGTTTCTCAACAATCTACTCTCTTGTTAATTATTTTCTTTTATGGTCAGCAAAATGTTTAGAAAGTGCAGCCCAGTAAGAGGGAAATCGTGCAACAAGATACTTTCACTTCTTAGCCATTGGGGTACAGTATTTGGACTTGGAGGAACTACACGGAGATATAAAGAGTGTGAATGAACACTGGGCACTACAGTTGTGCAGTGGCTAGCGTGACATTATTACAGCTCGGGGCGTCAGTTTGAAGTTCAATAAGTTTAAGTAAGGTGTTTGTACATCCTCCCCATGACCGCGTGGGCTTTCTCTGGGGGGTGCAGTTTCCTCCCAATTCCAAAGACATTCAGTTAGTAGGTTAAATGGTCATTAGAGTTGCTGGGTGGCCTGGCTCATGGAACTGCGAGGGCCTGTTCCACAATGTATCACTAAATAAAGTAAAATAAATAAGGAAATTGGATTAAGAGAGAGAACAATTCTGTCAAAAAGGAAAAGTAAATGTTCCGTTTATGATCAGAGAATGGATACAGTACACAACCTGAAATATTAATTCTTTGCAGACATTCACAAAAGACTGAGAAACCCCAAAAGAGTGAAAGACAGTGTATCATTAGATCCTAAAGCCCCCTCTCCCCTTCCTCCACCTTCCCCCATGTATTTGATGTTCTTCAAAGAGCCATTTACTCCGAAGCAATTATTCAGTTCCTGGCCCATGGGGATTAATTAATTATATTAACAATTACAGAATTGTTCTTAAAAGTGCTTGTTGATAATAACCAGATTTAACTTTCCATGTTGAGTTTGATAGGCAACACTCAATGAGTTGTTTTAAATAACTGCGAGGGTTGCATTGCATTCATGCACAGCGTAAATCAGAATCTGGTTTAACATCACTGGCACACGTCCAAAATTTGTTCTGAAAATTCACAGATCAGGGAATCTCTTAATCCTCCCTATTTACATCTGATTCATACCTCAATGATCTCATTAACATATTATTTCAGCAAAACATGACCCAATTATAAGACCATAAGATATAGGAGCAGAATTAGGCCACTTGGCCCATCAAGTCTGCTCCGCCATTTCATCGCCACCTTTAAATCTTCTAATCTGCTTTAAATTTTCAGTGAGAGAATGGTTTAAAAATCTTACTACAGACCCTTGAAATGGGGTACAGAGAATGGTGTGAAAATAAATAAAACATCCAGTGAGTGGCTGTTCAAAAATGGCTTGTTAATGAGAGAGGTCAGAGGAGAATGGCCAGACTGGTTCATGCTGACAGGAAGGTGACAGTAACTCAAATAACCACACGTTACAACAGTGGAATGTAGAAGAGCATCTTTGAAGATACAACATGTTGAACCTTGAAGTGGATGCGGTACAGCAGCAGAAGACCATGAACATACACTCAGTGGCTACTTTATGAGGTACCGAATAAATTGGCCACAGAGTGTATCCTTTTCAGTGACTGTGGTAGGTGGAGATGCCTGAATACTTCACAGCAAATGAAAATAATTTTTCAGCAGGGTTAAACTATACTTCAGTCATCAGAGTCAAGGTGGGGAACATGTCCAAGAGAAAAAAAACACTTCTGTATGCAGAATTCACAATAGCTGAAAAATGTTTCCCACACACCGATTTGATGGCTGCAGGGTAGTAACTATCCCTGAACCTGGTGGTGTGGAACCTAAGGCTCCTGTATCAGCTACAGGATGTTAGTAGCAAGAAGAGAGCATGACCTAGGTTTGGTGGTGGTGGGGGGGGGGGAATTCTTTGATGATGGATGCTGCTTTCTTGTGGTAGCGCTCTGTGGCCGTTACATTTTATTTTGCATGTTATTGTTTTACCTTGTCTACCTCCGTGCACGGTGTAATGATTTGATCTGAATGAACTGTATACAAGACCAGCTTTTCAGTGTATCCCAGTACGTGTGACAATCATAAACCAATTCCAATTGCTTCCCTCTGATCAGTGCTGTTCTACCTGCTGAGTTCCTCCAGTGTTTCTGTAGTCAGTCATACAGAAGAAACAGACCCTTCAGCCCATCTAGTCCGTGCTCAACAATTCATCTGCCTACTCCTATCCACCTGCCCCTGGACCATAGACACCATAGACACCCTCCCATCTATGTACCTATCCAAATTACTCTTAAATGTTGAAATCGACCCCACATCCACCGCTTGTGCTGTCAGCTCATTCCACACTCTCACCACCCTCAGGTTCCCTTTAAACATTTCACTTTTCACGCTTAACCCATGAACTCTAGTTGTAGTCTTATCCAACTCTTGTGGATAAGCCTGCTTGCATTTACCCTATTTACCACTGAGAATTTTGTGTCCCCCTATAAAATCTCCCCTCATTCTCTTATGCTCTGGGGAATAAAGTCCTACCCCATTCAACATTTCTCTATAAATCAGGTCCTCAAGCGCCGGCAACGTCCGTGCGAAAAGGATGATGTGTGTATTAAATGTGCATAGCGAATAAAGTTGATCCTTGATTTGTTTGGCATGCATAGGAATGAGAGAGAATAAAAAGCAATTTCAAACTAGAAATGACGCACAGCTTCGTCCAGCACAGGCGCCTGACGCTTTAAGGTAATGCGGCGGGTGTCGGAGCCCGGCCTGCCTGCCTGCCCTGCCTGGGAGCTGCCCCTGCCCCTGCCCCTGCCCCTGCCCCCGGCCGGCCGCGCTCGCCACCTCCCCCTGCTGGCCTCTCGCTCACTTTCTTTCCCCTCCCTCCCACCGGCTCAAGGTCGCCGCTTTCCCTCTCTGCGCGGCTTCGGTGGGTCAGCTCAGGACAGCGGCAGCCCGGCGCGTCGGGGCGGACGGGGGAGCGCCCAGCCCGCCTTCTGCCTCGGGGGCAGAGGAAAAGGGGGAAAACAGCGAGGCGTGTCCTGGGAAGTGTCTGCGTGAGTGTTGATGGACGGCGGAGTGGTGGGGAGGGAGGAGAGAGACTTGAGGCAGAACTTTATTGGGGACGTGAAGCTGCGGCTGGGCTCGGCTGGGCTCGGCTCGGCGAGGGGCTGCACTGAGCGGGTGAAGTTCATGAAGGCGGCGGGGTCGGTGGTGGGAGAGGGCAGGCGGAGCGCAGTGCGTCCTGGTGCCAGCGCCCGCGTACGGAGGGGAGAGGGGTGGGTGGGGGCATGTATGGCTGCTGCCGGCCGCCGTAGCTGCTTCGCTTTCTTACTGTCGCATTAGGGTTACCGAGGAGTCGGGACGGGGTTCGATCCCGGCGCGGTGCGTTGCGCCGGCAGCCTGTTCTCACAGGCAACGAGTTTCTCTTTGAAAAATATCATGGAATGTAAATATTGGTTGTTTAATATCGGTCAGCCCTTCCTCTCCAGGTTATCAACAGATCTCCATAGAAGTCACACCAACACTGACAGATACAGACACGAGGAAATCTGCAGATGCTGGAAATTCAAACAACAACACACACAAATTGCTGGTAGAACACAGCAGACCAGGCACGTACGTTCTGGATACAGACACACCACTTTGACACGTTCACGCACAGATTGGCGATCACGCACCACGCTGACAGACTCACTCAAAACACTCGCCACCCTTCCCCTCCACAGATTCACAGATACACACATTCTCTCACATAATCCATTTTCATACAGACATCTGCACTCACACAACCACACTCTCTCTCACTCACAAATGTACACCACACACACACATTCACGCAGACTCATACAGACATATACGTAGACAAACACACACCCACACGCATTCTCTCTTACACGCTCTCTCTCACTCACATTCTGTCACTCTCTCCCTCTCTCCCTCCCTCATTCCCTCACTCACTCACTCGCCCACGCTCACATAAATACTCGCATGTTCTCTCTCACTCCCAGACTCTCATACTCTCTCACACACATTCTTTCACTCTCCCTCACACTCTCATACGCCGCTCTTTCTCACACTCTCTCACTCATTCCCTCATTCACTCTCACTCGCCCACGCTCACTCACATATTCTCTCTCTCACTCCCTCACTCACTCAGACTCTCACACATTCGCTCATACTCTCTCATTCACACACACACACACACACGCACTTTCTCTCTCGCGCATACTCTGTCTCACACCCACACCCACCGGCGGTATCGAGTCTATTTCCTCTCCATTTGCTGGGGGGGGGGGGGAGAAAAATGACACGTCGGCCGCTGACTGCCTCCGTTTTGGGGTCAGCTCCATACGGCTGTTAGCGGAGGTGAGGCACGTGAACGGTGTCTTCCTGCAGCATAAGAGGGGGAAAGTGCAGGTTATTATAAATGTCAACGCTGTAATTTACCGCGACGGCAACTGGCCGCGCTCTGATGTTCCGCCCCGCCGATCCTGCGGGTTGTACGCTGCTGTTATTTGACCGTTTGGGTGTGTGTGAGAGTGACGGTACAAAGTACAACGCTACCATTCCCAGCGCCTTCTTTCAGCCCCACGCTCCTGGTGTGACAGTCGGTGCACAATCGATCCTCTTTCGGGTCAGTGTCCAGAACACTGAAAAGCAGGGAAACGAATCAGTTATCCGTCTCTCTCTCTCTCTCTCTCCCACACACGGAAAAAACCCTGCATATTTTACAGACGTTTAATACAAGACTGTGGGTGACTGATTGGAATCGGTCTATTTGAACCCTGTCCGTGGAAAGTTTGTTTTGTGAGGTGTCTCAGTTTTGGAGATTGCTCTCCACAGACTCTGCGTGATCCGTTGAGTGTGTGTTGATAAAGCCGCGGTTTTGCAGATGCTGGAAATCCAGAGCAACGTACCCGACATGCTGGAGGAACCCGCGGGTCGGGGACTGCTGTCCTGGGGCTGTGTGGGTGAATGCGGTTTGCCCTTGCTGGACAGTTTTGGGGAGGCGGGTGGGGGTGACGTTCCAGAGCCGAAATTCAAAGCACAGCCTGACCCCAAGCCAAGTCTTTCAGGCAACTGGCCTTCACCAAGGAGAGTAATGGTGGATGAACCCGGCGCCAGCCAACAGTTAGGGTGATTTTTTTTTTACAGCATCAGTGAGCCGGGTTTAATGTTGTCGCTGTCTGTGAGGAGTTTGTATGTTCTCCCCCTGACCACCTGGGTTTCCTGCCACATTGCAAAGACCTCGGGTTAGGGTTAGTGAGTTGTGAGCATAGCATGGCGATGCCCGCGGGCTACCCTCAGCACAGTGTGGGGGAACTCATTTCACTATCTTTCCATGCACTTGTCAGACATAAAGCTCATTTTTAAGCGAGGATGCAATCTGCTTCTGGGGCTGCTCTCTGTCCATGGGTGGGAATTGCACAGTGTCCATTTTCAGGGGTCCGGAGCCTGGAGTACACAGGCCCCCTCGGGTAATGGTAGGGGTCAATGGCTTTGGAAAGTTTGTGAACCCCGATGTGGCTCTTCATTCACGTCTAAGTGAATTTTTACCAGCAGTTCGGTAGCAATTAAAACTATTAACTGTTTCTGGAGCAGGAAGTATGATATCATCTGATTTTAATTTTGATTTGTGTTCAAATGCACTGTGTGATACTTCAGCACAGGAGATTCCAGTCAAGGTGATACCTGTGTACAAGCTCCTTTGGTCGACATCTTCTGGATAGATTATTAAGCCAATTTTTCACTTCTTTCAAGTCTTCTACATTTGTCTCTTGTCTTGAATGTGATTCTGGAACTTTCGGAGCCCATATTTTGCTGTTTGGAGGTTGTTTGGGTGCTTCAGCACTCTGCCGTCTCTGAGATTCCGGGAAGCAGAGGCAGGGTGAGGGAACCTCGTGATGAGAAAGCTGAGGACGGTGTGCAAACCACACCGCAAATGGCAAGGTTGTGAACCCCTGTTTTAAATCTTTCCAGCAGGGCCTGTACCTGTCTAACAGTTCTCAAATGTTGTTATTGTACCTGCATCAACCATTGTTTCTGGCAACTCCACATAGATACCTCATTTTGTGTAAAAAATGAAAGTTGCGCCTCAATTTGGAGGCGGTGTGGAGGTTGAAGTGCCTGATCCGTTTCGCTCGGTTTTTGTGGGGGGGGGGGATTTGGAGGTTGAAGTGCCTGATCCGTTTTGCTCGGTTTTTGTGGGGGGGGGGGATTTGGAGGTTGAAGTGCCTGATCCGTTTTGCTCGGTTTTTGTGGGGGGGGGGGATTTGGAGGTTGAAGTGCCTGATCCGTTTTGCTCGGTTTTTGTGGGGGGGGGGGGATTTGGAGGTTGAAGTGCCTGATCCGTTTTGCTCGGTTTTTGTGGGGGGGGGGGATTTGGAGGTTGAAGTGCCTGATCCGTTTCGCTCAGTTTTTGTGTGGGGGGGGTTTTGGGGGTTGATGATTGAGCTCCCTTTCTTTTCTTTCTCGGTTTCATGCTGCCTGGAGAAATGAAGAGTTTCAGAGTTGTATACTTTGATAATAAAGGAACCTTTGAACTCTCTGCAGATGATGAAAATCTAGAATAACCCACAAAAGAACTGCTGGAGGAACTCAGCAGGTCAGGCAGCATCGATGTAAAGGAATAAAGAATCAACATTTCTGGTGGAGTCCTTTCATCAGGACCCATGGAAACAGGACCTTCAGTCCACCTAGTCCATGCTGACCATGATGCCCCATCCAAGCTAACCCCATTTGCCTGTGTTTGGTCCGTCACTTTTGTACCAGGGTTCCTAACTTGGGGTCCACGGGACCCCTCAGTTAATGATAGAGGTCCACGGCATAAAAAAGGTTGTGAACCCCTGTTTTAAATCTTTCCAGCAGTGCCTGTACCTGTCTAACAGTTCTCAAATGTTGTTATTGTACCTGCATCAACCATTGTTTCTGGCAACTCCACATAGATACCTCATTTTGTGTAAAAAATGAAAGTTGCGCGTCAATTTCCTATTGAACCTGCCCCCTCTTCACCTTAAACCTATGCTCTCTACATCTTGATTCCCCAACTCTGGGAAAGAGACTGAGTGCATTTTGTGACTAATGTTTGGGTGGGGGCAGGGTGAGAGAGCACTTGTTTTGCTGTTGTATGTTGGCGGTGTGTTCTACCGAGCATTGAGGCTAAGCTATGTTGGTGTTGGAATGTGTGCGGACACTTGCAGCTGCCCCCAGCACATCCAAAGATGGTTTTGGTTGTTAATGCAAATGACACATTTTGCTACATGTTTCTTTTTTATCTGAACAATTAATCAATCAAATCTAGTCAAATTATTGCAACCAGATAATTTATAAAACCTGGCTGGCTTCAAATGTTTTCGGAAGCTGAAAGAATGTGACGAGTTAATCTTGCCACATGTTTAGCTTCTATCCTCTTAGCTGGAGTTCCACAGAGCTGGATCTTGGCACAGTCCATGGGTGCAGGGTGCAGAAGGGAAAGAGGGAGAAGGGGGGAGCGGTAGTGAGAGGGACTCAGTAGACAGGATATTCTGTAAATGTGAATGGGACACCCAGATTTTGCCTCCCAGGTGCCAGGGTCAGGGATTGCATCCATAGAATTTTGGAGGGTCAGGGGGAGCAGCCGCTGTCTTGGTATCAATGACGTAGGAAGGAAAGCAAAGAAGTCCAGAAAAGAGGTTTTAGAGAACAACGCAGAAAGCTGAGAAACAGGACCTCCCGGCTAGTAATTTCTGGATTGCTGCCTGAGCTGTGTGCCAGTGAAGGTAGAAACAAGATGATTTGGAAGTTTAATGCGTGGCTGAGAAGCTGCTGCAGGGTCAGGGCTTCAGGTTCTCGGATCATTGGGATCTCTTCTGGGGGAGGTATGACCTGTACAGAAGAGATGGGTTGCACCTGAACCCGAGGGGGACCAATATTCTCGTGGACAGGCTTGTTAGAGCTGTTGGGGAGAGTTTAAACTAATGTGTCCGGGAGGTGGGAACCAGAGTGAAGAGACTCAGGAAAGGATGGATGGTAAAAAAGCAAAGATACCATACACTCAGACTGTCAACAGGGGCAGGCAGATGATAGGACAAAACTGCAGCCAGCAGGGTGAGTATCAATGTATTAGGGATGCAGAATCAAATGCAGTACTCATTGGTATATCTCAGTGCATAAATTAGAAGAAGTAAGGTGGATGATCTTGTTGCACTGTGACAGATGGTCAGGTATGATGTTGTGGCCATCAGTGAATTGTGGCTGAAGGACGGTTGTAGTTGGAAGCTGGGTGTCCAAGGTTGCACATTGTATCGGAGGCTGGGCAGAGTGGGTGGCATAGCTTTGTTGGTAAAGAGCGGCTTCAGATCAGTAGAAAGACGAGACATAGAATCGAAAGCTGTTACATCCTTGTGAGTTGAGTTAAGAAACTGCAATGGAATAGATGGCCTTGCAGCCTCCTGGTAAATCTCCTCTTCACTTTCTGTAAAGCTTCCTATAGTGAGGCGACCGGAGTGAAAAGGTGTCAGTAATGGGAATTACAAGGGTTTTTGAGCAACATCATGACCTAGTGTGCATTTGGCCTACAATATTTACTTGTATAATCTGTGCACGTCACAACAAGTAGTCTGCAAGTGTCTTGTTTCTATTTACTAGAGTGACAACACTGAAGTGAAGATGTGGGGAAAACTTTTTAACTGAAGACACAATTTGTTTCGCTGCATCTTTTAGTGTGTTCTAAATGTCCTGCCCCTGTCCAGATAGCTTTACGTTTTCCCAAATAAAAGCAACCGTCAGCCACCTTCTCACAATGCAGACCACGTTCTCTTCTCACTATTGCCGTTAGAGGTACAGGAGCCGTAGGTTCCACACCACCAAATTCAGTGGCAGTCCTTGCCCTACACCCATCAGGTTCCTGAACTGGTGAGGATAACTTCACTCATCACATCTCTAAACTGATTCCATAACCTACTGGCTCAGTTTCAAGGGCTCTACAACTCATGTTCTCAGTATTATACTGTACATGCCAGATATGAGGACAGTTGTTACCCATCAGGTTCCTGAACCAGTGTGGGTAACTTCACTCACCCAAAAGGTGAACTGATTCTACGAACCACAGGGTCACCTTCAAGGACTCCACAACTCATGTTCTTAGTATTATTTATTTTGTGATTTGCGCAATTTGTCTTCGTTTGCACATTGGTTGTTTGTCAGTCTTTGTTATTTATAGTTTTTCAACTATTCTGTTGGTTTATTATCCTGTAAATGCCTGCAGGAAAATTAATCTCAAGGTAGTATATGGTCAGAACTTTTAAAACTTACATCACTGAAAATAAATCTGAATTTGAAAGTCACTATTACAGCATTTCACAGGACTGGGTGGTTTTGAATCAGTTTGTCCGGGGGCTTGTGTTATTGGAGGATAAATCCACTGATTACATAGGCATTCTCATCAAAGAAAGTGCCCGCTGTTATAAACAAGTGCTGTTTTGTGTTCAAAATATTCACATAAGTGAACTGTTGGTCATAATCAATCCAATACTGCCATGTATTAGATTCAGATTTATTTATCACCTGAACATTAGTGAAATGTGCTGTTCGTGTTAACAACCAACACACATCAGGATACGCTGGGGCGACCTGCAAGTGTCATCACACATTCCGGTGCCGACATACTGTCCCCACAGTCGTCGTCATAGCTTGTCACACCAGTCAGCCAGCCACTCTAGTGTGTGGTTGATGTTGAACAGGCCAGTGTCAGCTAAATCAGGTGAGAGTGGGCAGTTGTGCAGAACGTGTTCAATGTTCTGCACCCCTTCACCACACTTACAGGATTCACTGTTCTTTAAACCCCACTTCACCATATTGTCTCCCGTCCTGCAAACTCCTGCTCTCACTCTGTTGAGAGTGCACCCCTTCCGTCTGTCAAGCAGTACCCACAGTGCTTGGCAGAACAACACAACAAGCAACAAAACGGCAATAGTAAATCAAGCCACCCTCCACCCCCTTCCCCCCCCCCCCCCGACGCACATACGCAGTCATTTAATCCCAGGACAGGCCACTTCCGACCTCTCCCTCCAGTGGACTCAGGGATTTGTGGACACTGGGCCTTGACCTCCTGAGCAGACCTGCTGAGACTTGCAGACTTGGACGTCTAGCCACTGGCCTCGGATTCTGAACTGTAAGCCACTAATCAATCCAATACTTCTTCCTCTCACCCCATCTTCTTATTCTAGCTTCTTCCCCCTTCCCTTCCAGTCCTGATGAAGGGTCTCAACCCAAACCAATAAC
This sequence comes from Hypanus sabinus, assembly GCF_030144855.1. Classification (NCBI taxonomy): domain Eukaryota; kingdom Metazoa; phylum Chordata; class Chondrichthyes; order Myliobatiformes; family Dasyatidae; genus Hypanus; species Hypanus sabinus. Next base: position 4,976,432 of record NC_082725.1, on the reverse strand, counting down.
TGTTTGTTCCTCTCCATAGATGCTACCTGACCTGCTGAATTCCTCCAGTGTTTGTGTGTGCTTGTTGCTCAGGATTTCTAGAATCCATCGAACTTCTTGTGCTTGCAATGCAATGCTGTGTTGTGTAGTGCCTCTTCAGAAAGATATTTGTTGTGCTGTCATTCTGCTTTTAAGAAACTCTGTCTTTATTTATTCAATTTTTGGGAAAAAAATTCAGAAATATAATCTTCCAGGTGAGAAAACAAATTGCTGGAAGAACTTTTATCTCCATACACCCCCTCACCATCCCATGTTCCTGCGCACTTTGAGATTCATCACTCACTGTTAACCCTTGCCTCTCACCCCACATTGGCATGACTCATTACCCTCTCTTCTCTGACCCTATTTGCCTATCACTTACCCACCTATCCACTCGGGGACTGTCCAATAGTCTGATCGAAACTGTCCTTGAGCCTGCCTGGTCTTTTTGGTTGATTATTGTCTCATGTACCAAGGTACTTTGAAAAGTTTGTCTTCATACAGATCAAATCTGTTATGTTTTGTAACTTCAAAACTTTAAACTAATTCAAAGGAAGACACGAGAGTCTGAATTGAGAGTCTAACTTTGTGTTCACTTTAAGGGAGGCTCGCACATATCACGTGGTAGTGTGATGACGTATACAATTCATGTGTTTATACATATGACCCATAATGAATTATTTAAAAGAACAAGAATGCTTAATTGACCTATATATATATATACACAATATTACTCAAATACTACTAAAATATTAAATACAGAACAAAATCATTACACAGTGCATTGAGCTGAAATAAGGCAAACAGCAACAGAGTGCAGAATGGAGAGCATCATCATCATTATGTGCCATGTTGTATGACATCATCATTATGTTCCATGTCATATGACATGGGTAATCATGGTCTCTTTACCATGCTTATTCTTGGCAAGTTTTTCTGCAGAAGTGGTTTGCCATTGCCTCCTTCTGGGCAGTGTCCTTACAAGACGGGTGAGCCCAGACATTATCAATACTCTTCGGAGATTGCCTGCCTGGCATCAGTGGTCACAAACCAGGATTTGTGATATGCACCAGGTGCTCATATGACCATCCACCATCTGTTCCTACGGCTTCACATGACCCTGACTGGGGGACTGAGCAGGTGCTACACCTTGCCCAAGGCTGACGTGCAGGCTTGCAGAGGGAAGGAGCACCTCACATCTCCTTTGGTCGAGACGTATCTCCCCCCCCCCCCCCCCACCAGCCAAGAGTGTAAATGATGAAGTGCAGAATCATAATGAGATTGCGAGGCCAAGGGTCCATCTTACTGAACAAGAGTTCTGTTTAAGGGTCTGATAACCGTGGGTACAAACTCTGCTTTATCCTGGTGGGATGTGCTTTCAGGCTTTTGTTTCTTCTATCCAAAGGGAGAGGGGAGAGAAAATCCAGGGTGTGTGGGGTCTTCAATTATGTCATCCACTGAGGCAGCGACAGTTGTAGATAGAGTCCGTGGAGGGGTGGCTGACTTCTGTATTGTGTACACAACTCTCCATGGTTTATTGCAGTCTTGGGCAGAACGGTTGCCGTACCAATCTGTGATGCATCTGGGTAGAATGCTTTTTAAGATCCATCAGTAGAAGTTGGCAAGAGTCAAAGGGAATGTGCCAATTTTTTTTTTTTGGCTTCCTGAGGAAGTAGAGGGATTCGTGAGATTTTTTGGTCGTGGTGTCTTTGTGCATTATGGTCTTATTACAATAAGCTCTTGATTGTTAAAGGAAGTGGACTTGCAAATGACAGATTGAATTTAAACTCAGGCAAGCATGACGTTCAGCACTCTGGCCTATTAAACCAGAACAGGACTTGCCCAGTAAAAAGTCAGAGCCTTGAGGAGCATTGTAGAACAGAAAAACTTGTCAGGATAGAGTCATGGAGTACTAGAGCACGAAAGCAGGAACTTCGTTCCATCTCGTCCATGGTGAAACAAGTGTAGAAGTAAAGAGTTCTCTGAAAGTGTTGGCACAGCTAGACAGAATGGTGATTGCACTGGCCTTTCACTGTGGTGTAACGGTGAAGCCTAAGAGGAAAGATGCTTATCTAAAGGCTATGAATAATTAAACATTAGTGATCATGCTAGTTATTACTTGGTACTTGCAAGCAATACTTTTTTTTGCAATGCTTTCTTTTGATGTTGGTCAAAAAATTTGAAGTATTTGATTAATAGCAATTTTCCTGCCCCTTTAGTTCAGTCCAGTTTATTCTCAAATATTTGTGGAAAGTCACTCTGTTCTAGATTAATATGTTTGAAATGATCAGAATATGATGTCTAAAACTGAACATAATTATAAGTTGGTTACCCTGCAAAGTAGCTTTTAAGGTCTCTCTTTTCCCATGGTCCAATTGAAAGCATTTGGAACTTCAATAGTAAAAGAGAAAACGTTGGAAACAAGCCGCAGCTCAAAGTGAATTTATTATCAAAGTACAGATGTCACCATATACAACCTGAGATTCATTTTCTTGCACGTATTTTATAGAACAAAGGAATATAATAGTATCAATGAAAAGCCAGACACAAAGAAAGACAAATAACCAGTGTGCAAAAGACAACAAATTGTGCAAATACAAAAAGGAAAACAAAATAATAGTAAGTAAATTAATTAATAATGTTGAGAACATGAGTGGTAGAGTTCTTGAAAGTGAGTCCATAGGTTGAGGAATTGGTTCAGAGTTGTGCTGAGAGAAGTTAACCACGCTGGTTCAGGAGCCTGATGGTTGAGGAGTAATATTGTACCTAAACCTGGTGGTGTGGGGCCTGAGGCTTCCTTACCTCCTGCCCAATGCTGGTAAAAAGGTACATAGGTGAAAAGAGAGCATGATCTGGATGGTGGGACTGCTTGATGATCGAAGCTGCTATCCCTCAGCAACGCTCCTTGTAGACGTTCTCACTGGGGGGGAGGCTTTGCCTGTGATAGACTGGGATACTGTAGGTTTTCTGTTTGAGGGCATTAGTGTTTCCGTACCATGCCATGATTTAGTCAGCATACTGTCCACCGATAGTATTCTGTCAAAGTTCTTGATAGCATGCCGAATCTTCACCAACTTCTAAGAAAGTAGAGGCATATAGAAAGTACCTCAGGAGGTGGCCTTTCTCCCACTTGTTTTCCTGTGACCTTCCCACCCACTCACCTACACAGGAGCTAACTGGCGCTCTCTGCTCTAAACGACCACGGAGGGACCCGGAGCATCCGGGAATCCATGTGGTTGTAGGAGATAGTGCACACGGACGTCCCTGGAAATCCAGGATCAAAACATGGATCACTGATGCTAAGGGTAGCAGTGCAACCTGTCGTGCCACCCCCCTTGTGGGAGTGAACTAGATACGTGTTTATCCCGTCCGGAGTATGAATTTCAGTACAACTGATGAACTACTGTCAAGGTCATAAGTTGACACAGAACATCACAGCAGAGCCCATGATGTTGTGCTGACCTTTTAACTCACTCCAAGATCAATCTAACCCTTCCTCCTCCCTAGCCTTCCATTTCTCTTATTTTCTATACAGGAGGTTTGTTTCTGCATTAACTATAAACCATTTCCCTTGCGCTGGGCGTAGCTCTGAGGAGATGCAAGAGATTGACAGTGCTGGTGGTATAATTCAGTTAGATTTTAGATTACAGTTGTAATAGGGGTTCTCTTTTGCACCCTGTGACTACTTTATGAGGTAGACCTGTACACCTGCTCATTAACACAAATATCTAATCAGCCAATTATGTGGCAGCAGTTCAATGCATGAAAGCATGCAGACGTGGTCAAGAAGTCCAGACCAAACATCAGAATGGAAAGGAACATGCTGAATCTTGAAGTGGATGGGCTACAGACGTAGAAGACAATGGCAACTTTAATAGATATCTTTTGTACCTAATGAAGTAGCCATTGAGTATATATTGTGGTTTAATGACTCTATAATATATTCAGTGAACTTGAAAGGGAATTTGTTTTTATTTTACATGACAGCAAATTTATTTCTATTCTTTAAATTAGTTGTCACTTCCCAATAGTGAAGTTCAGCTGGTGCTCATTAACTCGTATCCCTTTTGGTCTTTTAGAGGATTAGTGCCTCATATTTCATTACAAATGTTAACACTCAGTAGTTTTGGAAATGCTTTCAACAGTTTGCCTTACTTGGAGAATTGAGTTTGAGCAGTAATTATTGGGGCTGCACGCATAATTGGAGTGCCCTTAATTATAGTATTGCATTTAAAACTGGAAAATCAGCAGTCAGACAGTATAAGTGGAGTTAGAAATGGAATTATTGATTCTGGTTTAACACAGTTTGAATGGGTACAATAAGAAATCAAGATAGAATATGATGGTGCCTGTGCTGCATTTCCAGGAAATCTGCATTTCCAGATCGTTTGCGCTGTGATAGCATTATGCTAATCACTACACTACTTCACCTTTCCATGTTGTAATCACCAACGTGGCTCTCTCTTGCTTTCACGAAAGGAACTGATATTTGGGATGTGGGATGAAGTCCATGCAGTCACAGGGAGAACGTGGAAACTCCTTATGGACCGCAGCAGGAATTGCACCTTGTTGTAAAGCAGTTGTGCTAACTGCTACAGTGCTGTGTTGCCCTGTTCCCATAAAGCATGGGGGCAGCGGGGACTATTTTAATTCTGAAAATGTGACGACAGTTAATCTGAGAAGATGGGATTTAAGTTATGTCATTTAAGAAGCTCTTTGATTGGTACGTGGAGAGGTGGGGTTGGGACAGATATGGGATAAATGCAGGAAATTTGGACCAGATGGGTGGGCACCATGGTCAACAGGGACTGGTCAGGCTGAAGGGCCAGTGTCCATGCTCTACTGATCTGTGACTCATATGTTCATCCAATTCCTCTACTGTGGTGGCCACGTTCGCAATTGTTGACCATTAGGCATAGGAGCACAATTAGGCCATTCAGCCCATCATTTGCTCTGCCGTTCTATCTTGGCTGATTTATTATCCCTCTCAACCCCGTTCTTCTGCCTTATCCCCACAACCTTTGATACCCTGACTAATCAAGAACCTATCAACCTCCGCTTTAAATATACCCAATGACTTGGTCTCCACAGCTGTCTGTGACAATGAATTCCACAGATACACCACCCCCAGCTAAAGACATTTTTCCTCATCTCTGTTCTAAAGGGACATTCTTGTATTATGAGCATGTGCTCTCCCCCACTAAAGGAAACATCTTCTCCATGTCCACTCTATCTAGATTTTCAGTATTTGGTAGATTTCAATGAGATTCTCCATCATTCTTCTAAACTCCAGTGAGTGCAGGCCCAGAGCCATGAACTGCTACTGATAGCTTAATCCTTTCATCCCTAGGGTTACTCTCATGAACCAGCTCTGGACCCTCTCCAATGCCTGCACATCCTTTTCTTAGATAATGGGCTACTCACAATGCTCCCAGTGTGACCTGACGAATGCTTTATAAAGAGTCTGTATTACATCCTTGCTTTTATGTTCTAATCCTCTCGAAAGGAATGCTATATCGAAATAAAATCTTCAGATAATATCTTGAAGGGAGCCCTCCACCCTGTCATTCCGGCTCTGAAGTCACTGAAATGAAATGTTGACTATTTCTTTGTAGGTGCTGACTGATCTAACTGGCATTTTCTGTTTTGTAGTTCTAGTTTCTAGGATCTGCAGGGTTTTTTAATGCTTCTCAGAGAGGACACAGAATCTCAGTAGAAGTTCTGAAGTGGCAGAAAATGTGGACAAGAAGTTTACAGTCTCATTCTTCATGTGTTCATGGGGATGGCTTTGGGGACAGAGAGAGGTTGGGTTAGCAGTGTGATCACATGAATCGAATGTGCTAACCTCCGAGGGGTTGTCTATTACTGGGTCCTCAGGTGACTGCAGAGGCTGATCTGGATCTACATGTTCTGGTGCAGTGTGGGCAAGAGTAGGTGGTGACTGAGGTCAGTGGTTGGGTCGTTTGGTTGTACGGTCTCTTCTTTCACAGCTGCCGCTTGTTCTCTGCGGCAAAGCGGAGTTCGTTCTCAACTAGCGCAGCTCCCTCTTGAACAGATTTCCTCCAGGTCTATCCATTGAGTGTAATGTCTTCCCAGCTTTTAGATGCCATGTTGGATTTCCTTGAATCATTTCTTTTGCTCACTGACCTTCCTTCAGCAGGATCTTTTTGAGGCAATATGAGCTAGGCCTGACCCATTCACCAGAGCGGGTGTTGCATTATTGCGGTGGAGCTGCTGCTCATGTTGGCCTTCTCCAGTACGCTGGTTTTAGAGGTCAGGGTAGGGTTTAGGGGCAGTGATATGGAGATGTTAGAAGGCAGATTAGGGTTTAGAAACATAGAAAACCTACAGCACAATACAGACCCTTCAGCCCACAATGTTATGCCGAACATGTGCCTACTTTAGAAATTACCTTGGGTTACCCATAGCCCTCTACTTTCCTAAGCTCCATGTACCTGTCCCGGAGTCTCTTAAAAGACCCTATCGGTTCCGCCTCCACCTGACATCTCCTCTGTACATACTTACAAGCACCTTAAAATTGTGCCCTCTCATGTTAGCCATTTCAGCCCTGGGAAAAAATGCCCCCTGACTATCCACATGATCAATGCCTCTCATCTTATACACGTCTATCAGGTCACCTCTCATCTTCCATCACTCCAAGGAGAAAAGGCTGAGTTCACTCAACCTATTCTCATAAGGCATGCTCCCCAATCCAGGCAACATCCTTGTAAATCTCCCCTGCACCCTCTCTATAGTTTCCACATACTTCCTGTAGTGAGGTGACTAGAACTGAGCACAGTACTCCAAGGGTCCTATACAGCTGCAACATCACCTCTTGGCTCCTAAACTCAATCCCAAGGTTGATGAAGGCCAATGCGCCTTCTTAACATTCTTAACCAGAGAGTCAACCTGCACTGGAGTTTTGAGTGTCCTATGGACTCAGACCCCAAGATCCCTCTGATCCTCCATGCTGCCAAGAGTCTTACTATATAGTACTACTATATTCTGCCATCATATATGACCTACTAAACTGAACCACCTCACACTTATCTGGGTTGTACACCATCTGCCACTTCTCAGCCCTGTTTTACATCCTATCAATGTCCCGCTGTAATCTCTGACAGCCCTCCACACTATCCACAACACCTTTGTGTCATCAGCAAATCTACTAACCCATCCCTCCACTTCCTCATCCATGTAATTTATAAAAATCACGAAGAGAAGGGGCCCAAGTGATCACCGACCTCTATACAGAATATGACCCATTTACAACCACTCTTTGACTTCTGTGGGCAAGCTAATTCTGGATCCATAAAGCAATGTCCCCTTGGATCCCATGCCTCCTTACTTTCTGAATGACCCTTGCATGAGGTACCTTATCAAATGCCTTGTTGAAATCCATATACACTGGATTTCAGTGGATTTCAGTTTTATATGGTGGTGGATAATTGTTTATCGGGATGGAGGCCGGTGACTAGTGGGGTGCCTCAGGGATCTGGTTTGGGCCCAATGTTGTTTGTAATATACATAAATGATCTGGATGATGGGGTAGTAAATTGGATTAGTAAGTATGCCGATGATATTAAGGTAGGAGGTGTTGTGGATAATGAGGTGGGTTTTCAAAGCTTGCAGGGAGATTTATGCCGGTTAGAAGAATGGGCTGAACGTTGGCAGATGGAGTTTAATGCTGAGAAGTGTGAGGTTCTATATTTTGGCAGGAATAATCCAAATAGAACATACAGGGTAAATGGTAGGGCATTGAGGAATGCAGAGGAACAGAGAGATCTAGGAATAACAGTTCATAGTTCCCTGAAGGTGGAGTCTCATGTAGATAGGGTGGTGAAGAAGGCTTTTGGAACGCTGGCCTTTATAAATCAAAGCATTGAGTACAGAAGTTGGAATGTAATGTTAAAATTGTACAAGGCATTGGTAAGGCCAAATTTAGAATATTGTGTGCAGTTCTGTTCACCGAATTATAGGAAAGATATCAATAAATTAGAGAGAGTACAGAGACGATTTGCTAGGATGTTACCTGGGTTTCAGCACTTAAGTTACAGAGAAAGGTTGAACAAGTTAGGTCTCTATTCATTGGAGCGTAGAAGGTTGAGGGGGGATTTGATAGAGGTATTTAAAATTTTGAGAGGGATAGATAGAGTTGACGTGAATAGGCTGTTTCCATTGAGAGTAGGGGAGATTCAAACGAGAGGACATGATTTGAGAGTTAGGGGGCAGACGTTTAAGGGAAACACGAGGGGGTATTTCTTTACTCAGAGAGTGATAGCTGTGTGGAATGAGCTTCCTGTAGAAGTAGTAGAGGCCAGTTCAGTTGTGTCATTTAAGGTAAAATTGGATAGGTATATGGACAGGAAAGGAGTGGAAGGTTATGGGCTGAGTGCGGGTAGGTGGGACTAGATGAGATTAAGAGTTCAGCACGGACTAGGAGGGCCGAGATGGCCTGTTTCCGTGCTGTGATTGTTATATGTTATATGTTACATCTACTGCTCTTCCTTCATTAATGTGTTTAGTCACATCCTCAAAAAATTCAATCAGGCTAGTAAGGTATGACCTGCCCTTGACAAAGCCATGCTGACTATTCCTAATCATATTATACCTCTCCAAATGTACATAAAACCTGCCTCTCGGGATCTTCTCCATCAACTTACCAACCACTGAAGTAAGACTCACTGGTTTATAATTTCCTGGGCTATCTCTACTCCCTTTTATTGAATAAGGGAACAACATCTGCAACCCTCCAATCCTCCAGAAGCTCCCTCGTCTCCATTGATGATGCAAAGATCATCGCCAGAGGCTCAGCAATCTCCTCCCTTGCCTCCCACAGTAGCCTGGGGTACAACTTGTCCGGTCCCGGTGACTTATCCAACTTGATTCTTTCTAAAAGCTCCAGCACATCCTCTTTCTTAATGTCGATATGATCATGCTTTCAGGGATAGTTATGTGCTCAGGCTTCCACTCCACATTCGATGCCCTGTGCTGTGGACAGGTGACCACGGATTCTGCTCCAAACTCGAAGGCCACGTGAGCAGAGGGCATGAGATCAGGTCACTCAGGGTGGAGCTTACGCATCCTGTCATTGGCATGGCCAGAGGGTTGATACTGAAGGAGGGAGCCTGCTGGACAAAGCCTGAGACTGGACTTGGGAGGCATGTCCTGGAGAGGGAGAGAGAGAATGAGAATAAAAAAGGGGGAAAGGGATTTGTTTTGCAGTTGCTGTTTTGATACTAGTTGTGTTTTGTGGGCTGCCCCCACCACATCCTTAGAGAGTTGATTGTTAATGCAAATGACACTTTTTGCTGTGTGTTTCCATGCACGCATGATAAATAATTAAATCTGAACCTGAACATTACACAGAGCGAATTTCTGGGCCAATAAGTTTTTAGTCTTGCTGGAGGCATTTAGTAATAATCTTTCAATAATTACTAGTTTCTGAAATGCCATCGTTGTCATCATTATGTGCCATGTCTTACAGTGTGGACGATCATGATCGCTCCATGATCATGATTGCTCCTGGTCAATTTTTCTACAAAAATAGTTTGCTGTTGCCTTCTTCTGGGCGGTGTCTTTACAGGACAGGTGACCCAGGCATTATCAATACTCTCCAGAGACTGTCTGCCTGGTGTCAGTGGTCATATAACCAGGACTTGTGATCTGCACCAGCTGCTTATACGACCGACCATCCACCACCTGCTCCCAGGGCTTCAAGTAATCTTGATTGGGGCTAAGCAGGTGGTACACCCTGCCCAAGGGTGATCTGCAGGCTATCGGAGGGAAGGAGCACCTTACACCTCCTTTGGTAGATGTCCAATATCTCCACCACACCACCCAGACTGGAATGTCACTCCTCTCTTTAAGAAGGGAGTGAGACAGAAGAAAGGAAATTATAAGCCAATTAGCCTGATTGGTTGGGAGAACATTGGAGTCCATTGTTAAGGATGAGGTTTCAGGGCACTTGGAGGCACGTGACAAAATAGGCCCAAGGCAAGTGGCTATGGGCCTGTACTTGCTGAAGTTAAATAGAAAAAGGGGGGGAATCTCATTGAAACATTAAATATTGAAAGACTTAGAATGCATTTGGAAGGGATGTTTCCCATCGTGGGATGAGTCTTGGACCAGAGGTCACAGGCTCAGAATGGAGAGACATCCATCTAGAACCGAATTGAGGAGGAATTCTTTATCCAGAGAGTGGAGAATCTGTGGAATTCATTGCCGCAGTCAGCTGTGGAGGCCAAGTCATTGGGTATATATAATGTGGAGGATTAGAGAGGATGTCAAAGGTTACAAGGAGAAGGCAGGAGAGGGATAATAACTCAGCTGTGATGGAATGTTGGTGTATTCTCGAAGGGCTGAATCACCAAACTCTGTTCTTGTGTCTTATGGTCTATGGTCTTTCCTACGCTTTGTCTAACAGACCATTTATCTTTTATTCCAGAGCGGCCCCACACAGTTCAGTGCTAATAACTTGGTAAATGGATTTCCTGTATCCAGACTGAGAAGCTGGGATACCATGGTGATTTCTTATTCAATCTCCCAGGCACAGGTGAGTGAGGTTATTTCATTTGCTAAGAGGTTATCTGCTATGAATATTGATCTGTAAGCTTCAGAATATGGTAATTTGCACGTAAAAATGCCATGAGCTAGTCATAAGATGTGCAATACTTACATAAAAGTCCTTCACTGAAAACGGTGTCACAGGTAGAGAGGTGGTGACAGAACGCTGGCCTTCATTTGTCAGGGCATATACTTTACTAGGAGTTTGAGGAGATTTGGTGTGTCATCAAGGACTCCAGCAAATTTCTACAGATGTACCGTGGAGTGCTTTCTAACTGGTTGCATTGCCTCTTCTTATTGCCACCATCAAGGAGGGGGGACTTGAAGACACAAATTGAACATTTTTGGAACAACTTCTCCTCTGCCATCAGATTTACAAATCGTTCATGAACACTACCTCACTATTTTGCTCTTTTTTTGCACTTTTTAAAAATCTCTGATTGTAATTTTTTATGTTTCCAAGGGTTCAATGTCCGTTTAGGAATTGGATGGCAGAGGGGAAGAAGCTGTTCCTGAACCTGACCCTGATTCTGACAGAGTACAGTAGTTGGGGCATTACGTTGCAGTTGCATAAGTCATTGGTAAGGCACACGGAGTGTTGTGTATCGGTTTGGTCACCCTTTTACATGGTTAAACTGGAAAGAATGCAGAACTGATGTTAGCCCGAGTTATCGGGAGAGCTTGGCCAGGCTCAGTCTTTTTTCCATGGACCACAGAAGAAAGAGGAGTGACTTTATGGAAGTGTTTGCAGTTATGAGAAGATGAGTGGTAACAGCCATTTCCCCAGGGTGGGCGAGTCCAAAATAAGGGGCATAGGTTTAGGGTGAGAGGGGAAAGAGACCTGGGAGACAGTTGTTTCACAGAGATGGTGCTGAGTGTATGGAACAAGCTGCCAGAGGGAGTGATTGAGACGTGTACATTAGTATCAGTTAAGGTGCACATGAATAGGTAGATGCAGGGGCCAGGCTTAATGTGTTCCCTTCGCAGTCCAGTGTAGGAACTCGAAACGTTAAACATTTCTCTTCCCAACTCTGACAGCCAGCCTGCCAGGCTCAGCCAGCATCTTTGCTGTCAGTTGTGGCACCAGTCTTGATCAAGCAATCAAGGGAATGGAATTATTGAGCTTAATAACATCAGCCTTGCAAGCAGACTTGTCCCCGACCATACGCACTCTTTGTCAGACTCAGAAATTGGGTCCAGCTGTTTGGGCACCATGTTGGATTGAACGGTCGGTATCCATGCTGGATTATTCTGTGCCTCAATGCTACATGTTACAAGGAAGATTTTGTTTTAACTGTGGCCTCCTTTGCTAATGTTGAGTTGGTATTAACATTTTGTGGGAGTGTGTTGGATATGATTTTTCATCTCTTCTTAAACGTGGCTGACCTTTGATGACCTTGCTTGGAATGCTGTTAGTGGAAGTTGACACAGGCAAGGATTATTCCGTCAGTATCTTAACACATCAGTTGGAAACCTTTGATCTACAGGCGACTTCTGTGTTATGGCCTTTTGGGTACTGTAAATTCGTCCTTGCAGAACCCTGGAATTGCAACCCAGACCTCTGAAATACTGGATGCATTTGCCCTCAAGAAGGTAATTAGGAAAGCCAGGAGAGGCTGTGAGAAGTGCTTGGCAGGTACAATTAAGGAGAATACTAAGGTGTTCTGTGCATATATCAAGAGCAACATAGATTTCAAGATTATATTAGAGTAATTTCAAAATTATTTAAAAATTGTATAAGGAAAATTCTAGCTGTTCAGTAGCAAAGGCTATGTTCGTGGAAGCATTTCAGTTACTGTGTAGCCTTGCACCGTTGAAGCTCAGAGGGAACTGTGCAGTACAGCTCTGTATCGAGAGCATCCTGAGCAGCTGCATCACTGCCTGGTTCGGAAATTGCACAATCTCGGATCGCAAGACCCTGCAGCGGATAGTGAGGTCAGCTGAGAAGATCATTGGGGTCTCTCTTCCCGCCATTACAGACATTTACACCACATGCTGCACCCACAAAGCTAACAGCATTATGAAGGACCCCACGCATCCCTCACACAAACTCTTCTCCCTCCGGCCATCTGGCAAAAGGTACCGAAGAATTCGGGCTCTCACGACCAGACTGTGCAACAGTTTCTTCCCCCAAACCATCAGACTCCTCAATACTCAGAGTCTTGACCAACATCTGCATCATTTATTATTATATTGTAATTTGTCCTCTACTGTGCCTATTGTCTTGTTTATATAATTATTGTACTGCCCTGCACTGTTTTGTGCACTTTATGTGGTCCTGTGCAGGTCTGTAGTCTAGTGTAGTTTTTATGTTGTTTTATGTAGTCTAGTGTAGCCTTGTGCTGTCTCACATAGTCTAGTTTTGTGTTGTTTCAAGTAACGCCAGGTTCCTGGAGGAACGTTGTTTCGTTTTTACTGTGCATTGTACCAGCAGTTTATGGTCGAAATGACAATAAACTTGACTTGACTCTTCTCCCCCACTTTCCTTCCTGACTTTGCTTTGTTGGCACCTCAGAGAGTTTTGCTAACAGCAATTTTTGTTGGTGTCATTTAACCAAAAGATAACTGGGCTTGTACCTTTGCTGTGCTGCAGTTGCTCAGACTTAACCAGCTATGTTTTGTTGGTTTGTGAAATGCATTCCTTTTTGTTAAAAGGAAAGGAGTTCCATTGTAGCAGCAATGAATGGGAACTGTGACTTGTGGTCAACCCAGTTCTCTTGCATGATGTCGGGGCCAAAGTCCTCTTCTTTAATCGCTTTGCTGCAGATGCTGAAATTATGTGATATCCAACCCATTGTTTGCTCACTTTATAACCTTTGAGTTATAAAGCAGTACTAGTTATTCAATAGCCCCCGTTGAAATGTCTGAGTTTCAAATGGCATTCAGTATCAATTCAAATTGGTTTATTGTTATCTTGTGTACTGAGACATAGTGAAAAGTGTGTTGTGCAAACTGTTCATTCAGATCAGATCATTACACAGTGCATTGAGCTCGAATAAGGTAAAACAATAACAATGCATAATGAAGTATCGCAGTATATTGTCTGTACAAAGATCCAGAGAGCAGGTCACTACACAGTGTATTCAGGTAGATCAATAAGAGAATAAAATATTTAACAGCTACAGAGAAAGTGCAGTGCAGATAAACAAACAGGTGTGAGATCAGCGAATCCAGTGATGCTTTGGTCTCGTCAATGGACGGGCAGAAGAGTGGGCCATGTGGTGATCTCGGTCGTCCTGCTTCCTCGGTAGGATTCCATCCAAAGCCCCAGGAATGTCTGCTCGTTTAAAAAAAAATGTTATGCCTATAAGCAACACACACAAAACGCTGGAGGAACTCAGCAAACCAGGCAGCATCTATGGAGATGAGTGATTTCATCAGGATGATGAAGTGTCTTGGTCCGAAATGTCAACTGTTTATTCTCCTGCATAGATGCTGACCGACCTGCTGCATTCCTCCAGCATGTTGTGTGTGTTGCTCTGGATTTCCAGCATCTGCAGACTTTCTCATGTTTATTATTTTAATAAGCTTTATTCAAAGCTGCATTATAGTCCAGTTTATTTTAACAAGTTACTAATAGTGATAAGCAATCTTTGGATAAAGTGAATTACTGAAATTCAGTTCCCAAATAACTATTAAAATGAGCCAGATATTTAATTACTCAGTTTAAATGAATTTAGGAAATAATGCAGCTATATAATTTGGCTGGTAAATTAACTGTATTTAACTTGACGACCTTAACGCAATTCAAAACAACGTTGTACAATCAAATTGAGGCTCAGACTGAAATACTTTAATTCTTTTTTATGTTTGAACTGCTTTACATTTGGAATTGGTTTATTATGTACATGTACCAAGATACAGTGAGAAGTTTGTCTTGGATACCGTTCATACAGAGCAGATCATTACACCAAGAACTGAGGTAGAACAAGGTAAAACAATAACAGAATGCAGAATGAAGTGTAACTGCTACAGAGAAAGTACAGTGCAGGTAGATAATAAATTGCAAGATCAGCTAATCCATTGATGCTTTGGTCTCAACTGTGGATTGGCAGAAGATCAAGCTACTGATTCTTGCCACCATCAAACTTAAAAGGATCCTATCTACCCCTCTCTCTCCTTCTACCCGCTCAACCATCCCACCCAGAAACATTGTTTTCAGTTTCTTTCACACTGAGTTCCTTGTTCAGGACTTAGTTTCAAACATGAAGGAACTTCCAACTGAGGAATATTTTGAGATTTTTTTTCCTAAGGCCATCTATGAACATCAGGTTTAGGGTTAATGGCTAATAGAAATGGACATCATTTTCAAGATGGTTGGAGGAAAGTATAGGTAGGATGGATATCAAAGGTAATTTTTTTTACACAGAGAGCAGTGGGCCAGAGTTGGTGGTAGGAGCAGACGCGTTAGGGACTTTTAAAAGACTCTTAGATGGACACATGGATGATCAAAAATGGAGAGGGGGCTGTCTGGGAGGGAAGGATTACTTGCTCAGTGCACTTGAGTATTGTGAGCAGTTTTTGGCCCCTTATCAAAAAAGGATGTGCTGGCATTGGAGAGTGTTCAGTGGAGGTTAGTGAGAAATATCCTGGAGATAAAAAGCTTAACTTATGAGGAATGTTTAATGGCTCTGGCTCTGTAGGTGGAGTCTGGATTCTTATTGAAACCCACTGCATATTGAAAGGCCAAGATAGAGTGGACATGGAGAGGATGTTTCCAATAGTTGGGGAGTCTAGGTCCAGACTCAGAATAGGAGAAAACAAATGAGGAGGGATTTCCTTAGCCCATGGAACTGGAACTCATTGCCACAGGCGGATGTGGAGGCCAAGTTATTAGGTGTACAGTATTTAAAACAGAGGTTGATAGACTCTTGATTAGTAATGGTGTCAAAGGTTGCAGAGAAGAATAGGGAATGGGGTTGACAGGGATAATAAATCAGCCATGATGGAATGGTAGAGAAACTCACAGAACACTATAGTACTGTACAGGCACATTGGCCAAGGATGTTGGGCTAAGCTTTTAACCTATTCTAAGATCAATCTAACCCTACCCTCCTACATAGCCCTTCATTTTTCTATCATCTATGTGACTATCTAAGATTTCCTTAAATGCCCCTAAGTATCTGCCTTCACCACCACCTCTGGCAGGGCATTCCATGCACACATCACTCTCTGTATAAAAAAAAACTTACTCCTGTCAATCCCCACTATACTTTCTCCACACCTTAAAATTATGGGGAAAATTCTCTGTCTGTCCACTCTATGCCTCTTGTCATCTTCTACACTGTCGTCACCTCTCATCCTCCTGCTCTCCAAAGAGAAAAGCCCTGGCTCACTCAGGTTATCCTCATAAGACATGCAAACTCTATAGAGTGAGTGGCTTGATCTTGCTCCTAAGTCCTGAGTCTTATTTCTTATGAACCCGAAGCATCAACTGTACATCTTCCTCCACTGGAAGGAAAGTGACCTTCTGAGTTCCTCCAGCACTTTATCTTGTGACAGAATATTCTCTTTACACATGTTAGTAGTAAGTGCAGCCAGTTTTAGTTTTCATCCTTTACGTTGGCTGGGTATCAACTGGTAAAATGATTGCTGAGCAATTCAGAAACACGAGATTCTGCAGATGCTGGAAATCCAGGGTAACACATACAAAGTGCTGGAGGAACTCAGCAGGTCAGGCCACATCTACAGAGGGGTATAAATTGTTGACATTTTGAGCCTAGACCCTTTAGGTTCTGATGAAGGCCATAAGACACAGGAGCAGGATTAGACCATTCAGCCCATCGGGTCTGTTCCATTATTTCACCAAGGCTGATCTATTTCCCTCTCAACCCCATTCTCCAGCCTTCTCCCCATAACTTTTCATGCCCTGACTAATCAAGAGCTTACCTACCTCCATCGTAAATGCACTCAGTGACTCAGCCTCCACAGCCTGTGGCAAAAAAATCCACAGATTCGCCACCCTCTGGCTTAAGAAATTCCTCCCCATCTCTGTTCTGAATGGAATGAAGGGTCTCAGCTCGAAAAATCGACTGTTAATTCTTTTTCGTAGAAGCTGCCTGACCTGCGGATTTCCTCCAGCATTTTTCAGATGTGTTACTGAGCAACACAGTTTCTCTGGGAAAGGCAATACTCTGGGATAGATGCAAGGTTGAATAATGCTGCTACTGTTCATCTCATGGTGTAAAATAATTACTTTGGATCCTGAAAACACTATTATTATAAGCAGTCAAAGTAAATTGAAAGGGAAGATGTCAGTTGGAAAGAGGGAAGTTCAGTATAACCGTCGATGCCGATAACGAATCAGAATGCAGGCACACTTTATGCCCCAGTCATACTTCATTTTACTTGTGCTCAAGGAGAACAGCATGGCCCCTGTCACCACACGGTTCATAGCCAGGACAGAACTGGTTAATCAGTTACAGGTATTGACTGTTTAGTGAACTGTGTGTTGTTGAATTGCTTACTGCTATATCAGTCACCATTCACAATACAGGTGATAAAAGCCAATAGAAACTATAAGCTGACAACCGATGACACTTTGAAGTTAGTAAAGCAATTGTCCTTTAGTCGTTGGGGAGTCCGCATTCCTTCTGTTATGTTCCTGCCTCATCTGCCTGGCATCCACTACTGTGTTAAGGGAAGCAATGTTCTGCTAAGACCTTTCTAGTAAAGGTCTCACTTCAGAGGCCCAACTTGTCCAGGGTGATTAACACGGCTGCAGTCACCCTCACCTGTCTTGTTGCCAGTAAGCAGGGGTGGTTCCAGCAATCTCATGTCAAAGTCTGGGTTAACTACACACCACAATTGTTCTTTAACACTTGCCTAACTGCAAATCCCACACTACATCTTAGTGATGTAATCCAACAATTCAATTCATATTCATAAAAAACGAGAATTCTACGGCTGCTAGAAATTGTATGCAACACACACAAAATGCTGGAGAAACTCAGCAGGTCAAGCAGCATCTATGGATACCAATGAATAGTTGATGTTTTGGGCTGAGACCCTTCATCATGACTAATGAATATTCACACTTAATGTTTTAGGAATAGATTTTTCCTCTCCGTCATCATGTTTCTGAACTGTCCATGAGGATTGTTTTGTTATTTTTAATTTTATACTATTTATTTATTTTGGAATCTATTGTAATTGTTATGTTTTTACATTGTACTACTGCTGCAGAACAACAAATTTCATGACATATCATTCATCCATTTTGTGCCATGTCAAATTCCGTGGGCGATCATGGTCTTTCCATGACCATGATTGTTCTTGGCAAATTTTTCTTCAAAAGTGGTTTGCCATTGCCTTCTTCTGGACTGTGTCTTTACAAGACAGGTAATTCCAACCATTATCAATATTCTCCAGAGGTTGTCTGCCTAGCATCAGTTATGGCATAACCAGGACTTGTGATACGTACCAGCTGCTCCCATGGCTTCTCGTGATCCTGATTGGGGGACTAAGAAGGTGCTACACCTTGCTCAAGAGTGACTTGTAAGCTAGCAGAGGGTTGGAGTGCCTTGCACCTCCTTTGGTATCTCCACCACACCACCCATATAAGTCGATAATAAAGAAACGATTCTGATTCTAGAATGCATGTTCCCTTCTTACCAACTCATCTACCACTGTTATTTGCTCCATTTAAAACTGCAAAATCTTCAATAACCAGTGAAAAGGGTGAGCACTTAAAAATTCCTGAGCATCAACATCTCTGAAGATCTTTCCAGGGCCCAAATATATAGAAGGTATTGAAGTCGATTACTAAGAATGTGGTTTCAGGTATGATAGGACTAGCACAGATAGAGCATTGGCAAGAGGAAAAGTGTGGAATTAAACTTTTTCTGGTTGGCTGTTAATGGCGAGTGGTGTTCCACATGGGCCTGTGTTGGGACCGATTCTTTTTACATTGCATGTCAATTGATGGAATCGATGGCTATGTCACCAAGTTTGTGGATGATATGAAGATAGGTGGAGGGGCAGGTAGTGTTGAGGAAGCAGAGAGGCTACAGAAGGACAGACAGATTAGGAGAATGGGAAAATCGGCGGCAAATAGAATACTATATCAGGAAGTGTGTGGTCATACGCTTTGGTAGAAGAAATGAAAGTGTAGATTATTTTCTAAATGGTGAGAAAATTTGAAGAAATGATGTGCAAAAGGAGTCGGGAGTCCTCGTGCAGGATTCCCTAAAGATTAAATTGCGAGTTGAGTCTGTGGTGAGAAACGCAAAGGCATTCATTTCAAGAGGACCAGACTCCAAAAGCAAGGATGTAATGTTGAACCTTTATGAAGCTCTGGTGAGCCTCATGTGTGGCACCTTGTCAAAGGCCTACTGAACATTCAAATACACAACATCGGCTGGTTCTCCTTTGTCTATCACACGTTATTTTTCAAAGAATTCCATCAGATTTGTCAGGCAAGATTTTCCCTTCAGAAAGCCATGCTGACTACGGACTGTTTCGTTATGAGCCTCCAAGAACCCTGGGACTACATCATTAATAGTCAACTCCAACATCTTCACAACCACTGAGGTCAGACTACCTGGCCTATAGTTTCCCTTCTTCTGCCTCTTTCCCTTCTTGAAGAGTGGAGTTACATTTGCAATTTTCCAGTCTTCCAACACATTCCAGAATCTATTGATTCTTGAAAGATCATTACTAATGCCTCCTCGATCTCTTGGCCACCACTTTCAGAACTCTGGGGTGTACACCATCTGGTCCAGGTGACTTAACTACCTTCAAATCTTTCAATTTCCCAAGAAACTTATCTCCAATAATGGTAACTTTTTAACACTTCATGCCCCGACACCTAGAACCCACACCATACTGCTGGAGTCTTACACTGTGAAGACTGCCATTGCATTGTCCCCCGTTACAACCTCTGCAGCAGTCTGATATCCACTCTCAGCTCTCTTTATGTATCTTATAGAAACTTATAGTATCCTCCTTTAAAAGATGAACTTGCAGCACAGTTGCAGATTGGCAGGTATGATGTTGTTCCAGCTCCAACTCCTCAATGTAGTTTGTTAAAAAAACTGCAGCTCGATGCACTTCTCATGGTTGTAGTTGTCATGGATACTGGAGGTCTCCCTGATTTCCTGCATCCTGCAGGAGGAGCATTTCACTGTCCTGCCTTCATCCCTACTGTCCCCAGATGAACAGATGTAAAGAGAACGACAAAACTTGAGCTTTCCTTTGTGTTCTCTGAGTAAGGTCTGTCTTCGGTGAAACCTTGAAGAGCTAAGGCCTCAAGATCACTGCTCTGACTCCATGCTCTCGGACAACGGCCACTGCGCTTGCCCCCGTCGTCCTTTAATTTGCTCTTGCTAATCGATCCCAGATGTTGAATGGTCACTGGTCAAAGCCCTTTATGTTGCCACAACCTCCTGCTGATGCCTTTTATCCTCAGACTGTGGACCTGATTGAAGTCCCCTCCTCTCCAAACTTCTGAAATCCGGATTGGCCGCTGGTCAAAGCTCTATCGTCTCAGGAAGCATGTGCTAAGTACACTGCAGATGCTGTTGTCAAATCAACACGTACAAACAAGCTGGATGAACTCAGCAGGTCGGGCAGCATCAGTTGAAATGAGCAGTCAATGTTTCGGGCCAAGACCCTTCATCAGGACTGAAGAAGGAGGGGGCAGGGGTCCAATAAAGAAGGTGGGGGGAGGGTGGAAGGTGCCAGGTGAAAAACCAATCAGAAGAAAGGTCAAGGGGTGGGGGAGGGGAAGCAGGGGAAGGGATAGGCAGGAAAGGTGAAGAAAGAATTTGTTGCCACAGTCAGCCATGTCATTGGGTATATTTAAAGTAGGGGTTGATAGATTTTTGATTGGCCAGGGCGTGAAGGGTTATGGGGAGATGGTAGGAGGTAGCGACTGAGAAAGAAATGGATCAGCCGTGATGAAATGGCAAAGCAGTATCTTATGGTATCAAGCAGAATTAGGCCATTTGGCCCATTGAGTCTGCTCCACCATTCAGTCATGGCTGATCCTTTTTTTCCCTCCTCACCTGACCTTCTCCCAGTAACGTTTGATCCCGTGACCTCTTGAAATGAATGCTAACATTGCATTTGCCTTCCTCACCACTAACTCAGCCTGCCAGTTGACCTTTAGGATGTTCTGCACAAGGTCTCCCAGGTCCCTTTCCATCTCAGATTTTTGGATTTTCTCTTCATATAGAAAATAGTCTGCACATTTATTTCTCCTACCAAAGTGCATGACCATGTATTTTCCAACATTGTATTTGCCGCTTTCTTGTCCATTCTCCTAATCTGTCCAAGTCCTTCTGCATCCTACCTGTTTCCTCAACACTATCTGCCTCTCCACCAGTCTCTGTATCATCTTCAAGCTTGGTGACAAAGCCACCTATTCCATTATCTAAATTATTCATATATGGCATAAAAAGAAGTGGTTTCAACACTGAACCCTGTGGAACACCACTAGTCACTGGCAGTCAACCAGAAAAGGATCTTTTTAATCCCACTTGCTGCCTTCTACCAATCAGCCAATGCTCTAACCATGCTAGTAACTTAACTGTAATACCATGGGCTCTTAACTTGGTAAGCAGCCTCATGTGTGGCACTTTGTCAAAGGCCTTCTGAAAATCCAAATATACAACATTCACTGCATCCACTTTATCTGACCTGCTTGTAATCTCCTCAAAGAATTCCAGCAGGTTTGACAGGCAAGATTTTCCCTTAAGGAAGCTATGCTGACTTTGTCCTATCTTGTCCTGTGCCACCAAGTACTCCATAACTTCGTCCTTAACAATTGACTCCAACATCTTCCCAACCACTGAGGTCAGGCTAACTGGTCGATAATTTCTTTTCTGCTGCCTTCCTCCTTTTTTAAGAGTGGAGTGACATTTGCAAATTTCCACTCCTCTGAAAGACCATTACTAATGCCTCCACAATGTCTGTTGCTGCCTCTTTGAGAACTCTAGGGTGCAGTTCAGCTGGTCTGGGTGACTTATGTCCCCTCAGGTCTTTCATCTTTTTCTGCACCTTCTCCCTTATAATAGTAACTGCACTCACTTCTCTTTCCTCAACCCGTCAACATCCAGCACACTGCAAGTGTCTTCCACAGTGAAGACTGATGCAAAATACTCATTTAGTTCATCTGCCATCTCCTTGTTCCCCATTATTACTTCTCTGGCCTCATTTTGTAGTGGCCCTATATTCACTGTCATTTCTCTTTTATTTTTGATATGCTTGAAAAGGCTTTGTTATCCACTTTGATATAGTTTGCTAGCTTGGCTTTCATATTTAATCATTTCCCTTCTAACGATTCTTTTAGTTGCTGTCTGTAGGTTTTCAAAAGCTTCCCAATCCTCTGTCTTCCTGTTAATTTTTGCTTTGTTGTGTGCTTTTGTTTTTACGTTAGTTTTGACTACCCTTGTCAGCCACAGTTGTACTATTTTGCAACTTGGATATTTCACTTTTGGAATATATCTATCCTGCCCCTTCCCCATTTTTCCCAGAGACTCAAACCTTCGCTGCTCTCCTTCCAATTTACTTTGGCCAACCCCTCTCTCATACCACTGTAATTTCTTTTACTCCACTGAAATACTGATACGTCAGACTTTACTTTCTCCCTATCAAATTTCAAGATGAACTCAATCATATTGTGATCACTGGTTCCTAAGGGTTATTTTATCTTAAGCTCCCTAATCACCTCTGATTCATTACTTAACACCCAAACCACTATAGCTGATCCCCTAGTAGGCTCAACGACAAACTGCTCTAAAAAGCCATCTCAAAGCCATTCAACAAATTCACTCTCTTGAGATCCATTACCAACCTGATTTTTCCAATCGACCTCCATGTTGAAATCTCCCATGACTGTCATAACATTGACCTGTGTTACTTCCCGTTGTAATCTTTAGACCACATTCCAACTACTATTTGGAGTCCAGTATATAACTGCCATCAGAGTTCTTTTACCCTTGCAGTTTCTTAACTCAACCTACAAGGATTCAACATCTTCTGATCTTTCAAATACTTTGATGCCATTCTTTACCAGCAGAGCTCTGACACCTCTGCCTACCTTCCTATCCCTCTGATACAATGTGCAACCTTGGACATTCAGCTACCAACTACAACCATCCTTCAGCCACGACTCAGTGATGGCCACAACATACCTGACAATTTGTAAAAGTGCAACAAGATCATCCACCTTATTTCTTATATTCCGTGCAATGAGATATAACACTTTGAGTTCTGTATTTGCTACCCTTTTTGATTCCTCATTCCTAATGCACTGATACTCACCCTGCAGGTTACAATTTCGTCCTATCATCTGCCTGCCCTTCCTAGCAATCTAACTGCATGCAATCTTTGCTTTTTTCACCATTCATCCTATCCTGAGTCCCTTTGCTCCAGTTCCCACCCCCCTGCCAAATTAGTTTAAACTCTCCCTAACAAACCTGCCTGTGAGAATATTGGTTCCCCTCAGGTTCAAATGCAACCTGTCCCTCTTGTACAGGTCATATTCCCTCAGAAGAGATCCTAATGGTCCAAGAACCCGAAGCCCTGCCTCCTGCACCAACTTCTCAGCCACGCATTTATCTGTGAAATCATCCTGTTTCTACCCTCACTGGCACATGGCACAGAAATGACTACTCTGGAGCTTCTGCTTCGCAGTTTTCTGCCTGGCTCGCTAAATTCTCTCTTCAGGACCTCATTGCTTTTCCTTCCTATGTGATTGGTACCAATATGTAGCAAGACGTTTGGCTGCTCTCCCTCCCTCTCCAAAATGCTGTGGGCACGATCCAAGATGTCCCTGACCCTGGCACGTGGGAGGCAACATACCATTCAGGTGTCCTGCTCATGTCCACAGTTTCTCTTGATTATTGAGTCCCCTATCACTGCCACCTCTCTCTTTTCCCTCTTTCCATTCTGCACCTCAGACACATGCTCAGTTCCAGTAACACAGTCTCCATGGCATCCCCCCGGGAGGTCATCCCCCACAACAGTATCCAAAATGGCATACTTATTATTGAGGGAAGTGTCTGCAGGGTTGCTCTGCACTCACTGCCTATTCACCTTCCCATTTCTTCTCCTGACAGTCACCCAGCTACCCGGCTCCTGCAACTTAGAAGTGACTGCATCCCTGTAATTCCGTTCAATGATCTTTTCACTCTTCCATAAAGGCTGAAGGTCATCCAGCTGCTGCTCCAGATCCCTAACACTGTCCTCAAGGAGCTGCAGGCGGATGCTCTTCACGCAGATATAGTTCCCCGGGAGACTCTGGGACTCCCTGGACTCCAACATCCGGCATGAAGAACACACAATGGCCATAAAAAATACACTTAACAGAAACTTACCCAGAGCCAACAGCTCTTCCAAGCCAAAGCCTTCTTTGAGCCAAGACTGAAACTCCCATTCTCACCACTGACCCACTCTCAACAATGGCCACTCCGCTTGTTCCCTCTGTGCTGCGTAGGAGAGAAGTGTTCAATTGATCTTGGAGTAGGTTAAAAGGTCAGCATCGTATTGTGGGCTGAAAGGTCTGCACTGTGCTGTACTGTTCAATGTTCTGTGTTTTAATCTTTTGAAAGTAATTTATGCAATATCATTTATTTTGTTTACATTAATATTCCTAAATACTGTGAGGGAGATGGTTTAAAGTCATATGACATAAGCAGATGGGGAAAATCAGGTTGTAGCTAGATTCCAGGAGAGGGAATTTCTAGAGTGCCTACAAAATGCCCTGTTAGAGCAGCTCGTGGTTGAGCCTACAAAGAGGGTCAGTTATTCTGGATTTAGTGTTGTGCAATGAACCAGAATTTATTAGAGAGCTTAAGGTAAAAGAAGGGGAAAGTGATCAAATCACCCTGAAATTGAAGAAGAGACTGAAGTCACATGTATCAGTGTTACTGTGGAGCTAATAGGGTTACAAAGGCAGGAAAGGGGAGATGGCCAGAATTGATTGGAAAAGAACACTGGCAGGGATGACGGCAGAGCAGCAATGGCTGGAATTTCCAGAAACAGTTTGGAAGGCACGGGATATATACGTACATTCTAAAGGAATGATGACATAACTGTGACTGACAAGAGAAGTCAAAGCCAACATAAAAGCCAAAAAGAGGGCATATGGGTACCAAACATTTCTTCAGATACATAATGTGTCAGAGAGGGGTGTGAGTGGATATCGGACCGTTGGAAAACAATGCTGAAGAGGTAGTAATGGAGGACAAGGAAATGGTGGATGAATTGAATGAGTATTGTGCATCAGTCTTCATTGTGAAAGAAACTAGCAGTATGGTAGAAGTTCCAGGTGTCAGGAGCCAAGAAGTGTGTGGATTTACCATAACTAGAGAGAGGGTTCGTGGGAAACTGAAAGGTCTGTAGGTGGATGTCAACTGGACCAGATGGTATACATCCTAGTTCTGAAAGAGGTGGGTGAAGAGATTGTGGAGCCATTAATAATGATCATTCAAGAATCGCTAGATTCTGGAATGGTTCTGGAAGAGTAGAAAATCAGAACTGTCACTGCACTCTTCAAGAAGGAAGAGAGGCAGAAGATAGGGTAGTTAGTTTGACAAGATGCCACAGATAAGGCACTTAACAAGCTTATAAGCCAGTGGTATTACAGAAAATATTCTAGCTTGGATAAAGCAGTGGCTGATTGGCAGGAGGCAGAGAGTGGGGGAGAAAAGGAACCCTTCTCTGCTTGGCTGCCAGAGACTAATGGTATTCCACAGAGGCCTATGTTAGGACCAAATCTTTTTCCCTTGTATATCAATGATTTGGTTGATGGAATTAATGACTTTGTTGCAAAGTTTGAAGATAATATAAAGATAGGTGGAGGGGCAGGTAGTTTTGAGGAAGTAGAGAGACTGCAGAAGGACTTAGACAGAATAGAGAAATGGACAAAGAAGTGGTGGATGGAATACAGTGTCGGAAAATGTACGGTCATACACTTTGATAGAAGAAATGAAAGGGTTAATTGTTTTCTAAATAGAGAGAAAGTCCAAAATAACTTGGTGCAAAGGATCTTTAGGAGTCCTTGTGCTGGATTCCCTGAAGGTTAGTTTGCAGGTTGAGTCTGGGGAGGAAGGCAAATACAATGTTAAAAGCAATATACAAATTTATAAAGCACTGGTAAGGCCTCATTTGGAGTATTGTGGGCAGTCTGGGTCCTTTATCTTAGAAAGCATGTGCTGAAACTGGAGAGGGTTAAAAGGAGGTTCATGAAAATGATTCCGGAATTGAATGGCTTGTCATATGGAAAGTGTTTGATGGTTCTGGGCCTGTATTCGCAGGAATTCAGATGAATGAGGAGTGACCTCATTGAAACCTATTAAATAGTAAAAGACCTTGATACAGTGAGTAAGGAGAGGATGTGACCTATGGTGGGAGGGTCTAGGACCAGAGGACACAGTCTCAGAATAGAGGGGTGTCCTTTTAAAACAGAGATGTGGAGAAATTTCTTTAGCCAGAGAGTAGTGAATCTGTGGAATTTGTTGCCACAGGCAGCAGTGGAGGCCAAGTCTTTTTGTATATTTAAGGCAGAGATTGATAGATTCTTGATTGATCAGGGAATGAAGGGATACGGGGAGAAGGCAGGAAATTGGGGCTGAGAGGAAAATTGGATCAACCATAATGAAATGGTGGAGCAGACTCGATAGGCCAAATGGCCTAATTCTGCTCTTATGTCTTATGGTCTTATGGTTTTAACATTTTGATTCAGTTTTAAAAGCTGGAAATAAAAGAGAGCTAAGATCCAAAGAAAACCATCTGCTTCAGCAGTCCCGGCCAGTACAAGTCCAATCTGACAGCGTTTGATGGTGAAGTGAACCATTTGACCAGGCTGTCACAGAGACTGCTGCCCATCATCACTCTAACGTCGGGCAATAACAAAAATTTGGATTTTGATTTACCAGTGCTGCCCACGTTGAGAACTTTAGAAACATCTGATTCTGTTGTCAGCTGGCTTCTGTTAAAGAACATGAGTAGAAATGAGTCATGTTAATGGATAGGGGAGAGTAAAATTTAAGCTGAATGGAGTCTGTATTTTTTGACATTCAAGTGATAGCTATCTGCAGAGGTCTTTGAAGAATTTAAATATGCACATAGTAGGTACTTTACTATTTACCTCCTGGACCTAATAAAGTGGCCTCTGAGTGGTCTTCTGCTGCTGTAGCCCATCTACCTCAAGGTTTGATGTGTTGTGCATTCAGAGATGCTCTTCTGCACACCGCTGTTGTAACAAGTGGTCATGGGAGTTACTGTCACCTTCCTGTTGGATTGAACCGGTCTGGCCATTCTCCCCTGACCTCTCTCATTAGCAAGGTGTTTCACCCGTAGAATTACCACTCACAGGATTTTTTTTTTGTTTGTTTTATGCGCTATTCCCTGTATCTAGACAGTTATGAGTGAACATCCCAGGACAGCAGCAGTTTCTGAGGTACTCAAACCACCTTGTCTGGGACCGACAGTCAATCCACAGGCAAAGTCACTTAGATTACATTTTTCTACATTCTGATGTTTTATCTGAACAACAACTGAACTTCTTGGTCGTGTTTGCATGCTTTTATGCATTGAATTACTGCAACATGATGTACTGATTAGGAAATTGGCATTGATGTACAGGTGTACCTAATAAAGTGGCCACTGTGTGTATAATTCAGTATGGGATATAATTGCAGTTTTTTTTCTATTGCAGTACATTGTATAATAACATTCCACTCGATAGGTTTTAAGAAAAATATTAAACGCCCATGTAGTGGTTTGTGTCTGGAATTTTCGGTTTGTGTAATAACTGTCTATATTTTGATTTCTATTGGAACTTGTATTTTAGCACATTGTAGTTTAAAGCTGTCAGGATCAGAATCAGTTTTATTATCACTGACATATATAAGAAAGCTCTTGTTCTGTGGCAGCACTGTAATGCAAAACATAAAATTGCTTTAGGCCACAATAAATAATGAAATAAACCATGAAAAAGTGGAATAGTGAAGTCATGTTCATGGTTCATCGGCCATCAGAAACCTGATGGTGGGGGGGGGAAGAAGCTGTTTCTAATATGTTGAGTGGGGGTCTTCAGCCTCCTTTGCCTCCTCCCAAAAGGTGGTAATGGGAAGAGGGTATATACCAGATCAACCTTATCCTGATTTCCTACAATAATTTGGAGCAATGGTAAGCCTTCTTTGTCTGGGACATTGTGGACACTCCCCACCCTGCAAACTGCCTTTTCCAAAAGCTCCCTTCTGGAAATCGCTATAGGGCTGCTGAGAAGAAGTCATCACCCTGCCACAGTGGTGTCAAGAAAACAACCTTTCCCTCAATGTTGCAAAAACAAAGGAGCTGGTTGTGAACTACAGGAGGAATGGAGACAGGCTAACCCCTATTGACGTCAATGGATCTGGGGTTGAGAGGGTGAACAGCTTTAAGTTCCTTGGCATAAACATCATCGAGGGCCTCATGTGGTCTGTACACACCAGCTGTGTGGTGAAAAAGGGGAAAAGAGCATCTCTTCCACCTCAGACAGTTGAAGAAGTTTGGTATGGGCCTCAAAACCCCAAAAGCTTTCTACTGGGGCACAATTGAGAGCATCTTGACTGGCTGCATCACTGCCTGGTATGGAAATTGTACTTCCCTCAATCTCAGGGCTCTGCAGAGAGTGGTGCAGACAGCCCAATGCATCTGTAGACGTGAACTTCCCACTATTCAGGACATTTACAAAGACAAGTGTGTAAAGGGGGCCTGAAGGATCACTGGGGACCCGAGTCACCCCAACTGCAATCTATTCCAGCTGTTACCATCCGGGAAACGGTACCGCAGCATAAAAGCCAGGACCAACAGGCTCTGGGACAGCTTCTTCCACCAGGCCGTCAGACTGATTAACTCATGCTGATGCAACTATATCTCTATGCTATATTGACTATCCTGTTACTATAAATTGCACGTTGCACATTTAGACGAGACGTAACGTCAAGATTTTTACTCCGTGTATTTGAAGGGTATGAGTAATAAAGTCAATTCAATTCAGTTCAAAACAAAACCTTCACACTATCTTAGAAGTCTCTTCCTGGAGACGGTGAATGTGATCAATCAGTCTAGTTGACACCACTCCCCACTCCCTCTATCTCTTACCCTTCTCACTGCACTGTAAACATTTTAAACCACTTGTCATAAAGCTGTTTACATTGTAAATACATACTGGTATCAATGCACATTTTATTCCACGTCCATACTTTAACCTCTAACTTTATCTTGATATAATTATTTATAATTGTTGAATGCCGTTTTGCATTGCACGGCTCACCCTGACCGACACACCTCAGCAAATTCCGAACAAGTAACTGTATATGGTGAATGAAATTGATCTGTGACCTTTGAGCCAAGGGCTGCACAGTAATGCAGGGGTTGGCATAATGGTATTAAAGCACAAGTGACCTGAATTCTGTTCCTGCTGCTGTCTGTAAGGAGTTTGTACGGTCTCCCCATTGCCATGTGGGTTTCCTCCGGGAGCTCAGGTTTCCTCCCACAGTCCACACACATTGGGGTTTCATAGGTCACATGCGTGTAACTGAGCAGCACAGGCTTGTTGGGCTGGAAGAACCTGTTACTGTACTGTATTTCTAAACAAAATAAAACAAATTTCTATACAATTCAGTGATGTTCTTTTCTGGTATGTCAGGAATTAGAGAATGATTAAGTATCAGTGAACCCTGGTAACACTGAAAGTTTATTTTTCCCCAAGGTTGTGCCCGGAGAACAATTATGCATCAATGTTTAAATGTCATGGAATTTTAACATTGTCCTTTTTTAAGAAAATGCTTCTGTTTGGTCTTTTATATTGCTTGCTTGACTTTCCTGCACAAACTTGTTTCAAATAGATTGCAGAAAACTGAGTGGTTCTGTCTGAATGCATGGCAGTTTTCAGCAGGTAATCCTCTGGGTAAGAGTGAGTGAGTGAGTGTGTATGTGTGTGTGTATGTGTGCGCGCGCAGAGAGAGTTAATCATGCTAAAAGCAGTCAGTGGGTGCTTGGAAAGCACTTGATCCCTGTTTATCAGAGAGCAACTTCAATAAATAGGCTTGTCTTTTCACATTATTACTTTCCACATGTGTTGGTGCGTGGCCAAGCGGCTAAGGTGTTGGTCTAGTGATCTGAAGGTCGCTAGTTCGAGCCTCAGCTGAGGCAGCGTGTTGTGTCCTTGAGCAAGGCGCTTAACCACACATTGCACTGCGATGACACCGGTGCCAAACTGTATTGGCTTAGTGTCCCTCTCTTGGACAACATTGGTGGCGTGGTGAGGGGAGACTTGCAACATGGGCAACTGCCGGTCTCCCATATCATCGAAATCGATGGACAGCCAAAGAAGAAGAAGAAGACTTTCCACATAGTGACAAGAGGGAGTTCAGGGAGGATGTGAAACTGGCAGCATGGTAGGGTAGTAGTTAATGCAACACTTGGTAGCACCAGCAATTGGGGTTCAATGTCCGCTGCTGTCTGCGAGGAGCTTGTATGTTCTCCCTGTGATTGCATGGATTCCCTCCATGTGCTTCAGTTTCCTTCCAGATCCCAAAGACGTATGATTTGGACTTTGTAAATAATGGGCTCCATAGGAGGGAAGGGTATATAAGAGGAGACGCTGAGGATGGTGTAACGTGGTGTCCATACTGTGTTGGAAGCTGGCCCCTCTTGTTGGTGCTGCCATCCTGTGTTCGGTCAGTGTAATGACAACCTGGGTTGTATGTGAGCGTACGTTTGCCTGTGCGAGCTACTTGTTCTTGCCAATAACACTCGTGCACCATCAATTTACAGAGTATCACTCAGGGACTTGGGCTGTTTTTGTTTTTGTGTGACTGTATACTTACTGATATCTTATATGTGCTTGCTATCATATGTGCTATATGTGCCTTGTGCTGTGTGTGTGTGTTTTGCACTTTGGCCCCAGAGGAATGATGTTTCATTTAAC
The DNA here is from genome assembly GCF_030144855.1 of Hypanus sabinus. Classification (NCBI taxonomy): domain Eukaryota; kingdom Metazoa; phylum Chordata; class Chondrichthyes; order Myliobatiformes; family Dasyatidae; genus Hypanus; species Hypanus sabinus. The sequence continues at coordinate 4,945,921 of NC_082725.1, read as the reverse complement.
GATATTCATGTAGTATTGAATGATAATTAAACAAACTTGAACTTGAAGGGTTAGATTGATCATAATGTTTATATGGGCCAACAAAGCTTTGTGGGCTGAAGGGCCTATACTGTTCTGTGTTTTGTTCTAATACTCTGTGATCAAGTTTGTGGTGATCAATCTTCATGTCTCCTGTGGCTCATTGCCAGTTTTTCTCTAACAGTCCTGGGAAACATTTTGGATTAGTTTGCAACGTTAAATATACTCATTATCAGCCACGATTCCTTTGAAAGCACTTATGGACTGCTGATAATTTCTGCATATTTGATTCAGCTCCAGCCCAGAAACGTGGGCACAAGGATCTGTATAAGATTGGGAGGGAACTCCCAGAATTGCAGAGTTAACTTTTGGATGAGAGGGTAAACAGCCATGCAACCTGTGTTCCCAGCTACCAGAGCACCATGTGAAAGAAGGGCAAGCAAGCTATTCCTGTTTTTTTTGTCGACTCTTGCAGTGTGACTCATGCCACAACCTGTTGGTCTGAATTTCTGGAATAATATGGGAAAAACAAACATATTCCTTGCAGCGTTTTGCAGAGCTTTACTTGTGGAATTGACCTGATTTTTGCGTTGGTTGTTTACAGGGCACCATCAGTTATCAGGTCCCGTTCCTTTCAAAGTATTTTACAGTAATTCATAGAGAAACAACTTCCAAAGCCAGACAGTGAAAAAATGTCAAAGCTGGGCTAATGGCCTAAGAAAATGGAATGCAGTGAAATGAAAGAGAAAATTGGCAGCTGGGGGTTGGCTGCTTGTTTGTTCCCCAAGTTAGATCGCAAACGTTTTGACACCAGTCGAGGTGCTTAATTGCGCATTAGTGAAGTCTCCTCAACATTTGCGACCTAACCTTCAGGCTCAGCGAACAGTCCTACAAACAATGGACTATAGCTGAATAAATTCTTCTCTGCCTTCCTGCCGTGTACAGGAATTGATTATAACCAACATTTCAATGACAAACTTTGTCATTTTCATCAGGGATGATGCCTGGGTATGTCTAGTCCAGTGGTATTTGTACCCTCATTGTCCATCCCTCCTGATTGGTTAGTCCTCATCCAATCAGGTTTCCACTCTCTCGCTTTGTTTGCAATCGAAGTCCAGTTTATATGTTAACCCCTTCATTCCTGGAATCATCCTCACGACCCTCCTCTGGACTCTCTCCAATGACAACACATCCTTTTTGAGATATGGGGCCCAAAACTGTTGACAATACTCCCAAGTGCGGCCTGACTAGTTCTCGTAAAGCTTCAACATTATCTCCTTATTTTTATATTCTATTCCCTTTGAAATAAATGCCAACATTGCATTTGCCTTCTTTACCACAGACTCAACTTGCAAATTAACCTTCTGGGGTCTTGCACAAGGACTCACAAGTCCCTTTGCAGTTCTACTGTTTGGATTTTCTCCCCATTTAGATAATAGTCCGCACTATTGCTTCCTTTACCAAAATGCATTATCATACATTTCCCAATACAGTTTTCCATCTGCCACTTTTTTACCCATTCTTCCAATCTGTCTAAGTCCTGTTGCAATCACATTGCTTCCTGAGTACTACCCATCCCTCCACCTATCTGTGTATCATCTACAACCTTTGCCACAAAGCCATCAATTTGTTACCATATATGGCCTTGGCTTTTATGCAGTCTTTAATTTCTCTTGTCACCCACAGTTGCCTTCCCCGCCACTTGAGAACACTTTCTTCAGTGGGTCCTATTGATCCTGCACCTTGTGAACTATTCCCAGAATCTGCAGCCACATTTGTTCTGCCGTCATCCCTGCCAATATCCTCCTCCAATCCACCTGGGCAAGCTCCTCTCTCATGCTTCTATAATTCACTTTATTCCGTTGCAACACTGATACATCTGACTTATGTTTCTCCCTCTCAAACTGCAGTATGAATTCAATCACATTATGATCAGTGTTTCCTAAGGGTTCCTTTACAATAAGCTGACTAATAAAGAACACCCAATCTAAGATAACCTTCCCTCTGCTAGGGTCAAGCACAAGCCTCTCTGAAAAGCCATCTTTATGGCATCAATAGGCATTCAACAAATACAGTACCCTCTCTTGCGATCTGACACTAACCTGATTTTCCCAATCAGGTATATTGAAGAACCCCATTACAATTGCAACGTTTCCCTTATTACGTGCCTTTTCAATCTCCCTTTGCAATCTCAACCCCACATCTTATCTAGTATTTGGAGGCCTGTGTATGATTCCTGTAATGGTTTTATTACCCTTGCAGTTTCTTAACTCTGTGCACGATTCGACGTTCTCTGACTATGTCACCTCTTTCTAAAGATGGTAATTCCATCTCTTACCAACAGAGCCACACCACCGACAATGCCTTCCTGCCTGTCCTGTATATTCTTTCAAGTTAAATTCCCAACTATGACCTCCTTTCAGCCACAACTCAATGATGCCCACATCATACCAACCAATCTCCAATTGCGCTGTAAGTTCATCCACCTTATTCCGAATGCTACACACATTTAAATACAGCACCTTGAGTCCTGCATTCTTTGCCCTTATGAATATTGCTTCTGTGGTACAACTTAACTCTTTGCTCTTTCTGCAGTTGTACCCAATCATTGGCTTCTCCTTCCTTACATTCATATTACATTTAACACCATCTACTTGTAAGCCTGCTGGCTCATCCTCAGCTCTTCCATATTGGTTCCCATCCCCTGGCCATATTAGTTTAAACCACTCCCAACAGCTGTAGCAAACCTGCTGGCAAGGATATTGGTCCCCCTTGGAGTCAAGTGCAACCCGTCCTTTTTGTACAGGTCGCACACCTAATTGGAAACAAAGCCAAAGAGAAACTTCCAGAAGTGGCTTTATGATAGTAAAGTCCAAACCCAGAGCACAATTACATTAATATTTCCAATTAATCATTAACACACTGTCAGCTTCGCAAAAAGTGAAATGGGATCTAACTATGAAAGTCTTTAAAGGGTTTCTTCTCCTTGTGAAGTGGGACTGTATTCATCTTCACCTTCACTTCTGAGTTCTGTTTTTAAAGCTTGTATCGGTCTCTGAGGTATATTAAAAGATGAAAATGAATGAGGTTTGGTCAGTCCACACGTGTAGTTTTACAGGCAGCCTTATCGGAGAATGGATGTGCTGGCATTGGAGACGATGCCGAGGCTGTTGACAAGAAAGATCCCTGCAATGAAAGTATGAGGAGAGTTTGAGGCTCTGAGACTGCAGCTTAGAAGAATGAGGGGGAAACTCACTGATATCTGTCCAATATTATAGGGCCTATATAGAACGGATATGGTGTCTTGTAGTAGGGGAGTCCAGGATCAGAGGGAACAGTTACAGAATAGAAGGTGTCCATTTAAAACAGGGATGAGGAGAAATTTCTTGAGCCAGACCATGGTAAATCTTTGAATTCATTGCTACAAACGGCTGTGGAGGCCATCTTTGAGTATATTCTGAAGTTGCCATCGTTCTGAACAGTGCATGAATCTGTGAAGATTGCCTCACTGTTTTGCTCTCTTCTTGCACTAATTTAATGTTTATTTATTTCTCAGTAATATATAGTGCTTTTTAATGTATTGCCTGTACTACTGCCACAAAACAACAAATTTCACATTTGTCAGTGATAATAAACCTGATTCAGATTTGGTTCACCGTGAAGATTAGACCTTTTTATAATTTTTATTTTTTTTCCGATGTGGTAGTCTTTTTTTTTCTAGAAGGCAGCTTTGTACTGCCCTTGAACCTTTCTCTTGCTTGGTTAAACAGCGAGGGTCAGAAAGCTGTGTAAATATAAACAGATCTCCCAACCGAGAGAGCTGCACTTCTTGCACAAACAGAGATAATGCTGGAAAACTCTGAGACTGGTGCAATGGCAGTTTAAGAGAATGGAGAGGGAAGCTATCCTCATATGCACATAGCACATTCTGAGAAGGTGGCATTGGCCAACTTCCCCTTTCTGCTCAGTTCCTGCAGCCTGGGCTATTAATGTGTCCCAACATTGCTTCAGGAGACACAAGAGATTCTGCAGATGCTGGAAGTGCAAAGCTACACACACACAAAATGCTGGAGGAGCTCAGTAGGTCAGGCAGCATCTGTGGAAATGAATAAACAGTCAGTGCTTCGGGCCGAGACCCTTCATCAGTACTGGAGAGGAAGGGGGAAGATGACAGAATTATAAAGGGGGGGGGAGGAGAAGAAGGATAGCGAGAAGATGGTAGGTAAAGCCAGGTGGTGGAGGGGGGAAGAAGTGAGAAGCTGGGAGGTGATGAGTGGAAAAGGTAAAGGATTAAAGAAGATGGTATCTGATAGGAGAGGAGGGTGGACCATGGGGGAAAGGGAATGAGGAATTGAACCACAGGGAGGTGATAGGCAAGTGAGGAGAAGAGAAAGGGTGGGAGGGAAACCAGAAGGGGAATGGAAAAAGAAGAGGGAGTAATTAGGGATAGTATTGTTTTCCAAAACTGCTTCTGGAGACAGAGAAATTGGTGTAGGTGCTGTGAATCTTGCACGACACACACCAAATGCTAGAAGAACTCAGCAGGTCAGGCAGCATCTATGGAGGGAAATAAGCAGCTGACGTTTCAGGCTGAGGCCTTCATCAGGACTGGAAAGGAGTCTTCATTCCTGATTAAGGGTCTCAGCCTGTCTATTTCCCTCAATAGATGCTGTATGACCTGCTGAGCTCCTCCAGCAGTGCCCCAACTCAGGCTGCAGATCTAAAACTCCGTACCTTCCATGCTGCATGTGATCTTTCCTCCCATTCCCTAAGAATGTAACCAGTTGGATATGGTGGTACAACTATCCAGTCCTGAGTAATTCCACAGTCATTATCAAATTGATTTGTTCCTCCTTTCTGCTGCTTGCCAGCAGCATCATTCTGCATTTTTAACTGGAGAAGTTTGTGTAAGATTTGTTTTATTTACATCGAAACATGCAAAACAAGGCAAAGCTTCATGAATGGTCGGGGCATGCAGATACAGAGGGTGAAGGCAAGAAATTGAGTCTGAGGGGGAAGTGGATCAGCCGTGATGAAAGGCACAGCAGACTCGATGGGCTGAATGGCCTAACTCTGCTCCCTGTGTGTCATGGTCTAAAAGTGAAATGCATCGTTTACATCAACATCCAATGCAGTCTGAGGATGTGCTGGGGGCAGCCCGTAGGTGTGGCCATGCTTCCAATGCCAACATAGCACGCTCACAGCTCACTAACCCTAACCGGTACAGCACTGAAGTGCCTCACACGTGTCATGAAATGTGGTTTTTGTTGTGGCAGCAGTACAGTGCAATTCATAAAATTTCTACAGTACTGTGCAAGTGTCTTAGGGACCCTTGCTATATCTATATGCCTGAGACTTTTGCACAGTACATTATGAAACATTGAAACGTGGGAGGGACCCGGTGTGGTCATGGATAGAACGTAAAAATCTCCTACGGACAGTGGAGAGAATTGAACCCAGGTCACTGAAGCGTAAAGCATTACACGGACCTCTACTCTACTGTGCTGTAACAAACACCTATGAGTTCAGCTACGAGTTTCCCTTACTGCACTTCACAAGTAATCTTGTTAATAACTTGTTTACATTCTGGCTTTAAGCATCAGGTTTAATTCTTCCTCTGGCAGTCAGTGTGTCAACAACCAGCTTGTCAGGCTCGTTTGTAAGGTACTGGTTTAAGAGCACAACAACTCACTTTAGGTGTAGTGCCATTTTTCTTGATGTTGCTGATCTTTTGGCACAGATGTGTGGTGTTGAGCCGAGCTATAGAAAGTTCTATTCATAGTTGAGCCAGCCAATTCCAACTTGTTTTTACTGCCTCTGTATTGTTGTGTACCAGCCAATTCCTGTACTGAGAGGCTAATGGCTGAAGTGACTGGAGTTGTGAGTCCTTGATGGCTCTGGGCCTGTACTCACTGGAGCTTAGAAGAATTTGGGGGGAATTTCACTGAAGCCTATCAAATATTGAAAGGCCTAGACAGAATGGATGTGGTAAGGATGTTTCCTACGGTAGGGGAGTCTAGAAGCAGAGGGCATAACCTCAGAATAGAGGGATGTCCCTTTAGAAAAAGATGAGGAGGAATGTTTTTAGCCAGAGGTTGGTGAATCTGTGAAATTCATTACTACGGGCAAATCATTGGGTTATTTTAAAGCAGTGGCTGATAGGTTCCTGATACAAGACCTCAAAAGTTCCAAGTTTCTTTTTATTATCATGGTGTGTACACAGAATACAACTCAGATTTGTCTTCAACAACGCACACAAAATGCTGGTGGAACACAGCAGGCCAGGCAGCATCTATAAGGAGAAGCACTGTCGATGTTTCAGGCTGAGACCCTTCGTCAGGACTAACTGAAAGGAAAGATAGTAAGAGATTTGAAAGTAGTTGGGGGAGGGGGAAATGCGAAATGATAGGCGAAGACCGGAGGGGGTGGGATGAAGCTAAGAGCTGGAAAGGTGATTGGTGAAAGTGATACAGAGCTGGAGAAGGGAAAGGATCATGGGACGGGAGGCCTCGGGAGAAAGAAAGGAGGGGGAAGCATCAGAGGGAGATGGAGAACAGGCAAACAACTAAATATGTCAGGGATGGGGTAAGAAGGGGAGGAGGGGCATTAACAGAAGTTAGAGAAGTCAATGTTCATGCCATCAGGTTGGAGGCTACCCAGCCGGTAAATAAGGTGCTGTTCCTCCAACCTGAGTTTGGATTCATCTTGGCAGTAGAGGAAGCCATGGATAGACATATCAGAATGGGAATGGGACGTGGAATTAAAATGTGTGGCCACTGGGAGATCAGAGTACAGAAAACCAGAGAAGTAGTTGAAGGAAAGACTTCAATTCCCCCTTACAAAGAAAAAAGAAACAAAAACTCACAAACCCCAAGCGCCCACAAGCCCTCCCTTGCACAAAAACAGGTCACACACATGTAGAAACGACAGCAAGAGCATCAGACCTCAAACTTGCAGCCTACCAGTCAGCAACAGGAAAGAATGGACCAGCACAGGATAAAAAAAATATAGAGACCATTATGAACTACAGTCCAACCCATCAATCTCAGAATTTCAAGATCATGTGGCCCCTCTGAGAAAAGCGATTTGAACTGGTGACCCCTCTGTGGAATGCAACTCGAACCAGCGGCCCTTCTGAGAGCTGCTTGCTCTCCCCTGCGTTCCCCCCGATGCTTTAATTAGCGAGAAATGTAGTCGATCACGGCCCCTAGTCTTGCCTCTGAGCTTCCTCTCAAGCTGTCTGACGCTGGCATTTCTCTCCTGCAGTTTTCTCAGGGACAGCAGAGGGCTAGCTCACTCAATCAAACTACAGACTGCAAGTCGGACTCCCAACAGTTTCAAAAGCAAAACTAAGATAAAAAGAGTAAGTAGAAGGCGCTTCTCCTGCAGCTAGCCGCACTTTGCGTATGCATAATCAGCCTGTAAACTAATCTTATGTGTATATGGCCACACTCAGTTAGTTACTTACACATTGTGTTTTATAGAATTGCTTTTATATTTATAGTTATTGTGTTCTTTATACCTAGTGTGTTTTTTATGCCTGATCAGATCCTAAGTAACAATCATTTGTGTGAGTTGGATGTAATGTGTTGTACACATTGGTCCAGAGGAATGTGTTTCATTTGGTAGTGAGAGTGACAATATTCTTAACTTGAACTTGAACTGTGAATTAGTCACAATGGTTGTAAAATGAATTTTTGTGTACAATATTTCCTGGTAAATTATTAAATGTTGATAAGTAATAATTTAATGTTCCCCCAACCAATGGACTCTTCATCTCATGCTCTTGATATTTATTGCTTTTTTATTTATTATTATTATTTCTTTCTTTTTGTATTTGCACAGTTCCTTTCCTTCTGTACTGTGGTTGAACGCCCAAGTTGGGCAGTCTTTCATTGATTCTGATTTAGTTATTAATTATTCTGAAGATTTTACGAGTATCCCCACAAGGAAGTGAATCTCAGGGCTGTATATTGTGACATATATATACTTCTATAATAAAATATACTTTGAACCTTGAATTTTCCAATGGATGGCGGTGCCACATGCAGGAAATGTGGTCGCCAAATCACAATTGTAATTGGGTTTGGTGTGACTGTAACGAAACCCAAATTTCCCTCGGGATCAGTGAAGTCTGTCTGAATCACGTAGGGTGTTTGCAGGACTTCCAGAGGAAGTATGCATATCAGTTTAGTGTACCATTCACATGTTAAAATTGTTGATAATTGTTCCTGTCTCCTGACTTTTATGACAAAAGAGCCTGCTGTACATGGTGAGTGTCATTTCAAATCTTGGCATGCTATGGAATTGAATCCCTCTGGGTTTCAGTGATCAGTCTTCCAATCCTTGCCACTGGGTAGAATCAGGTTTAATCTCACTGGCGTATGTCATGAAATTTGTGATGTGGCAGCAGTATAGAGCAATACATAGAAGTATTATAAATTAAAAGGAGAAATATATATTTAAAAACTAAGAGTTTAATATTTTAAAAATTAAATAAGTAGTGCACAAAGAGATCAAAAATAGTGTGGATAGTTGCCATTACCTGAGCTATGTTTTTTTTTGCATAAATGCAAACTTAATCCATGAAATCTGTACTGAAGAGGGGAATCAAAATATCTTGGTAAAATATTGCTTCTGGTATATGGAACATCGAAGAGCACTGTACAGGGCCTTCAACCTGTGGAGTACTGGGCTTGTTAGCTGTTTCTTACTGTAATTTATAGTTTTTTATTACTATGTATTACAATGTACTGCAGCGGCAAAGCAACAAGTTTATCTGATTGTGTTATGTTGCTGCCAGTCTGAACTGACTGGGGCCTGTGAGCGAGGAAATCCAGGATTCAATTGCACAGGGATGTATTGAGGTGAAGAACTTGGAGCTTATTGAGAGGATGATGGCATTGAATGCTGAGTGGTAAAGGGCATCCTGATTGATGTATCCACCTTTGCTATCCAGATATTCCACTGTATAATTTTATTTTTTAAATATATTTCTTCCGGTAATTCATAGACTTTTGTTATTATGTATTGCAATGTACTGCTGCCGCAAAATTTCATGACATATGCCTGTGATATTAAACCTGAGTCTGATTCTGGTTCTAATATTGCAGCAATACTTTGAGTCTTGGCCATCACACTGCCTGCCACGTAAACAGCTGGTAAACATGTGTTTGCGTGTTAACAGAGTGCAAAACGTTGCACCTCAGAACAAGCTCTTCAGCCCAATGTTCCCACCCTGTAGCCTACTCCAAGATCATATAACCATATAACAATTACAGCACAGAAACAGGCCATCTCGGCCCTTCTAGTCCGTGCTGAACGCTTACTCTCACCTAGTCCCACCGACCTGCATTCAGCCCATAACCCTCCATTCCTTTCCTGTCCATATACCTATCCAATTTTTTTTGAATGATAATATCGAACCTGCCTCTACCACTTTTACTCAAAGCTTGTTCCACATTACCACTCTCTGATTAAAGAAGCTCCCCCTCGTGTTACCCCTAAACTTTTGCCCCCTAACTCTCAACTCATGTCCTCTTGTTTGAATCTCCCCTACTCTCAATGGAAAAAGCCTATCCACGTCAACTCGATCTATCCCCCTCATAATTTTAAATACCTCTATCAAGTCCCCCCTTAACCTTCTATGCTCCAAAGAATAAAGACCTAACTTGTTCAACCTTTCTCTGTAACTTAGATGCTGAAACCCAGGTAACATTCTAGTAAATCTCCTCTGTACTCTCCCAATTTTGTTGACATCTTTCCTATAATTTGGTGACCAGAACTGTACACAATACTCCAAATTTGGCCTCACCAATGCCTTGTACAATTTTAACATTACATCCCAACTCCTATACTCAATGCTCTGATTTATAAAGGCCAACATACCAAAAGTTTTCTTCACCACCCTATCCACATGAGATTCCACCTTCAGAGAACTATGCACCATTATTCCTAGATCACTCTGTTCTACTGCATTCCTCAATGCCCTACCATTTCCCATGTATGTCCTACCAGGTATGGTTAGATCAATCTAACCCTTCCCTCCCACAGCGCCAAAGAACTTATCTCTGACATACCACCTATACATTTGCACAGTCACCTTAAAACTATGCCCCCTCATGTTAGCCATTTCCACACTGGGGTAAGTCTCTGGCTGTCCAGTCGATCCATCCCTCTAATGATTGTCAATCAAGTCACATCTCAGAGTCACCTGTTTTATTAGATACCTGAAAATGAAGACGCATTGCTAAAATGACCCGTGTTCTGGCAGTGGGTGGCACTGTAGTGCCACGGTTAGCATAACGCTTTAGCAAACCAGCGATCGGGGTTCAATTCCCACCGCTGTCTGTAGGGAATTTGTATGTTCTCCCTGTGACAGTGTGGGTTTCCTAGAAGGGCTCCGGTTCGCTCTCACGGTCTTAAAGAATGTGTGGGTTAGGGTTAGTAAGTGTGTTGTGTTGGAGACACTTGCGTGTTGCTCCCAGCACATTCTCGGACTGTGTAGTTAACGACACAAGCAGCACGATTTCACTGTATGTATTTATGTGTCAATTGGTGAATCTGTCATCCATTGTTAAGAAATATGGTTAAACTTCAGGTGAATGAGCTCCTAATGGATTAGAACTGGAACAGATTCTAAACAAATACAGCATTACGGAATTCAGGGAAAAAAGTGAAATATAAAAGAAAAGGCCTCTGTTATTAAGGACTCTCACCTTCCAGGACACAATCACCAGAGAGGAGGCTGGTTGTCTGTGATACCCGACAATGCCAGGAAACACGTGCAGGAAAGTTTCTAAAGAGGAAAAGCCATTGTACTGGGACTGTTCCACTCTCTCAACCTCGGGAGTCTGAGCCCAGTGGTACGAGTAATCGTCAGAAACTGGAGTTGCATCGGATGACCGTGACCTTCTGTACCCTCCGCTCTCCACGGAGCGATGCCAGACCGCCTTCTTGGCCGTTGGGTCTGAGTATTGACCTCATCTGAGCTGAATTTGCATGCTAGGACAGGTAGTTCCTGTCTCACCAGGGTGCGTGACCCGCTGGCAACCCTCACCTGGCTTAACCTGCCTGTTGTAGAGGTGTACAGAGTCTGCCCACTGTTGCATGTAAACAGTTTCTCGGAGACAAAGGTGATATCTGAGTGTCCGGTGGGGACCAAGGGTGAATGAGCTGCCCCAGAATGGGCACGACAAGCTCCTTCACCAGAAATACTGCCCCTCCCTGGACATCCCATACTCTCCACCAGACAGGAGGTACAGGGGTCCAAAGGTGCACACACAATGTTTTAGCTGCTTCCCCTCCACCAGAAGATTTATGAACACTACCTTGCCATTCCTCTTTTGCACTATTGAACTATCTATCTATCTTTTTATTTGTTATTTGTTTACGCATTTGGTTACTTATTTATTATCATAACGTGGTGTTCTTATGCGCTGCGCTGTACTGCTGCCACAAAACAACTTTCACAGTTTATGTCAGTGTTAATAAGTCTGATTCAGAACCTGATTCTAGCCCCATGAGAGTTGGCAATGCAGGCGAGGAATTTTGTAACCTGCTTCCTCGCCCTCACAAAGCCCTCACTTCCCTTGCATTCAGTATGTCTATAAATCACTAGCTCAAAGTTTTAAACCAAATTGAGATTCCTTGAGATTCTGAGGCATTGTTGGGATAGTTATCACTCCCAAGTGTTTCAGAGTCACGCGTTGTGAATTTATGGCCTGAATCTTGAAGTGTTTCCTATAGGTGACAAGAAAAGCTTTCACCTTATGGATTGAAGTGGTTGATGAAAATGTCATGTCACCTTTGGAGAGACTGAAGACGAGGTTTGCCAGGATGCTGCCTGGATTAGAGGGCATTAGCTATAACGAGAGGTTGGACAAACTTGGGTTGTCTTTTCTCGAGTGGCAAAAGCTGAAGAGAGTCCTAACAGAGGTTTATAGGATTACGTGAGGCATAGATAGAGTAGTATCTTTTCCTAGGGTTGAAACATCTAACACCAAGGGTGTGCATTGAAGGTGAGAGGCGATGGGTTCAAGGAGATGTCTGGGGCAGGTTTTTTTTTACACAGAGGGTGGTGGTAGATATGGTCAAGGCGTTTTAGAAGTTCTTGGATTGGTGAATGTGATAGAAATGGAAGGTTATGGAGATTGTGTAGGCAGAGTTTAATTGGCCATTTGATTACGAATGTAGTTGGTTTGACAGAGGCGTCGTGGGCTGTTTCTGTACTGTTTGATGTTCAATGAGGCAACTAGACAGCTGGAGTAGATGTTGACTTTGCCCACATTGTGAAAGTGGAGTGCTGTGGAAAAATACTTCTGAGCCAGTTGTGAAGCCTTTGTTCTGCTCATCCATTTCCTCCAGAGGGATAGATTAAACCTGACTGTCTCTGGTTTTATTTTCTGATTTTGGACCATGAACATATTTCAGCCAGACAGACCATATAGTGTTTGTAAGTTATACCATTAATGTGTTGGATTTTTTTGTAAACGTCAAATCATTTTGCTAGAATTGTCACTTGGCCTTTTGGCTTCATGGAGGAAATATTTAAAATACATGCTACACGCTCTATCCAGATAAGGCTCCGTGCCAGTAGCACACATGAAGGAAATTAATCTGTGTCTAAAACTATTTCTCTTACTAATACTTCTGGACTAGTACTTTTCCTGGAATTTCGCCTCTCACCTTTCCTGGAATCTGGTCAGATGTACCAGTGAAACCCATCAATTCTATTTCTGCTGGCAATGTTCTCTGCTATCTTCAGTTATTTTCCCCCGTGGATGTAGAGAGAATGTTCCCTATAGTGGGGGAATCTAGGACCAGACGGCACAGCTTCAGAATAGAAGGATGCCTCTTTAGGACAGAGATTATGAGGAATTTCTTTAGCCAGAGGGTGGTGAATCTGTGGAATTCATTACCACAGATGGTAAGTTTAAAGTGGAGGTTGATAGGTTTCTTGGTTGGTCAGGGCATCAAAGGTTAAGGGGAGAAGGCAGGAGATCGGGGATGAGAGGGATAATAAATCAGCCATGATGGAATGGTGGAGCAGACTCGATGGGCCGACTGTCTAATTCTGCTCCTGTCTTATGACCATCATTAATTCCAATAAGTTTGCTTGTTGCACTTGCCATCACAATAGAATGTCATAGAATCATTGCTGTTACTTGTTACTTGTAACAACCTGTTACTTGTAAAAATGCCATCCCCTTCTCTCAACCCTCTGACTCCACCACATCTGCTCTCAGGATGAGGCTTTTCATTCAAACAAAGGAGATGTCCTTCTTTTTCAAATAAAGGAGCTCCCTTCCTCCACCATCAACGCTGCCTTCAATCACATTTTCCCATCACCTCACCAGGGACAGGATTCCTCTTACCCTCACCCAGCACCCCACCAGCCTCTGCATCCAGCACATAATTCTCCATAACTTCCGCCATCTCCAACGGGATCCCACCACCAAGCACATCTTTCCCTCCCCCACTTTCTGCTTTCCTCAGGGATTGCTCTCCATGTTGCTCTCTTGTCTATTCGTCCCTCCCCACCGATCTCCGTCCTGGCACTTATCCTTGCAAGCGGAGCAAGTGTTACACCTGCCCTGCACCTCCTCCCTCACTACCATTGAGGGCCCTAAACAGTCCTTCCAGGTGAGGCGACTCTTCATCTCTGAGTCTGTAGGGGTATATACGCTGTCCAGTGCTCCTGGAGTGGCCTCCTGTATATCGGCAAAACCAGACATAGATTGGGAGACCACCACTGACCACCTGCAGTCCATCTGCCAGAAAACGGAGGTTCTCCCAGTGGCCACCCATCCTAATTCCACTTCCCATTCCCATTCCGACGTGTCAGTCCCTGGCCTCCTCTACTGTTGCAATGAGGCCACACTCAGGTTGGAGGAACAACACCTTATATTCTGTCTGTGTAGTCTCCAACCTGATGGCATGAACATCAATTTCTCTCATTTCTAGTGATGCCCCACCTCCCTCACCATTCCCCATTCCCATTTTGCTCTCTCACCTTATCTCCCTACCCGCCCATTGCCTCCCTCTGGTGCTTCTCCCCCTTTTCTTTCTTCCATGGCCTTCTGTCCTCTCCTATCAGATACCCCCTTCTCCAGCCCTGTATCTCTTTCACCAATCAACTTCCCAGCTCTTTACTTCACCCCTGCCCCTCACAGTTTCACCTACCACCTTGTGTTGCTTCATCCCCTTCTTAATCTGATAGTCCTCATCTTTTCTTCTCCAGTCCTGATGAAGGGTCTCAGCCCGAAACGTTGATTGTACTCTTTTCCGTAAATGCTGTCTGGTCCGCTTAGTTCCTCCAGCATTTTGTGTGCGTGATGCTGTCTGATTTACTGAGTTTCTCCAGCATTTTGTGTGCTTGTGATACTACTGGCCAAGTGCAGTGGTGATTAGGGCATTTCAAGGTTGAATATATTTCAAGCTGTATTTGAACCTGGGTCTTCAGGCTCCTGTACCTCCTGCCCGATGGTAGCTTTAAGAAGGTAACATGGCCCAGATGGTGGGGATCTTTCAAAATGGCTGATGCCTTCTTGAGGCAGAGCCTCCTGTAGATACCACCAATGGTGGGGAGGGTTGTGCTCCTGATTTATTGGTCAAAGTTCAGTACTCTCTGCAGCTTCGTACATTCCTACACGTTTGAATCAATATACTGTAGATGACCTTACTGCAATCAGATAGGATATTCTCAACAAGACATCAGTAGAGTAGTTTGGTATATTTAATTATTTTATTGACCATAGATTATTACAGTAGAGTGCAGGCTCTTTGGCCCACAATGTTGTATCGACTATTTAACCTACACCAAGATCAATGTAACCACACAGCCCTCCATTTTTTGGGAAAGGAGCTACAGGAGCCTAAGGTCACCTGTCACCAGGTTCAGGGACAGTTGATGCCAGAAAAAGAATCTCGGTCTAGTACGTACTATGCTAGTTAATTTTACTTTGATTTTTGATATTTTTTCATCCATGTGCCTAAGAGTGTGTTTAATTTCAAAGGGTTTTAAATTCCTCTTAAAGTTAGGACAAATAAAAAACAATGTTTTTGCTATTTCGTTCTCTTCTCACCAAACCCTTCCCACATTTCTTTATAAAATCAGAGCATTGAGCATAGGATGTTATGTTAAAGTTGTACAAGTCGTTGCTGAACCTAATTCAGAATATTGTATGCAGCTTTGGTCACCTACTTACAGGAAGGATATTGATAAGATTTAAAGTTTACAGAGAAAATTTACAAGGACTTTGCCAGGACTTGAGGAGCTGAATTATAAGGAAAGGTTGAATAGGTTAGGACTTTATTCCCCAGAGTGTAGGAGAATGAGGGGAGATTTGATAGAGATGTACAAAATGATGAGGGGTAGAGATGGGGTAAATGCAAGTCGGCTTTTTTTCACTGAGGTTGGGTGAGACTACAACTAGAGGTCATAAGATAAGGGTAAAAGGTGAAATGTTTTAGAGGAACCTGAGGGGCAACTTCACTCAGAGGGTAGTGAGAGTGTGGAACAAGCTGCCAGTGGAAGTGGTGGATGCAGGGCGGCTTTCAACATTTAAGAGAATTTTGGGTAAATACGTGAATGAAAGGGGTATAGTCCGTATGCAGTTTGATAGGACGAGGCAGAGTAAGAGTTCAGCATGGGCTAGGTGGGCCAAAGGGCCTGGTTCTGTGCTGTAGTGTTCTACGACACTGTGACCCTATTTTGTTCTGTTCTCACCAAGCCCTTTTCACATTTGAATTTTTTGTTTCTCATCACCATAGCAAGATCTCAGATACCCCACAAGTACCTCTGGCAATCATTTTGATCTCTCTTAATTTAAAAGAAGTCAAAATCTGTGACATATACTGTAAATTATATAGATTCAAAATGCAGTGAAGCACAATATTACAGTTACTCATTCACCAGGCATCATTTCTTGCTCTTCATTCGGTTTCAATCGAACACCTGTATGTTGATGGAGACCTTGGGATCTGTGTGAGTGGAATTCTAATTTGTGCTGCTTTGTCACCAGATCTATTAACTGAGTCATTTTATCCTGATTGTGTGGGAAATCCTTTTCGTTGTATTCATTGCTTGAGTGATTGGAAAGCTGAACAATAATGGCGTCACACGAGCATCTGTTACTTAAACAATAAATGATGGATCTTTGCAATCACTGCTTAATAATTGGCACACTGAGAAAAACAATTCAGTGGGCCTTATTAATGGGATGAAGGATTTGTATAAAGAATATTTGGATCACAAATGTTTTAAAACCAGAGTTAGGATTAGGATTGGCAGAAAAAGACTAATCCTTTAATTCAGATTTAAACACAGGCCACCTTGAGCAGTAGGAAATATTCAGGCAGATCACTGTGGACAGCCTTTGTCTAATGTAACATACTGCCTTGCTGTATTCACCAGGAAAGGGAAAATGAGGCTGTTTCTAGGTCTGTAATGATTTGTAAGCAAATCCAAGCCAGTAATGGAACTGTGATTCAGTGTTTCCCTCACAAATCAGATCTTTTCGAGGTTCTGTTGTTTTGGCTTACATCACCTTCGCTTCCCATGTCAGTCTGCAATGCATGCACCTGCCATATTGAACTGTGTCACTCTCTTTACAACCCTTCCTTTGGAGCAATGTAGGGAGGCAGATCCTGGAGCTTTGTTGGGAAACTTTATTTTCATTATCAGACATGGGACTGGGACCCCATTAAGGTATGTCTTGTTCTTACCTTTTGAACATCTCAGGCCTTCTCTCCTCAGTTTCTTGTTGAGGCCCATATGCATAAACAAAGAAACGTGAGATTCCACAGATGATGGAAATCCAGAAGACCACAAGACTTGGGAGAAGAATTAGGACCTTCAGCCCTTCAAGTCTGCTCCAACATTCTATCGTGGCTGATTTATTATCCCTCTCAATCTGATTCTCCTGCCTTCTCCCTGTAACTGGTGATGCCCTAACTAATCAAGAAACTATCAGCCTTTGCTTTAATTGTACCCAATAACTTGGCCTCCACAACCACTGTGGCAGTGAATTCCACAAATCCATCACCATCTAGCCAAAGGAGGTGTTCTCAAGCTGGGATCCACTGACCCCCCCCTATTAATGCTAGGGGTTCATAGGATGAAAAATAAGTTAGGAACCCCTGGACTGATGAAATTCAGAGCAACCCACAAAAAAGCAACGATTTCCACAAATTCACTACTCTCTGGCTAAAAAAATTCCTCCTTACCTCTGTTCTAAAAGATTGCCCATTAACTTTGAGGCCCTCTAGTTCTAGATACCCCCACCATAGGAAACATCCTCTCCACGTCCCCCATCTAGTCAAAAAAAGCATGGAAACACATAGAAAACCTACAGCACCATACAGGCCCTTTGGCCCACAATGCTGTGCCGAACAAGTACTTAGAGATTATCTAGGGTTACCCAAAGCCCTCTATTTTTCTAAGCTCCATGTACCTGTCCAAGATTCTTTTAAAAGACCCTATCGTATCCATCTCCACCACCGTTGCTGGCAGCCCATTCCACACACTCACCACTCTCTGCGTAAAAACCTACCCCTGACATCTCCTCTGTACCTACTTCCAAGCACCTTGAACCTGTGCCCTTTCATGTTAGCCATTTCAGCCCTGGGAAAAAGCCTCTGACTATCCACACCATCAATGCCTCTTATTATCTTGTACACCCCTATCAGGTCACCTCTCATCCTCTGTCACTCCAAGGAGAGAAGGCCGAGTTCACTCAACCTGTTTTCACAAGACATGCTCCCCAATCCAGGCAACATCCTTGTAAATCTCCTCTGCACCCTTTATATGGCTTCCACGTCCTTTCTGTAGTGAGGTGACCAGAAATGAGCACAGTACTCCAAGTGGGGTCTGACCAGGGCCCTATGTAGCTGCAACATTACCTCTTGGCTCTTAAACTCAATCCCAGGGTTGATGAAGGCCAATGCACTGTATTCCTTCTTAACCACAGTGTCCTTTCAACATGCGTTAGATTTCAATGAGAATCCCCCCCATTTCTTTAAATTCTGGAGAGTACAGACCCAAATCTGCTAAATGTTCCTCATATGTTAACTCCTTAATTCCCAGAATCATCCTCTTGAACCTTGTCTGGACTCTCTCCAATGACAACACGTCCTTTCTGAGAAATGGAGCCCAAAACTGTTGACAATACTCCAAGTGCGGCCTGACTAGTGTCGGCATTATCTCCTTGCTTTTATATTCTATTCCCCTTGAATTAAAGAAGGGGATGCTAGATTATGAAAATAAACTAGCACAAAATATAAAAACAGTTAGTAAAAATTTTATGATTATATAAAACAGAAAAGGGTGGCTAAAGTGAACTTAAGTCCATTGAAGGATGAGAAGGGGGAATTGATATTGGGTAATGAGGAAATGGCAAAGGCTTTGAATGACTATTTTGTGTTGGTCTTCCCAGTGGAGGACATGTCTAACATGTTATGGATGCAATGGGAGGTGAGGACCTCGATACAATAGCGATCACTAAGGAGTCAGTGTTGAGCAAACTTGTGGGCCTGAAGATAGATAAGTCCCCTGGTCCTGATGGAATGCATCCCAGTGTACTGGAAGAAATGGCAGAAGTTATAGTGAAGTCTTTGGTGATAATTTGCCAAAATTCTCTGGATTCTGAGCAGATCCCAGCAGATTGGAAGACGGCGAATGTCATACTGTTCAAAAAAGGATGTAGGCAAAAGGCAGTTAACTATATAACCTTGTATTCTGTCTGGGTAGCCTCCAACCTGATGGCATGAACATTGATTTCTCTAACTTCCGTTAGTGCTCCTTCTCCCCTTCTTACTCCATCCCTTATCTATCTATCTATTTATTATTTTCCCCCTTTTCTTTTCTCTCTCATTCCTTCTCACAACCACTTTTTGCTTGTTCTCCATCTCCCTCTGGTGCTCCCCTCCCCCTTTCTCCCTAGGCCTCCCGTCCCATGATCCTTTCCCTTCTCCAGCTTACTATCCCTTTTGCCAATCACCTTTCCAGCTCTTAGCTTCATCCCTCCCCCCTCCTGTCTTCTCCTATCATTTCTGGTCTCCCCCTCCCCCTCCCACTTTCAAATCTCTTACTATCTCCTCTTCCAGTTAGTCTTGACGAAGGGTCTCGGCCTGATACGTCGACTGTACTTCTTCCTATAGATGCTGCCTGGCCTGCTGTGTTCCACCAGCATTTTATGTGTGTTGCTTGAATTTCCAGCTTCTGCAGATTTCCTCCTGTTAGACAGACAGACATACTTTATTGATCCCGAGGGAAACTGGGTTTCATTACAGTCACACCAACCAAGAATAGCAAAAATATGTAGAAATATAGCAATATAAAACCATAAATAATTAAATAATAATAAGTTAATCATGCCAAGTGGAAATAAGTCCAGGACCAGCCTATTGGCTCAGGGTGTCTGACACTCTGAGGGAGGAGTTGTAAAGTTTGATGGCCACAGGTAGGAATGACTTCCTATGACTCTGTGTTACATAATCGATGGAATGAGTCTCTGGCTGAATGTACTCCTGTGCCTAACCAGTACATTATGGAGTGGATGGGAGTCATTGTCCAAGATGGCATGCAACTTGGACAGCATCCTCTTTTCAGACACCACCGTCTGAAAGTTGGGATACAAGGGTGTTACTCTGGTGAGCAGTGTACCACAGGGGTTGATGTTGGGCCCATAGCTGTTCACGATATACATTTAGGATCTGGAAGAGGGGACCAAGTATAGTGTATCTAAATTGAGTGGAAAAGCAAATTGTGTAGAAGATATGGAGAGTCTGCAGAGAGATATAGATAGGTTAAATGAGTGGGCAAGGGTCTGGCAGATGGAGTACAATGTTGGTAAATGCAAGGTCATTCACTTTGGAAGGGAAAATGAAAAAGCAGATTATTATTAAAATGGTCAAAAAAATTGTAGCTTGTTTCTGTGCAGAGGGACTTGGAAGTGCTTGTGCATGAATCACAAAAGGTAGGTTTTCAGATGCAGCAGGCAAGCAAAAAGGCAAATGGAATGTTGGCATTCATTGCTAGAGGGATTGAATTTAAGAGCAGGAAGATTATTCTGCAATTGTACAGCGTACTGGTGAGGCCACACCTGGAGTACTGTGTGCAGTTCTGGTCTTGCTACTTGAGGAAGGATCTACTGACTTTGGAGGCAGTGCAGAGGAGGCTCACCAAGTTGATTCCAGAGATGAGGGGGTTAGACTATGAGGAGAGATTGAGTCACCTGGGACAGTACTTGCTGGAATTCTGAAGAATGAGAGGAGATCTTAAAGAAACATACAAAATTATGAAAGGGATAGATAAAATAGAGGCAGGAAATTTGTTTCTACTAGTAGGTGAGACTAGAACTAGGGGACATAGCCTCAAGATTCTGGGGGGTAGATTTAGGATGGAGTTGAGGAGGGTCTGCTTTTCTCAGGGAGTTGTGAATCTGTGGAATTCTCTGTGGATTTAAACGTGAAGCTTTGTAAATAATGAACTGTGTTTTAAACTACGTTGTTAGCTGGAAGTATCTGTTCCTTGGTATGGAGAGGGGACCCACCCCTCGAGTAGTGGGTATTGGCAGCTAAATTCACCATGGAGAATAAACAGGGGATTAAACTAATCTTTGAAGATTGGATAGTTACAATATAACCTTTTTTTAATGAGAGCACCCATGGCTATTTATATCAGATAGGAAGTAAGGTATTCATAGAAAACATAGAAACGTAGAAAGCGTACAGCAGAATACTGGCTCTTCAGCCCACAAAGCTGTGCCGAACATGTCCCTACCTTAGAACTACCTAGGCTTTCCCCTTAGCCCTCTATTTTACAAATCTCCATGTACCCATCTAAAAGTCTCTTTAAAGACACTATCGTTTCCGCCTCCACCAGCAGCCCATTCCACACACACTCACCACTTTCTGCATAAAAAAAGTTAATTCTGACATCCTCTCTGTACCTACTTCCAGGCACCTTAAAACTATGCCCTGTTGTGCTAGCCCTTTCAGCCCTGGGGAAAAGCCTCTGAACTGTCCACACGATCAATGTCGCTCACTATCTTGTATTAGTTTGCATTTAGAACAGAAGAGCATCTCTGAATACACATCATGTTCAAGCTTGAAATGGATGAGCTACATCAGCGGAAGACCATGGACGTACATAGAATAGCAACTTGATTAGACAAAGGGGGTTTCTAATCAGTGACCACTGAGTGTGTACACATAATGAGGAAGTGTTCATGTAACAAGATAACTAATTGACTCAGCATGGGCCCACATGAATACCATTGTGTATTTCACTCCAGTTGGAACAATAACCATTAACCACTAATGTCTGTGCCTTGTTTATCAGTTAATACCTTTCGAAGTTAACGGCGTCCATGTGCATCTCCATTCACATGTCTATTTAGTGATACTTAAGAAAGTAAACATAACTCCAGTGCCTTAATTAACCAGGTCTATAACTTTAGTACAAACGTAATATGACTTCAGCCAATCAATCCTAAGTCTCCTGCAATCCAATAAAACAGTAAATTGGTTTATTATTGGCACGGACACAGAGGTTCAGTGAAAAATCTACATACTGTCCCATAATGATCACTTCATAGAACATAGTACAGTACAGCCCAGTGCAAGCGTTTTGGCCCATAATGCTTTGATAAGCCTTTGACCTATTCTAAGCCATGGGGAGCCACAGTAGTGCAGCAGTCAGCAACTCAAGGCGTTCCAGAGTTTGGAGTTCAACTCTGGTGCTGTCTGTATGTCCTCCCCGTAGGAGGTGTGAGTTTTCCCTGGGTTCTCCGGTTTCCTCCCACAGTCCAAAGAAATACTGGGTAGATCTTTATCTATACAGATTTGGCACTGCATTGCCAAATAAATAAAATGAAGTTGAACCTAACCCTTCCTTCCCACATCGCCCTCCGTATGTCTATCTATTCAAGAGTCTCTTAAACATCCCTAATGTCTCTGCCTCTGCCACCACCCCTGGCAGGGTGTTCCACACACCCACCGCTCTCTGTGTAAAAATACTTCTGACATCCCCTCTATACTTCCCTCCAATTATATCAGCTTAGGAAAGTATAGGAGGATGTCAGAGGTAAGACTTTTACACAGAGAGTTGTGGGTGTATGGAACACCCTGCCAGGGGTGGTGCTAGAGGCAGATACATTAAGGACATTTAGGAAACTCTTAGATAGGCATGTGGGTGATAGGAAAATGGAGAGATATATGGGAGGGAAGGGTTAGATTGATCTTAGAGTAGGTTACGGGGTGAGAACAGTGGGCCGAAAAGCCTGTTCTGTGCTATTCTGTTAACATGCAAAGTTGTGCTTAACAGTTGTTTGCTTGGCAGGCAGTTTCTTGGCCAAAACTCAAAGTATTGCTGCAATATGAAAATCAGAATCAGGTTTAATATCACCAGCATATGTTGTGAAATTTGTTGTTTTGTGGCAGCAGTTCAGTGTAATATATAGTAATAAAAAAACTATAAATTACAATAAGAAATATATCTTAACTATTAATTTAAATAAGTAGTGCAAAAAGTGAGCAAAAAGTATTGAGGTAGTGTACACGGGTTCATTGTTTATTCAGAAATCTTTTGGCAGAGGGGAAGAAGCTGTTCCTGAAATGTGTCTTCAGGCTCTTGTATCTCCTCCCTGATGGCAGCAATCAGAAAAAGGCATGTCCTGGATGGTGGGGGGGGTCCTTAATGATGGATGTTGCATTATGCTAGGCATTGTGCACTCCATTGGGTTTGTCATAATTAATTTTGAATCGATGCTCGAAGATGCTTTTTTCAAAAAAGTACTGTTGATGCAGAAAAACAATATCCATCATCAAGGACACCCACTATCCAGGTCATGCTCTCTTCTCACTGCTGCCATCAGGAAGGACGTACAGGAGCCTCAGGACTCACACGAACAGGTTCAGAAACAGCTATTTCCCCTCAACCATCAGACTCGGGAACAGCTATTACCCCTCAACCATCAGACTCTGGAACAGCTATTACCCCTCAACTATCAGACGCAGGAACAGCTATTACCCCTCAACTATCAGACGCAGGAACAGCTATTACCCCTCAACTATCAGGCGCAGGAACAGCTATTACCCCTCAACTATCAGGCGCAGGAACAGCTATTACCCCTCAACTATCAGGCTCTCGAACCACTTGCCCCATCATTAAAATGTTCCCACAACCTGTAGGCTCACTTTTAAGGACTCCATCTCACGTTCTCAATATTTATTACTAGTAGTATTTATTTTTCTCATTTGCATTTGCACAGTTTGGTGTCTTTTGCACATTGGTGTTTGTTCGTCCTGTTGCGTAAAGTCTTTCATTGATTCGATTGTGTTTCTTGGATTTACCGAGTATCCCTGCAAGAAAGTAAATCTCAGGGTTGCATATGGTGATATATATAGATATACTGGCCATTTTCATCTTCTTTTGCTGTTGTTTGGATACTTATTCAAAGTATGCACGCAAAATGCTGGAGAAACTCAGCAGGTCAGACAGTGTCTATGGAGAGGAATAAACAGTTCCAGGCCAAGACCCTTCATCAGGACTGGAAAGGAAGTGGGAAGATGCCAGAGTAAGATAGTGGGGGGAGGGGATGGAATACAAGATATGAGGTGATATTAATTATAGATTATATATTTATATACCATTTGTTTTATTAAAATAGTGTCAGGAACATTATACTGTCTTACTTAAACATGCACCTCACACTTTATGTCAACCTGTCAATCATCCGGCCGTGTCACTCAGGGATTTATGCTGATAATATTTTGTGACTGTATGTGATCGATTATGACTGGATGTGCTGGGTCTGACTGTATGCACTGTGTTTTGTGACTGTATGTGATGGATTGTGACTGGATGTGCTGGCTCTGACTGTATGCACTGTGTTTTGTGACTGTATGTGATGGATTGTGACTGGATGTGCTGGCTCTGACTGTATGCACTGTGTTTTGTGACTGTATGTGATCGATTGTGACTGGATGTGCTGGCTCTGACTGTATGCACTGTGTTTTGTGACTGTATGTGATGGATTGTGACTGGATGTGCTGGGTCTGACTGTATGCACTGTGTTTTGTGACTGTATGTGATGGATTGTGACTGGATGTGCTGGCTCTGACTATGCACTGTGTTTTGTGACTGTATGTGATCGATTGTGACTGGATGTGCTGGCTCTGACTGTATGCACTGTGTTTTGTGACTGTATGTGATGGATTGTGACTGGATGTGCTGGGTCTGACTGTATGCACTGTGTTTTGTGACTGTATGTGATCGATTGTGACTGGATGTGCTGGCTCTGACTGTATGCACTGTGTTTTGTGACTGTATGTGATCGATTGTGACTGGATGTGCTGGGTCTGACTGTATGCACTGTGTTTTGTGACTATATGTGATGGATTGTGACTGGATGTGCTGGGTCTGACTGTATGCACTGTGTTTTGTGACTGTATGTGATGGATTGTGACTGGATGTGCTGGCTCTGACTGTATGCACTGTGTTTTGTGACTGTATGTGATGGATTGTGACTGGATGTGCTGGCTCTGACTGTATACACTGTGTTTTGTGACTGTATGTGATCGATTGTGACTGGATGTGCTGGCTCTGACTGTATGCACTGTGTTTTGTGACTATATGTGATCGATTGTGACTGGATGTGCTGGGTCTGACTGTATGCACTGTGTTTTGTGACTATATGTGATGGATTGTGACTGGATGTGCTGGGTCTGACTGTATGCACTGTGTTTTGTGACTATATGTGATCGATTGTGACTGGATGTGCTGGGTCTGACTGTATGCACTGTGTTTTGTGACTGTATGTGATGGATTGTGACTGGATGTGCTGGGTCTGACTATATGCACTGTGCTTTGTGACTGTATGTGATCGATTGTGACTGGATGTGCTGGCTCTGACTGTACGCACTGTGTTTTGTGACTATATGTGATCGATTGTGACTGGATGTGCTGGCTCTGACTGTATGCACTGTGTTTTGTGACTATGTGATGGATTGTGACTGGATGTGCTGGGTCTGACTATATGCACTGTGTTTTGTGACTGTATGTGATGGATTGTGACTAGGTGTGCTGGGTCTGACTGTATGTGATGGATTGTGACTAGGTGTGCTGGGTCTGACTGTATGTGATGGATTGTGACTGGATGTGCTGGCTCTGACTGTATGCACTGTGTTTTGTGACTGTATGTGATCGATTGTGACTGGATGTGCTGGGTCTGACTGTATGCACTGTGTTTTGTGACTATATGTGATGGATTGTGACTGGATGTGCTGGGTCTGACTATATGCACTGCGTTTTGTGACTGTATGTGATCGATTGTGACTGGATGTGCTGGGTCTGACTGTATGCACTGTGTTTTGTGACTATATGTGATGGATTGTGACTGGATGTGCTGGGTCTGACTGTATGCACTGTGTTTTGTGACTGTATGTGATCGATTGTGACTATGCTGGGTCTGACTGTATGCACTGTGTTTTGTGACTGTATGTGATGGATTGTGACTGGATGTGCTGGGTCTGACTATATGCACTGTGTTTTGTGACTGTATGTGATCGATTGTGACTAGGTGTGCTGGATCTGACTGTATGTGATGGATTGTGACTAGGTGTGCTGGGTCTGACTGTATGCACTGTGTTTTACACCTTGGCCCCAGAGGAATGATGTTTCATTTAGCTGTATACATGTGTAAGGTTGAATGTCATCAACCTTGAACTTGAACTTGATATGTAATCATTCGGTATGTGGTTAGATGATGCACAGAGATTTGGAACGTATCTTGGTGATTACTTACCTGAACAGAGTAGATCTGGAAGCCCATTTATTATCTAATAAATAAACAGTAAAAGGCACACAGTATTCTTAACTCCGTTTATGAAAACTTACTGGACTGTGCTGATCTGATGAGAAAAAAGTATACTGATGGATGGGAATTTGTGATTGTTGCTAGCTGCTAACTTTTAAACTGCGTAAGAGTGGATGCAGTCCGGATAGCTGAAGCTTTGAAACATCGTTCCTCTGGAGCCATCGTGTGAGACGCAGTTCATATGGTCACAAAATGTAATGAGATTGCAGGTATGGGAGTTCAGAGCAAATTGCACCTTAAATAAACCTCTTTGAAATCTGGTTCAGGAACCTTGGGTCCCTCACCAGCAGGGTCTGAGACAGTTAGAATCCTACAAACATCAGGCTGCTGAACCGGTGTGGTTAACTTCACTCACCTCAACCCTAAACTGATTCCACCACCTGCAGACTCACATTCAAGAACTCTACAGCTCACGTTCTCAGTGCTATTTATTTGCACAAGAAAGCAGGATCCATCACCAAATCCCCCCCCCCCCCAACACCCAGGCCATGCTCTATTCTCACCGCTGCCATCAGACGAGAGGTATAGGAACCTTGGGTCCCACACCAGCAGGCTCAGGAACAGTTATTACCCTTCAACCGTCAAAGCTCCTGAACCAGTGTGGATAACTTCACTCACCTCAACTCTGAACTGATTCCACAACATATGAACTCACTTAACACACACAGAATGCTGGTGGAGCACAGCAGGCCAGGCAGCATCTGTAGGGAGAAGCACTGTCGACGTTTCGGGCCGAGACCCTTCGTCAGGACTCACTTTCAAGGATTCTTTACGACTCAGGTTCTCAGTATTTTTTTGCGCAGTTTGTCTTTTACACATAGGTTGTTTGTCAGACTTTTTTTATATAGTTTTTCATGATTCTATTGTATTTCTTTGTTTTCCGATAAATACGTGCAATAAAATGAATGTCAAGATAGTATATGGTGTAGTTTAATAATAAATTTTCTTTAAACTTTGACCTTTGAATTGTGAACCTGATCTGTCAAACACTTACTATTCAGTAACATTTCCAGAAGCAGGTTCATTATCACCGACAAACGTCGTGTGATTTGTTGTTCTGTGGCAGCAGGACAGTGCAAGACGTGAAATAAGTCACTGCTGCACTTCGAGGCTCACTTCACTGCACTGCTGCAAAAGGACAACAATCAAACCAGTGCAGGATGATCTGCCTCAACAACTATTTACCCATTTCCCTCACATCTACGGTGATGAGGTGCTTTGAGAGGCTGGTCATGGCTGGAATCAACTCCTGCCTAAGCAAGGACCTGGACCCGCTGCAACTTGCCCATCACCACAATCTCACTGGCTCTCCACTTGGCCTTGGATCCGCTGGACAATAGCAATACCTGTGTACGTCAGCCTCCTGTTTATTGATTAAGCTCAGTCCTCCTTCTTCAGCCCTTTACCTTTTCCACTTATCGTCTTCCAGCTTCTCACTTTATCCTCCTCCCCACCTACCTACCTTCCCCCTCACCTAATCTCACCTATCACCCGCTTGTAATTTTTACCCTCTCCCGGTTTCTTATATAGATTTTCTGCTCCCTTCCTCTCCAGTCCTAGTAATGTGTTTTGTCCCAAAATGTCGACTGTTTATTCATTTCCACAGATGCTGCCTGACCTGCTGAGTTCCTTCAGCATTTTGTGTGTGTTACTCTGGATTTCTGGCACCTTGTGTTTTAGACAGAGCATAATTTCCTTTTTCAAAAGCAACTTGAAATAGCTCATAGCATAGCTCATTCAAGAATGCAGTTAGTTTTGTGCAATTGACCAATTAGTAGATTGCCACAATGGAGCTAGAAATGTACAACACTGAGACAGCTACTGGGAAGTCCCAGAGTGAGAGAAACTGGAACGCAGTGTACCTTACTGAATCTGTATAATGGACACTTTCACTGTTGGGAGGTGCTCACTCAAGGATATATTTTTATTTACCTATCAAGGCTTTTTTTCTGAGAAACTCAAGATTACAGCAGCGATCTCGGCAATCATTTATTAATTCTTCTCCATCCTCCACGTTGAATGGCTCCTGATTTCAGTTCTGTGCCACAGCTACGCATTAGGTAACCAATGAAAAGTCTTTATAGTAACTGATTGCATAATGTGTCCTTTGTCCGCCTCTGCTAAATCTGCAGAACCTTGCCAACACCTCATTTTGTAGGAGACCAGAGCGAGCAATCCAGCTTCTGTTGCTCCAACACTATAAACTAAATAGCTGTTAAAATCAGAATATTTAATTTCAAAATGTCTAACAACAAAAAATACATATTTTTGCTCCCTAGATAGTCGTAGGAAATTCCAGATTTTACCGAACATCGATGCCTCTTATTATCTCGTACACCTCTACCAAGTCACCTCTGATCTTGCTCTGCTGTGGAGAAGAAAAGAGCTTCCTCAATCTTAAAACATAGAAGCAGAATTAGGCCACTAGCCCCATCTAATCTGCCCTGTCATTCCATCATAGTTGGTATATTATCGCTCTGAATCCCATTCTGCCTTCTCCCCGTAACCTTTGAAGCCATGACTTACAAAGAACCTATCAAACTCCGTCTTAAATAAATTCAGTTACTTGGCCTCCACAGCCGTCCATGGCAATGAATTCCACAGATTCACCATTCTTTGGCTGAAGAAATTGCTCCTCATCTCTGTTGTAAATGGATGTCCGTTATCCTGAGGCTGTACCCTTTGATCCTAGACACCCCACTATTGGAAACATGCTCTCCATGTCCACTCTACCTAGGCTTTTAATATATGATGTTTCAATGAGATCCCCCCCCCCCCCCCATTCTGCCCATTCTGTAAACTTCAGCAAATACAGGCCCAGAGCCATCGGTGAACCCTTTCATTCCTGGAATCATTCTCACCGACCTCCATTGGACCTCTTCCAATCCCAGCCCATCTTTTCTTAGATAAGGGGCCCAAAATTGCTTATAATATTCCCTAGGTGCAGTCTGACCAATGCCTATTAAAGCCTAAGCATTCCATCCTTGCTCTTATATTCTGGTTTTCTTAAAAGGAATGCTAATATTGTATTTGTTTTCCTTACTGATTTAACTTTCAGGGAATCCTGCACAAGGACTGTTTATTCTCTCCATAGATGCTGCCTGACCTGCTGAGTTCCATCAGCATCTTGTGTGTGTTTCTCTGGATTTCCAGCATCTGCAGAATCACTGGAGTTTATAATTTCCAGGAAACTACTCAGGATACCCACTCATCCCATTTCGGTTCCTGGGTATATCTTTGTGAGAAATGTTTGAATTTTTCCCCCTATTATTATTTACTCAGATTGGGACTTCAAAAAATGTTGTTCTCTAAAGCCCTTTAGGAAAGTTTTTCCATTGTCCTTTTCTGAGACCACAAATCCATCAATATCTTTACTTTTCAAATGTCACTGATTCAAGATTGTTTAATTTCCTGTACACAAGTTTAAAGGGGAAAAAAAAATAATTGTTACTCCAGATCCGATGGAGATAAATAAACAGTCGAGTTTCATGCTAAAAATTTTTATCAGTGTCTTGGAAGATACATTTTCATCAAAGCTCATGTGAATCTTTTAGGCCATAAGACATTGGAGCACAGTTACACACAGAATGCTGGAGGAACTCAGCGGTTCAGGCAGCATCGATGGGGGAAAGAAATACAGTCAACATTTTGGGCAGAAACCGTCCTGCTGAAGGGTTTCAGCCTGGAAAGTCCACTGTACTCTTTTCCATAGATGCTACCTGACCTGCTGAGTTCCTCCAGCATTTTGTGTGTGTTGCTTGGGTTTCTAGCATCTGCAGAGTTTCTCTTGTTTGTTAGGAGCAGAATTAGGCCATTTGGCCCATTGAGTCTGCTCTGCCCATCATGGCAGATTCATTATCCCTCTCAACCCCTCTCTCCTGCCTTCTCCACTTAACCTTTGATACTCTTACTAATGAAGAATCTGTCAACCTCCACTTTAAATATATCCAATATCTTGTCCATAAAAAAACAGTAATAATAAAATACAATAAATATAAATACTTATATTTTTAAGATTATGTCAATGAAGTGTCATAGGCATAGGGGTATCTCACAGGAAATGATAAAGTGGTGGTGCTTGGGCGAGTTAGTGGGTGGAGGCTTTTGATCAGCCTTCCAGCTTAGGGAAAGTCACTTTAGTTTGAGTCTGGTGGTTCTGGTGTCACCTGCCTGATGGGAGTGGGACAACCCAGTCCATGAGCAGGATGTGTGGAATCCTTTATGATGTTACCAACATCTTTCTGTATATATGTCCTTTAAGGTGGGTGGGCTGGTGCTGGTGATGCAATGGACAATTTGAACTACTGGTATAGAGCCTTCCTACACACTGTCAGTTCACACTGCTTCTTCTACCCTGTCAAATGCATCATGTGATGTTTATTACGTAAATACAAGACAGTATTAGTATTTATTTTGTCTTTTCTTATGCCATTTACCTCATCGGATGTCAGTCTGAGTTTTCATTTATGCCTTTTCAAATCAATTCAATGAGCGTGCAACATCTCAGTATATTGTGGTGCTGAACCGTGATATTTGATGTACTGCATAATTTGTGTTTCAGAAAATTATGGATTAGATGTAGCTCTAGTTTAATATTTACAAATTTACTGAGCCTATTAATTTCATAAGTTGCCTGTTGTGGAAACCATGCTGAAAAACTTGGTCAGAAACACTTGGCTTCTGATCGAGGACAAGCTCCGGAGCTTGCTGCATTAAACCTGACCTACTGTGAATGCTGACTTGTGTCACTTGTGTTTGCTTCTGGTCTCTCCAACCTGCCAACACAGATTTTCAGTAAAAGGTGAATTCTCTCTGGAAAAGCTAGCTGGCAAGATGCTAAATACTAAAACTAATGTGTTTGGATGTCTGTGAAGTGTAATGCAAGGACAAGATAAATTTGTAACACTTTAATCCTTTATGGCTGAATGAAGTGAGTCATTTTTAAAATATGTTGATTTTCTGCACATGTGAACTGATTATCAATTGCAGGCTGTTTTTTTTTGACCACAGAAGTTTGTCCTCGTTGGTTGCGCGAGAACTATTTCTAGTCTTAATCTGATTTAAAGAAAGCAGAGTTTTTCCATCCTGATTAATTGCTGATAGAATGTTAACCTATGTTTATTATTCCTCCTTCTCTTCCCCCCCCCCCTCATTTTGTTCTGTTTGGTTCTAGATTTCCTCTTGGCATGCCAGATCCATCACACTTGGGGGAGGGGGATGAAATAAGATACACATTTGTCAAACCCGTACATCAAAACATACAGTGAAATGAGTCATTTGTGTCAGCAACCAACACAGTCTGAGGGTGTAGTGGTGGCAGCCCGCAAGTGTCCCGATAGTTCCGGAGTCAATATAGCATGCCCACATCTTACTAACCCTAGTCCATACGCCTTTGGAATGGGGAAGGAAACCGTATTCATATCCACACCATGCTCTCTTCTCACTGCTTCATTAGGAAGGAGGTACAGGAGCTTTCTACCACACCATCTGGTTCGGGAACAGTTAATACCTTTATAGCCTTCAGGCTCCTGAACTGGTATGCATAACTTTACTCACCACAACTCTGAACTGATTCCACAACTTACAGACTCGCTTTCAAGGACTTTACAAATGATGTTCTTGATATTATTTATTTATTTATTTATTCTTTATTTTATTTGCACAGTTTGTCTTTTGCACATTGGTTGTTTGTTGGTCTCTATGTATGTATAGTTTTTTATAAATTCTATTGTATTTCTGTAAATACCTCTGACGTACTGTATACGTACTTTGATAACACACTTATTTCTGACTTTGACTTTAACTTTGAACCTGGCGTGCCAGGGTGGGTTAATTGGTCACATGGGCGTAATTAGGCAGTGCGGACTCTTTTGGCCAGAAGAGCTGTATCCTTAAATAAAAATAATAAATAATGTATTCTACGCCACCCTAGAGTCCCAGAACATGTATCCCAGGACTACTGTTGCTGAGGGGAAGACTGGATTCCCGTCTGTTCCCAGGGATCTGGAGCTTAGAGTTAAGAAGGTTACAGCCTGCAGATCCAAGTTTATCTTCTCACTGTTAAATAGAAAGTCTCCATTTTCCCAGAAAATGCAAGAAAAACCTGTCAATCACAGACCTCACTTGGGCACATTCTTGTCATAAGACTTCTTATCTAAGTTCTGTCTCAACTCTGAACTGATTCTACAAGCAACACTCATCTAAAATTCAGTACCATAGGTTCATTTTTTATTATTTGCACAATTTGTTTCCTTTTCACATTGGTTGTTTATTTATAGTTCTTATTTATCTGTCATTTTTTTTGTAAATTCTATTGTATTTCTTTATTTTCCTGTGAATGCCAACAAGAAAGTGAATCTCAGGGTTGTATATGATGACATGTATATATTTTGATAATAAATTTACTTTGACTTTGAAAATAGGTTATTTTAGCTTTACAGTATTTTTGCTAAAGAAAATACTGAGATTAATAAATTATTTTGCAGTACTTGTGAATGGCTTGAACGTTGGATTTTAGTGATAGTGACTGAGCCACATATGCTCACTTCCTTTTCCATTGAAAGAGAAAATAAGTTAGTGATGTTAAAGCGAGGTCTTTGATCTTGACAGCAGTACAGACTGACCTGTGGAGTTTGAAGCATTTCTCTGATGCCTTTTTTTTCCATTTCCTGCATTAATAGCATTTTTCCCTTTTATTGAATTATTGAATTGCTGTAAACAGGAGAGATTCCGCAGATGCTGGAAATCCAAAGCAATGCACACAAAACGCAGGAGGAACTCAGCAGGCCAGGCAGCATCTATGGAAATGAATATACAGTCGATGTTTCATGTTGAAACCCTTCATCAGGACTGGAAAGGAAGGGGGGGAGAAGCCAGAACAGTGGCCACTCATTTTAATTCTACTTCCAATTCCCATTCCGACCTGTCGGTCCATGGTCTCCTCTGTGATGAGGCCACACAGGATGGAGATGTAACACCTCATATTCTGTCTTGGTAATCTCCAATCTGGTGGCATAAGCATTGAGTTTTTTAACGTCCAGTAATTTCTCCTCCCTACTTCCTATTCTCTTCTCACCTGGCCAGCAACTTCCTCTAGTGACCCTCCTTCCCTTTCTGCCATGGTCCGCTCTGCTCTCCTATCAGGTTGTTTCTTCTTCAGCCCTTTACCTTTTCCACCTATCATCACCCTGCTTCTTACACCATCCCCCCCCTCCCCCACCCAGCTACCTTCTCCCTCACCTGGTCTCACCTAGAACCTGGCAATTCTCCTCACCACCCTATTCTGGCTTCGTCCCCCGTCCGTTCCAGTCCTGATAAAGGGTCCCGGCCTGAAGTGTTGACAGTTTCTTCTTCTGCACTGAATAGCTCTAACGGTTTTGGTTACAGAGTCAGTCATGGGTTTGTGGTCAGTAAGCTGACACACCTACACATAACGAGAGTGATCAGGTGAATGGTAAACAATATCCTCGAAGCAAACAGTTTGGGCCTCTATCTTTCTCCAGGTGCTGTGGAACACAAAGCAGTTAGCATGATGCTTTACACCACCCGAGACCCAGGTTCAATTCCTACCATTGTCTGTAAGGAGTTTGTACTTTCTCCCTGTGACCACATGGGTTTCCTCTGGGTGCTTCAGTTTCCTTCCACAGTCCAAAGACATACCGGTTAGTAGGTTAATTAGTCACAGGGTTGGACAGTGTAGTCTTGTTGGGCCAGAAGGGTCTGTTACTGTGCTGTATCTCTAAATAAAAACTGGGTATTAACGGGATCAATATAGTTTCTTGATAAGAAACTACAATCAGTATCAAAATCAGGTTTAATATCATCGGCATATGTAGTGAAATTTGTTAACTTTATGGCAGCAGTACAATGAACTGCGCGAAAAGTATAGAGAAAAGGCTGAGTTACATTAAGAATCTATATTTCTATTAAATAGTTAATTAAAAGAAGTAGTGCAAAATAACAGAAATTTTAAAAGTTCCGAGGTAGTGTTCATGAGTTCAAAGTCCATTTAGAAATCCGATGGCAGAGGGGAAGAAGCTGTTCCTGAATCGCTGAGTGTGTGCCCTCAGGCTTCTGTACCTCCTACCTGATGGTAACAGTGAGAAAAGGGCATGACCTGGGTGGTGGGGATTCTTAATAACGGACACAGCCTTCCTAAGGCACCACTTCTTGAAGATGTATTGGATACTATGGAGGCCGAAACCGATGATAGAGCTGACTAATTTTACAGTGAGCTACACCATCAATAAATGTTAGAGCTTAGAGTGATATTGCCTGGAAACAGGCCATTTGGTCCAACTGGTGAATGTTACCATGTTTCTCAGCCAGCTGGTCCAGTTTGCCCGTATTTGGCCCATAGCCCTCGAAACCTCTCCTATCCATGTATGTAATTCAATATCTTTTAAATATTGCTAATATGCCTGTACAATCACTATTTCTAACAGTTCATTGCAAATAGGCACCACTCTTTGTGTGAAGAAGCTGCCCCGATCTCCCTTTTAAAGCTCTGAACTTCAGTTGGTGACCTCTTGATTTTGTCAACTCTTCTCTGGGAAAAAGAATGTGTGCTTTCACCCTACCAGTGGCCCTGACGATCTTAAGTACCTTTATGAAATCACACTAAAATCTCTATTCCAGAGGATACAATCCTAATCCATGCAACCTGTCCTTGTAACTCAATCCCTCAAGTCCAGGTGACCTCCTGTTGTTTTTTGTACTCTTTCCAGATTCATAACACCTTTCTTATGTTTCTGATTACAGAGGGCTTGCTTGCTATGTGCCGCCTCATATGTTGTGGGCGATCATGGTCCTTCCAAGACCATGACCGTTCTTGGCAAATTTTTCTTCAGTAGCCTTTACAAGATGGGTGACCCCAACCATTATCAAAACCCTTCAGAGATCGTCAGCATGGAGTCAGTGGTCACATAACCAGGACTTGTGATATGTATCAGCTGCTAATACGGCCATCCACCACACCTTGTCCCCTGGCTTCGTGTGAATTGGGTGGAGGGGTGAGGGCTAAGCAGGAGCTACCCCTTGCCCAAGGCTGACCTGCAGGCTAGCGGAGGGAAGGAGCACCTCTCACCTCCTGTGGTAGAGACGTATCTCCACTCTGCCACCCAAGATTACAGAGCAAAATAGCTAATTAGATTTATCTCTAACCTTCAAATACTCACTGGATTTTTTTTTTGTAATTTTTTTATTGAAATTCATCAAACAAACATTTCCATAAGATGTACAAACCCCTTTATTTTTTTTTGTAATTTATTTTTTATTGAAGTTCATCATCAAACAGACATTTCCATGAGATGTATTTCAGACATTGTACATATATATCATATACTCATATATATCACAAATCTCCACAAAGTATTTATCTGAGGTATACACTTATAGAAAAGAACAGAAAGAAAAAACAAGCAAAAGGAAAAAACTATGTACAAGTAGGGAGTGATTTTTTTTTACAACATATTCATTGATTTGTGAGAATAAAATCAGGCCTATGAGGCATTATGTAGTTAAACTATTTTTCCCAGTATGAATCAAATTGTTCCAGCTTATGATTAACAGATGCTGTTATCTTCTCCATTTTGTAAATGTCCATTGTAATTTCCATCCATGCATTTAAAGTTGGGCTCTCCTGTTTTAACCATTTCCTAGTAAGAGTCTTTTTACCAGCCACCAACAGTATATTCATTAAACATTTATCTCTTTTCAACCATTCTTGAGGTAGATATCCAAAATACATGGTCTTACTCTCTAAGGGTATTTCACATTTAAAGATGTCTTGTAGGGCATTGCGTATCCCTCTCCAATAGTTTTTGATAACAGGGCAGTCCCAAAAATATGATAATAATTTGCATTTTGATTTCTACAATTTCTCCAGCAAACAGGGAGGTTACTATCATAATGGGATTTCTGAGAAGGTGTAATAAAATATCTTACCAAGTTTTTCCATCTAAACTCCCTCCATTTCTGTGAACTGGTACACTTCCATTGTTGTCCATTCTTCCTCAGATATAATTATCCCTCCTTCCTTCTCCCATTTAGTTTTAATGTTTCAAGTCGAATGTGTTTTAAGATTTGACAACCCCTTATACATGCTTGAAATGATTCTACTACCATTATCTGAATTATATGCTTTTCTAAAGAGCTCTATCAAGCATGTATTTGCCTTGGTTACATTTTTAAGCATCTTATTAATATATTGTCGCATCTGTAAATACCGATAAAAAATCTTGTTTTTCTAATAAATGTTTCTCTTTAAGCATTTCAAAACTGAACATTGTTCCTTCTTTCATTATGTTGCAAAGATCTGTTATTCCTTTAGCTGTCCAGTCCTTAAATCTAGCATCCAATTTATTTGGTGTAAAATCAGAGTCATATGCACACCATTTAAGAATTGCAATATCTCCCTCTAGATTGTATTCTTTTATAGTGGTTTTCCATATTTTAAGAGTCAATTTCACCCATGGGTTATCAATAGTATTTATGTACCTTTGCAGGTTGTTATCAGCCAAAATTGCTTGTATGGGGATGGGAAGTACACGCTCCTCAATGTTTTTCCATTGAGCGTCATATGATGGGTTACACCAACATATCACAGCTCTCAACTGTGCTGCAAAATAATAATCTCTAAGAGAAGGCAAGCCCCATCCCCCCCCCCCCTTTTCCTTTGCTAATTGCAAAGTTTTGAGACGAACTCTAGGCCTTTTACCCTGCCAAATATACCTTGATAGCATCTTGTTCCATTCATTGAATTGATTTTGATTAATTTCTGTTGGTAGGGTCTGAAAGAGATATAACAGTCTGGACAGTATATTCATTTTAATAAATCCTTGAACTGAGACTGAAAAAAGGAATCAGGCTCCATCTTGCCACATCTTCCTTAATTTTTTTATATAGAGGCTGATAATTACATTCTGATAATTTTGCCAAATCTTTTGGCATAATGATGCCCAAATATTTGAAAGACTCTGTGTGCCATGCCCAGGGGTATTGACTTTCAATTTCTCTTGGTGGGCTATAGTAATATGAAAGTAACTGGGTTTTATCTATGTTGATCTTGTATCCTGATAATTGACCATATTGTTCAAAGGATTGCATCAATTTAGGTAAAGAGTATGTTGGTTGCCCTAGTTAGATCAAAATGTCATCTGCATAACAAGCCAATTTATGCTCTGTCCCTTTAATAGTAATTCCCCTGATATCTTCATTTTGTCTGATGTATTGAGCTAATGGTTCCAGATATAGCGCGAAGAGTAGTGGTGACCATGCACAACCCTGTCTCGTGCCCCTTTCTAGGGTAAGACTATTTGATAAATATCCATTGATTTTAATCCTAGCAGTAGGATTGTCATATAGTGTCTGTATAGTTTTAATAATTGTGTCTTGGAAACCAAATCTATGTAAAACTCCGTAAAGAAAATTCCAATTAACCGAATCAAATGCTTTTTCAGCATCCACGCTTATCACGATTGCTTTGATTTTTTTTTTTGTATATGATCCATAATGTGAAGTGTCCTTCGTATATTGTCTTGAGTCTGGCGTTGTCATATAAAACCTGTCTGATCATTACGTATCAGTATGGGTAGAAACTCCTCTAATCGTTTGGCCGTGATGGAGGTAAATAACCTATAATCTACATTAAGAACGGATATTGGTCTAAATGACCCGCATTCCATTTTATCCTTGCCTTCTTTCGGCATAGCTGAGATAATCACTTCCTTCCAACTGGGTGGCATTTGTGTCTTTTTTAGAGCCCAGTTCAGCGTGGGAAGTGAAAAAGGAATTAACTCATTTTTAAATTATTTGTACCACTCTGCCGTATACCCATCTGATCCTGGTGACTTGCTTAATTTAAGCCTTCTAATTGCAGCTTTTAATTCAACTTCAGTTATGTCAGCAGTCATCCTTCTATTTTGTTCTTCGCTTATAGTGGGTAACTCTAGAGAATTCAAGAAGGTGTCAATTTGGGTTATGCTTCCCCCTGGAACTTCAGAATATAGCGTTTTGTAAAACACTTCAAAAACTTCTTGAATTTCACTTAGCTAATTTTTTATCATTTTCGTTCTTGGGTCCCGTTTCCACGCCAGTATTTTCATAGATTTCGATCCACTTTCATAATGTCTCTGTTTCAGAAACATTAAGTTTTTCCTGATTTCTTGCGTAGCCAAGTTATTTATTTCATTCCTAATTCTTTTAATGTGTCCTGTGCCAAATTCAATTTGTGTTTTCTCTCTAGTTCCTTCAGTCTATTTTGTAATTCCTCTATTGTTTTATTCCTTATATGAAAATATCACTATAATTTTCCCTCTTAAGACCACCTTCAGAGTATCCCATAAAATGGGAGGTGAAACCTCTCCATTATCATTAACTTCTAAGTAGAGACCAATTTCTTTTTTAATTTGTTCCTTAAAGTACGGATCATTGAGTAGACTTGAATTTAGTTTCCAAATAGTATTCTTTGGTTGTAGATCAAAATCAACAGATAAATATATAGGTGCATGGTCACTTACATCTATTGTCTCAATTCCACAGGTATTTATTTTGTCCTTGTCTTTTCCAAATGTTATGAAATAGTCTATTCTTGTATATACAGAATGTGGAGCAGAATAATGTGTGTAATCCCTTCTGTCAGGGAAAAGGTCCCTCCATATATCAATTAAACCAACATCCTCAAAAAGTGTATTAACTTTCTTATGTAAAGATTTTGTTTCATAGGTTTTTCTATTGGAAGAGTCTAAGTTTGGTTGTAATTGTAAATTTAAGTCTCCCTCACATATCAGGAGACCTTCTGTTTCTGTTACCATAATATCAGTAATTTTCTGAAAGAAACCAAAATCACTTCCTGTGGGTGCATATATATTCAATAGAGTAACTGAATTGCCGTCTATATTCCCCCTTACCAGAATATATCTGCCTTCTTTATCTCCCATTTCGAATATTTTTTCAAAATTTAGCTTACTTGAGAAGAATAGCAACTCCTCTCCTATGTCCTGATTTATATGAGGAGAAAAACAGATTAGTCAAGCCCATTCTCTTTAGTTTCTTATGCTCATTATCACTTAAATGAGTTTCCTGTAAATATATTACTTGGGCTTGTTCTTTTTTCATTTTGGATAAAATTATCTTACGTTTGATTGGATTTAATAGCCTATTTACATTAAAAGAAATGAATTTTACCTTGTCCTTAGCCATCTGTATTTATCAGTCAATGTATCATTGAAATTAGAATACAACTTAATCGATCTACTCCTTGAACAAATAAGAACCAAGAAACTCAAATAATAACAAAAATGGCAACGAACGTGTGATTCCAAGGCTGAGGTCTCGAATAAATGACCCTCCATTGAGCTAGGGGAAATGTCTAGCTGTGGGGGATAACCCCTCCTATTTGTGAGTTGAGGGCCCCCATTGCAGTATTCATAAAAGTCAGTGAACAAATCCATTACACAGAAAAGATTTTCCTGTGTACTCTATATATATACATAAATGCACACATACACATATGCACACACACACACACACACACACATATATACATTCTCATTTTGGTGGGGAAAAAGGAGTAAGCGAGCGAATAAAGAATAACAACTAAGTAATATAAAATCCACATTATAATAAGTATTTCTCGAGATAGGTATATCACCGTGTATTTTTGCTTCTGTTTAGCTTCTCAGCATTTTTAAAGTTAGCCAGACCTTATGGCTCTTCTGAAAGGGGTGATGACTGTCCCGGTCTCTTCCTGATATGTTTCTCTCGGCTTCCTCCCGTCTCCTGCCTTCTCGATTCTCGCACTATTTCCCAAGCCGAGCGAGACAATTCCTCAGCCAGGCTTTCTTTCGTTTTGGTCATGCTGACAGACAACCCTCTGGTCTTCACGTCTGTAGTCGCCTCTTCCACTGTCTGGTACAACTGTGTCCTGTTGTCATAAAACACTCTTAAGTTTAGCAGGGTATAGAGTTTGAAATCTAATCTTATTTTGCTTTAGTACTGGCTTTACTTTGGAGTATTCTTTTCATTTCTGGAGGACCGCGGGTGGGGGGGGGGTAATCTTGGTTGAAGTATATTAATTTATCCTCTAAAAACTCTCTTCTTACCCCAGGCCCTTCGTAGAATCTCCACCTTGGTGCTGTACTGAAGGAATTTAATTATAATTGATCGTGGCTTTCTCTCCTGGGTAGGTTTTGGGACTAGCATGCGGTGCGTTCTCTCGATTTCCAGCTCCATAGCC
Source organism: Hypanus sabinus (assembly GCF_030144855.1). NCBI lineage: Eukaryota > Metazoa > Chordata > Chondrichthyes > Myliobatiformes > Dasyatidae > Hypanus > Hypanus sabinus. The sequence continues at coordinate 4,905,784 of NC_082725.1, read as the reverse complement.
GAGGGAAGATCCAGCGTGTCCCGCAGTAACTCTCTGACAAACTCCGTCATAGATGGGCCCTCCGCTCCTTCGGGAACGTTGTAGATTCTGCTATTTCTCCGCCTTGATCATCCCTCCAGATCAGGCAGTTTATCTTCTTGGTGATGTATTATTTTTATTGTCTTGCTCGGTATCCGCTCCACGTTTTGAACGCGATCTTCCACCTTCTCCATGTGAGTCTCTGCCACCGCTGTTTTTTGATTAACGCTGGCGAGCTCTGCCTTAATATCATGGAGCTGCTGCTTTATATCTTTCTGGACCTCCATTATTTCTTTCAGGATTTCGAAGATATTCGCCGCTTCATCCAAATGAGGCCCAGCAACCGCCTTGATAGCACACAGTCAGGTCGGAGAGCCGCTCGCTGCACTCCTCTTGGACGCAGGCTCCACAGTGTCGTTTTTTTAATTTCCATTTCTTCTCCCTATTCTTGCCCCTCTTTTCAGTTCAAATATTTTTTGAAAGATATTATATTTGATGGGTTAATGGGGCTTAATACGCGTTTTTCTGGAGGAGCTAGTGACTTAAGCTGCCATTCTCGACGATGATGTCACCGGATAAAAAACTATTCACTGGATTCTGCAAGATTTCTTTGGATTGAAGATAAGAATCTACTGTTGTATGAAAGTAATGTGATGGATATTCACTTACCGAGGCCCAGGAAGCTTATTGCTAACCTCAGCTTTCTAATGAAGCAGCCTGACCTTTCTAAAGGGTCAGAGTTTTGTTGATAAAGTTAAGCCTCTTTGTTCAGTTTTTTTTTGGAAAATAAGACCGGTCTCCAGTTCTTAAGGTGAACTGCAAGCAGTAATCAGATTGAAGTTGGAAGCAGACTTCAGCAAACAGTGCCACTGTTTCCTCCAAGTTGCACAGTAACGGAAATGCTCCCACGCACATAGCTTTTGTTGCAATGCAGCTGGGGTTTTCTTTTATGTTATGATTTATTGAAGTGCCGTGCAGTTTTCAGGCCGTGTAAAAATTTCCTGCTAAGGGCAATGGTTGGTCTGCGCATCAGAGAGAACTTTGAGCAACAGTGTGGGTGGCTGATCCACAGTGGTCAGGTGTGGGGCTGACTGTAAGAGGTCTACTTTGCAAAGTGATGTGAGCAGGAGACCTTGTCTCCATTAGCCAAACAAGGGCATATCACACACAGTTACAAGTTGGGATGTTTGTGTACTCAGAGGGCTGTCCCTCAGCATTGTTTGGGGTCTCTGTCACCAGGAGTTTTCCAGACCATCTGTGTGAGTTACTTTGTCCCAGCAAAGGTATCTTTATCACATGCAAATATCAGAAGCCTTGGGGATGGTTAGGAATGACAGAACGATAGAGTTACAGAAAGAAGAACCTGGATTGTTTCCTCACATCCTTGATCTTTTCCACCCACCTGCTTTCACCTATCACCTTCCAGCCAGCCTCTTTACCCTCCCCCCTTTCTGGCATCTTTCCCCCTTCCTTCTCAGTTCTGAAGAAGGGTCTCGGCCGGAGAAATTGAGACAGACACAGCCAGAACTGCTGAGGTTCTCCAGCATTTTGTTTGTATTGCTTAGATGGCGGGGGTCCTTGATGATGGACGCTGCTTTCTTGTGGCATCGCTGTTTGTAAGTGTACTTTGTGATGGGGAGGACTGTTCCTGTGAAGAACTGGGCTTTATCCACTACTTCTCGTAGGCTTTTCCATTCTTGGGTATTAGTGCTTCAGCATCTGCAGAATCCCTTGTGTTGATGCTCTTGGATTCTCTTCTAACCATTCTTTGTTCTCCTCCTGATGATTGCCACGAGTCATAGACAGTTTGTGGTGAGTTTTTGGACTGGATAATATTGGACTAATTGTAGACAGTTTGTGGTGAGTTTTTGGACTGGATAATATTGGACGGAGTACAGTAATAGTGAGGTTTTGGACTGGATAATATTGGACGGAGTACAGTAATGGTGAGGTTTTTTTTCTGATCTGACATGCATAAACAGGGCACTGAAGCAACCCACACATTCCAGTTGTCTTGTCTGAGGTCAGAAAATGTTCCACATAAATATTCTTCATCGCTGAAACTTATTTGGCTAACGGCATTGGCAATGTGTGTTACGAGACCGGAGGTTCGTTTACTGTGAGTGTCGCTTTAAGTGCCCGAGTGAGGCGGGACTATGAGGTCAGTCACAAGCTGCGGCAGCCGGCTTCAGACTTTGAGGGAGAGGGACAGGCTGTTGGGACTTCAGCTTGTCACTGCCATGGTTTGGAACTCTCCCATGCCCAAAAGATTGGGTTGATCATCGGCATGCAGTGCACAACGGATCTGACTGTCACTTCATATCATCCATATGTGTGGATTTGGTGGAGTGTCCTGTGGTATCACTTTTATTGGCCCTTACCTGGAATCGGGGTGTTACGTGATATTCCTGTCACTGTCACCTGGTGATATTTCGGAACAATTCGACGGATAAGATCTTCGGCGACTGTTATTTCGTTTACTGAGCGTGGAATCTGTGGAATTCTTCATAATTGCCTTCTCTCTACATTTTCGTGTGGCTTGCCGAATCCCCTCACTCACTTATTCTGTGGGTTACTGAACTTTTCTACTTTACCATCTTAAGACTTTAAGCACCGTTTCCCAAGATTGATAGTTTGGGAGCTATATATACACAATTATACGAATAACACTGTTAACTTCTGTTTATTTCACTTAATCTTTTATATTTGGAGTAGATACTAATAAAGATAGTGGTTTTAACATCGAAACCAGACTCCATGTATGATCTATTGTGGTCAGGATAAGGACAGTATACAACAGGAACAGCCTCTCTGGCACACAGTGTCTGTTCCAACCATCAAAACTAACCAGAATCAGGTTTAATAACACTGGATTTTGTCGTGAAATTCGTGACTTTGCAGTCTCAGTACATTGCAATACATAACAATTTAAAAATCTATAAATTACAATAGTAAATATATAATTAAATTACTTAGTGCACAAAGAGAGGAGAATTAGTGAGGGAATGTTCATGCCAAATTACCCAATTACAATGAGAAGTAAACGTATATACAGTACAGTGGTGCAAAAATAGTGGGGTGTTGTTCATGGCTTCAGAAATCTGATGGTGGAGGGGATGAAGCAGTTCCAAAAACATCAGCTTCCTATACCTCCTCTCTGATAGTAGTAATGAGAAGAGGGTGATGGCTCAAGAAGGAGGCATCCATCATTGAGGATAGTGAGGGCCCTTAATGATAGAAGCCAGTGTCTTGAGTCATCACAGACAGACGTACTTTATTGATCCCGAGGGAAATTGGGTTTTGTTACAGTCGCACCAGCCAAGAATAGTGTAGAAATACAGCGATATAAAACCATAAATATTTAAATAATAATAAGTAAATTATTCCAATGTAAAAGTGTACTTCTCTATGACTCTATAAGAGTAAAGAATAGTTTTATTTAGAAACATAGAAAACCTACAGCACAATTCAGGCCCTTCAGCCCACAAAACAGTGCCGAACATGCCCTGACCTGAGAATTTACCCATAGCCCTCTATTTTTCTGAGCTCCATAAATCTGTCCAGGAGTCTCTTAAAAGGCCCTATCGTATCCGCCTCCACCACTGTCGTCAGCAGCCCATTCCACACACTCACCATTCTCTGCATTTTTAAAAAAAACTTAACCCCGATATCTCCTCTGTACCTACTTCCAAGCACCTTAAAACTGTGCCCTCTCATGCTAGCCATTTCAGCCCTGGGAAAAAGCCTCTGACTATCCAACACGATCAATGCCCCTCATCATCTTATACATCTCTATCAGGTCACCTCTCATCCTCTGTTGCTCCAAGGGGAAAAGGTTGAGTTCACTCAACCTATTCTCATAAGGCATGCTCCACAATCCAGGTAACAGCCTTGTAAATCTCCTCTGCACCCTTTATATGGCTTCCACATCCTTCCTGTAGTGAGGTGACCAGAAATGAGCACAGTACTCCAAGAGGGGTCTGATCAGGGTCCTATACAGCTGCAACATTACCTCTCGGCTCCTAAATTCAATCCCACAATTGATGAAGGCCAATGCACTGTACGCCTTCTTAATCACAGAGTCAACCTGCACAGCTGCTTTGAGTGTCCTATGGACTTGGACCCCAAGATCCCTCCACACTGCCAAGAGTCATTATCATTAATGCTATATTTTGTCATCATATTTGACCTTCCAAAATAAACAACCTCACATTTATCTGGGTTGAACTCCATCTGCCACTTCTCAGCCTAGTTTTGCATCCTATCAATGCCCCGCTGTAACCTCTGACAGCCCTCCACACTATCCACAACACCTCCAATCTTTGTGTCATCAGCAAATTTACCTCCACTTCTTCATCCAGGTTATTTATAAAAATTACCAAGAGTAGGGGTCGCAGACCAGATATTTCCAAGTTCCTGCCTGATAGCCCCATATTTCCCCTTACTCCAATAAAACACTTTGCTAACTTGTCTGTTCCTGTCCCCCTCCAGTGCTATGTTAAAGGAGATAGAGTTGTGATCACTATCTCCAAAACGCTCTCCCACTGAGAGACCTGTCTCATATATGTTGAAACACACAGCAAAATGTGTCTTTTGCGTGAAGTCAAACCAGCTGGTGGCAGCCCGTCAGTGTTGCAATCCCTCGAACACTAACTCGAAGGAGGAAACCCTGAGGAAAGACATGGAAACTCTATGGAGATAGCAGCAGGAACCGAACCCAGCTGGTGGCCACTGGTGCTGCAAAGCAGTTGAACCAATCGCTACACCACTGCCGCCCATCCACAGGTCTGTGGCTCAACACTGTTACACAAGACTGATGATCGTATTCGTTTCTATTTCGCCATTGTTGACATGCAGATAAATCAACCCACTTTCTATTTTGACGTTTACGATCAGTTTAGCTTTTCACAATTACTTCTAATGTTACCACAAGGTGTCCCTGTGTATCCATCATTTGATCAATCTTTCATTTGTGATTCAGAATCAGAATCACATTTATTATCACTGACATAAGTTGTGAAATTTGTTGTTTTGCAGTAGGACAGTACAATATATAATCTAAGAAACTGCAAATTACAAAAAGAAAAATATATATATATACACATCTCCAGCCCTTTATCTTTCCCACCCATCACTTTACAGCACCTGTCACCTTCTCGCTATCCTCCTACCCCTCCTCCCACCTTTTTATTCTGGCATCTTCCCCCTTCCTTGCCAGTCCTGATGCACTCAGCCTGAAACGTCCTATAGGTGCTCCCCAACCTGCTGAGTTCCTCCAGCATTTTGTGTGTGTGGCTCTGGATTTCCATCATCTGCATACTTTCTCCTGTTTCTCTCTATGTATTCATTTTAATTAGTTGGGCAAAAAGAGAGCTTAAAGGAGAGAAATCGTGGGGTCGTGTGAATGGGTTCACTGTCCATTAGGAAATCTGATGGCAGAGAGCAAGAAGCTGTTCCTGAAATGTTGAGTGTGTTTCTTCAGGCTCCGGTACCTCCTCTTTGCTGGTAGGATGAGAAAAGGGCATGTCCTGGGTGATGGGGGTCCTTAATGATGGATACCACCTTTTTGAGTCACCGCCCTTTGAAGGTGTTCTCCACGCTGGGGAGGCTGGTGCCCTTGACAGAGCTGGCCAAGTTTGCGACTTTCTGCGGCAATTTCCAGTCTTGTGTAGTGGCTCCTCCATACCAGAGTGTGACTCAGCTCTCCACAGTACACCTATGTAAACTTGCGAGAGTCTTTGGTGACATACCAAGTCTCGTCATGCTCCTAACCGAGTATAGCTACTGTTGTGCCTCCTTCGTAATTGCATCAATATGGTGGGTCCAAGTTAGTTCTTCACAGATGTTGACACCCAAGAACTTGAAACTGCTCACCATTTCCACTGCTGATCCCTGGTGTGTGCTCCCTTTTAAAGCCCATAGAATCAGAATCAAGTGTAGTTTCCCTGACTCCTATGAGATTGCATGAAATCTGCTGTTTTCCAACAGCAGTACAGTTCAAAAATCAAAAATTAGCATAAATCACTGCAGCGCCCTGGTTAAGATTGTTACTGCTAATGCTGTAGGGTATTTCATTGAGTAGCTTTCTGTATAAGCAGTATGTCCTGATGATTGCATGTCTCAGTTTCGGGTAAAGATGAGGGTCTGTGATGTTCAACTTAGGAATGTTGTGTCAGCCAATCTGGAGGGTGGAGTTGGGAGAAGGTTTGATGGAAAGCTGGGTGGAGAGAGATTTGTGTCGGACGTTGGTAGGGTTTCAAAGGCTTCAAGGTTTCAAAAGTACACTTAATGTCAGAGAAATGTATGCAATATACATACTGAAATGCTTTTTTTTCGCAACCATCCATGAAAAACAGAGGAGTGCCCCCAAAGGATGAGTGATAGTTAAATGTTAGAACCCCAAAGTCCTCCCCAGCTCCCCTCCCTCCCACGTGTAAGCAGCAGCGAGCAACGATCCTCCCCTGTCCCACCGGCAAAACAAAAGCATCGGCACCCACCACCAAGCGTGAGCAAAGCAACAGCAAAGACACAGACTTGCAGTTACCCCAAAGACTTCAAGTTTCACCTGGTATTTGACATACCACAGGCTGTCTCTCCCTAATAAGGGAGAAAGAGATGTCTCCATTTCACAGTGAGAGGGGAGACATAACAAACAACTCGCTGGTTTACGATGTTACAAGTCCGTTGCATTGCTTTTTCTGAACTCTGTGCCCAAAGATCTTGGGTCTCCAGGAACACAGCCTTAGATCTTCCATGACACACCGACCTCCTGCCCAGACGACCTTCGATTCACCCACCTCCAGAGCCACGAAATCTCAGACCTCCAGGTCAGGGTCTTCAAAGGAACCCTGAAAGGGAAAAACAGAGATATTAAAGAGAGAAATAGAGCTGTTTCCGAGGATGTCAGCAAAGGAATGGCCATTAGGCTCAGAATCGGTTTGTGGTCTTTTTGGCGGAAGCAGCAGAAAGGACAGGAAGGAAGATGGCTGAGGATGCCATGAGCACGAGCATCCCCGAGCTTTGTGCAGATGAATGGCTCCAAGGAGGCAGGGCCAGTACTCCAGAGAGAGCACCCATTTGTTCAAGATGGATTTCGGGCGAAGCTCGGAATGTGGTGTGTGCTTTCCTGCAGACCGTTGGTCGAGCGTATGAGTGAAAAGACAACTCCAGGACGAGCTCCAAATTTACATTTGGACTGGTTTAACTGTAATGAACCCTTTTGGTTTTATTTTCCATTCTTTTTCCTACCAACTGTTCGATAAAGCTGAAAACTGTAAATACACTTTTTAATTTTATGCAGTGTGCGATTCATTATTTCTTGCTGCCCGACAATTGTGCATGGGCAGTATTTGTGCAACATTTGCTGAAATCGAGGTTTCTTCAATCAGAACATCATGACGTTCCTGTGTGGGTGAGCCTTGCATCACATTGACCCTAGACACATATTGTTTATGAAAAGATGGCTTTTCACCGCTGAATCCCACAGCCATTGGTGGGGCCGGCAACAAGACAAGTTTCCATACGAGCCGAGTGAGGGGGCTTCATTACGAAATAAAACCAGTTTCATAGACTGAGGGGAAGAAGCTGTTCCTAAAGCATTGAGCATGTGTCTTCAGGCTCCTGTACCTCCTGGTTGATGGTAGTAATGAAAAGAGAGCATGTCCTTCGAGGTGAGGGTTCTTAGTGGTGGAAAGCACCTTCTTGAGAAGACTGTCCTCGATGGTGGGGAGGGCTGGCCCGTTTATCGGAGCCTCCGTGCCAGGCAGTGAGCAACCAGTCAGATTGCTCTCCTATGTACGTCTGTAGAAACTTGCAAGAGTCATTGGTGACATCCCAAATTGCCACAAATGTGTTGGACCTGATAAGCCTGAGTTGGAGAACATAGTTCATTGATTGTTGATGAAGTTCAATAGTTTCAGTGAATCATGTCACTGATATCCGTTTAAATCATTGAGCCTCCCCTCCATGGCCTCTGTCTATACTTCTTGCTGCATCGGTAAAGCAGCCGAGAATAATCAAAGACCCGACTCCAGACATTCTCTCTGCTCCCCAGTCCTGTTGGGTCCCAGCCTGAAACACATCCCACCAGACTTGAGGGCAACTTCTACCCCTCAGTTGTCAGACCTCGTGGATGGACTCTCTGCTCCCTAGTCTACCTAGTTATCATCTTGCACTTTATCATTTACCTGCACTGCACTGTTCTGGTGGCTTTTACACTGTTATCGTTTTACCCTATTCTAACGCAGTGTACTGTGTGAGGAATTGATCTGTAAGAACAGTATGCAAGACAAGTTTTTCCACTGTATTGCGGTACATGTGACAATAGTAAACTATTATAATAAACCAAAACCAATACTGCTGTTTTCCAAACAGGAATATATTCAGAAATCGGAGATGCAAAAGGACTTGAGAGTCTGAGTGCAGGATTCTGTAGTGGTTAATTTGCAGGTTGAGCTGGTAGTAAGGAAAGCAAATGCAATCTTGGCATTCATAGAATATAAAAGTAATGCTGAGACTATAAGCCATTGGTCAGACTACATTTGGGGTATTGTGAGGAATCTTGGGCCGTATCTGAGTTAGGATGCGCTAGCATTGGTAAAGGTCCAGTGGAGGTTTACATGAGTGATCCTGGGAATGCAAGGGTTAACATATGAAGAGTGTTTGATGGCTCTGGGCCTGTACTCACTGGAGTCAGAAGAATGGTGGGGGGGGGGGGGGGGGAGTCTCATTGAAACCTATCAAATATTGAAAGGCCTGGGTAGAGTGAACGTGGACAGGATGTTTCCTATAGTGGGGGAGTGTAGGACTAGCGTGCACAGCCTCAGACTAGTGGGACGTCCCTTCAGAACAGAGATGAGGAATTTCTTTAGTCACAGGGTGGTGAATCTGTGGAATTCATTGCCACAGGCAGAGGTCAGGTCATTGGGTATATTTAAAACAGAGGTTGCTGGGTTTTTCATTAGTCCTGGCATCTAAAGTAACGGGGAGAAGGCAGGAGAATGGGGTTGAGAGGGGTAATAAATCAGCCATGATGGAATGGCAGAGCAGAAACAATAGGCCGAATGGCTTAATTCTGTTCCTGTTTTATGGTCAATGTTAGATATAATAACATAGCCCATTATATGGCGACACAGTAGTGCAGTGGTAAGCACAACACTTTAGACTTGGGTTCAATTCCCGCCACTGTCTGTAAGGAGTTTGTACATTCTCCCCGTGACTGCATGGGTTTCCTCCGGGTGCTCCGGATTCCCCTCCACGTACTTTCCTCCAAAGACCTACCAATTGGTAGGTTAATTGGTCATCGTAAATTGTCCGTGATCAGGCTAGGATTAAATAGGGGGATTGCTGGGCGGCACAACGCAAAGGCTAGAGGGGCCTGTTCCAGGCTGTAGCTCAAATAAAAATAAATAAATATTTATTGCATAGTTTTGGCTTTGCAACATGAAACAAATTTCTCTGACATACAAGTCAATGATAGTAAATTGGACTCTGATTCTACTTTTTAGGTGATAGGTCGCAAGCCAGTGATAATGACCTGATTCTGACTCTGTCTTACAGGTGGAGTGGTGAAGACAAGCTACAGGATGACCACTGAGCCGTAACGCTAAGCAATATGTCAGGTACGCGGTTGATAAGAATACCTTTCAGTCCAATTCATTCTTCCTGGAGCTGTCCTTCGCTGCTTCAATGTGCCCGTGTCTGTGTTGTTGTAACTACAGTTCATTGGACCAAAGCACTGTTAACATTGTAGATTTCCATAAATGATTTTGTCTTTTGTCGCATACTATTTCAGTGGTATCCCGCACAGTGGGTCTTTCCTCTTCTGGCTGCTCAGTGATGCAGAGGGGCTGACAGAACGTAGAACAGTACAGCACAGTACAGGCCCTTTGGCCTGCTTTGTTTTGCTGACCTTTTAACCCACTCTAAGATCAGTCAGACCTTTCCTTCCCACTTAGCCCTCCGTTCTTCTATCATCCATGTATCTGTGGTTATATTTTGTAACTTCAAAACAGTAAATGAGTTAAAGGGAAGACACAGGAATCCAAAATGTGAGTCTGGCTTTGTGTTCACTTTAAGTGAGGCACGCACATATCACATGGTAGTGTGATGACATATGAAATTCACGTATTTATACATATAGCCTGCAATGAGTCATTTAAACAAACGAGAATGCTTGATCAACCAATACATATGCATGATTACTGAAATATTAGAAACACAACACTCATCTAAGAGTTTATTACACGTCTGCAATGTACCTGTCTCTACTGACACCCCTGACAGCGTGTTCCTCATGCCCAGCGCTCTCTGTGTATAAAACTTCACACACACACACACCCCCCCCCCCCCCAATTCGGAAGCCATGCTCTTTAATCCAGGTAGCATTCCTGCTAAGTTTCCTCTGCTCCCTTTATTTATTTGTTTATTTAGAGAACCTGCTCAGTAACAGGCCCTTTTGGCCCACTCAGCTCAATCCATCCAGTTACTCCCTGTGACACATTAACCTACTGACCTGGAACGGGGAGGAAACCGGAACACCCGGAGGAAACCCGCGTGGTCACAAGGGGAATTGAACCTGGGGTGCTGCGCTGTAATAGTGTTATGTTAACCGGTACAGTACAGTGCCCTCTCCATACTCTTCCTACAATGAGGCAACCAGAACTGAACACGATATTCCCAGTGTGATCTAATTAGAGTTTTATAGATCTGCAATGTTACCTCACAATTTGCATTACCTTACAAATGTGTATAAACATGATTCATGTGTATAAACTCCATTCCTCTCTATGCAACTCATTTGCACATTTTTTCAATTTAGCTGATAATCTTTCCTTTAATTCCTCTTACCGAAGTTTAAGGTGAGTGGGATTTTTGTCACAAGTACCAAGACACATTGAAAAGCTAGTCTTGCAAATGATACATACAGATCAGATCATTACACCATGCATTGAGATAGGTCAAGGTAAAACAATAACAATACAGAATAAAGTGGAACAGCTACAGAGGAAGTGCAGTGCAGGTAAAGAAAAGTGCACGGTCACATCGAGGTGGTTGTGAGGCCGAGAGTCCGTCTTATCATACAAGTGGTCCCTCCATGAGTCTGTAACAGCAAGGTCGAAGCTGTCCTTGAGCCTGGTTGGAGTTCTGTGATTTCAGGCTTTACCAGTGGGAGAGGGAAGAAGGGAGGAAGAGGGGTCTTTATGCTGGTTACTTTACTGAGGCAGTGAGGTGTAGACAGAGTCCACGGAGGAGAAGCACAACAAAAACTATGCCGAATAAAAGCGTCACAGTTACAGAGAAAATACAGTGCAGGTTGACAATAAGGTGCAAGATCATAACGAGGTAGATAGTGAGGCCAAGAATCTTATCGTATTAGTGAACCATACGCGGAGCCAGTTTTTTTAAAGAGAGTGGTGGGTACCTGAACTGCACTGTCAGGCATATTGGTGGAAGCAGTACGATAGAGGGGTTCGGGAGGTTTTTACACAGGCATGTGAACATTACAAATCTGCAGCACGGCGGCGACAACAGTCAGAAGGATTAAATGTGTTACTGAGTCACGTTAGACACGGTACACGCCAGCGACAAAGCAGGCCTGCTGCCTAATGGAGAGTGTCTACTGCAGTTAGAAGGCCCAGTCAATTTGCCGTGTGATCGATCGGCACACATGCACATTCTTGCAATTGATCTGATACACTCCAGCCCTCCCCGCTATTGGCGGGAACCGCAGGGGAAGGGAATGAGTGAGACAAATGGAGAAACGATGAAATGTCTACCCTGCTTAGTGTCGGTCAACTGGCCAGCACACCCCTGAGGGTCTGTTCAAGAGGCTTTTAGACAGACAGATGAATACACGGAATGGGGGGGGTGGAATTTGAATAACATGCAGACAGAATAGAGTCGGCAAACCCCTTCACCAGAGGTGCTGCCCCTCCCTGGACACCGCATACACCAATCTGAATTAGGTTTCATTAAACTAAACCTCCATAATATCTTTGAGTAACGGATTTCCTAATTAGATTGTGATAAGTCTTAAAGCACATCGCATCTGGACCCTCCAGAAGGCGCTTGGCACCAATCCACATAGAGCTTATTAATTAAGCATAAAGCTTGGGGAATTCAAGATGAATCTTTAGATGGATTTGAAAATAATGCTGAAGAGTGCAAAGTATTGAGCAGTTTTAGATAAGTTATGTCAGTGCTGAAATGCTTTAGGTGTTGCTTTTGAGACAATAAAACAAAGAACTTAGAATCTTACAGTACAGACCCTTCGGCCCACAATGTTGTGCTGACTTTTAACCTACTGGAAGATCAATATACCCCTTCTCTTCTACATAACCCTCCATTTTTTTATCATCCACGTGGCAATCTAAGAGTTTCTTAAATGTCTCTAATGTATCTGTCTCTACCACCACCCCTGGCAGGGCGTTACATACTGCCATCACTCTCTGTGTAAAAACTTACCTCTGACATCTCCTTATCTTTTCCTCCAATCGCCCTAAAATTATGCCCTGATGTTAGCCATTTCTGCCCTGGGAAAAGTCTCTGCCTGTCCACTTGATCTGTGCTGTTTATCATCTTATATACGAGGATCTCGTTACGATTCAATAAAACTAGTTAAAGAGTGAGCAGCTTCAAGATCCTGCACATCAACATTTTGATTCAGGTACAGATTTATTTATAGCATGTTCATTAAAACATACAATGAAATGCATCACCTCCATTAACAACGTGGCCCTTCGGCCCACAATGTTGTGCTAGCCTTTTAATTTAATCCAAGATCAACTTAACCCTTCCTTCCTACACAGTCTTGGGCCTGTTTAAAAATGTCTTAAGTATCCCTAATGTATCTGCCATTATAGCTAATTCACATCATTAATTTGAAACTAAGTGCACTGTGCTCAGAGTTTTTTAAATGGAGTTGTGGGCCGCAAAAGGGGAGTGAGATGGTTCTAGGATGGGCAACTTAGAAATCAGAAGCAGAAACAGAGGTAGGCTGTTCATGCTCGACGAGTACCAGTCCTACAATGCCAGCCAGTTCCCCAAGGCCTTCCCATTTCCTGATCCTTCAAAGATTTTCCAATTCCCTCTTTAATTAAACCTAATCATCTCTCCACCACAACTCCTCCTAGAGTATAGAATACCCAAGTTTCACCACTGTGTAAGGAAGAATTTCCATTGCCTATTAGTAAGAGTAACAAAGGTTACGGGGAGAAGGCAGGAGAATGTGTTTGAGAGGGATAATAAATCAGCCATAATGGAATAGCAGAGCTGACTCGACGATGAATAGCATAGCTGATTCTGCTGCTATGTCTTATATTTCTATATTGCTTTCAAATGGTCACCCTCTAATCTTCTAACTTCCCCTCTTTTTCCAAGAACTCCCACATGTGGAAATGTCTTGACATCTCTCCTATCATGCCCCGACAATGGGGCATAAAGAAGGTTGGGAACCACTGTGCTAGAGTCTTCTGTGTTTCACCTAGCAAGCTCCACATAATAAAGACTGAATTTCTTTAGTGGCATTCTCTATCCTCACATCTCACACTCCCATGCAGCTGGCATTGTCTACAAACCTAATTCTATATTTATTTCTAAGTCGATACTAGAGATTACGAAAAGCTGGGATCCACGCAGTGGACCCTTCTATACCCTACTGCTCACTGCCCACCAGAATCAGCATTATCGTCACTGACTGATATGGCATGAAATTTGTTGTCTTGAGGCAACGGTACAGTGCAAAGACATAAAATTACTTTAAATTACAAAATAAGTAAATAATGCAAGTGAAATAAGGGTTAGCAGCACGATGTTTTACAGCTCGCAGATTCAGAGTTCAGAGTTCAATTTCATGTCCTCTGTAAAAAGCTTATATGTCTTTCCCATGTGCGCGTACGTTTCCTCTGGGTGCTCTGGTTTCCTCCCACATTCCAAAGACATACTGGTTAGCAGGTAACTCACACAAAATGCTGGTGGAACGCAGCAGGCCAGGCAGCATCTATAGGGAGAAGCACTGTCGACGTTTCAGGCCGAGGCCTTTAGTCCCTGACGAAGGGTCTCGGCCCAAAACGTCGACAGTGCTTCTTCCTATAGATGCTGCCTGGCCTGCTGCGTTCCACCAGCATTTTGTGTGTGTTGCTTGAATTTCCAGCATCTGCAGATTTCCTTGTGTTTCTGGTTAGTAGGTTAATTAGTCTTTGTAAATTGTCCTGTGATTAGGCTAGGGTTAAATCAGGCATTGCTGGTTGGTCTGGCTCTTTGGGCCGGGGGAGATGGTCAGGGTTTTCAGATACTGTGTAGCTCCATTCAGAGAAGGACCTATTTATTCCAATTCATCACTTCTTGTCCATCAACCAGATTGGTATCAAAAGCAGTACAGCACCCCCAACCCTCTGTGTTTTAGTTTTCCATACTAATCTCTAGGTGGGATTTTGTTGAAAGACTTATTGAAGACTTACATTAGTTTCCTCCCATCATCCACTCTAACTGTTCCATCAAAAGTTTCTAGTAAATCTGTCAAGGATGATCTCTCCTTTGTAAATTCATGCAAACTTTGAAAGATCTTTCACCGTTTGTTTCGCTATTATCTCTTTAATAAAGGACTCAAGCATACCTCTATTACTAAAAATTATTACAGGCAAAACAATCCAAAACTCTGATAGCTCTCCCTGCTTCTTTAAACCGTGGGCCTACATTATCAACCCCCCAATCCAATGGGAACAACTAGAGATTGTAAAGTGCATTGCAAAATGACCTTGAATGCATCCCTGATTTTCCAGGCCACTTCTTTCATTACTCTAGGATGCAGACTCAGATTTATTTATTTTATTTTGAGATACAGGGTGGAACAGGCTCTTCCAGTACAATGAGTCAATCACCCTTCAACCCATCTATTGAACCCTAACCTAATCACAGGGCAACTTACAACAACCAGTTAACCATACGTCTTTGGACTGTGGGGGGAAACCGGAGCACCCTGAGGAAATCCACTTTGTTCATGAAGAGGACAAGTAAACTCCTTACTGAGGATGCTGGAACTAAACTCCGAACTCCCAACGCCTGGAACTCTAATAACATTGCACTAACCATTATGCTACTGTTATCTGTTAATCACACATAATTGAAACATTCCATGAAATGTATCATTTGCCTAAGCAACCAATGCAACCTAAAGATGTGCTGGGGGCACATGTTCTCCCCTCTGTCTCCAAAACCATCCAGGTGAGCCAGAAAATAAACAAGACTCAGATAGACATTCTGTTTCCTTACATTTCCAAGAGCCCAATTTTCTGAATCAACCTACCTGATTCCCAAGATTTTGGCTGGCCCTCGCTTTCACCTGCATTAACAAAGAAGTCTTGGCACAGTATGTACTTTTTACAGGAGTTGGTAAAATTCCATCTTCCCCAGAACATACTGGCATCATAGAGAGTGTCCTCTCATCAACCCTTGGTGTCTGGGTTTGGTGGAGCATCATCACACTATGTACAGAAGATACAGCAAAGATTCGAAGTACATTTATTATACATCTCTGAAATTCATCCTCAGAGATGTATAATATGTAGCCATGAAACAAAGAGATGCCACGGAACCCGTTCAAGAAAACTTTAAACGCCCAAGTCACGAAAAAAGAACAAATTGTACAAATGGCCAAAAGTGAGTGAACAACACATAGAATATCAAGCCTCAAACCAGGGGTCCAGTAGTACTCAGTTTAATTCCAATCAGTGGCATGTCAATTGTCAGGTCAACAGAAAAGTTTGTTGGCTGCAGTCTACCATCGCTGCAGGACTTGTATGTGTCCGGGACAAAGAAGCTGGCAGGAAAAGTTATAGCAGACACTACCCACCCTGCAAACTGCATTTTCCAAAAGCTCCTTTCTGGAAAGCACTATAGGGCTATTAAAATAAAAACTTCACGCCATCTAAAAAGTTTCTTCTCCCCTCCAGCCAGTTAATCTGATCAACCATTTTAGGTAGCCTGACACTGCACTACACTGCAACACTTTAAACCACTTTTTATAATGCTGTTTACAAGGTTGGATTTATGTATTTATGCTCATTTTATTCTATATCCATACTTTAAACTCGAACTTTATTTTTTATGTAATTCTTTATTATCATTGTTGAATGTTGCCCAGACCAACACACCACAGCAAATTCCTAACACAAGTAAAGTTGATCCTGGATCCAAATTGTCATGTTTGTTTGTTTCCACCAGCCACCACCGTGTTACATTTGGCAATTCCATTCAAATTATACGCCACATTCAGATTCAGCTTTGCCACTGATTGACCTGCAACCCTACTCCAGAGCATTGCTGAGGATCCCCACCACCCATCCCACAATCTCTTTGACCCACTACCGTCAGGAGGGAGGTACAGGAGCATCAGGACAGGGTAACAGCGTCTTCCCCCAGGCTGTGAGACTGATGAATACACGAGGGCTTGACACTGGGACTGCAGGGTTTTTACTGTTCACTGTTTACTTGGGATGCACGCTTCACATTCATTTTGAATTATATTTATTTACTTATTTGTGGTAATTTTTCGGGGGTTTTTTGTACTGTGTGTGATATATATAATGGGTGCACCATGGTCCTGAGGAACATTTTGTTGTATATAGAGTATATACGGTCAGATGACAGTAAACTTTAATTGTGCCAGCAGTCCGTTTTGATACATAGTCATGCTGTGCTTTCCCAATAACCCTGTGATCTTTTTCCATTTTAAATATTTATCTTTTGTCTATTAATATTGAACAGAACACAGTGTTTATTGAAGGATTAACTTGCTTTGGTTGGCAGAAATCTGTCATGAACAATTCTGCCGTTTTGTATGTGGAAAACTGGTGACATCAACCTATGCAGTTTGGAGTTAAAAGCACGTACTTATGACTGTCAGTACAATCAAAGCATCACTGCAGTATAGTGGCTAGCACAGTCACTTTACAACAGCAGCAGTAAGATCGGGATTCGATTCCACCAACGTCTGTGAAGAGTTTGTACGTTCTCCCCAGGACCACGTAGGATTTGTCCGGGTGCTCTGGTTTCCGCCCTCATTCCAAAGTGTCGCTGAGTTGTGGGCATGTTATGTTGGCGCCAGGAGCATGGCCCCACGCCTGCAGGCTGCCCAGCACCTTCCTCACTGATTTGATTTGATGAAAATGGTACATTTCATTGTATGTTTTGAGGGAAAAGCTAATCTTTACAAGGTTTCAATCTTTATTAAGACAGAGGTAGATTGATTCAAAAGGGTGAGAAGTTGCGGAGTTGGCTGAGGCCACCATCTGATCAACCATAGTTTTCTTTAATACTAATCCCACCTATGGAGTGCCGGATAATTAACTCTCTGCCATGGTCCTGACACTGAGGGTGGCAAGGTGGTGTAGCGGGGTGGTACAAAAACACAACGGTTAGCATACACTGCCAGTCATTGGAAGATCGGGGTTCAATCCCCGGCACCGTCGGTAAGAAGTTTGTGCACTCTCCTTGTGACTGCTTGGGTTTCCTCTGGGCGTTCCGGTTCCCTCCCACATTCCATACCGGTTGGTAGGTTGTGGGCATGTGATGTTGGCGCTAGAAACATGGCAATACTTGGGCATTTCACTGTGTGTCAACCTTTTGATGTCTGTGTGGCAAAAAAAGAGCTGATCTTTTTTTAATCTTTAAAGCTTTTTGAATGCTGGTTCTCTGTGCATGGATCTAACGGGCCAGGCTCTCTGTGATGCCACAGAGCCAGGAGTTTGATGTCCTAATTCCAGATAATTCTCCAGAAGGTCACTAAGAAATCCTATAACAATTCGTGACTGCGAGAGTCATGGGCATGTGAGATCATAGTCACATGGAATAGATGAGATAAGTGCTGTAGATGCAGTTAAATCCACAGTGTTTGGCACACAGCCCATTAGATAGACCATGAGACATAGAACCCAGTTAGGCCATTTGGCCCATCGAGTCTGCTTTGACATTCCATCATGGCTAATTTATTATCCCTCTCAAGCCGATTCTCCTGTTCTCTCCTGTAACCTTTGATTCCCTTACTAATCAAGAACCTTTTGACCTTCACTTTAAAGTTTTTAAGATGAGAGGGGGTAAGTTCAAAGGACATGTGAGAGACAAGATTTTTTTTAAACAAAGAGGGGTGAGTGCCTGGCATGAATACCTGGAGTGCTGGTGAAGGCAAATAGACAGAACATAGAGCAGTACAGCACAGGAACAGACCCCCTCGGCCCACAAAGCTGTGCTGGACCAGCTAAATTAGTAATCAAATGGCAACTAGTCTCTTCTGCTTGTACAATGTCCGTATGCTTCCATTTCCCTAACATCTGTGTGCCCGTCTAAATGTCTCTTAAGAAGGAGGTTCTGATGAAGAGTCTCGGCCCAAAGTGCCGACTGTTTATTCATTTCCACAGATGCTGCGTCACCTGCTGAGTGCCTCCAGCATTTTGAGTGTTGTTCCACCACCACTGGCAGTACGCACCACTCTCTGTAAAAACGACTGTTTATTCATTTCCATAGATGCTGCGTCACCTGCTGAGTTCATCCAGCATTTTGAGTGTTGTTCCACCACCACTGGCAGCACGCACCACTCTCTGTAAAAATAACTTGTCCCTCACATCTGCTGTCATTTACCCTTTCACCTGACATGCATGTTCTCTGTTACTAGCAGTTTCAATCCTGGGAAAAGGAGACTGTCTACTTCTTCTATGCCTCTCATAATATTATAAACCTCTCTCTGATCTTTCCATCAACTCCATCTGCCATTTCTCCACCCATATCTGTAACTGATCTATATCCCGTCCTCTATGCTATCCACAAGACCACCAATCTCTGTATCATCGGCGAGGTTACTAACCCGCCCATCTTCAGTTTCATCCAGGTCATTTATATGCATCACAAAGAGCAGAAGTCCCATCTTAATCTTCTGGATGAGCCTGCCATGAAACACCTTGTCAAATGTCTTCCTAAATTCCAAATAGACAACATTTACAGCTCTACCGTCATCAATCACCCTTGTCACCTCATCAAAAAGCTCAATCATGTCAGTAAGACACAACATGACCCACAAATGCCATGCTGACTCTCCCTAATTATGCTGTGATTTTCCAAATGCTCATGAATTGTTTCCCTAAGAATTCTGTACAGGGACTTTTGTAGCACTGAGATGAGACTGACTGGTCTACAGTATACAGTACTGATGAGCTGAGGATCACTGGTCTACAGTATACAGTACTGATGAGATGGGACTGACTGGTCTACAGTATACAGTACTGATGAGATGGGACTGACTGGTCTACAGTATACAGTACTGATGAGATGGGACTGACTGGTCTACAGTATACAGTACTGATGAGATGGGACTGACTGGTCTACAGTATACAGTACTGATGAGATGGGACTGACTGGTCTACAGTATACAGTACTGATGAGATGGGACTGACTGGTCTACAGTATACAGTACTGATGAGATGGGACTGACTGGTCTACAGTATACAGTACTGATGAGATGAGACTGACTGGTCTACAGTATACAGTACTGATGAGATGAGGATCACTGGTCTACAGTATACAGTACTGATGAGATGGGACTGACTGGTCTACAGTATACAGTACTGATTAGATGGGACTGACTGGTCTACAGTATACAGTACTGATGAGATGAGACTAACTGGTCTACAGTATACAGTGCTGATGAGATGAGACTGACTGGTCTACAGAATGCAGTACTGATGAGATGGGACTGACTGGTCTACAGTATACAGTACTGATGAGATGAGGATCACTGGTCTACAGTATACAGTACTGATGAGATGGGACTGACTGGTCTACAGTATACAGTACTGATGAGATGGGACTGACTGGTCTACAGTATACAGTACTGATGAGATGAGACTGACTGGTCTACAGTATACAGTACTGATGAGATGGGACTGACTGGTCTACAGTATACAGTACTGATGAGATGGGACTGACTGGTCTACAGTATACAGTACTGATGAGATGAGGATCACTGGTCTACAGTATACAGTACTGATGAGATGAGACTGACTGGTCTACAGTATACAGTACTGATGAGATGGGACTGACTGGTCTACAGTATACAGTACTGATGAGATGAGGATCACTGGTCTACAGTATACAGTACTGATGAGATGGGACTGACTGGTCTACAGTATACAGTACTAATGAGATGAGACTGACTGGTCTACAGTATACAGTACTGATGAGATGGGACTGACTGGTCTACAGTATACAGTACTGATGAGATAAGGATCACTGGTCTACAGTATACAGTACTGATGAGATGGGACTGACTGGTCTACAGTATACAGTACTGATGAGATGGGACTGACTGGTCTACAGTATACAGTACTGATGAGATGGGACTGACTGGTCTACAGTATACAGTACTGATGAGATAAGGATCACTGGTCTACAGTATACAGTACTGATGAGATGGGACTGACTGGTCTACAGTATACAGTACTGATGAGATGAGACTGACTGCTCTACAGTATACAGTACTGATGAGATGGGACTGACTGGTCTACAGTATACAGTACTGATGAGATGGGACTGACTGGTCTACAGTATACAGTACTGATGAGATGGGACTGACTGGTCTACAGTATACAGTACTGATGAGATGAGGATCACTGGTCTACAGTATACTGTACTGATGAGATGAGGATCACTGGTCTACAGTATACAGTACTGATGAGATGAGGATCACTGGTCTACAGTATACAGTACTGATGTGATGGGACTGACTGGTCTACAGTATACAGTACTGATGAGATGAGGATCACTGGTCTACAGTATACTGTACTGATGAGATGAGGATCACTGGTCTACAGTATACAGTACTGATGAGATGAGGATCACTGGTCTACAGTATACAGTACTGATGAGATGGGACTGACTGGTCTACAGTATACAGTACTGATGAGATGAGACTGACTGGTCTACAGTATACAGTACTGATGAGATGAGGATCACTGGTCTACAGTATACAGTACTGATGAGATGGGACTGACTGGTCTACAGTATACAGTACTGATGAGATGGGACTGACTGGTCTACAGTATACAGTACTGATGTGATGGGACTGACTGGTCTACAGTATACAATACTGATGAGATGAGGATCACTGGTCTACAGTATACAGTACTGATGAGATGGGACTGACTGGTCTACAGTATACAGTACTGATGAGATGGGACTGACTGGTCTACAGTATACAGTACTGATGAGATGGGACTGACTGGTCTACAGTATACAGTACTGATGAGATGAGGATCACTGGTCTACAGTATACAGTACTGATGAGATGGGACTGACTGGTCTACAGTATACAGTACTGATGAGATGAGGATCACTGGTCTACAGTATACAGTACTGATGAGATGAGACTGACTGGTCTACAGTATACAGTACTGATGAGATGAGACTGACTGGTCTACAGTATACAGTACTGATGAGATGGGACTGACTGGTCTACAGTATACAGTACTGATGAGATGGGACTGACTGGTCTACAGTATACTGTACTGATGAGATGAGGATCACTGGTCTACAGTATACAGTACTGATGAGATGGGACTGACTGGTCTACAGTATACAGTACTGATGAGATGGGACTGACTGGTCTACAGTATACTGTACTGATGAGATGAGGATCACTGGTCTACAGTATACAGTACTGATGAGATGAGGATCACTGGTCTACAGTATACAGTACTGATGAGATGGGACTGACTGGTCTACAGTATACAGTACTGATGAGATGGGACTGACTGGTCTACAGTATACAGTACTGATGAGATGAGGATCACTGGTCTACAGTATACAGTACTGATGAGATGGGACTGACTGGTCTACAGTATACAGTACTGATGAGATGAGGATCACTGGTCTACAGTATACAGTACTGATGAGATGGGACTGACTGGTCTACAGTATACTGTACTGATGAGATGAGACTGACTGGTCTACAGTATACAGTACTGATGAGATGGGACTGACTGGTCTACAGTATACAGTACTGATAAGATGGGACTGACTGGTCTACAGTATACAGTACTGATGAGATGAGGATCACTGGTCTACAGTATACAGTACTGATGAGATGGGACTGACTGGTCTACAGTATACTGTACTGATGAGATGAGACTGACTGGTCTACAGTATACAGTACTGATGAGATGGGACTGACTGGTCTACAGTATACAGTACTGATGAGATGGGACTGACTGGTCTACAGTATACAGTACTGATGAGATGAGGATCACTGGTCTACAGTATACAGTACTGATGAGATGGGACTGACTGGTCTACAGTATACAGTACTGATGAGATGGGACTGACTGGTCTACAGTATACAGTACTGATGAGATGGGACTGACTGGTCTACAGTATACAGTACTGATGAGATGAGGATCACTGGTCTACAGTATACAGTACTGATGAGATGAGGATCACTGGTCTACAGTATACAGTACTGATGAGATGGGACTGACTGGTCTACAGTATACAGTACTGATGAGATGAGGATCACTGGTCTACAGTATACAGTACTGATGAGATGGGACTGACTGGTCTACAGTATACAGTACTGATGAGATGAGGATCACTGGTCTACAGTATACAGTACTGATGAGATGGGACTGACTGGTCTACAGGATACAGTACTGATGAGATGGGACTGACTGGTCTACAGTATACAGTACTGATGAGATGGGACTGACTGGTCTACAGTATACAGTACTGATGAGATGAGACTGACTGGTCTACAGTATACAGTACTGATGAGATGGGACTGACTGGTCTACAGTATACAGTACTGATGAGATGAGGATCACTGGTCTACAGTATACAGTACTGATGAGATGGGACTGACTGGTCTACAGTATACAGTACTGATGAGATGAGGATCACTGGTCTACAGTATACAGTACTGATGAGATGGGACTGACTGGTCTACAGGATACAGTACTGATGAGATGGGACTGACTGGTCTACAGTATACAGTACTGATGAGATGGGACTGACTGGTCTACAGTATACAGTACTGATGAGATGAGACTGACTGGTCTACAGTATACAGTACTGATGAGATGGGACTGACTGGTCTACAGTATACAGTACTGATGAGATGGGACTGACTGGTCTACAGTATACAGTACTGATGAGATGGGACTGACTGGTCTACAGTATACTGTACTGATGAGATGGGACTGACTGGTCTACAGTATACAGTACTGATGAGATGAGACTGACTGGTCTACAGTATACAGTACTGATGAGATGAGGATCACTGGTCTACAGTATACAGTACTGATGAGATGAGGATCACTGGTCTACAGTATACAGTACTGATGAGATGGGACTGACTGGTCTACAGTATACAGTACTGATGAGATGGGACTGACTGGTCTACAGTATACAGTACTGATGAGATGGGACTGACTGGTCTACAGTATACAGTACTGATGAGATGAGGATCACTGGTCTACAGTATACAGTACTGATGAGATGAGGATCACTGGTCTACAGTATACAGTACTGATGAGATGAGACTGACTGGTCTACAGTATACAGTACTGATGAGATGGGACTGACTGGTCTACAGTATACAGTACTGATGAGATGGGACTGACTGGTCTACAGTATACAGTTCTGATGAGATGAGGATCACTGGTCTACAGTATACAGTACTGATGAGATGGGACTGACTGGTCTACAGTATACAGTACTGATGAGATGGGACTGACTGGTCTACAGTATACAGTACTGATGAGATGGGACTGACTGGTCTACAGTATACAGTACTGATGAGATGAGGATCACTGGTCTACAGTATACAGTACTGATGAGATGGGACTGACTGGTCTACAGTATACAGTACTGATGAGATGGGACTGACTGGTCTACAGTATACAGTACTGATGAGATGGGACTGACTGGTCTACAGTATACAGTACTGATGAGATGAGGATCACTGGTCTACAGTATACAGTACTGATGAGATGGGACTGACTGGTCTACAGTATACAGTACTGATGAGATGGGACTGACTGGTCTACAGTATACTGTACTGATGAGATGGGACTGACTGGTCTACAGTATACAGTACTGATGAGATGAGACTGACTGGTCTACAGTATACAGTACTGATGAGATGAGGATCACTGGTCTACAGTATACAGTACTGATGAGATGGGACTGACTGGTCTACAGTATACTGTACTGATGAGATGGGACTGACTGGTCTACAGTATACAGTACTGATGAGATGAGACTGACTGGTCTACAGTATACAGTACTGATGAGATGAGGATCACTGGTCTACAGTATACAGTACTGATGAGATGGGACTGACTGGTCTACAGTATACAGTACTGATGAGATGGGACTGACTGGTCTACAGTATACAGTACTGATGAGATGGGACTGACTGGTCTACAGTATACAGTACTGATGAGATGAGACTGACTGGTCTACAGTATACAGTACTGATGAGGTGGGACTGACTGGTCTACAGTATACAGTACTGATGAGATGAGGATCACTGGTCTACAGTATACAGTACTGATGAGATGGGACTGACTGGTCTACAGTATACAGTACTGATGAGATGAGGATCACTGGTCTACAGTATACAGTACTGATGAGATGGGACTGACTGGTCTACAGGATACAGTACTGATGAGATGGGACTGACTGGTCTACAGTATACAGTACTGATGAGATGGGACTGACTGGTCTACAGTATACAGTACTGATGAGATGAGACTGACTGGTCTACAGTATACAGTACTGATGAGATGGGACTGACTGGTCTACAGTATACAGTACTGATGAGATGGGACTGACTGGTCTACAGTATACAGTACTGATGAGATGGGACTGACTGGTCTACAGTATACTGTACTGATGAGATGGGACTGACTGGTCTACAGTATACAGTACTGATGAGATGAGACTGACTGGTCTACAGTATACAGTACTGATGAGATGAGGATCACTGGTCTACAGTATACAGTACTGATGAGATGAGGATCACTGGTCTACAGTATACAGTACTGATGAGATGAGGATCACTGGTCTACAGTATACAGTACTGATGAGATGGGACTGACTGGTCTACAGTATACAGTACTGATGAGATGGGACTGACTGGTCTACAGTATACAGTACTGATGAGATGGGACTGACTGGTCTACAGTATACAGTACTGATGAGATGAGGATCACTGGTCTACAGTATACAGTACTGATGAGATGAGGATCACTGGTCTACAGTATACAGTACTGATGAGATGAGACTGACTGGTCTACAGTATACAGTACTGATGAGATGGGACTGACTGGTCTACAGTATACAGTACTGATGAGATGGGACTGACTGGTCTACAGTATACAGTACTGATGAGATGGGACTGACTGGTCTACAGAATGCAGTACTGATGAGATGGGACTGACTGGTCTACAGTATACAGTACTGATGAGATGAGACTGACTGGTCTACAGTATACAGTACTGATGAGATGGGACTGACTGGTCTACAGTATACAGTACTGATGAGATGGGACTGACTGGTCTACAGTATACAGTACTGATGAGATGAGGATCACTGGTCTACAGTATACAGTACTGATGAGATGAGGATCACTGGTCTACAGTATACAGTACTGATGAGATGAGACTGACTGGTCTACAGTATACAGTACTGATGAGATGGGACTGACTGGTCTACAGTATACAGTACTGATGAGATGGGACTGACTGGTCTACAGTATACAGTACTGATGAGATGGGACTGACTGGTCTACAGAATGCAGTACTGATGAGATGGGACTGACTGGTCTACAGTATACAGTACTGATGAGATGGGACTGACTGGTCTACAGTATACAGTACTGATGAGATGAGACTGACTGGTCTACAGTATACAGTACTGATGAGATGGGACTGACTGGTCTACAGTATACAGTACTGATGAGATGAGGATCACTGGTCTACAGTATACAGTACTGATGAGATGAGGATCACTGGTCTACAGTATACAGTACTGATGAGATGGGACTGACTGGTCTACAGTATACAGTACTGATGAGATGAGGATCACTGGTCTACAGTATACAGTACTGATGAGATGGGACTGACTGGTCTACAGTATACAGTACTGATGAGATGAGGATCACTGGTCTACAGTATACAGTACTGATGAGATGGGACTGACTGGTCTACAGTATACAGTACTGATGAGATGAGGATCACTGGTCTACAATATACAGTACTGATGAGATGAGACTGACTGGTCTACAGTATACAGTACTAATGAGATGAGACTGACTGGTCTACAGTATGCAGTACTGATGAGATGAGGATCACTGGTCTACAGTATACAGTACTGATGAGATGAGACTGACTGGTCTACAGTATACAGTACTGATGAGATGGGACTGACTGGTCTACAGTATACAGTACTGATGAGATGAGACTGACTGCTCCACAGTATACAGTACTGATGAGATGGGACTGACTGGTTTACAGTATACAGTACTGATGAGATGGGACTGACTGGTCTACAGTATACAGTACTGATGAGATGAGGATCACTGGTCTACAGTATACAGTACTGATGAGATGGGACTGACTGGTCTACAGTATACAGTACTGATGAGATGAGACTGACTGCTCCACAGTATACAGTACTGATGAGATGGGACTGACTGGTTTACAGTATACAGTACTGATGAGATGGGACTGACTGGTCTACAGTATACAGTACTGATGAGATGGGACTGACTGGTCTACAGTATACAGTACTGATGAGATGGGACTGACTGGTCTACAGTATACAGTACTGATGAGATGGGACTGACTGGTCTACAGTATACAGTACTGATGAGATGAGGATCACTGGTCTACAGTATACAGTACTGATGAGATGAGACTGACTGATCTACAGTGTACAGTACTGATGAGATGGGACTGACTGGTCTACAGTATACAGTACTGATGAGATGGGACTGACTGGTCTACAGTATACAGTACTGATGAGATGGGACTGACTGGTCTACAGTATACAGTACTGATGAGATGGGACTGACTGGTCTACAGTATACAGTACTGATGAGATGGGACTGACTGGTCTACAGTATACAGTACTGATGAGATGAGGATCACTGGTCTACAGTATACAGTACTGATGAGATGAGGATCACTGGTCTACAGTATACAGTACTGATGAGATGGGACTGACTGGTCTACAGTATACAGTACTGATGAGATGAGGATCACTGGTCTACAGTATACAGTACTGATGAGATGAGGATCACTAGTCTATAGTATACAGTACTGATGAGATGGGACTGACTGGTCTACAGTATACAGTACTGATGAGATGGGACTGACTGGTCTACAGTATACAGTACTGATGAGATGGGACTGACTGGTCTACAGTATACAGTACTGATGAGATGAGGATCACTGGTCTACAGTATACAGTACTGATGAGATGAGACTGACTGGTCTACAGTATACTGTACTGATGAGATGAGGATCACTGGTCTACAGTATACAGTACTGATGAGATGGGACTGACTGGTCTACAGTATACAGTACTGATGAGATGGGACTGACTGGTCTACAGAATGCAGTACTGATGAGATGGGACTGACTGGTCTACAGTATACAGTACTGATGAGATGGGACTGACTGGTCTACAGTATACAGTACTGATGAGATGGGACTGACTGGTCTACAGTATACAGTACTGATGAGATGAGGATCACTGGTCTACAGTATACAGTACTGATGAGATGGGGCTGACTGGTCTACAGTATACAGTACTGATGAGATGGGACTGACTGGTCTGCAGTATACAGTACTGATGAGATGAGGATCACTGGTCTACAGTATACAGTACTGATGAGATGGGACTGACTGGTCTACAGTATACAGTACTGATGAGATGAGGATCACTGGTCTACAATATACAGTACTGATGAGATGAGACTGACTGGTCTACAGTATACAGTACTAATGAGATGAGACTGACTGGTCTACAGTATGCAGTACTGATGAGATGAGGATCACTGGTCTACAGTATACAGTACTGATGAGATGGGACTGACTGGTCTACAGTATACAGTACTGATGAGATGAGACTGACTGCTCCACAGTATACAGTACTGATGAGATGGGACTGACTGGTTTACAGTATACAGTACTGATGAGATGGGACTGACTGGTCTACAGTATACAGTACTGATGAGATGAGGATCACTGGTCTACAGTATACAGTACTGATGAGATGGGACTGACTGGTCTACAGTATACAGTACTGATGAGATGAGACTGACTGCTCCACAGTATACAGTACTGATGAGATGGGACTGACTGGTTTACAGTATACAGTACTGATGAGATGGGACTGACTGGTCTACAGTATACAGTACTGATGAGATGGGACTGACTGGTCTACAGTATACAGTACTGATGAGATGGGACTGACTGGTCTACAGTATACAGTACTGATGAGATGGGACTGACTGGTCTACAGTATACAGTACTGATGAGATGAGGATCACTGGTCTACAGTATACAGTACTGATGAGATGAGACTGACTGATCTACAGTGTACAGTACTGATGAGATGGGACTGACTGGTCTACAGTATACAGTACTGATGAGATGGGACTGACTGGTCTACAGTATACAGTACTGATGAGATGGGACTGACTGGTCTACAGTATACAGTACTGATGAGATGGGACTGACTGGTCTACAGTATACAGTACTGATGAGATGGGACTGACTGGTCTACAGTATACAGTACTGATGAGATGGGACTGACTGGTCTACAGTATACAGTACTGATGAGATGAGGATCACTGGTCTACAGTATACAGTACTGATGAGATGAGGATCACTGGTCTACAGTATACAGTACTGATGAGATGGGACTGACTGGTCTACAGTATACAGTACTGATGAGATGAGGATCACTGGTCTACAGTATACAGTACTGATGAGATGAGGATCACTAGTCTACAGTATACAGTACTGATGAGATGGGACTGACTGGTCTACAGTATACAGTACTGATGAGATGGGACTGACTGGTCTACAGTATACAGTACTGATGAGATGGGACTGACTGGTCTACAGTATACAGTACTGATGAGATGAGGATCACTGGTCTACAGTATACAGTACTGATGAGATGAGACTGACTGGTCTACAGTATACTGTACTGATGAGATGAGGATCACTGGTCTACAGTATACAGTACTGATGAGATGGGACTGACTGGTCTACAGTATACAGTACTGATGAGATGGGACTGACTGGTCTACAGAATGCAGTACTGATGAGATGGGACTGACTGGTCTACAGTATACAGTACTGATGAGATGGGACTGACTGGTCTACAGTATACAGTACTGATGAGATGGGACTGACTGGTCTACAGTATACAGTACTGATGAGATGAGGATCACTGGTCTACAGTATACAGTACTGATGAGATGGGACTGACTGGTCTACAGTATACAGTACTGATGAGATGAGGATCACTGGTCTACAGTATACAGTACTGATGAGATGAGGATCACTGGTCTACAGTATACAGTACTGATGAGATGAGACTGACTGGTCTACAGTATACAGTACTGATGAGATGGGACTGACTGGTCTACAGTATACAGTACTGATGAGATGGGACTGACTGGTCTACAGTATACAGTTCTGATGAGATGAGGATCACTGGTCTACAGTATACAGAACTGATGAGATGGGACTGACTGGTCTACAGTATACAGTACTGATGAGATGGGACTGACTGGTCTACAGTATACAGTACTGATGAGATGGGACTGACTGGTCTACAGTATACAGTACTGATGAGATGAGGATCACTGGTCTACAGTATACAGTACTGATGAGATGGGACTGACTGGTCTACAGTATACAGTACTGATGAGATGGGACTGACTGGTCTACAGTATACAGTACTGATGAGATGGGACTGACTGGTCTACAGTATACAGTACTGATGAGATGAGGATCACTGGTCTACAGTATACAGTACTGATGAGATGGGACTGACTGGTCTACAGTATACAGTACTGATGAGATGGGACTGACTGGTCTACAGTATACTGTACTGATGAGATGGGACTGACTGGTCTACAGTATACAGTACTGATGAGATGAGACTGACTGGTCTACAGTATACAGTACTGATGAGATGAGGATCACTGGTCTACAGTATACAGTACTGATGAGATGGGACTGACTGGTCTACAGTATACTGTACTGATGAGATGGGACTGACTGGTCTACAGTATACAGTACTGATGAGATGAGACTGACTGGTCTACAGTATACAGTACTGATGAGATGAGGATCACTGGTCTACAGTATACAGTACTGATGAGATGGGACTGACTGGTCTACAGTATACAGTACTGATGAGATGGGACTGACTGGTCTACAGTATACAGTACTGATGAGATGGGACTGACTGGTCTACAGTATACAGTACTGATGAGATGAGACTGACTGGTCTACAGTATACAGTACTGATGAGGTGGGACTGACTGGTCTACAGTATACAGTACTGATGAGATGAGGATCACTGGTCTACAGTATACAGTACTGATGAGATGGGACTGACTGGTCTACAGTATACAGTACTGATGAGATGAGGATCACTGGTCTACAGTATACAGTACTGATGAGATGGGACTGACTGGTCTACAGGATACAGTACTGATGAGATGGGACTGACTGGTCTACAGTATACAGTACTGATGAGATGGGACTGACTGGTCTACAGTATACAGTACTGATGAGATGAGACTGACTGGTCTACAGTATACAGTACTGATGAGATGGGACTGACTGGTCTACAGTATACAGTACTGATGAGATGGGACTGACTGGTCTACAGTATACAGTACTGATGAGATGGGACTGACTGGTCTACAGTATACTGTACTGATGAGATGGGACTGACTGGTCTACAGTATACAGTACTGATGAGATGAGACTGACTGGTCTACAGTATACAGTACTGATGAGATGAGGATCACTGGTCTACAGTATACAGTACTGATGAGATGAGGATCACTGGTCTACAGTATACAGTACTGATGAGATGAGGATCACTGGTCTACAGTATACAGTACTGATGAGATGGGACTGACTGGTCTACAGTATACAGTACTGATGAGATGGGACTGACTGGTCTACAGTATACAGTACTGATGAGATGGGACTGACTGGTCTACAGTATACAGTACTGATGAGATGAGGATCACTGGTCTACAGTATACAGTACTGATGAGATGAGGATCACTGGTCTACAGTATACAGTACTGATGAGATGAGACTGACTGGTCTACAGTATACAGTACTGATGAGATGGGACTGACTGGTCTACAGTATACAGTACTGATGAGATGGGACTGACTGGTCTACAGTATACAGTACTGATGAGATGGGACTGACTGGTCTACAGAATGCAGTACTGATGAGATGGGACTGACTGGTCTACAGTATACAGTACTGATGAGATGAGACTGACTGGTCTACAGTATACAGTACTGATGAGATGGGACTGACTGGTCTACAGTATACAGTACTGATGAGATGGGACTGACTGGTCTACAGTATACAGTACTGATGAGATGAGGATCACTGGTCTACAGTATACAGTACTGATGAGATGAGGATCACTGGTCTACAGTATACAGTACTGATGAGATGAGACTGACTGGTCTACAGTATACAGTACTGATGAGATGGGACTGACTGGTCTACAGTATACAGTACTGATGAGATGGGACTGACTGGTCTACAGTATACAGTACTGATGAGATGGGACTGACTGGTCTACAGAATGCAGTACTGATGAGATGGGACTGACTGGTCTACAGTATACAGTACTGATGAGATGGGACTGACTGGTCTACAGTATACAGTACTGATGAGATGAGACTGACTGGTCTACAGTATACAGTACTGATGAGATGGGACTGACTGGTCTACAGTATACAGTACTGATGAGATGAGGATCACTGGTCTACAGTATACAGTACTGATGAGATGAGGATCACTGGTCTACAGTATACAGTACTGATGAGATGGGACTGACTGGTCTACAGTATACAGTACTGATGAGATGAGGATCACTGGTCTGCAGTATACAGTACTGATGAGATGGGACTGACTGGTCTACAGTATACAGTACTGATGAGATGAGGATCACTGGTCTACAGTATACAGTACTGATGAGATGGGACTGACTGGT
Organism: Hypanus sabinus; assembly: GCF_030144855.1. NCBI lineage: Eukaryota > Metazoa > Chordata > Chondrichthyes > Myliobatiformes > Dasyatidae > Hypanus > Hypanus sabinus. The sequence goes on along the minus strand of NC_082725.1, from coordinate 4,873,438 downwards.
CTACAGTATACAGTACTGATGAGATGAGGATCACTGGTCTACAATATACAGTACTGATGAGATGAGACTGACTGGTCTACAGTATACAGTACTAATGAGATGAGACTGACTGGTCTACAGTATGCAGTACTGATGAGATGAGGATCACTGGTCTACAGTATACAGTACTGATGAGATGGGACTGACTGGTCTACAGTATACAGTACTGATGAGATGAGACTGACTGCTCCACAGTATACAGTACTGATGAGATGGGACTGACTGGTTTACAGTATACAGTACTGATGAGATGGGACTGACTGGTCTACAGTATACAGTACTGATGAGATGAGGATCACTGGTCTACAGTATACAGTACTGATGAGATGGGACTGACTGGTCTACAGTATACAGTACTGATGAGATGAGACTGACTGCTCCACAGTATACAGTACTGATGAGATGGGACTGACTGGTTTACAGTATACAGTACTGATGAGATGGGACTGACTGGTCTACAGTATACAGTACTGATGAGATGGGACTGACTGGTCTACAGTATACAGTACTGATGAGATGGGACTGACTGGTCTACAGTATACAGTACTGATGAGATGGGACTGACTGGTCTACAGTATACAGTACTGATGAGATGAGGATCACTGGTCTACAGTATACAGTACTGATGAGATGAGACTGACTGATCTACAGTGTACAGTACTGATGAGATGGGACTGACTGGTCTACAGTATACAGTACTGATGAGATGGGACTGACTGGTCTACAGTATACAGTACTGATGAGATGGGACTGACTGGTCTACAGTATACAGTACTGATGAGATGGGACTGACTGGTCTACAGTATACAGTACTGATGAGATGGGACTGACTGGTCTACAGTATACAGTACTGATGAGATGGGACTGACTGGTCTACAGTATACAGTACTGATGAGATGAGGATCACTGGTCTACAGTATACAGTACTGATGAGATGAGGATCACTGGTCTACAGTATACAGTACTGATGAGATGGGACTGACTGGTCTACAGTATACAGTACTGATGAGATGAGGATCACTGGTCTACAGTATACAGTACTGATGAGATGAGGATCACTAGTCTACAGTATACAGTACTGATGAGATGGGACTGACTGGTCTACAGTATACAGTACTGATGAGATGGGACTGACTGGTCTACAGTATACAGTACTGATGAGATGGGACTGACTGGTCTACAGTATACAGTACTGATGAGATGAGGATCACTGGTCTACAGTATACAGTACTGATGAGATGAGACTGACTGGTCTACAGTATACTGTACTGATGAGATGAGGATCACTGGTCTACAGTATACAGTACTGATGAGATGGGACTGACTGGTCTACAGTATACAGTACTGATGAGATGGGACTGACTGGTCTACAGAATGCAGTACTGATGAGATGGGACTGACTGGTCTACAGTATACAGTACTGATGAGATGGGACTGACTGGTCTACAGTATACAGTACTGATGAGATGGGACTGACTGGTCTACAGTATACAGTACTGATGAGATGAGGATCACTGGTCTACAGTATACAGTACTGATGAGATGGGGCTGACTGGTCTACAGTATACAGTACTGATGAGATGGGACTGACTGGTCTGCAGTATACAGTACTGATGAGATGAGGATCACTGGTCTATAGTATACAGTACTGATTAGATGGGACTGACTGGTCTACAGTATACAGTACTGATAAGATGGGACTGACTGGTCTACAATATACAGTACTGATGAGATGAGGATCACTGGTCTACAGTATACAGTACTGATGAGATGGGGCTGACTGGTCTACAGTATACAGTACTGATGAGATGAGACTGACTGGTCTACAGTATACAGTACTGATGAGATGAGACTGACTGGTCTACAGTATACAGTACTGATGAGATGAGGATCACTGGTCTACAGTATACAGTACTGATGAGATGGGACTGACTGGTCTACAATATACAGTACTGATGAGATGAGGATCACTGGTCTACAGTATACAGTACTGATGAGATGAGACTGACTGGTCTACAGTATACAGTACTGATGAGATGAGGATCACTGGTCTACAGTATACAGTACTGATTAGATGGGACTGACTGGTCTACAGTATACAGTACTGATGAGATGGGACTGACTGGTCTACAGTATACAGTACTGATGAGATGAGACTGACTGGTCTACAGTATACAGTACTGATGAGATGGGACTGACTGGTCTACAGTATACAGTACTGATGAGATGAGGATCACTGGTGTGCTCCGTATGCGGTATGTGGGAAGTCAGGGTCAACACAGTTGTCCCTGATGACCACACCTGCAAAAGGTGCGTCCAGCTGCAGCTCCTATCAGACCGAGTTGGGGAGTTGGAGCAGGAGCTGGATGAACTACGGGTCATTCGGGAGGTGGAGGCAGAGATAGATAGGAGTTATCAGGAGGTAGTCACACCAAAAAACCAAGAAGTAGGCAGATGGGTGACGGTCCAGAGAGGCAGGGGGAGCAGGCAGAGAGAGCAGAGCACCCCTGCGGCCATTCCCATTAACAATAAGTATACCGTACTGGATACTGTTGATGGGGATGACCTACCAGGAATGAGTTGTAGTGGTCCTGCCTCTGGCACAGAGGTTGAACCCTCAACTAGAAAGGGGAGGAGGGAAGAGAAGAGAGCGATAGTTTTAGGGGACTCTATAGTTAGGGGGGCAGATAGGAGATTTTGTGGGGCAGATCGGGAGTCTCGGATGGTATGTTGCCTCCCTGGTGCCAGGGTCCGGGACATCTCAGATCGGGTGCAGGCTATTCTTGAGAGTGAGGGCATGAACCCAGATGTAGTGGTCCATGTAGGGACCAATGATGTAGGTAAGGTGAGTGAGGGGGTCCTGCTTAGAGAGTTCAGGGAGTTAGGAGTGAAGCTCAAAGGCAGGACCTCCAGGGTGACAATCTCGGGATTGCTACCTGTGCCACGTGCGAGTGAGGCGAAGAATAGAATGATTATGCACATTAGTACGAGGCTGAGAGCATGGTGCAGGAAGGAAGGGTTCAGGTTTTAGGATAATTGGTCTTTGTTCCAGGGACATTGGGATCTGTTTCGAAGGGATGGTCTACATCTGAACGGGAGGGGTACTAACATTCTTGCAGGAGTATTTGCCAGTGCTGCTCGGGGGGGTTTAAACTAGATGTGCAGGGGGCAGGGAGCCAGATCCAGAGGGTTGGTCAGAAGGTGCATGGGGTTAAATGTGTACAAGGTTTGGGTGATCTTGAGAAGGTCATCAAAGTTCCCGGTGCAATTTGCCCGATGGAAGTTCAAGGAGCTGGGTTAGGTACAGTAGACAGTGTTTTAAGCAAAGAGAGGAGGAATGGGCTAAGAATTCTATACTTGAATGCGCGTAGTGTCAGAAATAAGACAGATGAGCTTGAAGCTCAGATGAAAATGGGGAACTACGATATTGTTGGGATAACGGAGACATGGCTGCAAGGGGATCAGGCCTGGGAATTGAGTGTACCAGGGTATACGTGCTATCGTAGAGACAGAAATATGGGAAGAGGGGGTGGGGTGGCCCTGTTGGTGAGGAATGAGATTCAGTCCTTAGCAAGAGGTGACTTGGGAACAGGGGAAGTAGAGCCTGTGTGGATTGAGCTGAGGAACAGTAAGGGTAAAAAGACCCTAATGGGTGTTTGTGTACAGGCCCCCAAACAGTAGCGTGGATATTGGGTACAAGTTGATTAGGGAGTTAACATTGGCATGTGCTAAAGGTAATGCAGTCGTTATGGGAGATTTCAACATGCAGGTGGACTGGGAGAATCAGGTAGGTGCTGGACCCCAGGATAGGGAGTTTGTGGAGTGTCTAAGGGATGTATTTTTGGAACAGCTTGTGCTTGAGCCAACCAGGAACGAGGCTATTTTGGACTTGGTGATGTGTAATGAACAGGAATTGATAAGTGATCTTGAAGTAAAGGAGCCATTAGGAAATAGTGATCATAACATGATAAGTTTTTATCTACAATTTGAGAGGGATAGGGGCAGATCAGAGGTGTCAGTGTTGCAATTAAATAAAGGAGACTACGGAGCCATGAGGGATGAGCTGGCCAAAGTTAAATGGGCGGATGCCCTGGCAGGAAAGACAGTGGATCAGCAGTGGCAGATATTCTTGGGCATAATACAAAAGATGCAAATGCAGTTCATTCCAATGAGAAGGAAGGATTCAAAGAGGGGGAAGGGGCCACAGTGGTTGACAAAGGAAGTCAGAGATTGTATAGCATTAAAGAAAAAGAAGTATGACAGGGCTAAGATGAGTGGGAATACAGATGATTGGGAAAGTTTTAAGGAACAGCAGATCTTAACTAAAAAAGCAATACGGAGAGAAAAAATCAGGTATGAGCTCAGTCTAGCCAGGAATATAAAAGGGGATAGCAAAAGCTTTTTTAGCTATGTGAAGAGAAAGAAGATAGTTAAGAACAATGTTGGCCCCTTGAAGAATGAATTGGGAGAAATTGTTATGGGAAACAGGGAAATGGCAACAGAATTTAATGCGTACTTTAGACCTGTCTTCACCAGGGAGGACACAAGCAATCTCCCAGATGTATGGATGGGCCAGGGTCATAAGATATCAGAGGAATTGAGACAGATAGACATTAGGAAAGAAACTGTGATGGGTAGACTGGTAGGACTGAAGGCTAATAAATCCGCGGGTCCAGATGGTCTGCATCCGAGGGTTCTAAAAGAGGTGGCTCAGGAAATTGCGGATGCATTGGTAATCATTTTCCAATGTTCCTTAGATTCAGGATCAGTTCCTGAAGATTGGAGAGTGGCTAATGTTGTCCCACTTTTCAAGAAGGGAGGGAAAGAGAAAACGGAGAACTATCGCCCTGTTAGCCTAACGTCAGTCGTGGGGAAGATGCTTGAGTCCATTATTAAGGACGAAATAGTGGCACATCTAAATGGCAGAAATAGGATTAGGCCGAGCCAGCATGGATTTACCAAGGGCAAATCATGCTTGACTAATCTGTTAGAGTTTTTTGAGGGTGTAACAAGGATGTTAGACGAGGGTAAGCCAGTAGATGTTGTGTACCTAGATTTTCAGAAGGCATTCGATAAGGTGCCACATAGGAGATTGGTGAGTAAAATCAGAGCTCATGGCATTGGGGGCAGGTTTTCAACATGGATAGAAAACTGGTTGGCAGATAGAAAGCAAAGGGTAGCAGTGAATGGGTGTTTCTCAGACTGGCTGGAGGTGACAAGTGGGGTACCACAGGGCTCTGTATTGGGACCACAGCTCTTTACAATTTATGTCAATGATTTAGATGAGGGCATTGAAAACTATATCAGCAAGTTTGCTGATGATACTAAACTGGGTGGCAGTGTGACATGCGAAGAGGACGTTAGGAGAATACAGGGAGACTTGGATAGGCTGAGTGAGTGGGCAGATACTTGGCAGATGTCATTCAATGTGAATAAATGTGAAGTTATCCACTTTGGAAGCTGGAACAAGAGGGCAGAGTATTGTCTGAACGGTGTCGAGTTAGGTAAGGGAGAAATGCAAAGAGACCTCGGAGTCCTAATTCACCAGTCAATGAAGGTGAATGAGCAAGTGCAACAGGCAGTGAAGAGGGCAAATGAAATGTTGGCCTTTGTTACAAGGGGAATTGAATACAAGAGCAAGGATGTTCTTTTGCATTTGTACAGGGCCCTGGTGAGACCACACCTGGAATATTGTGTACAGTTTTGGTCTCCAGGTTTAAGGAAGGACATTCTGGCAATTGAGGAAGTGCAGCGTAGATTCACTAGGTTGATTCCTGGGATGGCAGGGCTGTCTTACACAGAGAGATTGGAGAGATTGGGCTTGTACACGCTGGAATTGAGGAGATTGAGAGGGGATCTGATTGAAACGTTTAAGATAATTAAAGGATTTGATAGGATTGAGGCAGGAAATATGTTCCAGATGTTGGGAGAGTCTAGTACCAGAGGGCATGGATTGAGAATAAGAGGTCAGCTATTTAAAACAGAGTTGAGGAAGAGCTTCTTCTCCCAGAGAGTTGTGGAGGTGTGGAATGCACTGCCTCGGAAGACGGTGGAGGCCAATTCTCTAGATGCTTTCAAGAAGGAGCTAGATAAATATCCGATGGATAGGGGAATCAACGGATATGGGGACAAGGCAGGGACTGGGTATTGATAATGAATGATCAGCCATGATCTCAGAATGGCGGTGCAGACTCGAGGGGCCGAATGGTCTACTTCTGCACCTATTGTCTATTGTCTATTGTCACTGGTCTACAGTGTACAGAACTGATGAGATGAGGATCACTGGTCTACAGTATACAGTACTGATGTGATGAGACTGACTGGTCTACAGTATACAGTACTGATGAGATGGGACTGACTGGTCTACAGTATACAGTACTGATGAGATGGGACTGACTGGTCTACAGTATACAGTACTGATGAGATGAGACTGACTGGTCTGCAGTATACAGTACTGATGAGATGAGGATCACTGGTCTACAGTATACAGTACTGATGAGATGAGACTGACTGGTCTACAGTATACAGTACTGATGAGATGGGACTGATTGGTCTACAGTATACAGTACTGATGAGATGGGACTGACTGGTCTACAGTATACAGTACTGATGAGATGAGACTGACTGGTCTACAGTATACAGTACTGATGAGATGAGGATCACTGGTCTACAGTATACAGTACTGATGAGATGGGACTGACTGGTCTACAGTATACAGTACTGATGAGATGGGACTGACTGGTCTACAGTATACAGTACTGATGAGATAAGACTGACTGGTCTACAGTATACAGTACTGATGAGATGGGACTGACTGGTCTACAGTATACAGTACTGATGAGGTGGGACTGACTGGTCTACAGTATACAGTACTGATGAGATGGGACTGACTGGTCTACAGTATACAGTACTGATGAGATGGGACTGACTGGTCTACAGTATACAGTACTGATGAGATGGGACTGACTGGTCTACAGTATACAGTACTGATGAGATGAGACTGACTGGTCTACAGTATACAGTACTGATGAGATGGGACTGACTGGTCTACAGTATACAGTACTGATGAGGTGGGACTGACTGGTCTACAGTATACAGTACTGATGTGATGGGACTGACTGGTCTACAGTATACAGTACTGATGAGATGAGGATCACTGGTCTACAGTATACAGTACTGATGAGATGGGACTGACTGGTCTACAGTATACAGTACTGATGAGATGAGGATCACTGGTCTACAGTATACAGTACTGATGAGATGGGACTGACTGGTCTACAGTATACAGTACTGATGAGATGGGACTGACTGGTCTACAGTATACAGTACTGATGAGATGAGACTGACTGGTCTACAGTATACAGTACTGATGAGATGGGACTGACTGGTCTACAGTATACAGTACTGATGAGATGGGACTGACTGGTCTACAGTATACAGTACTGATGAGATGAGGATCACTGGTCTACAATATACAGTACTGATGAGATGAGGATCACTGGTCTACAGTATACTGTACTGATGAGATGGGACTGACTGGTCTACAGTATACAGTACTGATGAGATGGGACTGACTGGTCTACAGTATACTGTACTGATGAGATGGGACTGACTGGTCTACAGTATACAGTACTGATGAGATGGGACTGACTGGTCTACAGTATACAGTACTGATGAGATGAGACTGACTGGTCTACAGTATACTGTACTGATGAGATGGGACTGACTGGTCTACAGTATACAGTACTGATGAGATGGGACTGACTGGTCTACAGTATACAGTACTGATGAGATGGGACTGACTGGTCTACAGTATACAGTACTGATGAGATGAGACTGACTGGTCTACAGTATACAGTACTGATGAGATGAGGATCACTGGTCTACAGTATACTGTACTGATGAGATGGGACTGACTGGTCTACAGTATACAGTACTGATGAGATGAGACTGACTGGTCTACAGTATACAGTACTGATGAGATGAGGATCACTGGTCTACAGTATACTGTACTGATGAGATGGGACTGACTGGTCTACAGTATACAGTACTGATGAGATGAGACTGACTGGTCTACAGTATACAGTACTGATGAGATGGGACTGACTGGTCTACAGTATACAGTACTGATGAGGTGGGACTGACTGGTCTACAGTATACAGTACTGATGAGATGGGACTGACTGGTCTACAGTATACAGTACTGATGAGATGAGGATCACTGGTCTACAGTATACAGTACTGATGAGATGGGACTGACTGGTCTACAGTATACAGTACTGATGAGATGGGACTGACTGGTCTACAGTATACAGTACTGATGTGATGGGACTGACTGGTCTACAGTATACAGTACTGATGAGGTGGGACTGACTGGTCTACAGTATACAGTACTGATGAGATGGGACTGACTGGTCTACAGTATACAGTACTGATGAGATGAGGATCACTGGTCTACAGTATACAGTACTGATGAGATGGGACTGACTGGTCTACAGTATACAGTACTGATGTGATGGGACTGACTGGTCTACAGTATACAGTACTGATGAGATGAGGATCACTGGTCTACAGTATACAGTACTGATGAGATGGGACTGACTGGTCTACAGTATACAGTACTGATGAGATGAGGATCACTGGTCTACAGTATACAGTACTGATGAGATGAGACTGACTGGTCTACAGTATACAGTACTGATGAGATGGGACTGACTGGTCTACAGTATACAGTACTGATGAGATGGGACTGACTGGTCTACAGTATACAGTACTGATGAGATGAGACTGACTGGTCTACAGTATACAGTACTGATGAGATGGGACTGACTGGTCTACAGTATACAGTACTGATGAGATGGGACTGACTGGTCTACAGTATACAGTACTGATTAGATGGGACTGACTGGTCTACAGTATACAGTACTGATGAGATGGGACTGACTGGTCTACAGTATACAGTACTGATGAGATGGGACTGACTGGTCTACAGTATACAGTACTGATGAGATGGGACTGACTGGTCTACAGTATACAGTACTGATGAGATGGGACTGACTGGTCTACAGTATACAGTACTGATGAGATGGGACTGACTGGTCTACAGTATACAGTACTGATGAGATGAGGATCACTGGTCTACAGTATACTGTACTGATGAGATGGGACTGACTGGTCTACAGTATACAGTACTGATGAGATGAGGATCACTGGTCTACAGTATACTGTACTGATGAGATGGGACTGACTGGTCTACAGTATACAGTTCTGATGAGATGAGACTGACTGGTCTACAGTATACAGTACTGATGAGATGAGGATCACTGGTCTACAGTATACAGTACTGATGAGATGGGACTGACTGATCTACAGTATACAGTACTGATGAGATGGGACTGACTGGTCTACAGTATACAGTACTGGTGAGATGAGGATCACTGGTCTATGGTATACAGTACTGATGTACTTACTGGGGACTTCACCCACATCGTCTGCATCGTTCTTCCTTTCATACTAGAGTGCTCCTACCCTCTCCCTAGTTATCCACTGCTCTTAAAGTATGTATAGAATGCCTTGGCATTCACTGAATCCTTCTAGCCAAGGACTTTTCATGGCCCCTCCTGGCTTTCCTAATTCCCTTCTTGAGTTCTTTTTGGCCTCTTTATACTCCTCAAGGGCTCTGTTTGATTTTGGCTTCCAAAGCTTTAGATATTTTTTTCTTTTTCTTCTTGACTAAATTTATCACCTCTCTTTGGCATCCAAGGTTCTCTTATCTTGCCATCCTTGTCCTTCCTTCTGACGTGAACATACCTGCCCTGGACTCTTGCAGTTGGCCTTTAAACAACAGAGATGTTCGAGAGGTGTTTAGATAGACACCTGAAAATGTTGCCACACATGCCCACAATGCTCAGCAGAAAGTTCTGAGTGACCTGGATTTTTAATTTGTTAACTTATTTGTTTGGGTATAGGGTGGAAAAGGCATTTCCAGCCCTTTGAGCCGTGCCACCCAGCAATCCCCCAATTTAACCCGAGCCTAATCACAGGACAGTTTACAATTAACCTACTAAATGCCACATGTTTGGACCGTGGGGGAAAGCCTGAAGAAAGCACACACAGTCACAGGGAGAATGTACAGACTCCTTACAGATGGCAGAGAGAATTGAACACGCCTCGCTGGTACTGTAAAGCGTTCACCTAACCACTACACTACGAGGCCACCCACGGTATTCTCAAATAGATGCTGAAATACTCTTGGGGGACAAAGATCTGTGCAGATTGCAAGATTACTAACTTGTGTTAATTTTTATATAGTTTTAATTGTTTTAGAAATAATTTTTGTTTAGTTAATTGCACCGTCAAATTTGTAAATTTTATTTGTTGGTTGATGCGACCTCTGTTCAACGCACCAACTGCAAGTGGCAAGATGATACAAAAGGTAAAAGGGCTTTCGAAATATATTAACTTTAATTTTGTGTGTTCAGCGTCTTTAGAATCTCTTGTGTTGTTTATCCACTGTTCATGTAAATACCCAAGGGGCAATAAAGATACTGTTAAAATGTGCTATGCAAATTGAACAAATGTATATAAACTAGCATTTACAACACTTCAGCACACTTCAGTAAGAATAATGTCTGACCAAAACTAACTAACTGAGTTATCCAACAGCCTTCTAAACCAAGTTGCCAATTAGAGCAGCTCACATTGTACAGATTGTTCCAAGAGTAGACAGTTCCAATCAGACCGACTGGAGAGGCAGCCAGAACATTAATTTAGGGATATCAGTGCACTGGGGTTCAATAGGGTGAATGGGGACAGATAGTTTTATATTTGATATTTCCAGGCCTGCTCCCTCAGATACTTCCTAGCCTTCACATACAAGCACCTCCCTGTCTCTATCCAGCTAATAGCAAACATCCCACCTCTCCCGGAAGTTCCAGGAGTCTCCCACATATTGATAGCGGCTCCCTGACGCCTGCAAATTATCCTGGAAATCGATTTTTTATGAGAGGGAGAGGAGGAGCGAGAGGGAGCATCCTGATTGGTCTCCCTTCGTGGTAAGGAGACCTATCAGTTTTCTCTGTGAGCGGGCTTTACAGTTGACCTCAAAAATAATGACAGTGTTGCTCGCTGCACTGTTTGCAACAGTGACTTTTCTATTGCCCATGGTGGGTTAAAATGTAAAAGACATGTTGAGGTGAGTTTAACAGGTGTAATTCGTTCATTGGCATAGTTAATGTTATTTAAACTAGCCGGCTAGCTGCTAAGGAGTGACTCTATTGATGTCCTACGCGATGAGACCAAACTGTAGACTTGCTTGAAGGTGTAATAGAATTAAAAAATGACTCCATGATAATATAAGTAAATATTTTAATGTCACATTTTCTGCACATACCCAACTTGGTCTACAGACTAGACAAAATCACTAAACAAAATGTTACATGAACCCTTGGAGGTCGACCGGGGGAAGGGTGAGGTGACGGGGGTGCTACCTCCCTGAAATTAGTTTTTGCAGGGTGGGATATCTGTAATAGGATTTACTTGCCTCTCATTCCAGACTCATCACCTGCAGCCTATTTAACCCCAGTTCTCAGTCACAGTCCTTGTTCACTCCTTAAACCAGCCAGTTTCACTCTCCCTGTCTGAAGTTTACCTTGTCACCTGTTATTTTGTGCTTTTTGTTCTCTCTTGTTTTGTGGCCCCTCGTGGTTTGTTATTTTGTGGTCAATTACTAAAGTTATGATTCACTGCTGAATCATCTCTACTGCCCTGCTTTTAGCTCATGTCTCCTCTACACTTCCCGACTGGTATTAATTCTAATTATTCCTTTATTGGCAATGGTCATACTGAGTGACAGGTAAGCTCCAGGGGCTTCTGACTTGCTCCTGACTAACTCGTACATTTGCTAGTGAGCAGGAATGTGGAGTGGGTTTATTTCTGAGGGGTTGGGAGAAGGTATGCATCGTCACTGAAGGTGAAGCTGAGAGTGAGGCCAGTCGAGTCCCAGCAGCAACACTGGGGGATGTTGTATCCAAGGCCTCAGAGGGTGGGTAAAAACAGAGTGCACAATGCAAGCTCAGAAATTATGTCAATTTCCCGATAAAGGGTCTCGGCCCGAAACGTCGACTGTTTATCCATTTCCATGGATACTACCTGACCTGCTGAGTTCCTCCAGCATTTTGTGTGTGTTGCTTTGGATTTCCAGCATCTGCTGAATCTTGTGTGCTTAAGTTTAATTCTGATTCTCACATTAAGAGGCACATCTCTTAAATATTTTGAAGTCAGCCTCTAATGTGTTTGACCGGTCTTCCTCACCTTCTTGCTAGCTGCTGTCAAAGGAAAGCGTAGGAGTCTTAGGATCCATGTTGCAAGGGTTGATCAGCGAAGCTGTGGACTCATTTTGGGTGACTTTGAGGTTCATGTTGCATGTGTTCCTGGATTCTGGTTAAATCCTTTTTTGCTGTTTTTGAGCTGTTTGATGGGGACGATCAGTGTGGACTGGGGAGCAGTGGGCTGGTGGTGTGGCACTGCACTGAACTGGAGTAAGCACTACTGGACTCCTGGTTTGATGTTTGACTCTGTATGTGTTGTCCACTCGCCTTTTGCTGTTTGCGCAATTGGATCTTTTTTTGCACGTTGGGTGTTTGATGGCCAATTTACCCACCAACCAGCCGGTCTTTGGACTGTGGGAGGAAACGGGAGCATCCAGAGGAAACCCATGTGGTCATGGAGAGAATGTACAGACTCCTCACAGGCTAATAAATGTACTTTGAATCTTTAATACAGTCAGTTTGCATTTAGTATCTGATGTTGTTTAGACACCCATGCTTATTGCAATGTGAATGTCAAAAAGTCATCCACTGAGATGGAAATTAAGCCCACGCATACAGTGTCAAACTTAGAGGAAAAATAAACAAAAACAAAGACTGAAGCATCACACACAAAATACTGGAGCCTCTATGGAAATGAATAAACAGCTGATGTTTCGGACCTAGACCCTTCTTTAGCACTACCAGATTTCCAGCATTTGGAGAACCTCTTGTGTTTCGGAAAAGAATCGAACACTAGCTTCTGCTTAGATGTTAAAAATACTTGACTGATAAGCTGATTCCCTCTCTTAGTTGTCAAAGCTACTTTAAGTACAAAGTCAGGTGTTTAGTAGGTCGATAAGACTTAGGCAGATGTATAAGCTTTAATCATGGGATAAAAAGTGTTTTTGACACCTATTGATCGACCATGATTACCATATTTAATCCTTTTTTGAGTTCATTTTATTCCTGTGATCATTAAAAGGTTTCAGTTCTCATAGATTGTAGTTCACTTCAAATTAGGAGAATATGGTTTTTAGCATAAGAAGAATTGGTTATCTGTTAAGCTGGTGCAAAATTGTTCTAAACCCTTTGGTATATTTACTGCAATTTTAAAAATACAGTCACAATGTTGTAGTTAATTACAGTCAGTGGCCAGCTCATTGCGTATCTCCTGTACCTAATGAAGTGGCCACTGAGTGTATGTTCATGGTCATCTGCTACTGTAGCCCATCCATTTCAAGGTTCAGCTTGTTGTGTTTTCAGAGATGCTCTTCTGCACACCACTGTTTTAACACATGGTTATCTGAGTTATTGTTGTCTTCCTGTCAGCTTGAACCAGTCTGCCCATTCTCCTCTGACCTCCCTCATTAATTAACAAGACATTTTTGCCCACAAAACTGCTGCTCACTGGATGTGGTTTTTTTTTGTTTTCATACCATTCTCTGGGAACTCTAGCGTCTGGGATTTTCACACACAACAGATTATAGGATTCACAAAGAATGGAATGGTTGTTGGTGCCAGATGGGATGGTTTAAATATCTCAGAAACTGCTGATCTCCAGTAATTTTCACGCACAACAGTGTTTTAAAAAAAACATCCAGTGGCTGAACACCACCCATCTGACACCAACAATCATTCCATGGTTAATGTCACTTAGATCACATTTCTTCCCCATTCTGATGTTTGGTCTGAAAAACATCCTCTTGGCCACATCTGCATGCCTTATGCATGCATTGAGTTGCTGCCACATGAGTGTCTGATTAGATATTTGCATAAACGGGCAGGTGTGCAGGTATATCTTAATAAAGTGGCCACTGAATATTAATTCTGTCCAGTTCTGAGCAACTCATTGTTAGAATCCACTAGTTTTAATTCTGGTCACATGACAGGCACTACCAAAAAGGTAGTCTGTGTAATATTAACATTCTACAAAAGACCATAAGACGTAGGAACAAAATTGGTTCATTCAGCCCTACAGTCATAAAGCACTGAACAGGCCCTTTGGCCCATCTAGTCTGTGCCGATCTCTCTGTGGGAACGGTTCATGGAAATTACTAATTACTAATATTCAAGAACATTTTGATGACTTTGTGAAGTATAACCATAGTTGCTGAGTACTCCGGGAAAGAAGTGCTTGAGAAGAACAAGCTGTTTACGAAAATCAAATCAGAATTATCCTCATTAGGGAAATAGTCTGTGTGCATCAGAAGAGAAGTGCTTTGATGTGACAAGCTACAAAGCAAAAATAAGATAAATTGATATTCATTAAGCAGGTAGAGTCTCTGCATTTGTTGTAATTGTTCCTCACCAAAGTGTAAATTATTGACTGGATTTTAGAAATAAAATGTCATTTACAAAGTCATGAAAATGGTCTATGGATTAGTGATTTTAAATAAACTCTAACCAAAATACATCAACATCTCAAGCAAGCCTACACTTGACTCATTATGCTTTATATTAAATTTTGGATGTCCATTGTATCCAACGATGACAAGAGACCCCTGCGGGAAAGTTTTTAAAGTGGAAAAACCGCTGCACTGGGGCAGGTCCGCTCTCTTGGCCTTTGAAGTGTGGGCCCGCCAGTACGAGTAGTCGTCACAAACTCAGGACTTCCTTGGTTTTAGTGGATGACCATAATTTCTTCTATGTCTTGTCTAGTGCTTCGCTCTCAACGGTTGTTGGATCTCACTTAGGTCCTGTGCACCCAGTCTGCCACTGCAGACTTTACATCCTTCGATAAGCATGTCCCTATCTCACCAGGGTATGTGGTTCACCGGCTACCCTTACCTGGTTTAGTCCACCTGTCGGAATGGTGTACTGGGGCATGGCGGCTGTCACATGTAAACAGCTACTTGGAGGTAAAGGTGGGAGCTGAGTGTCCAGTGGGGCCCACAGGTGAGTGAGCTGCCCCAGAATGGACACAACAAACCCCTTCACCAGACAATCAAAAGAACATAGCAGTGTAGAAACATAGAAAACCTACAGCCCAATACAGGCCCTTCAGCCCACAAAGCTGTGCTGAACATGTCCCTACCTTAGAACTACCCAGGCTTTACCTATAGCCCTCTATTTTTCTAAGCTCCATGTAGCCATCCAGGAGGCTCTTAAAAACCTTATCGTTTCCGCCTCCACCACCGCCACCAGCAGCCCATTCCACACGCTCACCACTCTCTGTGTAAAAAAAAACACCCCTGACATCTCCTCTGTACCTACTTCCAAGTACTTTAAAACTGTGCCCTCTTGTGTTAGCCATTTCAGCCCTGGGAAAAAGCCTCTGGCTATCCACACGATCAATGTCTCTCATCATCTTATACACCTCTATCAGGTCACCTCTCATCCTCCATCACTCCAAGGAGAAAGTGTACACTGTGGATCAATTCCTCTGTCAATAACTGTTAGAAACTACAGTTTTATAGTACTATCATAGTATTGTCTGTGTACTAATTTGTTCTGTATTTCATTTAAATACATAATTTGTTACTTAGTTAAATGGTAGTTTTGTCTTTTTTATACATTTTTATCTATTTCCATGAAACTTTGACTAATTGAGGAAGCTGCTTATTTGAGCCAAAATGTACTGGTCCCGATGTGTCCCAATTAACCAGAATCCACTGTATATGTCAGCAGATACTAGCTAGAGCTTCATTTTCCTAGCAGGCAGTTACAAAGTATCGAAGTACAATAGATTTATGAAAAACTATATGTAAACAAAGACTGGCAAACAGCCAATGGGCAAAAGAAGACAAACAGTGCAAATAAAGATAATACTGAGAAAATGAGCCATAAAGAGGCCTTGAAAGGGACTCTGGGGATCGTAGAATCAGTTCAGTGTTGTGGTGAATGAAGTTATCAGTGCTGGTTCAGGAGCCTGATAATTATAACTGTTCCTGAACCTAAGGCTCCTGTACCTCCTTCCTGATGGTTGAGGGGTAATAACTGTTCCTGAACCTGGTGGTGTGGATCCTCAGGCTCCTGTACCTCCTGGCTGATGGTTGAGGGGTGATAACTGTTCCTGAACCTGGTGGTGTGGGACCTGAGGCTCCTGTACCTCCTGGCTGATGGTTGAGGGGTGATAACTGTTCCTGAACCTGGTGGTGTGGGACCTCAGGCTCCTGTACCTCCTTCCTGATGGTTGAGGGGTGATAACTGTTCCTGAACCTGGTGGTGTGGGACCTCAGGCTCCTGTACCTCCTGGCTGATGGTTGAGGGGTGATAACTGTTCCTGAACCTGGTGGTGTGGGACCTCAGGCTCCTGTACCTCCTGGCTGATGGTTGAGGGGTGATAACTGTTCCTGAACCTGGTGGTGTGGGACCTCAGGCTCCTGTACCTCCTGGCTGATGGTTGAGGGGTGATAACTGTTCCTGAACCTGGTGGTGTGGGACCTCAGGCTCCTGTACCTCCTGGCTGATGCTCGCAGCAAGAAGAGAGCATGGCCTGGATGTTGGGGGTCCTTAATCATGGATGTGGCAGTGCTCCCTATAGATGGGCTCAGTGGTGAGGAGGGATTTGCCTGTGATGGGCTGGCTGTATCCACAACTTTGTGTAGCCTTTTTCATTCCTGGGTCTTGGTGTTTCCATCCCAGACCATGCCGCAACCAGTTAACATACTCTCACTGTGCATCTATAGAAGCTTGTGTCATGCTGAATCTACGTAAACCTCTAGCAAAGAAGAGGTGCTATTGTGCCCGCTTTCTTATGACACTTACATGCTGATAAACTGGAACAACTGGTTTCCCTAAAGCTGAATTACCGGTAATGAGGTAACGATTAGATTCAGACATGTTGAGAAGGTGAAATTGGACATATGCAATGTTGGCCTTCATTCTGAGAGGATTAAAATATCAAAGCAAGGATGTAATACTGAGGCTTTGTTAAGGGGTTGATCAAATTACATTTGGAGTATTGTGAGCAGTTTGGGGCATCTTATCTAAGAAAAGATGTGCTGGCATTTGAGGTGATCCAGAGGTTTGTGAGAATTATCTCGAGAATGAGAGGGTTAACGAATGAGGAGCATTTGATGACTTTGGGCCTGTATTCATTGGTGTTTAGTAGAATGAGGGAGGGGGAGTAAGGGAAATGTGGGAAATGATCAACTGTAATTAAATGGTGCAGCCTACTTGATGGGCTGAATGGCCTAATTCTGCTCCTATGTCTTATGGTCTAATGTATTCACACTGAAATGCCAAAGCAAAACAATGAATTTCATGTGATATACATCAATGATAATAACCATGACTCAGGATCTGAATCTGGATCTGGGTCCATTTAATCAAGATTCACTTGTTGTTCATATTTGTCAGAGGCCAATGGGACTTGGCTTCTTCTTCATTGTCCCAGTGAACAGAACTGTCTGACCTCCTAAATGGGCTGAAACAAAGCCTTTGGCATTTTGTTTATGGTAGTGAAGGTATTTTAACTCTGATTTGTCCTTGAGCGGTATGAGTAAATGATCATGTGAGGCCTCTATTGGGAACTCAGTTGTCGGTGAGAGACAGAGAGAGGGAAAGAAAGAGAGAGTGAGTGTCAGGAAGAGGGGGGGGAAGTGGTGTAGAGAGAGAGCATGAGGGAGAGAAAGAGTGAGTGAACATGAGGGAGAGTGAGTATCAGAGAGAGAGACTGAGTAGAAGAGAGTAGAAAGAGAGAGAAAGTGGGGCAGAGAGAGAGTGAGCATCAGGGAGAGAGACAGAAAGTGGGGCAGAGAGTCAGCTTACATCTGCCTTGAATTCAGTTTTTGTTTTGGAAATGGCCTTAATTTCAGCATTTGCGATGGTCTTTTTTACTTTGTGTTATTTTAATCTCATGATTATTTTGTATATAATACACCTCTTCTTCAACTATTTAATCATTCCAGTTAGAGGATCGGGTGAGAATGCAGAGGAGTCTGTAAAGGACTGCAGAAGGTGTCAGGCTGGGGCAGCTGGGTGTGCCTTAGGACAGCAAGCGATAAGAATGATGTCAGTTGAGGTTGAGTCCACTTTTCTTGTATCCTGAAAATTCATGGCCAGCTTTGAACCCAAGGTCCTCAGGTGATGACTTAGCTGTGCAATAAATTCAGCAAAGTCGCAGTTCTGAATATTCATTGTTAGCGGGAAGCACAGAGAAGTGTCTGTGCAGCATAAAGGCAGTAACGACTTCTTCCCCCGAGACACAGCATCACTGCAAAATGCTGTTGTAAAACATAAGAAAATCTGCAGCAGCAACACAGGACCTGGTTCTCTGCAAGCAACAATGCCCAACACGATGTCTCGTTCATGTACACTTCCATATAAGGTAACTCTAAATGACACTTCTACTTCATTGCATTGGAAGCACAGTCTTTTTATATATTTTGTTGAGATACAAAGTGGAATAGGCCCTTCTGGCCTTTCAAGTGGTGCCATCCAGCAATTCTGTGATTTAATCCTAGCCTAATCATGGGAGCAATTTATAATGACCAGTTAGCCTACCCACCACTACGTCTTTGGAATGTGAGAAAAAAACAGAGCACCCAGAGGAAACCCACAAAGACAGCAGCGGGAATTGAACTATAAAGTGTTGTGCAAACTGCTACATTACCGTGAATGCAACAATCATCCAGACAATTCTTCAACCTGGATGAAGGTACACTTGGAAAGAAGCGAACCAATCTAACTGCAGTTTCCAGCTCCTACAACTCTTGCATGGGTTTTAAAAATGTTAGCAATGAGATCATCTTGTCCTTACCAGCAGTGTTCTTTAAAGGTGAAGATGTTGAGGAGAAAAGTACTTTGTCGATATTAAGAGGTTTCATGTGGTAAGAATCATTTGTTATGTGCCGTGTCATAAGATGTGGGCAATCGTGGTCTGATTGTTCTTGGCAAATTCTTCTGTAGAAGTGGTTTGCCATTGCCTTCTTCTGGGTCTTTACAAGACAAGTGACCCCAGCCATTATTAATACTCTTCAGAGATTGTCTACCAGACACCAGTGGTTGCATAACCAGGATTTGTGATGTGCACCAGCTGCTTATACGACCAAGCTTCTACTGCCCTCACGCCTGCTCCACCTGAACCCATGGCTTCACGTGACCATGATCGGGGTGGCGTTTTAGCCCTGTCCATGGGCGACCTGCAGGCGAGCGGAGGGAAGGAGCACCTTACACCTCCTTTGGTAGAGACGTATCTCACCAAAGATAAACGGTGAGAATAGTGGTATTAAAATGTTTAATTATGGAGTTTCTCATTAATTCACTCTTTGGTGTTCAGTGTGAATTGTTTTTAGATTAACGAGTTGCAAGTTCTCAATATGTTGAAGTATATACCATCACTGCAGGGCTTGTATGTGTCCAGGACAAAGAAATGCAGAAAAAATTGCAGCAGGCACTGTGCACCCTGCAAACTGCCTTTTCCAAAAACTCACTCTGGAAAGAACTGTAGGGCTTTTAAGTCAAAAATTTTCACACCACCTTAAAAAGCAGTTAATCCATCAACCATTCTAATTACCCCCACCCACCCCCTCTATTACCCCCCCATCCACACATTAAACAATGCTGTTTATATTGTAAATACTTGCCAGCACTTATGTGTTAATGCAGATTTTATTCAATGTCTGTACTTTAATCATTAGTTTATTTTCATATACTTCTTTATTCTTTATAATTGTTGAATTTGAATAACCAAAAGACCCCGTCACTAACCACAGCCTCCACTTTCTCGTGCCCACACGGCACCAGAATATGTGGATCCCAGATTGGCTTCTACGGCCACCTGAGGACCCACCAATAGACAACCTCTTAGGAGGGCATCATACTCAGCTCGAGTGATCACACTCCTAATTGTTGAATGTTATTGTTTTTTGGTGCATAGCAAGTTCCTAATGTAAATGTAAATGGTGAATAAAATTGATCCTTGTTGATATTCTGACCATCTGGCTACAGCTAATTGGTAGCAAAGGTTTTGCTGTGCGGTTTTTCATTGATTCTGTTGTGTTTCTTTGTATTTACTGTGAATGCTTGCAAGAAAATGAATCTCAGGATTGTATATGAACACATATATGTATTTTGATAATAAATTTACTTTGAACTTTGATCTTGGGATCCAAGGAATATTAAAAAATGCACTCAACTTCATTTCTTTTGAAATAATCTAACAAACAAACGTTCAATTGAAGTTGATTTAGACTTGCCGGACGTAGGAAAGATTAAAGTGTTTCACCTCATGAAAAAGTTAAACTGGTATAATCGCCTGATTCCTACAGATTTAAGCCACCCTTTACCTTGGAGTACCTCAAAACCAACAGATGTCAGATTTGATCGCGTTAAAGTCTTATTGCCTGACTCTCGTTATATAGTGATTAACTTTAGAAAAAATGTTTTCATTAGATCTGTGTAAAACTTTTTCATATGCATTATTAAAACTTAAATGTATAGCCTTGGCACTTTTTGTAGTGTTTACCTGTCAAGTGTTTCAGTTTACTCTGGACCCTACTCGGTATAAATCCTTCACAGCACCCAGTTCCAATTCCTGCCACCCACCCAATCTGAATTTCCGACATAATTCAATGTCACATTGATTGATGTGTCACTCAGACTGAGGATTTTACAACTGATTAAACATTAAAACTGAATTTGGTTGTTATTTGAAATCAGTAATATTTTAAGTGTTTTTAATTTGTTAAAATGCACATATCTTTATCTGCTAAAGGTCTGCTGGGAGCTGCTTAATATAATCATCATTGTCGAGCTAACTTGGCATAAGGCTAATACTCTGATCAATACGGCTAATGAATTTTTGCGAGTCTTAGTTTGTAATCAGTGGTACATGCTGTTATTGATTTTTTTAACTTTATTCCTAGCCCTTAAGTCTACTTATCCATATTTCTTATAATAAAAATAAATTAATTGTTTTTAGCCAGTAGATTGATTATCTGTTTAATGGGGCGAATTCTGAGACTCCGAACAGATCCTTAAAACAAATTGTTAATGTGCTTCATTACAGAACAACTTAATACTCTTAAAACAACCAATGGACTTAATAAGTGTTTAAGTTATGATAGCATAGTTATAAACACAATTTAGTAGAATTTCATGGATTTATTATTACTTTATTAACATTACAAAATTAGCATGAACATTTTAAATTCATATTTTGACATACACTCTGATTTGGTGGATTAGGGTAATTTTAAGAAAAGATTATGGATTGGACAGTATTGATTCAGTATTGAGCTTACTGTCTGACGGTAGTCTACTTGACTGTGCGTCTGTCTGTCACCCGAATTGGACCCCATCACAGATTAAGGCCCTTGGCTTTGGCTGTCTTCCTTCTGCTTCCTTTGTCGTGTAGCTATCAGCAGGGAGTGTTGCAAGCACCTGTGTATAAATTGGATTTCAGCACTCAGAGAGGTACGCACGCACAAGAAATGCCTAACTTCAATGTTGAGGTGCATCATTCTATGGTAATATTTTTCACAAGATAATCAGTCCTCTAAGTTTATCTTGGAAGCACCATATAGACTTGTAAAATGAACTACTATGTGCAAGATATATATGAGGCACCACTGCCAATCAACAGTGATTGCTACATGCAGCCACCAGAATTTTGTGGATACCGAGAGGACAACCAGGTTTATGGTTGCTATAATGTTCTGGCTCCTCACGGGAGCAACATTTGCATGGACCAGACCTGGATTGTGAATCAGCCTTCCAGTTTCCCTGGAAACGAGTTCAAGAACGAGTATTGTAACATGAATACAAGTATGAATCGCTTCGGCCAGCCTGAATATTTTAGTGATGGCAAAGGTGTTTTTTGTCAAGAAGAATCACCATCATTCTCTCCAAGAAAAGGTACCATCCATTCTCAAACCTAATTTTCATCTTCTGATTTGTCCTGTCTGATTCCCAGAAACCCTGAATAGAAGTGTCTGGTTGAATGTTTTGCTGTCTGTGAGGATTTATCAGTTGCACGAATACCCAAGTTCGTGCTTAAATTTGTGAACTATTTTGATGTGAAATTCTGAATCAATTACTTTCTTATATTCCAATGCAAGTACGAAAGTGTGGTCTCAAGTTATGAAATAATGTAAAGGCTTAATGTATTGGTGTGCTATAAAATTACCTGCCATTCCGTAACATGCTGTAAGGTCAAAATTTCATTCACAATTTTTATCTCTGGGTTGAAAATGTTGCAAAATTTTGACGGAGCATAGTTTTAATTCAGTTGCACCACACTGTATTATCGATAAATTTATTAGGAGCTTTGTATTGTAGTGTAACTCACTAGGCAAAGATGTACATTTAAAAAAAATTATTTCTGTAAATAAATGGCCCTATCAATATATTTGGCAGAAAATAGCTGAAAATCTTACTCTGCACAGTGACAATTGAACATTATTCTTTATCAATTTACTGTAAATAGGTTTTAGTTCGATGCATGTCAGTGCCCATTTTTAAAAATTATTTGTAAAATTGAAAAATCTGACTTCAAGTGTAACATTGGAAAGCTTCAGATTCAGGTTTAGATTTATCTTTCACATGTACATCGAAACGCAATATCGAAAGAGATTATATAAGAAAGTAAATCAAAAAGGGACTGATTTGCCAATGCCAAAAGCAGAAATATGAAATTGTTTTCCAGAGTGCTAATCCAAAGCCATTCATAACTGAGAAGGAGCATCAAATGGGCGGTGACAATAATAGTGTCAAATGGAAGGCAAGTTGGTCGAGCAAGAGATGGTCTGAAATCTGAAATTAATAAGAAATCAGCTACGGTATCAAGTGTCATATTCGTGATCTTGTGACTTGTGCAGTAGTATAAGGAAGCTGTGAGAGCATTCTGACTATTCTGTCTAGGGTGGATTTACCTGTCTAGAAAAATAAGAGATGTGATGGGAGAAGCAGTATTTAATGCAAAGGGGATACAAGCTTCTGGAAGGTAAAATTAGCAGAAAATATGGGATTACAACTAACATAATTTTGTCTTTTACTTTCTTTTATTCATTTCACTTTATCCTCTTGTAAAGCAGTTTAAACTACATACATCATCAGTATGAAACTTGCTCTATAAATCAGTTATTATTATTTTCTGTTTCGAGTGAAGGAGGACGAGAGGTGACCTGATAGAGGTGTACAGTTTGTTAAGAGACAGGTCAAGTAGATAGCCAGAGGCTTTTTCCCAAGGCAGAAATTGCTAATATGACAGAACATAGTTTTAAGGTGATTGGGGGAAAGTATAGGAGGGATATCACACAGAGAGTGGTGGGTCCATGGAACACACTGCCAGGGTGGTGGTAGAGACAGATACATTAGACAAATGGAAGACTGTGGAAGTGAAGGATTAGATTGATCTTCGAACGATGATAGGGTCAGCTCAAAATTGTGGACCAAAGGCCCAGTGACTGTGCTGTAGTGTTCTATGTGGCTCCTTTGCATCACTGTTTTTTTAAATTGATATCCTGGGTAGTGAGGGCCCTTCATAATGGTTACCTTTTGAAGATGTCCCTGATTCTAACCCACACTATGATTGCATTTCCATTATCTGTTTATGCTCATATTTATCTTGAATCATGGAGGAAGAATTAGCTGAAAGTGTGTGGAATGCCCTGCCAAGGGTAGTGGTAGAGGTAGATACATTAGGGATATTTAAGAGTCTCTTAGATTAGCTGATTAGTTATGTGCCCTGTCTTATTACATGGGCAGTCGTCGCCTTTGACCGTGATTGTTGTTGGCAGATTTTTTCTACAGAAGTGGTTGGCTTTCTTCGGGGCAGTGTCTTTACAAGACGGGTGACCCCAGCCATTATCAATACTCTTCAGAGATTGGCTTGCTTGGCTTCAGTGGTGGCATAACCAGGACGTGATATGCACAACCATCCACTCATGACACTGATCGGGGACTAAGCAGGTGCTACCCCTTGCCAAGGGTGACCTGCAGACGAGCAGAGAGAAGGAGTGCCTCAGACCTCCACCCTGCCACCTCACTTAGGTAGGCACGTAGATGATAAAAACATGGAGGGGGATGTAGGATGGAAGAGTTGCATTGATCTTGGAGTAGTTTAAAAGGTTGGCCAAACATCATTGTCTAAAAGGCCTATACTGTCCTATGTTCTAAGTGCGTAAAGCTAAAATAATGACGAAGCATATTAGCATGGAATAGTTACCAAAATTTAATTTGACACAGTTGCACTCTGAGGGAGTTCCCAATGTTCATCTCCAGCAAGCCAGGTTTAATCCTAGTCCTCAGTGCCTTCTCTATGAAGTTGGCATGAACCCTTGACCACAGGGGCTTCCGGCAACTACTTCAGATCCCCCTCATGTCTCCAAGACCGGCATCTCGTATGTTCATTGACCATTGTAAATGTGCTTTGAGGAGGAGAATCTGGGGGAATCTTTAGTATGTCACCAAAGACACTTGCAGATTTCTGTAGCTGTACCGTGGAGAGCATTCTGTCTAGTGGCAGCACCGTCTGGTGTGGGGGGGGCCACGGTACCGGGTCAGAAAAGGCTGCAGAAGGTTGTAGACTGAGCCAGCACCATGAACACTGGCCTCCCCAGCACTGAGGGCATCCATCTTCCAGGACAGGGCCTCTTTTCATTGCCACCATCAGAGAGGAGGTACAGGAGCCTGGAGACCCACACTCAATGTTTTAGGAACAGCTTATTCCCCTCTGCAGATTTCCCAATGGTTCGTGAAAGCATGAACACTGCCTAACTATTTAGCTCTTTTTGCACTATTTATTTATTTTTTGGTATTTCTTATTGTAACTTTTTAAGCACTGCACTATATTGCTGCCTCAGAACAACAGGTTTCATGAATTACAGTGATAATAAACCTGATTCTGAATTGATGGGAGACGAGGGATAATAAATGTGTTGGATGAGTGTAAATCAGTAACTTTTGAAGTCTTGGTGAGCTACGGGACCTGTTTGTTTCCTTGTCTTATGACACTATGATTCCATGGACACCTCTGGACACTCATCTCAATCCTTGGAGGAATCTGCAACATTGTGGTGTACACATGCCGTACCCTCCTTACCGCCGACTGATACCGGCCATAATGCTTTGTGTTCACCGCCACCCCCAACAGTAACCTCCTAGTTTAGCAGTTACTGTGAAGCAATGTGCTCTTCACTCCACCACCATGTCGCTCCATTCTGCACAGATTTTAGCTCACCTGGTTATTGAAGAGATTTTCAGCCTTCACTGATGAGAAGCCACATTGAAATGTAACATATAATTGTTGCAGTGTTGCTGTTAGGTTAGTTCACCATGTTTCTGTGTGTCATAAGTTAAAAGTTCAAAGTGAATTTATTATCAATGTACATATATCTCATAATACAACCCTGAGATTCATTGTCTTGTGGGCATACTCACTAAATCCAAGAACCATAATAGAATAATGAAATACCACATCAGCAGGGCAGACAACAAATTGTGCAAATTCAGAAGAAAAGTAAGAAATAATAACAATAAAGCCATGCTTTCTTCATAATTACATTTAAGTGCTGGGCCCAGCACAGACCCCCTGAAATAATAAAACCAAGGAATTTAAAGTTGGTGACCCAACCACCTCCGATCCTCCAATAAGGACTGACACACGGACCTCTGTTTTCCTCCTCCTCGAGTCAAAAATCAATTCCTTGATTTTTGCTGACATTGAGTGAGAGTTGGTTGTGGCACCACTCAGTCAGATTTATCTGGAGACTCATTCTGTATTTACAGCATGTGCAGTCTCTCTTCTGTCTCCATGTAGTTGTTCCAATATTCTCAATCTAGGCTCATGCATCAATACGGACAACTGGGCAAGATGAGTTAATATGCAAAGTGGTACTTTCAGAGAAAGAGCGGAGGTGTTAGTGGAACACCAACACACACTGCTGCAAGATATGGCCCAGTGGCCATGATAGGCATGAACATGAGGTGGTGGGGTTCAGTTGAAAAATAGAAACAAATAAATGTTAGTAATTTTTTTGATGGCACTTGAATCAATTCACAAGCTTACTGTTCGGATGGAATTCATAGTGAAAAACTATTTTCCCTAAAGCAAAATCATTTCAAATATTGAAAATCTTACGCGGGGAAACATCTACACATCAGAAACATCTGTGTTTCTGGGCTGCCAGCAACAGTGGTGGAGGCAGATATGATAGGGTCTTTTAAGAGACTTTTGGATAGGTACATAGAGCTTAGAAAAACAGAGGGCTATGGGTAAGCCTAGTAATTTCTAAGGTAGGGACATGTTTGGCACAACTTTGTGGGCCAAAGGGCTTGTATTGTACTGTAGGTTTTCTATGTTTCTATGGTTTACAAAGCACTGGAGAATTACCTTAGTCTGAAACTAACATTTCTTCCTTGTTTATAGACACAAGTATTATTTATTGTTCTTTGGTATAATCTAAATTAAAGTCAAGATAAAGTTTAAAATTATGTGAATCTATTTTCCAAAAAGATGAGCTGCGGACACTTCATCACCTATGCATCTGTCTTTGGTAAAAGGTTACATGTTGACCTCAGTTTCTTTGCAGGCATTCTTGAGAGAAAGAAAGATGAGCTTTATTTGTCCCATCTACATCATAACACACAGTGAGATGTGTTGTTTGCATCAACAACAGACACAGTTCAAGGATGTGCAGGGGAAGCCAACCAGTACCGCCAGTAATACGGTGCGCCTACAACACACTAACCCCTACACCATACGTCTTTGGAAAGTGAGAGGAAACCAAAGCATCAGGAAGGAACCCAGACAGACAGACAGGCGTACTTTATTGATCCCGAGGGAAACTGGGTTTCGTTACATTCGCACCAACCAAGAATAGTGTAGAAATATAGCAATATAAAACCATAAATAATTAAATAATAATAAGTAAATAATCCCAAGTGGAAATTAGTCCAGGACCAGCCTATTGGCTCAGGGTGTCTGACACTCCGAGGAAGGAGTTGTAAAGTTTGATGGCCACAGGCAGGAATGACTTCCTATTAAGCTCAGTGTTACATCTCGGTGGAATGAGGCTCTGGCTGAATGTACTCCTGTGTCTAACCAGTACATTATGGAGTGGATGGGAGACATTGTCCAAGATGGCATGAAACTTGGACAGCATCCTCTTTTCAGACACCACCGCCAGTTCCACCCCCACAACATCACTGGCCTTACGAATGAGTTTGTTGATTCTGTTGGTGTCTGCTACCCTCAGCCTACTGCCCCAGCACACAACAGCAAACATGATAGCACTGGCCACCACAGACTCGTAGGACATCCTCAGCATCGTCCAGCGGATGTTAAAGGACCTCAGTCTCCTCAGGAAGTAGAGACGGCTCTGACCCTTCTTGTAGACAGCCTTAATGTTCTTTGACTCAGTCCAGTTTATTGTCAATTCATATCCCCAGGTATTTGTAATCCTCCACCATGTCCACACTGACCCCTTGGATGGAAACAGGGGTCACTGGTGCCTTAGCCCTCCTCAGGTCCACCACCAGCTCCTTAGTCTTTTTCACATTAAGCTGCAGATGATTGTACCATGGAAGAATGTACGAACCGCGGTGGGAATTGAACCCGGGTCATTGGTGCTGTAAAGTGTTGTGCTAACTGCCACCCTACCATGCCACCCTCCTGAGTGATCTCATTGTCATTGCAAATGTAGTAGAAATTTTTGTGATGCTCATTATTTCTCTTTTGTGTCACTTTGAAGGTTACATACCGAGTTATCTGGACAAAGATGAGCTCTGTGTTGTGTGTGGGGACAAAGCCACAGGCTACCATTATCGTTGCATTACCTGTGAGGGCTGTAAGGTAAGTGAGCTCCCCAGTTGTCAGTACTTCTCTCTGCGTAGATCTTCCTCCCCGGTTTACAACTGATGGATAATCCTCTTCCATGGTAACACTCCATTTATTCTCAAGTCCTCAACCACATCTTGCTTTTGCAGCAGTTTTAGCGATCTGACTGCAGAAACAAATTTAAAATAGTGAACTGGGTTCTTCCTCCTTCCTTTCCAGCCTGATGAACGGTCTCAGCCTGAAACATCGACTGTTTATTCCCCTCCATTGATGCAACCTGATCTGTCGAGTTCCTCTAGCATTTTGCGTGTGTTGCTCTGAATTTCCAACATCTGCAGAATCTCTGTGTTTAAACAATAAAGTATATTAATTTATTCTTGGTGTAAATTGCCAGAGGACATCTTCTGAGAGCATTGCCGCTATTCGGTTTGGAACTGGTTTATTATTGTCATATGTACCAAGATCCCCTGGAAAGCTTGTCTTGCATACTGTTCATGCTGATCAGATCATGCAGATGCACTGAGACAGAATAAATTAAAACAGCAACAATGCAGAATGAGATGTAACAGCAACAGTTTAAATCTGTTCCTTCCACCAAATTAATGCAAACCTGATCAGAGAACGAATTGTACCACATTCAAGTTGCTGGGGGAACTCAGCAGGTCAGGCAGCTTCTATTAAAATGAATAAGCAGTCAGTGTTTCAGACCGAGACTCTTCATTAACAACTAGACATCATTTCTGACCTGGCTTTGTGCGTTCTGTTTTTACCCCCTGCAGCCTTTGGATGCAACATCCTTTATTTATCTATCTGGAGGCACAATGCCTAATAGACCCTTCTGGCCCTTTCAGATGCACTGCCCAGCAACCCCCATAACCTCGATTTAACAACCTAATCACAAGACAATTTACAATGACCAGTTATCCTACACGGTACATGTTTGGACTGTGGGAGAGAACTGGAGCACCCAGAGAAATCCCATGCTTTCCACTGGGAGGACATATAGATTCTTTGAAGAGGACACTGGGATGGGACTCCATACCTGGACACCCCGAGCTGGAACAGCATTATACTAACCGCCTGCTGCGCTATCTCGCTGCTGCAAGGACTGAACCCTACTCCTAGCTGCCCAGACGTCACCTTCGACGTTCTTGTTTAACAACTGCTCTTCTTCCCAGCTCCTCAAGCATAAACCCTCCGCCTATTCTGGCATTGCAGAGGGTCCAGAGAATGTTCATGAGAATGATCCTGGGAATGAAAGGGTTAATGTATGAGGAGCATTTGATGGCTTTGGGCCTGCACCTACTGAAGTTGAGAAGAATGAAGTTGGAAGTTCTCATTGAAATCTATTGAATATTGAAGGGCCGAGACAGAGTGGATGTGGAGGATGTTTCCGGTGGGGTTCAGACGCTCCTTGTATGTTAGCCCTTTCAGTCTTGGGATAATTCTCTACCTTATTGTTCACTATCTAAACTTGTGGACATATTTCCATCATAACAATTGCTTCCACCTCCCCATCTTCCACTGTATCTCCCAAAAAACTCCTCTCTAATCCCCAACTCCTCTTTGACAAAGTGTTTGACTGTCACTTGTAATATTTCCTTCCTGAGTCTAATTTTATTGTGACATAGAATCGTTTATTTGCACATTCTCATTTGCATGTAGTTATTATTCCACATTTTAGTTACAAATGCTTCCAAAAGCAGTAATCTTTAATTAAAGCAGTAAATGCTAAAAACATCCAAGAATTAAAGTATTGTGGTAAGGTGCAAGTGTTGACTCTACAACTCATGTTTTCAATGTTATTCGCTAGTCATTTCAAGTCAAGTCAACTTTTATTGTCATTTTGACCATAACCACAGTAAAAATGAGACAACGTTTTTCAGGACCATGGTTCACATGACACAGTACACAAACTAGATTGAACTATGTAATAAAAAACACAGAGAAAGCTATACTAGACTACAGACCTATACTGGACTGCATAAAGTGCACAAAAACAGTACCGGCATTACAATAAATAATAAACAGGACAGTAGAGCAAGGTGTCAGTCCAGGCTTCGGGTATTGAGGAGTCTGATAGCTTGAGGGAAGAAACTGTTACATAGTCTGGTCATGAGAGCCCGAATGCTTCGGAGCCTTTTCCCAGATGGCAGGAGGGAGAAGAGATTGTATGAGGGGTGCATGGGGGCCTTCATAATGCTGTTTCCTTTGTGGATGCAGTGTATAGTGTAAATGTCCATGATGGCAGGAAGAGAGACCCCGATGATCTTCTCAGCTGACCTCACTATCTGCTGCAGAGTCTTGTGATCGAAGATGGTACAATTTAATATTATTATTAAAGTTCAAAGTAAATGTATTCACAGGATGTGTGTATATCTATCTATATATGTCACCACTTACAACCCTGAGATTCATTTTCTTGTGGGCGTACTCAACAAATAGAATAATAACCATAACAGAATCATTGAAAGGCTACCCAACTTGGATGCTCAACCAGAGTGAAGAAGACAGCAATGTGCAAATGCAAAAAGAAAGAAGTAATAATAATAAATAATTAAGCAATAAATATCATGAACATGAGTTGAAAAGTCCTTAAAAATGAGTCCTTTGATTGTGGGAACATTTCAATGATGGGGCAAGCGAAGTTGAGTGAAGTTATGCTCTTTGGTCCAAGATCCTGATAATTGAGGGGTAATAGCTGTTCCGAAACATGATGTCCTGAGGCTCTTGTACCTTCCTCCTGATGGCAGCAGAGCGTGTCCCGGGTCTCTGATGATGGATGCTTTTCCTGTGACAACGCTCTGTGTAGATGAGCTCAGTGGTGGGGAGGGGGTGGGGTGGAGAACGTATCCATTAATTTATTTTTAACAACTACTGTTATTATTTTGTTGTATTTGCATACTTTGTCTTCTATTACACATTGTGTGAGGTTTGTCATTAATTCAATTGCATTTCTTTGTTCTACTGTGAACGCCCACAAGAAAATTATTCTCAGGGAAGTGTATAGTGACAGGTACATACATTGATAATAAATCTACTTTGAACTTTTACTTCCATATCAGGAGAGCGTAGTGGTTAACACCATACTTTACCCATAGATGCTGCCTGCCTTGATGGGTGCAGTGTTTCTTTGATCTTGTCTGAAAGGTGTTCCATGACTGCTCAGTATAAAAGATGATGCTGAATCTGTACTAAAGTCGTGCTAATCCTGTCTTGCATAAATCCAGCCAAAACCCCAGTTACCATTATCCTTATTAACGCATCTTCCAGTATGACTTACACCATCTTAATGTACACATTGCTGTTCGACACAGTTCTGGAAAGAATTCCAAGGATCAGGGTAAGTTTGGCAGCCACTAAGCTTCATCGACAAACCTGTAGGAGCAAAATCACAGTTCCACCCATCGTAGGAGAGAGTTAGTGGGCATCAGGAGTGAGCACTGAATGAATCGAAGGCTAATCATACACGTTATTCTGCAAGTCATAACGTGTATCATCTTACCTCCCACAGCTCTCATGCTCTCAGTATTACTTTTTATTGGCACCATTTTGTCTGCTTTTGCACATTGTTTGTCAGTTTTTGTTTATGAGTAGTTTTTCATAAATTCTATTGTATTTCTTTTTCTCCTATGAGTATATCCAATGAATAGTCCTCCAACTCTTTGCCACGCACATTGGGTATGTTTAAGACAGAGGATGATTGACCCAGCAGATGAAGGTTATGGGGAGAGGGCAGGAGATTGGGGCTGGGAGGAAAATTAGGGCACCCATGATGAAATGGCAGAGCAGACTTGAATGGGCAGATACGTGGACACATGAACAAAAAGTTTAGCAAGTTCTAGAGATTTCTGCAGGGTTTCTTTGCTGTGAACCTTGAGTTCTTTTTTGCCTCCTTCAGCATAGCACATTGTGATCTTTACAGGAGACCCACTCCTAGGGAGAGTAGTAACTATACTGAATTTCATCCATTTGCAGATAATTTCTCTAACTCGGGACTGATGAACACTCAGGTCTTTAGAAATGTTTTTGCAGGCTTTTCCAGCTTCATGTATCTCTACAATTCCTCTTCTAAGGTTCTCTGAAAGTTGTTTTGGTCGAAGCACAGTGCTCAAAAAAAGATCTTTCTTGAGAAGAGTAGGCTCTGTCAGTAGCCTGACTTTGTCTGTCTTTTTTATAGGCAGGGCACCTCTACAACCCACACCTCCAATCTCATCTCATTGATTGGAAAGCCCGACTCCAAATAGCTTTTGTAGAAGGCATTACACCAGAAGTTCATATACTTTTTCCAACAATTACATGTAATATTGGATAATTTTTCTCAATAAATAAATGAACAAGTATAGTGTTTTAGTGTTATTTATTTAATTGTGTTCTCTTTATCTAGTTTTAGGACTTACATGAAGATCCGATCACATTTTAGGTCATATTTATGCAGAAACAGAGAAAATTCTACAGGGGTCACAAACTTCCTAGCACTACTGTAAGAGTCTCTTAAATGTCCCTAATTCAAGGGTTCCCAATCTGGGGTCTATGGGCTCCTTGGTTAATTGGTGTGGCCAATGGCATAAACAAGGTTGGCAACCCCTGCCCCGATGTATCTATCTTTACCACTAACTGAGAGTGTGCTGGGGCAACCCACAAGTGTCACCCCACTTCCAGCGCCAACACTGCATGCCCAAATGCCCACAATATCAGGATACGTCAGGACACAGGAAAGGCCGAACTCCCAAAGCATGAAATAATCTTCTACTACAAGATTAGTGCACACACTGAAGGTTGTAGGATTTTAGTGACCTCCATTTTGTGTGCGTGTAACATCACTTTGTATTAAGATGAAGTAAAGGAATACCTTCTTATAAATCCTAGTCTTTTGATTTTAGGGTTTCTTTAGGAGAACCATACAGAAGAATCTTCATCCAACCTACAGCTGTAAATACAACGGAAAATGCATCATTGATAAAATAACAAGGAACCAATGTCAAGAATGCCGCTTCAAAAAGTGCATTGCTGTTGGCATGGCAACTGACTGTAAGCAAGCTTCATATCACTTTTTCAACTGTATCATTTTTTAATTTTTTTTAAATTAGCCTTCCCTCTAAAATCTTTGCTCACAAATTTACAGTTATTTAGTAAGGATCAAGGATCAACTTTATTCACTATTTCCATGTATTGGGTGTGTTGGTCAGAGTGACCAAAAAAGCAATATCCAACGATTATAAAGAAATATACAAAACATAGAGTTAGAACTTAAAGTACAGACGTGAGGTGTTGTGGTGGAGATACGTCTCTACCAAAGGAGGTGTGAGGTGCTTCTTCCCTCCACTAGCCCACAGGTCACCCTTGGGCAAGTTGTAGTCCCTTCTTAGCCCCTGATCAGGGTCACAAGAAGCAGGTGGTGGGTGGTCGTATGAGCAGCTGGTGCACATCACAAGTCCTGGTTATGCAACCACTGACGCCAGGCAGACAATCTCTGAAGAGTATTGATAATGCCTGGGTCACCTGTCTTGTAAAGACACCGCCCCAGAAGAAGGCAATGGCAAACCGCTTCTACAGGATAATTTGCCAAGAACAATTATAGTCATGGAAAGCCCATGATTGCCCAGGTAATACAACACAGCACATAACGAATAAGCAGAACATTTATGAGTGTTGGGAATTTGTTATGCTCTGCTGGTCAGGCTGTGACATGCAAAAAAATCAACATTCAGCAATTATAGAGAATTATATAAAATTAAAATTAAAGTTTAAAGTACAGATACAGAATAAAATATGTGTTAATACATAAATGCCAGCATGTACTTACCCACTGCCTGTTACACCACTGGTGTTTAGAGCAGTAGTGAAGATCCATCTCTGTCTGCCCTTGGCCAGATTCATAGAAACATAGAAAATAGGTGCAGGAGTAGGCCATTCGGCCCTTCAAGCCTGCACCGCCATTCAGTATGATCATGGCTGATCATCCAACTCAGAACCCTGTACCTGCTTTCTCTCCATAGCCCCTGATCCCTTTAGCCACAAGGGCAATATATAACTTCCTCTTAAATATAGCCAATGAACCAGCCTCAACTGTTTCCTGTGGCAGAGAATTCCACAGATTCACCACTCTCTGTGTGAAGAAGTTTTTCCTCATCTCGGTCCTAAAAGGCTTCCCCTTCATCCATAAACTGTGACTCCTTGTTCTGGACTTCCCCAACATCGGAAACAATCTTCCTGCATCTAGCCTGTCCAATCCCTTTAGAATTTTATACGTTTCAATAAGGTCCCCCCTCAATCTTCTAAATTCCAGCGAGTATAAGCCCAGTGATCCAGTCTTTCTTCATATGAAAGTCCTGCCATCCCAGGAATCAATCTGGTGAACCTTCTTTGTACTTCCTCTATGGCAAGAATGTCTTTCCTCAGATTAGGGGACCAAAACTGAGCACAATACTCTAGGCTTTGTACAACTGCAGTAGAACCTCCCTGCTCCTGTACTCGAATCCTCTTGCTATGAATGCCAACATACCATTCGTCTTTTTCACTGCCTGCTGTACCTGCATGCCCGCTTTCAATGACTGGTGTACAATGAAACCCAGGTCTCGCTGCACCTCCACTTTTCCTATTCGGCCACCATTCAGATAATAATCTGTTTTCCTGTTTTTGCCACCGGAGTGGATAACCTCACATTTATCCACATTAAATTGTGTCTGCCATGAATTTGCCCACTCGCCTAACCTATCCAAGTCACCCTGCATCCCCTTAGCATCCTCCTCACAGCTAACACTGCCACCCAGCTTCGTGTCATCTGCAAACTTGGAGATGCTGCATTTAATTCCCTCGTCTAAATCATTAATATATATTGTAAACAACTGGGGTCCCAGCACTGAGCCTTGCGGTACCCCACTAGTCACTGCCTGCCATTCTGAAAAGGTCCCGTTTACTCCCACTCTTTGCTTCCTGCCTGCCAACCAATCCTCTATCCACATCAATACCATACCCCCAATACCGTGTGCTTTAAGTTTGCACACTAATCTCCTGTGTGGGACCTTGTCAAAGGCCTTTTGAAAATCCAAATATACCACATCCACTGGTTCTCCCCTATCCACTCTACAAGTTACATCCTCAAAAAATTCTATAAGTTTCGTCAGACATGATTTTCCTTTCACAAATTCATGATGACTTTGTCCAATGATTTCACCTCTTTCCAAATGTGCTGTTATCACATCTTTGATAACCGACTCTAGCATTTTCCCCACCACCAATGTCAGGCTAACTGGTCTATAATTCCCCTGTTTCTCTCTCTCTCTTTTTTTTAAAAAGTGGGGTTACATTAGCCACCCTCCAATCCTCGGGAACTAATCCAAAATCTAAAGAGTTTTGAAAAATTATCACTAATGCATCCACTATTTCTTGGGCTACTTCCTTAAGCACTCTGGGATGAAGACCATCTGGCCCTGGGGATTTATCTGCCTTTAATCCCTTCAATTTATCTAACACCACTTCCCTACTAACATGTATTTCCCTCAGTTCCTCCATCTCACTAGACCCTCGGTCCCTTACTATTTCCGGAAGATTATTTATGTTCTCCTTAGTGAAGACAGAACCAAAGTAGTTATTCAATTGGTCTGCCATGTCCTTGTTCCCCATGATCAATTCACCTGTTTCTGACTGTAAAGGACCTACATTTGTCTTGACCAGTCTTTTTTTTTCCACATATTTATTCTCCCAGGTGGAGACTCAGGAATACCATCACACTCAGATGTTGCAGAATTCTTCATTACTGTTTTGTTTGACCAGACAGGGTTGTTAGCCCTGAGCTAAACCCCTGAACCTGGAGGATTGGTTGGACCATTCTTAGTCTGGCCTCTACCCTTTGACCTGCTGGGCGAGGGTGACTCTCCCAAGTGCCAAAGCATAAAGCCTGGCCACCTACCAGCATAGCTCTCTGGGTCATTGAGGCACACAAGCCTCCAAGCCTCCAAAGGTTGTGGTTCTCTTGGAGGGTTTATATTGTAAACAACATTATAAAAAATTATTTAAAATATTTACGGTGTAGGGCAGTGATGGGGTAGATAGGTAGAGGGGCTCTGATTAAAATGGTTAATCACTACACAGTGGGCCCACAATGTTGACCAGTTTTGATGCCAGTTTGAAACTAAATGTGCCTTTGTGCATCATCCAAAACCCTCCTTTGCTTTCATTTTCATGTGTCTGTCTAAAGACCTCTTAAACGGAACCAAACTGCCTGTTTCCACAACTACCCCTGGTAACCCATCCCACACAACTTTCGCTCTCTGTGTTAAAATGCCTTCCCCTAACATCGCCTTATAAAGTCCCCCCTTCTGATCTTAAAATCGAGTGAAGTTATGTGTTCATAAAGTTTATAACTGAAAGATGTTCTTGTAGGAATAAAGTGTATGATAATATTTCAGGAAATCAGGAGACTCGAACTCTTTATTTAGCACTTTTGGTTTCTGCTTCAAGTTTTCAGGACTCAGTGATTTACCCACCAAAGCCCGGCAGAGTCTCAAAGATATTATCCTGGAGATGTGTGTAGTCACAGTGAACTAGCTGTTAAATAAGGAGAACCTAGAGTACTGTGTCGTAGATGTATATGCATGTCTCTCTGGTGCTTCCCGCTTCCTCCCCTCTCCCTTCCCTTTTTCCCAGCCGTGAATCCCCTCTCCCTGCCCCTTTCCCATTCTCAGTCCTCAATAGAGACCCATAACGGATCAGGTTTATCATCACTCACGTATGTCATATATGTCATGAAATCTGTTTTTTGTGGCGGCAATACAGTGCAATGCATAAAATTATGATGATACTGTATATAAGTGCCTGAGACTTTGTACTGTACTGCTGGTATTAATAACATTTCTGCTGTCAGGTTAATCTAGCAGCAAAATCATAGAAAAGCTGTTACCTTTCCTATTTCCTTTCTTGTGTAATTAGTGGTGTTGGATGATGGCAAACGGCTAGCAAAACGTAAACTAATTGAAGAGAACAGAGAGAAGAGGCGACGAGAGGAGCTGACAAAAACACTCGCTTATAAACCTGAACCCACAGATGAGGAATGGGACCTTATACGAACAGTAACTGAGGCACACATGGCCACCAACGCCCAGGGAGACCGCTGGAAACAGAAGAGAAAATTTCTGGCAAGTTCCTTGGCAGTGGGTGAAAAATTGGGCTTTGTGGGTTTCCTTGCAGAATTAAGCGATGTTCTGTGTGTCTCTGTTTTGTCTATGTTTTGAGAACAAAGATCTGAGGAAAGACTATCTCCCCAAATGGAATAATAATGATGTGAAAATTTACAAGTATTCTTTGCTACCATGAGCTTATAAGTACAGATCAAGAGACAGCTCTCCTCGAAGTATGGTGCAGATGCCACTACGCCACCAGCCTGTAACAGAGTGACCAAAACTATTCACAATACTCCAAGTGTGTCCTCACCAGCAACTTAAATAACTGCAACGTATTGTCCAAACTCACTGAGCAAGGCCAGCATGCTAAAAATGCCCTCGTCACTACCCAAAATGGCACCCACTGTGTGGCCAGACACCCTGGACTATTTACTATACTCGAGTCATTGGGTATAGTAAAGTGGGGGTTGATAGGTCCTTGGTTAGTGAGTGCGTTAATCGTTATGGGAAAAGGCTGGAGAATGAGGTTGATAAGATGCCCAAAACTGCTTACAATACTCCAAATGTGGTCTGATCAATGCCTTATAAAGCCTCGGCAATGCATACTTCCGTACATCTATTCTCTAGCCTCAGGGGCATTTCAATCTCCACCTAGTTTGCTACTGATTCCTCCCTCCAGTTACCAGAGCAAACTCCCCTCGGGATCCAAAAGACTCTTCCTTTTAGACAGGACGCCCTTCTCTTCTGAGGTTGTACTCTCTGGTCCTGGACTCTCACGCTACTGGAAACATCCTGTCCACATCCATTTAAACAATGTCAAGTCCAAGTTTCATTGTCATTCAACCATACAAAAACATCCATGAGTGTAGCCAAACAAAATAGCGTTCCTCTGTGCCAAGCTGCTAAACACAGTACTAACAGTCACACACAGTTCAAGCATGTATAAGATAGCAGTAAAATATGGTCACACAAAAAAGTACATAGCCCAAGTCCCTAGGTCCATGAATGTTACACCAGCCTGTAGTTGAACCAAGTACAGCTTGCTTTCTGCTGAGCAAACACTGGGGGGCAGTGCACCACACCAGCTCTGGTGGAGCACAAGGACTTCAGCGCCTCTCTCCTGGGTGGCTGTAAACAGGCAACACCATGGCTTGAGGCCTAGTCCTGACTACAAATGAGGCCATGTAGCTCTCCTGCCATCTGCCAATAAGTTCGTGGATCAGACGCAGCATTCCACATTAACAATGTCTAACAGAATCTTATGCTCATAAGAAAAGTGACTAAGACGATGACTTGCTGTTAAGCTCTCCCATTTGATTTGATCATGATATTCCTGATGCCCCAGAGGACTGGAGAATATGGCTGTGTTGCTGATCTGTTTAAGTAGGGCAACAGAGACAAATCAGAAAATTGTAGGGCAGTAGTTGGAAAATTCTTGGAGAAAATACTTGTGTCCTCAGTGGTCATAGGAGTAGTACCAGAAGTTTGGAGATGGCAAATGTTATTCCTGTGTTCAAGGAAGGAAGTAGATATCCAGGCAATCTTTCTCTTCTTTTTTTTCTTTCTTTAGATAAGGGTTAAGGGGGGGGAAGGGTTAATATTATTTTTCTCACTATTTCATCATCTTTTTTATTCTTGTATTTTTCTAAAATTTAATCAATCAATCAATAAATAAGTAAATAAATAAATAGATAAATAAAAAAAAGAAAGGAAGTAGGGATATCCTGGTAATTATAGACTTCAGTGGTGGGCAAGCTATTGGAGAAAATTACAGGATTTACAAGCATTTGCCAAAGCACAGGCTGATTTAGGCATGGCTTTGTGAGGGACAGGTCATGCCTGACAAGCCTGATTAAATTCTTCGAGGAAGTGACAAAACAAGCTGGTGAAGGTAGAGCAGTGGGTGTGGTGTATAGGGATTTTGGTAAGGTGTTTGGCCAGATTCCCCATCATAGGCTCAGTCAGGAGGCATGAGCTTTAGGGGAATCTGACTGCGTAGATTCAGAATTAGTTTGTCCAATAAGGTGGTAGTGGATGGATTGTGTTCTGCCTGGAGGTCTGTGACCAGACGTGTTCCACAGGGATTGTTCAGGGGCCCCTGCTTTTTGTGCTCTTCAAAAGTGACCGTATTATGAAGTGGAAGGATGAGTTAATAAGTTTTCAGATGGCACAGAGGTGGGTGGTGTTTTGGATAGGGTAGAAGGTTACAACAGGACATTGACAGGATGCAGAACTGAGCTGAGATAAGGTTTGTAAGAAGGTGTATGGTGCGTTATCCTTCATAGTCGGGGGATTGACCTCAAGAGCTGCAAAATAATGTTGCAGCTCTATAAAATCCTGGTTAGACCACGCTTGGAATATGTGTTCAGTTCTGGTCACTTATTATAGGAAGGATGTGGAAGCTTTAGAGAGGGTGCAGAGGACATTTACCAGTACAGTGCCTTGATTAGAGAGCACGTCTTATCAGTTGATGCACCATCAATAACTCTCGGAGACGTGAGGCGAGATATAGGCTTTAATTGGCTGGAAGAAAGAACAAGCAGCAATTGACCACCGCACTACATCCTGGAGACTGAGGGCAGGGCTCAGGCCTCAATCACCTTTATACCGGGGTCTGTGGGAGGAGCCACAGTCAGTGGGAGGAGCCACAGGAGCAGTCAGCGGGGAGGGGCGGGGGGGGGGGGGTGTCCAGACAGGTATGTGTAGTTCACCACATCAGGAAAGGTTGAAAGCTTTTTTCTTTGGAGTGAAAGAGGATAAGAGGTGATTTGATAGGGATGTATAAGATTATAAGAGGCATTGATTGAGTGGATAGACAGAAGATTTTTTCCAGACGGAAATGTCTAATACAATGAGCCATAATTTTAAGGAGACCACGTCTAGGCAGATGGGACTAGTTTAATGGTAAGCAGAGAACTTGTAGGCCGAAGGGTCTCTTCCTGTACTGCACTGCTCTATGTTCTATGTTCTTAAAAGGTTTAAAGATTAGCCTTATTTGTCACATGTACATCCAACATGTGACTGTGATGGCCAGGTCATTGGGTGTATTTAAATCAAAGATTGATAGGTTCTTGATTAGTCAGGATAAGGCACGAGAATGGGGTAGAAGGGATATTAAATGAGCCATGATGAGCTAATTCTGCTCATGCGTCTTATGGTTTTATTTGTGTTTGCTACACTAAATCTAGTCTTGAAATAAAGCAGCATATTCACTTGTAATTGCAGTGGTGCTGGAAGTCGGCTCTCAGTGACCCACAACTATACTGTTAATTGTCTCAGCACTGGTTTGCTGGCCAGCAGTCATGAATTATGCAGCTGTGCGAGGTCTGTATGAGTCAAGGGATATGGGGAGAAGGCAGGAACGGGGTACTGATTGTGGATGGTCAGCCATGATCACATTGAATGGCGGTGCTGGCTTGAAGGGCCGAATGGCCTACTCCTGCACCTATTGTCTATTGTAAAGATTTGATCTGTGTGAGCAGTATGTAAAACAAGCTTTTCACTGTATCTCAGTACATGTGACAATGATAAACCTATATCAATAAGTTCAAGTTCAGGTTTATTATCATCTAACTACACATTTATACAGCCAAACAAAACAGTATTCCTCCAGACCACAAAACACCCACAAATAAATATCACACACAGCACACAAACCAAGTTAGTAAAGTACAATTCAAAATGTATGTAGTGCACAGCACAGGTAAACCATGATCAGCTCCTAGTGACGAGGTCTGGGTGGTGGCAGGGTACTCATTAGTCTCACAGCCTGAGGGAAGAAGCTGTTTCCCAGACTGACAGTCCTCGTCCTGATGCTCCTGTACCTCCTTCCTGATGGTAGTGGGTCAAAGGGATTGTGGGATGAGGGGTAGGGGTCCTCAGTAAATGGAACAGCTTAAAATAAAGCATA
The DNA here is from genome assembly GCF_030144855.1 of Hypanus sabinus. Taxonomy (NCBI): domain Eukaryota; kingdom Metazoa; phylum Chordata; class Chondrichthyes; order Myliobatiformes; family Dasyatidae; genus Hypanus; species Hypanus sabinus. The sequence goes on along the minus strand of NC_082725.1, from coordinate 4,832,336 downwards.
GATCAATTTTTTCTCAATTATTGTATGACAACAGGATGTTACATTCGTAACAGACCAATGATCTTGTGAAAACTTACTTGTGTCATGGTGTTCATTTTGCAGCCCGATGAAATTGGGCAAGCACCGATAATGAACGCTGCCGAAGGGAGCAAGGTGGATTTGGAAGCCTTCAGTGAGTTTACAAGAATTATCACGCCCGCAATAACAAGGGTTGTTGATTTTGCCAAAAAGCTACCAATATTCTGTGAGGTAGGATTCTCATTTCATTAATTTTATACTCGTTTTGGTGGGATATTGGAATCTTCCTTCTTGACAGAAATCCTCTTTTACATACTGTTGGTCAATCTTTGTTTATGTATAGTTTTTCATAAACTCTATTGTACTTGTTTCTTTCCTGTAAGTACTTGCAAGAAAAAGAATCTCAAGGTAGCATATCTTAATACATATATACTTTGATAATACATTTACTTTGAACTTCGAACGAGATTTGATTAAAGATCTTAAGGATCTCTTAAAAGACAGTGATCATAATATGATAGAATTCATTCTGCTGTCTGAGAGGGAGAAGATAAAGTTGCCTGTATCAGTACTGCAGTGGAGGAAATGGAATTACAGAGATATGAGAAAGAAGTTGGCCAAAGTTGGTTGGAAGGGGACACGAGCAGGGACGATGGCAGAGCAGCAATGGCTGGAGTTTCTGGGAACAATTTGAAAGGTGCAGGATAGATACATCCCAAAGATGAAGAAGTATTCTAACCCCCCCCCCCCCATTAGGCAAACGCTGGCGAGGGAAGTCAAAGGAAGCATAAGAACAAAGAAAGGGCAAAAATATAGCAAAAATCAGTGGAAAGTTAATGAAGTTTTTAAAAAACAACAGAAGGTGACTAAAGAATCAATAAGGAGGGAAAAGATGAAATATGAAGGTAAGCTAGCCAATAATATAAAAGAAGATACCAAAAGTATTTTCAGATATCTAATGAATAAACAAGAGGTGAGAGTAGATATTGGAAAATGATGCTGGAAACGCAGTAAAAGACTAAAAAAGAAATGGCCGATGAACTTAACAAGTATTTTGTATCATTCTTCACTGTGGAAGACACGACCAGTATGCCAGAAATTCGTGAGTGTCAGAAGGCAGAAGAGAGTATAGTTACTATTACTAAGGAGAAGATACTTGTGAAGCTGAAAGATATGAAGGTAGATAAGTCACCTAGATCAGATGGACTACACCCCAGGGTTTGAAAGAGGTAGCTGAAGAGATTGTGAAGTTTCACGAATCACTGGATTCTGGAGGACAGAAAAATTGCAAACGTTACTTTACGCTTTAAAAAGAGAAGGAGGCAGAGGAAAGGAAATTACTGGTCAGTTAGCTTGACTTAATTGGTTGGGAAGATGTTGGAGTCCATTACTGAAGATGAAAATTCAGAGGCACATGATAAAATAGGGCAAAGTCAGCATGGTTTCCTTAAGGGGAAATCTTGCCTGATGAATCTTTTGGAATTGTTTGAGAAAAGATGAAGGAGAGTCGGTAGATGTTGTTTACTTGAATTTTCAGAAGACCTTTGACAGGTGCCGCACATGAGGCTGCTTAGCGAGATGATATAACTGGAAAGATACAAGCATGAATAGAAGGCTAACTAGTAAGCACAGGGTTGTGATTGTGGGAGATTTTAATTTTCTACACATAGACTGGGAAGCCCATACTGTAAAAGGGATGGATGGTTTGGAGTTTGTAAAATGTGTGCAGGATAGTTTTTTGCAGCAATACATAGAGATACCGACTAGAGAAGGGGCAGTGTTGGATCTCCTGTTGGGGAATGAGATGGGTCAGGTGACGGACATACGTGTTGGGGAGCACTTTGGGTCCAGTGATCACAAAACCATTAGTTTCAATATAATTATGGAGAAGAATAGGACTGGACCCAGGGTTGAGATTTCTGATTGGAGAAGGGCTAACTTTGAGGAAATGTGAAAGGATTTAGAAGGAGTGGATTGGGACAATTTGTTTTATGGGAAGGATGTAATAGAGAAATGAGGTCATTTAAAGGTGAAATTTTGAGGGTACAGAATCTTTATGTTCCTGTTAGGTTGAAAGGAAAGGTTAAAAGTTTGAGAGAGCCATGGTTTTCAAGGGATATTAGAAACTTGGTTCAGAAAAAGAGGGAGATCTACAATAAATATAGGCAGCATGGAGTAAATGAGGTGCTTGAAGAATATAAAGAATGTAAAAAGAATCTTAAGAAAGAAATTAGAAAAGCTAAAAGAAGATACGAGGTTGCTTTGGCAAGTAAGGTGAAAATAAATCTGAAGGGTTTCGACAGTTATATTAATAGCAAAAGGATAGTGAGGGATGAAATTGGTCCCTTAGAGAATCAGAGTGGACAGCTGTGCGTGGAGCCGAAAGAGATGGGGGAGATTTTGAACAATTTCTTTTCTTTGGTATTCATTAAGGAGAAGGATAATGAATTGTGTAAGGTAAGGGGAACAAGTACGGAAGTTATGGAAACTATGACAATTAAAGAGGAAGTACTGGTGCTTTTAAGGAATATAAAAGTGGATAAATCTCTGGATCCTGACAGGATATTCCCTAGGACCTTGCGGGAAGTTGGTGTAGAAATAGCAGGGGCTCTGACAGAAATATTTCAAACATCATTAGAAATGGGGATGGTGCCAGAGGATTGGCGTATTGCTCATGTGGTTCCATTGTTTAAAAAGGGTTCGAAGGGTATACATAGCAATTATGGGCCTGTCAGTTTGACGTCAGTGGTGAGTAAATTAATAGAAAGTATTCTTAGAGATGGTATATATAATTATCTAGATAGACAGGGTCTGATTAGGAACAGTCAGCATGGATTTGTGCGTGGAAGGTCATGTTTGACAAATCTTACTGAATTTTTCGAAGAGGTTACAAGGAAAGTTGACGAGGGTAAAGCAGTGGATGTCCATATGGACTTCAGTAAGGCCTTTGACAAGGTTCTGCATGGAAGGTTAATTAGAAAGCTTCAATCATTAGGTATTAATATTGAAGTAGTAAAATGGATTCAACAGTGGCTGGATGGGAGATGCCAGAGAGTAGTGGTGGATAACTGTTGTCAGGTTGAAGGCTGGTGACTAGTGGTGTGCCTCAGGGATCTGTATTGGGTCCAATGTTGTTTGTCAGATACATTAATGATCTGGATGATGGGATGGTAAATTGGATTAGTAAGTATGCAAATGATACTAAGGTAGGTGGCGTTGTGGATAATGAAGTAGGTTTTCAAAGCTTGCAGAGAGATTTAGGCCAGTTAAAAGAGTGGGCTGAATGATGGCAGATGGAGTTTAATGCTGATAAGTGTGAGGTGCTACATTTTGGTAGGAATAATCCAAATGGGACATACATGGTAAATGGTAGGGCATTGAAGAATGCAGTAGAACAGAGTGATCTAGGAATAATGGTGCATAGATCCCTGAAGGTGGAATCTCATGTGGATAGGGTGGTGAAGAAAGCTTTTGGTATGCTGGCCTTTATAAATCAGAGCATTGGGTATAGGAGTTGGGATGTAATGTTAAAATTGTATAAGGCACTGGTAAGGTCGAATTTGGAGTATTGTGTACAGTTCTGGTCACCAAATTATAGGAAAGATATCAACAAAATAGAGAGAGTACAGAGAAGATTTACTAGAATGTTACCTGGGTTTCAGCACCTAAGTTACAGAGAAAGGTTGAATAAGTTAGGTCTTTATTCTTTGGAACGTAGAAGGTTGAGGGGGGACTTGATAGAGATATTTAAAATAATGAGGGGGATAGATAGAGTTGACATGGATAGGCTTTTTCCATTGAGAGTAGGGGAGATTCAAACAAGAGGACATGATTTGAGAGTTAGGGAGCAAATGTTTAAGGGTAACACAATGGGATACTCAGAGTGGTGGCTATGTGGAATGAGCTTCCAGTAGAAGTGGTAGAGGCAGTTTCGGTATTGTCATTTAAAGTAAAATTAGGATAGTCCAATAGGGACTAGGTGAGAGTAAGCATTCGGCACAGACTAGAAGGGCTGAGGTGGCCTGTTTCCATGCTGTAATTGTTATATGGTTATAACTAGCAGGATGTAAAGAGTGGAAATAAAAGTGGCCTATTCTATTTGGCTTCTAATGTGGAGTGGTGTTCCACAGGGGTCTGTGTTGGAACCGCTTCTTTTTAAATTATATGCCATTGATTTGTATGATAGAATTGATGGCTTTCTGGCCAACTTTACAGACGATGCAGAGATAGATGGAGGGGCAGATAGTGTTGAGGATGTAGGGAGTCTGCAGGAGGAGAATGGGCAAGGAGTTTCAGGTGGATTATAGTGTAGGGCAGTGTATGGTCATGCACTTTGATAGAAAGAATAAGAATACTTCCTAAATGAGGGGAAAATTCAGAAATGAGAGGTGCAAAGGGACTTGGGAGTTCACGGGCAGGATTCCCTAAAGGTGATTTGCAGGTTGAGTCTGTGGTGAGGAAGGCAAATGTGATGTTTGCATTAATTTCAAATGGACAAGAATATAAAAACAAAAATGAAATTTTGAGGCTTTATAAGGTATTGGTCAGACTACACGGAGTATTGTGAGCAGTTTAGGTCCCTTATCTAAGAAAAAATATACTGGCATTGGAGAAGGTCCAGAGGAGATTCACAAAAATGATTCTGGGAAAGAAAGAGTTAACATGTGAGGAGCGTTTGATGGCTCTGGGTCTGTCCTTGCTGGAGTTTAGAAGAGTTTGGGGGATCTCATTGAAACCTATCGAATATTGAAAGCACTAGACAGTGAATGTGGGGAGGATGTTTCCTACAGTGGGGCAGTCTAGGACCAGAGGACACAGATAGAGTGGATGTGGAGAGGATGTTTCCTATAGTGGGGCAGTCTAGGACCAGAGGACACAGATAGAGTGGATGTGGAGAGGATGTTTCCTATAGTGGGGGAGTCTAGGACCAGAGGACACAGATAGAGTGGATGTGGTGAGGATGTTTCCTATAGTGGGGGAGTCTAGGACCGGAGGGCACAGATAGAGTGGATGTGGAGAGAATGTTTCCTATATTGGGATAGTCTAGGACCGGAGGGCACAGATAGAGTGGATGTGCAGAGGATGTTTCCTATAGTGGGGGAGTCTAGGACCAGAGGGCACAGATAGAGTGGATGTGGAGAGGATGTTTCCTATAGTGGGGGAGTCTAGGACCGGAGGACACAGATAGAGTGGATGTGGAGAGAATGTTTCCTATAGTGGGGGAGTCTAGGACCGGAGGGCACAGATAGAGTGGATGTGGAGAGAATGTTTCCTATATTGGGAAGTCTAGGACCGGAGGGCACAGCCTCAGAATAGAGAGACATCCATTTAGAATGGAGATGAAGAGGAATTTCTTTAGCCAGAGGGTGATGAATCTATGGAATTCATTATCACAGAGGGCTGTGAAGGCCAAGTCATTGAGTGTATTTAAAGCAGAGGTTGAGAGGGTCTTGGCTAGTCAGGGCATCAAAGGTTACAGGGAGAAGGCAGGAGAATGAGGTTGAGAGAGATAAATCACCCATAATGGAATGGCACAGAATGGCCTAATCCTGCTCCTGGTCTTACTGGCAGGATTCTTACCAGTGTGGAGGACCAAAGTGATCTTGGGGTCCAAATCCACAGATCCTTCAAAGTTGCCATGCAAGTTGATAAAGCGGTTAACAATGTATAGTGTACTCGCCTTCGTTAGTCAAAGGATTGGATTCAGGAGCCATGAGATAATGTTGCAGCTCAATAAATCTCCGGTTAGGTCACACTTGGAGTATTATGTCCAGTTACAAGAAGGATATAAATATTTAGAGAGGGTCCAGAGATTTACCAGGATGCTGCCTGGATTAGAGAATGTGTCCTATGAGGAAAGAATGAGAAAGCAAGGGTGTTTCTCTTTGGAGTGATACAGGATGACAGAGGTGTACAAGATGGTAAGATTGAGTAAACAGCCAGACTTTTTTCCCAGGGCAGAAATGGCTAATATGAGGACAGCAATCAAGGTTTTAAATGCAAAGTTTTGCGGCAGTTTCTCTGTTTGAGCAACCAATCAGCAAGAGGGATTCTTCATATTTGTTCATTCCTCATCCGTCAGGGCACAGTAGTGTAGTGAGATTGGATCCAGGGCTGTGTTTCTATTGTGTGTGGGAGACCTTATGTTCTTATCATAGCAGGGGAATTAAGGTTATGGGGAAAAGGCAGGTAGGTGGAGATGAGTCCATGGCCAGGTCAGCTATGATCTTATTGAATGGCAGAGCAGGCTCAATGGGCCAGATGGCCTACTCCTGTTCCTATTTCTTATGTCCTTATGATGGAAATATTTTAAGGTGATTGGAGGAAAGTATAGGGGGGTATGTCAGAGTTTTTTACACAGAGAATGGTGGAAGTAAATACATTAGTCTAGCACAACATCACGGGCCTAAGAGCCTTACTGTGCTCTACTGTTCTACAATACTGTGCAAAAGTCTTAAGGACATATATATATATATGCGCTGCCTAAGAGTTTTACACAGTTCTGTTGTAATGTTGTGTATCACACTATACTGCTGCCGCAAAAAAAAATGCAAATTTCATAACGTATGTGAGTGATGATAAACCTGATTCTGATGTGTGTCTGTATTGTGAACTGAGAGTGGGAAGGGGGCAGGGAGAGGGGAATCACAGTTGGGAAAAGGAGAAGGGAGAGGGGAGGGAGTGGGAAGTACCAGAGGGATAACCTGTAATAATCAATAAACCAATTGTTTGAAATCAAGTGACCTTGCCTGGTGTCTCAGAGCTGCGTGGATCTGCACTCATACCAACCCCCCCCTCCCCAACCCCACCCCTGGCAATCCTTCTCTGCCACCTGTCCCACACCCCTCCCGTGGTGCTCCACCCTCACTATTCCCAACATCCTTCACTCCCACCAGATTTACTCTCCACCCCATATTGGCAAATACAGTACTGTGCAAAGTCTTAGGCACCTGTGTATATATATATATTTATGTGTGTGTGTATAAGACTTTTGTACAGTACAATTCTAAATACTTGTCACCTTTCAGTCCCTTAGTGTCTCCAATGCTACTTTTTTTTACTAATCTTAATTTATTTAAGCTCCTCATTTCACATCTGGAGATTTTATTTCTCTGCTTCTCCATATTCAATATAATTTCTCCTGTCTCAGAAAATCAGGGGCCACTATTAACTTTAATCTAATTTTTTGTGTTTGTATTGCAGTTTTAACCGTCTGTTTTTATGTTTCTTGCCCAATTTGCTGCCGAGTTTAAGTCGCTGTTCAGGGGTCCCAGGTCTCCTTTCATATAGCTCATGGAAATTTATGGTAATAATTACATTCTGGAGGTTGGGCAGAGGATTTTCACCATAAAGTGTGTGTTGGCTTTTAACACAATTGATGCATTACACTGTTTGATTCAAGATTAAAAGAACGTTTATTATCGAAGTATGTGTGCAGTATACAACCCTGAGATTCATCTTCCTGTAAGCAACCATGAAACAAAAAAAAACAATAAGCAAAGATCAAATCATGTGAAAACAAGCAAAAATCACAGAATATAAAACATCAAACCACAAGTCATCAAAGCAGTCTAGGGAGGGAGAGAAGCCAATCGAACGTAGGCATCTTCCTCTGGAAGCAGCGAAAGTGGTTATCTGCAGACAGTGCTGAACACCTGCTCGCATTCTGCTCTCGCCCTCATTGATTTCAATCTTCCTCGATGCTTTAACCAGTGGGATCGACAAGAAATGGAGTCGATCATGGGCTCGCACCCCACCTCCAGGCTTCTTGGCCTTAAGGCTGAACTCTTGGTTCGTAGACTTGCTGAACCCCCTCAGAGACAGTAAAGAGCCAGATTGCTCAATTGGTCAGAAAACACACCACCAAAATGTAGATCACCGGCTCCAATAGTAACAGAACCACATCTGAAAGAAAAAGAAGAAGCAGTTTTGTGAACTGCCCGAAGAATGTCACCCTTGGTGGCATTGTTCATTGTCGCTGTTATCAAAGTACACAATAAATAATCTTGAATCTTGGCTCTTGTTCCTCCTTCTGCAGATGTGACCAGAATGTTTCCAGTTTAGATTTACAGCTCCTCTTCATGGATGAGGATTTCTCTAGTACCTGCTGTAGGAATTCAGTTTGGAGGTTGGCCACTTTAACCTTCATGGGCTGATGAATTCAGAGAGCTTCTGTGGAGGGGAAGAAAAATTTGATCTTTTGGGCTGTCATAGAATGTAGAATTTATTGCCACAGGCAGCTGTGGAGGCATGTCATTGAGTATATTTAAAGCAGAGGTAGACAGGTTCTTGATTGTCAGGATGTCAAAGGTGATGGAGAGAAGGCAGGAAAATGGGGTTGAGAGGGATGTTCCCAGTGTGGCCTTCTATATATTGGAGAGACCCGACGCAGACTGGGAGACCGTTTCGCTGAACACCTATGCTCGGTCTGCCAGAGAAAGCAGGATCTCCCAGTGGCCACACATTTTAATTCCACGTCCCATTCCCATTCTGATATGTCTATCCATGGCCTCCTCTACTGCCAAGATGAATCCAAACTCAGGTTGGAGGAACAACACCTTATTTACCGGCTGGGTAGCCTCCAACCTGATGGCATGAACATTGACTTCTCTAACTTCCGTTAATGCCCCTCCTCCCCTTCTTACCCCATCCCTGACATATTTAGTTGTTTGTTTTTTTCTCTCTCTCTCTGCCCATCACTCTGCCTGTTCTCCATCTCCCTCTGGTGCTTCCCCCCTCCCCCTTTCTTTCTCCCAAGGCCTCCCCGTCCCATGATCCTTTCTCTTCTCCAGCTCTGTATCACTTTCGCCAATCACCTTTCCACCTCTTAGCTTCATCCCACCCCCTCCGGTCTACTCCTATCATTTCGCATTTCCCCCTCTCCCCACTACTTTCAAATCTCTTACTATCTTTTCTTTCAGATAGTCCTGACGAAGGGTCTCGGCCCAAAACGTTGACAGTGCTTCTCCTTATAGATGCTGCCTGGCCCGCTGTGTTCCACCAGCATTTTGTGTGTGTTGTTTGAATTTCCAGCATCTGCAGATTTCCACGTGTTTGCTTAATAAATAAGCCATGATGGAATATCAGAGCAAAATTGATGGGCCAAATAGCCTAATTCTGCCCCTATATCTTATGGTCTTATCAAACGTAGAAAATTACAGCACAGTTCCCTTTGGCCCATGATGTTGCGCCAACCTTTTAACCTTTCTCCAAGAACAATCTAGCCATTCCCTCCTACTTAGCCCTCTATTTTCTGTCATCCACGCGCCAGTCTAAGATTTTCCGGGTTGTCCCAATGAAGAATTTTGGGCTGGAACGTTGACAGCTTCTGCTCCTCCATGTAGGCTGCCCGATGTGCCGGGTTCTGCAGCATTTTATGCGTGTTGTTCAAGATTTCCAGCATCTGCATAATTGAAGCTGTTTCTAATCCTTTAGCAAACTGAGCACACTCAGAAGGGATAAGAGTTTAAAGTTCAAAGTAAATTTATTATCAAAATACTGTACTTATACAGGTTGAACACCACAATCCCAGAGTAATTGGGACTTGTGCAGTGCCAGATTAGTGATTTTGCCGAATCACAGGTGGGTAGTTAGGATGAAATAAACACCTGATGATCACCTCACCTTGGATGATGCAGGAAAAAGAAACAACAAGTGAAAGGCAAGTGAAATTTATTGAAGTACATTGCAGACAAAATACTTCATAAGGTATCCATATTTACTCACATCAGAAGTTGGGTTATGCCACTCTGAAAGTAATGAGTTGAATTGTACAACCAAGCAGGGTTACATGTCTCAAAGTGGGGGTCGTCAGGATTGTCTTGTGTTTCATCTTGAGAGACAATTAAATCCTCGTTACTTGGTGGCAATGCAGCGTCCTCAAGAATTGGTGATGCTGGTGCCAGGACATCTGGCTGAGCCAAAGTTGACAGCACTGAATTGTCTAGTGTTACCTCCACTTTTCTTCGCTATTTTTCTGAATGTGTCCTGCAAGCTAACCTGTTTCATGTATTTTATTATACGAGTCGCAGGCACACATTGTCGAGTTATTTCAGAAATTCCACCTTGCTTTGTACAGATAATGTATGGTATTTGCATTTTACACCACAAAAAACACTTCCCTTATTCAATGAAGGCATGACTGGGGCTCGATAAGCACAGGTTATAAAAATAAATACAGAATAATGCAGAGGAACGACTTGCTTCATTTAAGGACCATGCTAACAGCTGATGGCGTGTCCGAAACAGTGCTGACGGGCTGGTGCAGCGACACAGGGAATTTGAAACTAGGCTGATGAAAATTATGTCCGAACCAGCAATGGATCTGGATTATTGATAGCTGGATGTGAGATAATCAAACTGTACAACCTCGAGATTCTTCTTCTTGCAGACAGCCACAAAACAAAGAAACGCAATAGAATCCATGCAAGGCCAACAAATATCCAATGTGTGAAAAAGAGCAATTAATGCAAACAATAAAAAATGTAAACAAATAACACACAGAACATAAAGTGCAGAGTCCCTGGAAGTGAGGTCACAGGCTGCAGAGTCCCCGAAAGTGAGGTCACAGGGTCACTGAAAGTGAGGTCACAGAGTTCCTGAAAGTGAGGTCACAGAGTCCCTGAAAGTGAGGTCACAGGGTCGCAAGAAGAGAGAAAGATGGGTCAAGCGCAGGCAGGCAGACATAGGAACACAGAAACATAGAAAAGAGGTTCAGGAGTAGGCCATTCGGCCCTTCAAGCCTGCACCACCATTCAATATGATCATGGCTGATCATCCAACTCAGAATCCTGTACCTGCCTTTTCTCTGTACCCCCTGAACCCTTTAGCTACAAGGGCCATATCTAACTCCCTCTTAAATATAGCCAATGAACCGGCCTCAACTGTTTCCTGTGGCAGAGAATTCCACAGATTCACCACTCTCTTTGTGAAGAAGTTTCTCCACATCTCGGTCCTAAAAGGCTTCCCCTTTATCCTTAAACTGTGACCCCTCGTTCTGGACTTCCCCAACATCGGGAACAATCTTCCTCCATCTAGCCTGTCCAATCTCTTTAGAATTTTAAAGAATGTGCTTATACTGTTGAGTCAGGTCTTCATTGCTGTCTGCCTGCGTGTATAGTGTTCAACCAGACACAGGTACTCAATGCTGTCTGCCTACTCAACACAATAAACGCAGACAGACTGTCCCGACACTATAAACGCAGACAGACTGTGCCGGACACCTGTCTGTCTCGACACTATAAACGCAGACAGACTGTGCCAGACACCTGTCTGTCTCGACACTATAAACGGAGACAGACTGTGCCAGACACCTGTCTGTCTCGACACTATAAACACAGACAGACTGTGCTGGACACCTGACACTGTAAACTCAGGCAGACTGTGCCGGACACCTGTCTGTCTCGACACTATAAATGCAGACAGACTGTGCTGGACACCGGTCTGTCTCGACTCTATAAACGCAGACAGACTGTGCCAGACAACTGACACTATAAACGCAGACAGACTGTGCCGGACACCTAACACTATAAACGCAGACAGACTGTGCCGGACACCTGTCTGTCTCGACACTATAAATGCATTCAAACTGTGCCGGACACCTGACACTATAAATGCAGACAGACTGTGCCAGACACCTGTTTGTCTCAACACTATAAATGCAGACAGACTGTGCCGGACACCTGTCTGTCTCGACACTATAAACGCAGACAGACTGTGCCGGACACCTGTCTGTCTCGACACTATAAATGCAGACAGACTGTGCCGGACACCTGTCTGTCTCAACACTATGAACGCAGACAGACTGTGCTGGACACCTGTCTGTCTCAACACTATAAATGCAGACAGACTGTGCCGGACACCTGTCTGTCTCAATACTATAAACGCAGGCAGACTGTGCCGGACACCTGTCTGTCTCGACACTATAAACGCAGACAGACTGTGCCGGACACCTGTCTGTCTCGACACTATAAACGCAGACAGACTGTGCTGGACACCTGACACTATAAACGCAGACAGACTGTGCCGGACACCTGACACTATAAACGCAGACAGACTGTGCCGGACACCTGACACTATAAACGCAGACAGACTGTGCCGGACACCTGTCTGTCTCAACACTATAAACGCAGACAGACTGCGCTGGACACCTGACACTATAAATGCAGACAGACTGTGCTGGACACCTCTCTGTCACGACACTATAAATGCAGACAGACTGTCCCGGACACCTGTCTGTCTCGACACTATAAACACAGACAGACTGTGCCAGACACCTGTCTGTCTCGACACTATAAACGCAGACAGATTGTGCTGGACACCTGACACTATAAACGCAGACAGACTGTGCCGGACACCTGTCTGTCTCGACTCTATAAACGCAGACAGACTGTGCCGGACACCTGACACTATAAACGCAAACAGACTGTGCAGGAAATCTGACACTGTAAACGCAGGCAGACTGTGCCGGACACCTGTCTGTCTCGACACTATAAATGCAGACAGACTGTGCCAGACACCTGTCTGTCTCGACACTATAAACGCAGACAGACTGTGCCGGACACCTGTCTGTCTCAACACTATGAACGCAGACAGACTGTGCCGGACACCTGTCTGTCTCGATACTATAAACGCAGACAGACTGTGCCGGACACCTGACACTATAAATGCAGACAGACTGTGCCGGACACCTGTCTGTCTCGACACTATAAATGCAGACAGACTGTGCCGGACACCTGTCTGTCTCGATACTATAAACGCAGACAGACTGTGCCGGACACCTGACACTATAAATGCAGACAGACCGTGCCGGACACCTGTCTGTCTCGATACTATAAACGCAGACAGACTGTGCCGGACACCTGTCTGTCTCAACACTATAAATGCAGACAGACTGTGCCGGACACCTGTTTGTCTCCACACTATAAACCCAGACAGACTGTGCCGGACACCTGTCTGTCTCGACACTATAAATGCAGACAGACTGTGCCGGACACCTGTCTGTCTCGACACTATGAACGCAGACAGACTGTGCCGGACACCTGTCTGTCTCGACACTATAAATGCAGACAGACTGTGCCGGACATCTGTCTGTCTCGACACTATAAACGCAGACAGACTGTGCCGGACACCTGACACTATAAACGCAGACAGACTGTGCCTGACACCTGTCTGTCTCGACACTATAAACGCAGACAGACTGCGCTGGACACCTGACACTATAAAAGCAGACAGACTGTGCCGGACACCTGACACTATAAACGCAGACAGACTGTGCCGGACACATGTCTGTCTCGACACTATAAACGCAGACAGACTGCGCTGGACACCTGACACTATAAACGCAGACAGACTGTGCCGGACACCTGACACTATAAATGCAGATAGACTGTGCTGGACACCTGTCTGTCTCGACACTATAAATGCAGACAGACTGTGCTGGACACTTATCTGTCTCGACACTGTAAATGCAGACAGACTGTGCTGGACTGCTATCTGTCTCGACACTATAAACGCAGACAGACTGTGCCTGACACCTGTCTGTCTCGACACTATAAACGCAGACAGACTGCGCTGGACACCTGACACTATAAAAGCAGACAGACTGTGCCGGACACCTGACACTATAAACGCAGACAGACTGTGCCGGACACATGTCTGTCTCGACACTATAAACGCAGACAGACTGCGCTGGACACCTGACACTATAAACGCAGACAGACTGTGCCGGACACCTGACACTATAAATGCAGATAGACTGTGCTGGACACCTGTCTGTCTCGACACTATAAATGCAGACAGACTGTGCTGGACACTTATCTGTCTCGACACTGTAAATGCAGACAGACTGTGCTGGACTGCTATCTGTCTCGACACTATAAATGCAGACAGTCTGTGCCGGACACCTGTCTGTCTCGACACTGTAAATGCAGACAGACTGTGCTGGATACCTGTCTGTCTCGACACTATAAATGCAGACAGTCTGTGCTGGACTGCTATCTGTCTCGATACTATAAATGCAGACAGTCTGTGCCGGACACCTGTCTGTCTCGACACTGTAAATGCAGACAGACTGTGCCGGATACCTGTCTGCCTCGACACTATAAACGCAGACAGACTGTGCCGGACACCTGTCTGTCTCAACACTATGAACGCAGACAGACTGTGCCGGACACCTGTCTGTCTCGACACTATAAATGCAGACAGACTGTGCCGGACACCTGTCTGTCTCGATACTATAAACGCAGACAGACTGTGCCGGACACCTGACACTATAAATGCAGACAGACTGTGCCGGACACCTGTCTGTCTCGACACTATAAATGCAGACAGACTGTGCCGGACACCTGTCTGTCTCGATACTATAAACGCAGACAGACTGTGCCGGACACCTGACACTATAAATGCAGACAGACCGTGCCGGACACCTGTCTGTCTCGATACTATAAACGCAGACAGACTGTGCCGGACACCTGTCTGTCTCAACACTATAAATGCAGACAGACTGTGCCGGACACCTGTTTGTCTCCACACTATAAACCCAGACAGACTGTGCCGGACACCTGTCTGTCTCGACACTATAAATGCAGACAGACTGTGCCGGACACCTGTCTGTCTCGACACTATGAACGCAGACAGACTGTGCCGGACACCTGTCTGTCTCGACACTATAAATGCAGACAGACTGTGCCGGACATCTGTCTGTCTCGACACTATAAACGCAGACAGACTGTGCCGGACACCTGTCTGTCTCGACACTATAAACGCAGACAGACTGTGCCTGACACCTGTCTGTCTCGACACTATAAACACAGACAGACTGCGCTGGACACCTGACACTATAAAAGCAGACAGACTGTGCCGGACACCTGACACTATAAACGCAGACAGACTGTGCCGGACACCTGACACTATAAATGCAGATAGACTGTGCCGGACACCTGTCTGTCTCGACACTATAAATACAGACAGACTGTGCTGGACTGCTATCTGTCTCGACACTATAAATGCAGACAGTCTGTGCCGGACACCTGTCTGTCTCGACACTGTAAATGCAGACAGACTGTGCTGGACTGCTATCTGTCTCGACACTGTAAATGCAGACAGACTGTGTTGGACTGCTATCTGTCTCGACACTATAAATGCAGACAGTCTGTGCCGGACACCTGTCTGTCTCGACACTGTAAATGCAGACAGACTGTGCTGGACTGCTATCTGTCTCGACACTGTAAATGCAGACAGACTGTGTTGGACTGCTATCTGTCTCGACACTATAAATGCAGACAGTCTGTGCCGGACACCTGTCTGTCTCGACACTATAAATGCAGACAGTCTGTGCCGGACACCTGTCTGTCTCGACACTGTAAATGCAGACAGACTGTGCTGGACTGCTATCTGTCTCGACACTGTAAATGCAGACAGACTGTGCTGGACACCTTACACTATAAACGCAGACAGACTGTGCCAGACACCTGACACTATAAATGCAGACAGACTGTGCTGGATACCTGTCTGTCTCGACACTGTAAATGCAGACAGACTGTGCTGGACTGCTATCTGTCTCGACACTATAAAGGCAGACAGTGAAATGGGGCTGAACATAATTCATTGTCTGTCCTCAACACAAAGTCTAACCCCAGCAATGGCCACACCTCGGGGGTTAAGTTCTCTGAATCCTTAATGAGATCATGAAATCACTGGTTCATTTAGATAGTTCAAAAGTAAATTTTTTAAAGGGAAATTACAGGTTGTGGATAGCAATGATCGTCATTCAGATGACATACATTTAGTAGAGTGTCTAGCAGTTAGATGTGAACTGCTTGCAAAGCGTCACCATATGTCACCAGCATCACCTTGTAATGCTGATTGTTATATAAATAGATCTTCCTCACATGCCATATTAATTGTTGAAATGAATTTCGCTAGACTGTGCTGAGTAATTGTTTAAGCTTAAGTGATTCTCTTTCAATTGTTTTGGAGTTTCAGCAGGACCATTTGGTGAATTAAATATAGAGTAGAAGTTAGCAAACGTTATCATATTGATAAAGGCAGAAACAGATGTCTTCTTTATCTTCCAGTTGCCATGTGAAGACCAGATAATCCTTCTGAAAGGGTGCTGCATGGAAATCATGTCTCTGAGGGCAGCAGTCCGCTACGACCACGAGAGTGAGACTTTAACTTTGAACGGCGAGATAGCTGTGAAAAGAGAACAGTTAAAAAATGGAGGCCTTGGCGTTGTGTCGGATGCAATCTTTGATCTGGGAATATCTCTGTCTGCATTCAACTTGGACGACAGTGAGGTGGCACTTCTCCAGGCTGTCCTTCTGATGTCTTCAGGTATATTATCTTTATCCTAGACTATTAACAAATAGCTGCCTTGCATATTTCTTATACATCTGTTGTTTAGCTGGCAGTCAGATTGTTTTACTTGTTTGTTGAGATACATTATGGAATAGGCCTTCGAGCTGCATCCCCCAGCATACCACCGATTTAACCCTAGCATCATCACAGGACAATTTACAATGACCAATTAACCTACTAGATGGTACATCTTTGGACTGCGGAAGGAAACTGGAGCCCCCAGAGGCAACCCACAACCACACAGTCTTGGGGAGAATGCAAATGCTCCTTACAGACAGCGGCAGGAATTGAACCGGGATCGCGGGCACTGTAAAGCGTTGTGCTAACCACTACGCTACCATGCCACCCCCTAATTAAATACCTGTGGGTATGCTGCATTGGTGCCGGAATCTGTGGCCAGCATATCCCCCGGTGTGTGGGTTGCCAGCAATACATTTCACTCTATGTTCTGATGTACGAGTGACTAATAAATCTGAATATAATTTGACAATTATACCTGCTTCAACCACTTCCTCAGGCAGCTCGTTCCATATAGTCACCACCTTCAGGGAGAAAAAGTTTACCTTCAAGTCCCTTTTAAGCCTTTCCTCTCCCACCCAAAACCAAATCCCCTGGACCCTAGGCACTTTGTAGTTTCTATCATAACAAGAATTAGAACCAAGCTTATTTCCACTGACATCTCCTGGGTAGCGGTAGTGGTTAGCACGACACTATTACAGCTCATTCAGAGTTCATTCCTGGCATCCTCTGTAAACAATTGGTACATTCTTTCCCATGAGCACGAGGGTTTCCTCCCACAATCCAAAGGCACAGGTTAATTGATCATTATAAATTGTGCCATATTCGACTAGGGTGTAAACGGGTTGCTGGGTGGCATAGCTTGAGGGCTAATTCCATGCTGCGCCTCTAAATCAATGAAATTCTCTGTGAAATTATTTGGTCTGTGGCAGCAGTATAATGCAAGTCATAAGAGATTTCTATAAATCACAATAACATTAAAGAAAAGTAATAATGAAGTCGTGTTCATGAACCATTGAGAAATTAGACGGCAGAGAGGAAGAAACTATTCCTGAAGTGTTGATTGTGAAACTTTCAACCCTCTGTTTTGGAGCCTCCATATGAGACAGTGATGTCATCAGTAGAAATGCTGTCTATGGTACATCTGTAAGAATTTGGTGACATAACTAATCTCCTCAAACTCCTCATGAAATATAGCCACAGATGTCCCTTCTTTGTAACTGCATCAGTATGTTGGGCCTCAGATAGACCCTCCGAGATGCTGGCACCCAGGAACTTGAAGCTGCTCACCCTCTCCACTGCTGACCCCTCAATGAGGACTGGTGTGTGTTCTCCTGATTGCTCCTTCCTGAAGCCAACAATCTGTTCCTTGGTCTTACTGGCATTGAGTCCAAGATTGTTGTTAACTTCACAAGCATTGCCATCTAATATTTCAGCATTTTATTCATAAGGCTATCCATCTGCTGCTGTCTGTAATCTCACCTTCATTGTTAAACAAGACCTTTAATCACCCTGGATCAGCCTGGTTTTAATTTACTTGTTCCATTTTCCAGGTAATTTGCAGTTGTTTAGCAATGAAAGTAATTTGATATAATTGGAGAGAATTATATTGTGACAAATTCAACTTTGTATGAAAATGGAGAAGTCCTGGGAGGTTCACGCACCAGATCAGGGAGAGAGCCTGTGTGCAGGGAAAGACAAATTTGGATATTGCCCTTCATACAGCACGGTAGCACGGCGACTGGAACCGCACTTTACAGCAGCAGTTGTAAGATCACTTCCCCCCACAGTCTGTGAGGGTTTGCATGTTCTCCCTGTGACTGTATGGTTTTCCTGCAGGCGCTCCAGTTTCCTCCCATTGTCCAAAGACTTACAAGTTCAGGTCAGTAAGTTGTGGACATGCTATTTTACGCCTAAAGTGAGGCGACACTTACGGACTGGCTGGCACAATCCCCGCTGACTTGATTTAATGCGAGCTTTGTATTTCACTGTATGTTTTCATCTGCACGTGACAAAGCTAATCTTTAAATAGAGCCTTGTTTTGTGATAGTGACCCAAGATGTATTGTGTTCAGTTCTGGTCATTTATTATAGGAAGGATGTGGAAGCTTTAGAGGGGGTGCAGGGGAGATTTACCAGGATGCTGTCTGGATTAGAGAGGGTGCAGGGGAGATTTACCAGGATGCTGCCTGGATTAGAGAGGGTGCAGAGGAGATTTACCAGGATGCTGCCTGGATTAGAGAGGGTGCAGGGGAGATTTACCAGGATGCTGCCTGGATTAGAGAGGGTGCAGGGGAGATTTACCAGGATGCTGCCTGGATTAGAGAGGGTGCAGAGGAGATTTACCAGGATGCTGCCTGGATTAGAGAGGGTGCAGGGGAGATTGACCAGGATGCTGCCTGGATTAGAGAGGGTGCAGGGGAGATTGACCAGGATGCTGCCTGGATTAGAGAGGGTGCAGGGGAGATTTGCCAGGATGCTGCATGGATTAGAGAGGGTGCAGAGGAGATTTACCAGGATGCTGCCTGGATTAGAGAGGGTGCAGGGGAGATTCACCAGGATGCTGCCTGGATCAGAGAGGGTGCAGAGGAGATTCACCAGGACGCTGCCTGGGTTAGAGAGCGTGCAGGGGAGATTCACCAGGATGCTGCCTGGATTAGTGAGGGTGCAGGGGAGATTGACCAGGATGTTGTCTGGATTAGAGAGGGTGCAGGGGAGATTTACCAGGATGCTGTCTGGATTAGTGAGGGTGCAGGGGAGATTGACCAGGATGCTGTCTGGATTAGAGAGGGTGCAGGGGAGATTTACCAGGATGCTGTCTGGATTAGAGAGCATGTCTTGTGAGGGGAGTTGAGTGAGCTAGAGCTTTTCTTTTTGGAACAAAGGAAGATGAGAGGCGATATGATAGAGATAAATGAGTGGAGTAGATCGAGTGGACATCCAACACTTTTCCCCAGGGTGGAAATGGCTAATACTAGAGAGCATGCCATTTATTTAATGTGATTGGTGGAAAATATAGGGGGGGATGTCAGAGGTATAGTACTGTGTAAACATCTTAGACACATATATATAGGTACGGTGCCTAAGACTTTTGAACAGTACTGTATTTATAATGAGGAATTATTACTGAATTACAGTGAGGTGTATGGAAAAGCAGAGAAATAAAAGCTCCAGAGAGAATGAGGTGCTTAAATAAATTAAGATCAGTAAGTTAAAAATATCATTGGAGACACTAAAGGGACTGAAAGGTATGGCAGTAGTACAGAGCAATACATAAAATTACTACCATATTGTGCAAAAGTTTGAGGCACCAAAGCTATATAAATGTGCGCTGAAGACTTTTGCACAGTAATGTAGGTTTTTTTTTACAGAGAGTGGTGGGTACATGGAACGCCCTGTCAAGGGTGGGGGTAGAGGAACAAGGGGGACACTTAAGAGTCTCTCAGATAGGCACATGAATGGTAGGCAAATGGAGGGTTATAGGCCATACAGACAGAAGAGTCAGACTGATCTTAGAATACATTTATCTTGGCCTGCACAACACCGTGGGCCAAAGGGCCTGTACTCTTCTGTAGAGTAGCGTGTTGCAAGATGTTGCTGCTCATTCCCCCCTTATTCTGAGCCTGTGGTGCCAGATTGTGGACGGCTCAGTGACCGGAAATTAGTGTACTGAGCCCTGAAAGGAGGTTTGGAAATGTCAATGAGATCAGCTGCAGGCAATCTGTACGTCCTCCCTGTGAGTGAGTGGGCTTTCCCAGGTGCACTGGTTTCCTCCCGCAGTCCAAAGACTAAATGGGTAGGGTACGTTAACTGGCCCTTGTAAGTGTCCCGTGATTAGGTTAAGGTTAATTGGGGTTGTTGGGCAGAGTGTCCCGTTATTGGGTTAAGCACAATAGGCAGAGATTCAAAAAGAGAGAGGGGAGAAATGGGCTAAAAATTCTATACATGAATGCACGGTGTCAGAAATAAGGCGGATGAGCTTGAAGCTCAGGTGCGAATGGGTAACTATGATGTTGTTGGGATAACGGAGACATGGCTACAGGGAGATCAGACCTGGGAAATGAATGTACGAGGGTATATGTGCTATCGTAGGGACAGAAATGTGGGCAGAGGGGGTGGTGTGGCCCTGTTGGTGAGGAATGAGATTCAGTCCTTTGCAAGGGGGGACATAGGATCAGGAGAAGTGGAGTCTGTGCGGATAGAACTGAGGAACAGTAAGGGCAAAAGGACCCTAATGGGTGTTGTCTACAGGCTCCCAAACAGTAGCATGGATATTGGGTACAAGTTGATTAGGGAGTTAACATTGGCATGTGGCAAAGGCAATGTCGCAGTAGTTATGGGGGATTTCAACATGCAGGTGAACTGGGAGAATCAGGTTGGTGCTGGACCACAGGATAGGGAGTTTGTAGAGTGCCTACGGGATGCATTCTTGGAACAGCTTGTACGAGAGCCGACCAGGGACAAGGCTATTCTGGATTTAGTGTTATGTAATGAACAGAATTTGATAAGCGATTTGATAAGTGACATGTGATGAGGATGTTAGGAGAATTCAGGGTGACTTGGATAGGCTGGGTAAGTGGGCAGATACTTGGCAGATGACGTTTAATGTGAATAAGTGTGAGGTTATCCACTTTGGGAGTAAGAACAGGAAGGCAGATTATTATCTGAGTAGTGGAGAGTTCGGTAAGGGAGAGATACAAAGAGATTCTAGGAGTCCTTGTTCATCAGTCACTGAAGGTGAATGAGCAAGTGCAGCAGGCAGTGAAGAAGGTTAATGGAATGTTGGCCTTTATTACAAAGGGAATTGAGTACAAGAGCAAGGAAATTCTCTTGCATTTGTACAGGGCCCTGGTGAGACCACACCTGGAGTATTGAGTACAGTTTTGGTCTCCAGGGTTAAGGAAGGACATCCTGGCTGTAGAGGAAGTGCAGCATAGATTCACGAGGTTAATTCCTGGGATGTTAGGACTGTCTTATGCAGAGAGGTTAGAGAGACTGGGCTTGTACATGCTGGAATTAAGGAGATTGAGAGGGGATCTGATTGCAACATATAAGATTATTAAGGGATTGGACAAGATAGAGGCAGGAAATATGTTCCAGATGCTGGGAGAGTCCAGTACCAGAGGGCATGGTTTGTGAACAAGGGGTAGGTCATTTAGGACAGAGTTAAGGAAAAACTTCCTCTCCCAGAGAGTTGTGGGGGTCTGGAATGCACTGCCTCGGAAGGCAGTGGAGGCCAATTCTCTGGATGCTTTCAAGAAGGAGCTAGATAGGTATCTTATGGATAGGGAAATCAAGGGATATGGGGACAAGGCAGGAACCGGGTATTGATAGTAGATGATCAGCCATGATCTCAGAATGGTGGTGCAGGCTTGAAGGGCCGAATGGTCTACTTTTGCACCTATTGTCTATTGTCAATCAGATTGGGATTGTTGGGCAGAGTGTCCTGTGATCAGGTTCGGGTTAATTGGGGTTGAAGGGCAGAGTGTCCTGTGATCAGGTTCGGGTTAATTGGGGTTGCTGGGCAGTGTCCCGTGATCAGTTTAAGGTTAATTGGGGTTGCTGGGCAGTGTCCCGTGATCAGTTTAAGGTTAATTGGGGTTGCTGGGCAGAGTGTCCTGTGATCAGGTTAGGGTTAATTGGGGTTGCTGGGCAGTGTCCCGTGATCAGTTTAAGGTTAATTGGGGTTGCTGGGCAGTGTCCCGTGATCAGTTTAAGGTTAATTGGGGTTGCTGGGCAGAGTGTCCTGTGATCAAGTTAGGGTTAATTGGGGTTGCTGGGCAGTGTCCTGTGATCAGGTTAGGGTTAATTGGGGTTGCTGGGCAGTGTCCTGTGATCAGGTTAGGGTTAATTGGGGTTGCTGGGCAGTGTCCTGTGATCAGTTTAAGGTTAATTGGGGTTGCTGGGCAGTGTCCTGTGATCAGGTTAGGGTTAATTGGGGTTGTTGGGCAGTGTCCTGTGATCAGGTTAGGGTTAATTGGGGTTGCTGGGCAGTGTCCTGTGATCAGGTTAGGGTTAATTGGGGTTGCTGGGCAGAGTGTCCTGTGATCAGGTTAGGGTTAATTGGGGTTGTTGGGCAGAGTGTCCTGTGATCAGGTTAGGGTTAATTGGGGTTGCTGGGCAGTGTCCCGTGATCAGTTTAAGGTTAATTGGGGTTGCTGGGCAGAGTGTCCCGTGATCAGTTTAAGGTTAATTGGGGTTGCTGGGCAGAGTGTCCTGTGATCAGGTTAGGGTTAATTGGGGTTGCTGGGCAGTGTCCCGTGATCAGTTTAAGGTTAATTGGGGTTGCTGGGCAGTGTCCCGTGATCAGTTTAAGGTTAATTGGGGTTGCTGGGCAGAGTGTCCTGTGATCAGGTTAGGGTTAATTGGGGTTGCTGGGCAGAGTGTCCTGTGATCAGGTTAGGGTTAATTGGGGTTGCTGGGCAGAGTGTCCTGTGATCAGGTTAGGGTTAATTGGGGTTGTTGGGCAAAGTGTCCTGTGATCAGGTTAGGGTTAATTGGGGTTGCTGGGCAGAGTGTCCTGTGATCAGGTTAGGGTTAATTGGGGTTGCTGGGCAGAGTGTCCTGTGATCAGTTTAAGGTTAATTGGGGTTGCTGGGCAGTGTCCTGTGATCAGGTTAGGGTTAATTGGGGTTGTTGGGCAAAGTGTCCTGTGATCAGGTTAGGGTTAATTGGGGTTGCTGGGCAGAGTGTCCTGTGATCAGGTTAGGGTTAATTGGGGTTGCTGGGCAGAGTGTCCTGTGATCAAGTTAGGGTTAATTGGGGTTGTTGGGCAGAGTGTCCTGTGATCAGGTTAGGGTTAATTGGGGTTGTTGGGCAGAGTGTCCTGTGATCAGGTTAGGGTTAATTGGGGTTGTTGGGCAGAGTGTCCTGTGATCAGGTTAGGGTTAATTGGGGTTGTTGGGCAGAGTGTCCTGTGATCAGGTTAGGGTTAATTGGGGTTGCTGGGCAGTGTCCTGTGATCAGGTTAGGGTTAATTGGGGTTGTTGGGCAGTGTCCCGTGATCAGTTTAAGGTTAATTGGGGTTGAAGGGCAGAGTGTCCTGTGATCAGGTTAGGGTTAATTGGGGTTGTTGGGCAGAGTGTCCTGTGATCAGGTTAGGGTTAATTGGGGTTGCTGGGCAGAGTGTCCTGTGATCAGGTTAGGGTTAATTGGGGTTGATGGGGTTGCTGGGCAAAGTGGGTCAAAGAGCTGGAAGGTCCTATTCTGCGCTGTACTGCTAAATAAATAATTTGTATAAAAGTCAACAGGTAATATAAAAGGAGAACAAAAATAGTGAGGTAGTGTTCATGAAATCTGATGGCAGAGAGGAAAGGAGCTGTTCCTAAAACAATCATTGTGTGTCTTCTGGCTCCAGGATTAGTTAGGCTGGCACGGACTAGATAGGCTGAAGGGACTGGTTTCGCTGTAGTGTTCTACGACTGTGATCTATGTAAATCCTTCAAGAAGCAAAGGTGTAAATAGCAAACCCATTTAAAAATAACTCTGCTCCTCGCACATATACCAGCCCTGGTGCTGAGTGTCCAGCCAGTCCTCACAAATACTCGAGTCCAGCTGTGACCCACGACAGTGCTCTCTGTTGGGAGGTCAGTGAGGACAGAATGATATAGAGCACTATTGACGCACATGATTCAACAGAGTAATGTTTATACGTTTGTGAGTAATTATGTGGCAGCTCCCAGATGAAATGTGAAGTTAGAATGGTACTGGAATCTAATTAAAGATACAATGATTAGCAATAAAAAAGTGCTTTCAAACTTGACAGTGCAGCAGTCACTGGGTTTTTGGTCCATCAAAATTCATAGTTTGCGAATGTTTTCCTAAGTGGCTTAAAGACCACAAGGTGCATAATGTCCCATGTCGCAATGTCTCGATAGGCTGCACATTATTTCATGGGTTCTGTTATTGGTCAAAGGTCTTTTAAGATGGTGGAGCATATAGGAGAGATGGCAGAGGTAGTTTTTACACAGAGAGTGGTGGGTGTGTGGAACTCCCTGCCAGGGGTTGTGGTAGAGGCAGAGACATTAGGAACATTTAAGAGACTTTTAAACAGGCTTATTGTCTAAAGATTATTCCCCATTGGGAAGAAGACTCTGGTTGTCCACTCTAGCTATGCCTCTTATCATCTTGTATTGCTCTATCACCTCTCATCATCCTTTGGTACAAAGCAAAAGCCCTACCTCGTTCAACCTATTCCTATTCTTCTCTGCACCCTCTCGAAAGCTTCCACATCTTATAATGAGATGGCCAGAACTGAACACTACACTGCAAGTATGGTCTAACCAGAGTTTTACCTCATGGTCTAGAACTCAACCCCCCCCTCACCCGCCGACGGACTAATAAATGCCAATACACCATACGGCTCCTTAACCACCCTATCGACTTGTACTGCAACTTTGAGGGATTTATTTCTGAAAATTTTCCTGGTTTGGCTCAATTATATCTTGTCATAGTTTGATAGTCTCTGCTGACAAACTTCCAGTAGAAACTTACACTCAGTGGCCATTATTAGGTACACATGTATACCTGCTTGTTAATGCAAATATCGAACCAGCCAATCATGTGGCAGCAACTCAATACATCAAAACATGCAGACATGGTCAAGAGGTTCAGTTGTTGTTCAGACCAAACATAGGATGAGGAAGAAATATGATCCAAGTGACCTTGACTGTGGAATAATCATTGGTGCCAGACAGGGTGGTTTGTGTATCTCAGAAACTGCTGATCTTTTGGGATTTTCATGTACAATCATTCTCTAGAGTTTACAGAGAATGGTGTGAAAAACAAAAAAAAAACATCCAGTGGGTGAAAATGCCTTGAGTTCAGAGGAGCATGGCCAGACTGGTTCCAGATGACAGGGAATGAGAGTAATTCAAATTCCACGCATTACAGTATTGGTGTGCAGAAGAGCATCTCTGCATCTCAGAACACAACACATCAAATCTTTAAGTGGTTGGGCTGTAGCAGCAGAAGATCACAAACATTCACTCGGTCACCACTTTATTAGGTACAAGAGGCAGTTCAGACTAAATTTATTATCAAAGTACACATATGTCACCATATACAACCCTGAGATTCACTTTCTGATGGGCATACTCAATAAATCTAGTAACCATAATAGAATCTATGAAGGACTACACCAACAGGGCAGACAACCAGTGTGCAAAAGACAACAAACTGTGCAAATACAAAAACAAAGAAAATAGTAATAATAATAAATAAATAAGCAATAAATATCAAAATCAGGAGATGAAGAGTCATTGAAAGTGAGTCCATAGGCTGAGGTAACTATTCAATGATGGGGTAAGTGAAGTTGAGTTGTTATCCCCTCTGATTCTGGTTGAGGGGTAAAACTATTCCTGACCATGGTGGTGTGAGTCCAGAGACTCTAGTACCTTTTTCTTGATGGCAGCAGCAAGAAGAGAGCATAATCTTGGTGGTGGGGGCCCCTGATGATGGATGCTGCTTTCCTGTAACAGCATTTCGTGTAGATGTACTAAATGGTTGGGGGGGGGGGGGGGACTTTACCCGTGACAGACAAGGCCATATCCACTACTCTCAAGGCTATTGGTGTTTCCATTGCAGGCTGTGATGCAGCCAGTCAATATACTCCACACCATAGAAATTAGTCAAAGTTTTAGATGTCTTGCCAAGTCTTCACAAACTCTTAAGAAAGTAGAGGCGCTGCTGTGCTTTCTTCATAACTGCATTTTCATATTGGGCCCTGGACAGGTTCTCTGAATGATAACTTCAAGGAATTTAAAGTCACAGACCCTCTCCACCTCTGAACCCTGATGAGGACTGGTTTCTGGACCTCCGGTTTCCTCACCTTGAGGTCAATAATCAGCTCCTTGGTCTTGCTGATATTAAGAGGTTATTGTTGTGTCACCACCTTTGATTTGGCCAATGACAGTGGTGTCATATTTGCCATAAGCAAATATGGCATTGGAGTTTTGCTCAGCCTCAGTCATGAGTGTAAAGAGAGTAGGGCAGGGGGTAAGCACATGGCTTTGTGGTGCACCTGTGTTGATAGAGATCGTGGAAGAGATGTTGACGATCTGAACTGACTGAGATCTACAAATGAGGAAATCAAAGATTCAATTGCACAAGGAGATACTGAGGCCAAGATCTTGAAGCTTATTGATTAGTTTTGAGGGGATGATAGTATTGAATACAGAGCTGTAGTTGATAAAGGGCATCTTTGCTGTCCAGATGTTCCAGGGTTGAGTGACGGGTCAATGAAATGGTATCTTCTGTGGACCTGTTGCACTGGTAGGCAAATTGGAACAGATCAAAGTTGATTCTCGGGCAGGAGTTGATATGTTTCATCACCAACCTCTCAAAACGCTTCATCACTGTGGATGTAAGTGCTACTGGACAATCAAGTACCTAATAAAGTGGGCACTGAGTGTATATTGGTGATAGAAATTTTCAACCTGATATATATATATAATACCATTTTGTACCTGCAGCCCAGATGTTCCTGCATCTTTAACTTAATAAATCGTGCTGGATACTTGGTGCTCATAACTAGATGGTTTTGAACACACTCCAGATTCAGATTAATTAATTTTACACACATACATTGAAACAATGAAATATGTTTGTTTGAGTTAATTTAGGATGTGCCGGGGGGCTGCCCGCAGATGTTGGCACACGTTCCATAGCATACTCGGTATGGTATTCCATTGAAGCCATTCACACAAGTACATTGTTTTTTCCATTATTTTAGAGATACAGCAGCACAGTAATAGGCCCTTCCAGCTCAACGAGTCCACACTACTCAATAATGCCCACGTGACCAATTAACCTACTAACATGGAACATGGGAGGAAACAAACACCATCACGGGGAGTACATACAAACTCTTGTCAGCGGCAGAATTGAACCCTGTTTGCTAGAGCTAGAGGCAAGCACGGAGTCATAGAGCACTTCAGCACAAACACAGGCCCTTCAGCCTATTTCATCCATGATAGGTTGTTATTGTGTCTCATCCCATTGACCCACAACAGGACCATACCCCTCCCATCGATGTCCCTATCCAAACTTCCCTTACATGTTGTGCTGGAACCCACATCCACCACTTCCACTGGCAACTCATTCCACACTCTCACCACCCTCTGAGTGAAGAAGTTCCCCTTAACTATTTCACCTTTCACCCTTAATCCATGACCTCTAATCTGAGTCTCACTTGACCTGAGTGGAAAAGGCCTGCTTACATTTACCCCCTATCTATATCCTTTATAATTTTGTATACCTCTATCAAATCTCCCTTCATTCTCCTACATTCCAGGGAATAAAGCCCCAACCTATTCAACCTTTCCCTATAACTCAGGTCCTCAAGTCTTCTAGTTTCTTTCTCTGACACTGGCTGCTTTCTCCAGAGTCCATCAAACAAGGATGTAAGTTTATTGGCATCATATTCATGGGGCAAGCTGTACTGGGCAATTAACAAATTTTCTATCAGTGTTCCTAATGGTAGCTCCTCACTTTTTTTGTGTAGATCGACCTGGCCTCACCAGCATAAACAAGATAGAAAAAATCCAGGAGTCCTTCCTCCTTGCATTTGAACACTACATTAACTATCGCAAACACAATGTTGCCCACTTCTGGCCTAAACTACTGATGAAAGTGACTGACCTACGAATGATTGGAGCTTGCCATGCAAGTCGCTTTCTTCACATGAAAGTGGAATGTCCAACGGAGCTTTTTCCACCATTATTCCTGGAGGTCTTTGAAGATTAAGAACTTAATTTGGAACAGCTGCACTACATAATATCGTAAACTGTATTAGCACTACTGAGCGATGTTTAATTGCACTTCACACAGTACCTTTTTCCAGAAATGATGGAGAAACATTCCATTAATGTGGGTACTAGTGATTTTGAGGACGTAGCGCTTTTTTTGTACTCATTTTCACTTGTGTGGACTGATGTTGTACATGTTTGTTTTCGGATGAGATGATATGGTATAATATTGTTTGTGGTAAGGAACTTACAACACAATATTCAAATATGAGTTTTCTCCTGCGTGGATTTCAATGGAATTAAATCGACTAAATGCACTAGTTGCAGGCAAGTCACCATTGCCAAAGGCTTAACTAATTTGATGTTTTTAGGGAAATTTAGAATAGTTCTGAGGTGAAAAATTAAGTCATTTTCTTTCACTGGAGCTAAAATTCAAATATAAAGAAGATAACTACTAGGGTGCCTCTCCTCCACCAACATCTGTACTATATTCCGATTGTTATTTATTCATTGAGAAACACACACAAAATGCTGGAGGAGCTCAGCAGGTCAGACAGCATCTGTGAAGGGGAAAATACAGTTGATGTTTTGGGCTGAGACCCTATTCTCCTTCATAGATGCCCCCTGAGTTCCTCCAGCATTTTGTGTGTGTTTCTCTGGTCCCCTTCCTCCTTTCCTTTCTTCCATACTCCACTGTCATCTCTGATCAGATTCCTTTTTCTTCAGCCCCTTAACTCTTCCGCCTATCCCTTTCCAACCAGATTTCTGGAATCTGCAGAATCACTTGTGTTACTTATTCACTCAAAATGCTAGTGGAATGCAGCAGGCCAGGCAGCATCTCTAGGAAGAAACGTCGACTGCAATTCTTCCTAGAGATGCTGCCTGGCCTGCTGCATTCCATCAGCATTTTGTGTGTGTTGCTTGAATTCCCAGCATCTGCAGATTTCCTCGTGTTTACTTATTCAGTTTCTGTAAATACCCAATTATGTAAATATTGTTTATGTAAAGTAAGGAGCAAAAATAGATGCTGTTATATCGTGTTGTGCAAATGAACAAACGTGTATAAACTAGCATCTACAAAACCTCAATACACTTCAGTAAGAATAGAATCTAAACAACACAGGAACTAACCGAGTTAATCAACTGCCTTCTAAAGCAAGTTACCATTTGCAGCAGCTGACGTTGCACAGACTGTTCCACAAGTAGACAGTTCCAATCAGTCCGACTGAAGAGGCAGCCAGAGATTTTAAGTGGAAAATGTCATTTGGATTGCTTTTCTGAAGTTGCAATTGATTACAGGGGGGAAAGGGGAAAAGGGCTCAAATCTAGCTTTAGATATGCTGCATCTTTCTGGAACACTAGCCTTGAGCATCAGCAAGGGAGAAACATCTCTCCCTCACACTGACATCATTAATTTGACCTCTGTATTCCACTGAGAAGATTTTCTCTGTATTTACTAAATGCAGCTGCTGTCTGTCAGGAACTCTTTTATTAACTGGGAACGTGCCTGTGCAAGATCCACTTCTTAACCAAATAGATCATCCAGATTAATCCTTTTTTTGAGCTTTTATTCACCTCTAGATGTCATAAACACTTTCCACAGCTTGAGAGAGGTTATTTTTACGGTGCTAATCAGTTTGCAAGTGGTGCTCTCAATGCCTCCCGTGAATGGAGCTTTAACTTCTGCAGTTTATTCTCTGCAAACTGTGGGAATGAATACTAGGGTCTACAATGTCAATATATATGCCTTGATACTGACATTCTTACAGTGCCATGTACCTTGTTCAAAAGTACCAGGAATCCATTCTCTTTGCAAACACAGTAGTTCTAGATTAACGTTGCTGATGAGAGTTTCAGGATGAAGGAATGACTTTTTGTTAGACCATTTTTCCATGTTACTTTATTTTATTTTAATCTAGAACAGGCGTTCCCAACCTGGGGTCCACAGACCCCTCGGTTAATGGCAGGGGTTCAAGACATATAATAGGTTGGGAGCCCCTGGTTTAGAGATACAACACAGAACAGGCCCTTGCGGCCCAACGAGCTATGCTTTCCGCCCAGCACCCCACCTGTTTACCCCTAACAGGACACTATGCCATGACCAGTGAACCTACTAACTGGTACGCCTTTGCACTGTGGGAGGAAACCGGAGTAACCGGAAAAAAAACCCACACGGTCATGGGGAGAACATACAAGCTCTTTACAAATGAAGCAGGAATTTAACTCCGAACTCCACTGCCCCGTACTGTAATAGCATCACACTAACTGCGATGGTACCGTGGCGCCCCAAAGCCTTGTCTTTTTTTCTAGACCTTTTCCCCATGTTCTACCAGTAACGATGTGCTGACTGCAGCTTTCAACATAACTTTCTGTTTTATCTGACTGTATCATATCAGTGGGAAATTGAAGTTCAGTGCAGAACTTTCAAAACAAAAACACAGCCAGACTTATGGAATGTAAGCTTGTATCCAGCACTGAATAAAAGCTATCTTTATACAGGTACACAGCGCGAAACGGGCCCCTCCAGCCCAACAAGCCAACTGCCCAGCAACCAACCTATTTAACTCTAGCCTAATCACAGGGCATTTTACCATGACCAGAAAACCTACTAACCGGTACATCTTTGGACGGTGTGAGGAAACCCACCCACACATGGGAAGGACATACAACCTTTATCATAGAGGGCGTCCAAATTGAACTCCGAACTCTGGCATCCCAAGCTGTAATAGTGTTGTGCTAACCTCAATGCTACCGTGAAAGCACTGTTATGCTCCTGATTTCTTTCCTATGCTGAAGTACTGCTTTTACCCAAAACAAATCTTACAGTACAACAAATCTACATTTAGTGGCCACTTTACTAGGTATACCTGCTCATTAATGCAAGTATCTAATCAGCCAATCATCTAGCAGCAAAATGCATAAAAGCATGCAGACATGGTCAAGAGATTCAGTTGTTGTTCACACCAAACGTCAGAGCTAAGTGAATGACCGAGGAATGATTGCTGGTGCCAGACAGGGTGGTTTGAGTATCTCAGAAACTGCTGATCTCCTGATTTTCACACACAACAGTCTCTAGAGTTTGCAGAGAATGTTGCGAGAAACAAAATCATCCAGTGAGCAGCAGTTTTGTGGGTGAAAATGCCTTGTCAATGAGAGAGGTCAGAGGGGAATTGACTGGTTCAAGCTGACAGGAAAGCAACAGTAACTCAAGTAACCATGCGCTACAACAAAGTTGTGCAGAAGAGCTGCTATGAATGTACAACATGTCAAACCTTAAACCAGATGGGCTGCAGGTGCAGAAGATCACACCGGATTCCACTCCTGTATGTCATAAAGAGGCCAATGAGTTTAATTGTGTCTAAATGAGATGAAAGAAAAGATGCATGACAGAGGATTTTAAGGGGCAAAAATGCAAAGGATATTAAGTAATTAAGCATTACTTTTAAGAAAAATAATTTTCCCTGAGATTTTAAGAAAGGCTTGCCCTTCCAACAGAGCTTGGTTGGAATATTGCACAGACTTTGTCAGTTCTCTGTCGTTAATTTCAATGACTTTGTAATTTAATACATACTAATACCCATTAGTCAAGACGTAGCCGAATTCATGAGCTAAGAAAATTGAATGCACAGACAATCAGGATAAAATGAACTGTGTAGCAAGCTAGAATTCTAATTTTTATATTTGAAGTACATTAATTAATATTGAATGATATAGCTAAGGAAAATAAGCCACTTTTATAGAATCTTATCAGATGTTTGCACACTTAATTAAATTTATGATATTTCCTTGATATTTTTAATAAGAACGACCACTTGAAGAAGCTAGAATTTAAACAAATGAAGCAAAAGTCACCTTTCCAATCTTGTTGAAATATTTAATTGGTATGTAAATATGATGGTCTGTTTGTGCTGTAATGTTCGTTGTGTGAGGAAGATAGCGATGACAAAATATGGCAAGTAAGCCTCGAGTTTGCACTGTAAAAAAATGTAAGTTGTTTTGTGTTCTGCTTAGCAGCTGTTAAATTTGTACAGAAATATTCCATTGAGTAAATTTTACTTTAAATCTTTATAGATTCAAAATTAGTATTTCTCAATGTATTCCTATAAGAGCCTCCACTGCCTGGAGAGCAAGCATTCATATAGGAGTAAAAACAATTTGTTAAACTCATCTTGCATATGCTGCCTGTAATGTATGTACTGATTAATAATTTTGCTTTCTTGTCATATGAATATTACAATGTCATGTGGTCCCAAAGTGACTCGTATGTCCAGTTTGAATGTTTGTGATTTTCCATGATTTCATGTTGAATCTATACTTGTTGGGGTGTTATCGAATGCACATAGTGACAATAAATGAACATATGATATATATATCACATAGGGAACGGGGAAGGGGGGCTGCATGCTAGCATTTAATTGACTACGTGCCGGAACTGATCAGGGCATGATGCTGATATTTGGCTTGCCTACGACCAGAGGGCACAGCCTCCGAATAGTAAGGACGTCCCTTTGAACAGAGTTGAGCAGGAATTCCTCTAGTCAGAGGGTAGTAAATCTGTGGAATTCATTGCTACAGACGGCTGTAGAGCCCAAGTCATTGGGTATATTTAAAGTGGAGATTGATGGGTTCTTGATTAGTCATGGTGTCAAACGGTATAGGAAGAAATTAGGAGAAAGGGGTTGAAGGGAATAATAATTAGCCATGATGAAATAACAGAGACCTGATGGGCTGAATAGCCTAATTCTTCTCCTATGTATTATGATCTTACCAGCACTTTAGAATCCTTCACATCTGTCCATATCCCTGGAGCATGCCCAGGGTTGGATCAGTCTGTTCACACCCTTAGTGTGATATTTGACCCCAAGTTAAGTTATAAGCCACATTTCTGTATTGGTGCTATGACAGCCTGTCCTACCTCTGGAGCAGTACCTCACAAACACACACACTCACCTACTAACCTACAGAAAGTCCAAGTCACCCTACACCATGATGCACATCGGTCACTGCTAGCTCACTTCAAATACCCCACTGGCCTTCTCTTTCTCTACCTCCAAAGTCAGCTTCAGACCTAAAATCTTGAACTACCTGCACTCCTGAAACTCTGACCTCCTGAGCATCCCTGAATTAAACCACTCCACCTCCGGCAGCTGTGCCTTTGTCTTTACAAAATCTCAGCCCTGTAACTCCATAGCAAAGCCTTCCCCCGTCGCTGCAGCTGAAGAGTTCATCTCCCGTTTACAACACTACAGACGCTGTATGGTTACATCAGCACCTTGATCTCTGCAATGGAATTGCTGGAATAAATTTCAGTGGCATTTTACATTCCAGTAATGAGTACAAAGAGCTGTTTATACAACTGCTGGGGCAAAAGTGTCTGGGCAACAGTGGTGTGCAGAAGAACATCTCTGAATGCACAACATGTCAAACCTTAGTGGATGGGCTACAGCAGCAGAAGACCATGGATATTCATACAGTCACCATCATTATATGCCATGTCGTAAGATGCTGGTGATCATGGTCTCTCCATAATTGTGGTGGTTCTTGGCAAACTTTTCTACAGAAGTGATTTGCCACTGTCTCCTTTTGGGCAGGGTCTTTACCAGACAGGCTTCCCCAGCTGTTATCAACAAAGGTTCTCTGCCTGGCATCAGTGATCACATAACCAGGACTTGTGATATGCAACAGATGCTCATACGACCATCCACCACCTCCCACGGCTTCACTTGACCCTGATTTGGGGGGGGGGGGGGGGGGTGCGCTAAGCAGGTGCTACACCTTGCCCAAGGGTGACCTGCAGGCTAGCAGAGGGAAGGAGCACCTTACACCTCCTTTGGAACACCCAATTCACACACTGAGTGTGTGTGATGACTTTGAAAGCTGAGATTTAAAAGAAAATCCTCTCCAAATAAAAGTGAATTGAGAAATAGCTGTAGAAATGTATTTCATAATGAAATGCACTGATGAATGTTAACAAAAAAAAACCTTAGTGAAATTCAAGCATTGGAGCCAGTGAACAAACTGTTCTCAGTTTTGGATACTGACATCCAGCTTCAAGCCTTTCTTGGAGCTTTGTTCCTGGTTTATTTGTGTGAAACATTAAATGTTGTTTTCAGTTTGAAATTACTCAGGTTGGTTCTTAGGTTTGTTTAAACAGTTATCATTCTGCTAAATGAAAAGAAACAAGCTTACATACAAAACACACAATAAGAGGGATAATAAATCGGCCATGCTGGAATGGCAGAGCAGACTCGATGGGCTGAATGGCCTAATTTGCTGCAATGTCTTACAGTCGTGTGGTCTAAAATTCTGGAAGAATTCAGCAGGTCAATCAGCTTCTATGGAGAGGAGTTGGACCGAGACCCTTCATCTGGGCTGCCAGTGTCCAATAACTGCCTCTTAGCTACTCGAAGACTTCAAGCTCAGGAACCTGTATGAAGCAAGTCATTGGAGCTGGCCAGCATGGATGCCTGTCTGTACCTTGGCCTAATCTGCAGTCCGTCGGGAGGCTAACGTGGACTGCCAGAGAACACTGAAGTTTAGATTCACACTAGGTTAACTGTGGAGTCAGAAATAGAAATGTAAAGTGCAGACGTTCTTCATCAGCCATCAAACTGCATCAGGATATACAACTCCCCTCCACTGCACTCAAATACTGAAACAAGGAAACCAATCTGAATAAAATAGGACCTGATCTTAAAACATGTCAGATCCACATCAGCTCAGAATATGATACAAAGCAAACTTCTCCCCAGGCAATATACACAAAATGCTGCAGGAACTCAGCAGGTCAAGCAGCATTAATGGAAATGAATAAACAGTTGACATTTGAGACCCTTCATCAGGACCCTCCCATAAGTACACAAAATGCTGGAGGAACTCAGCAGGTCAGGCAGCTTTCATGGAGGGGAATAAACAGTCGAGGTTTCAGTAAGAGACCCTTCATCAGGAATGCAATCAAGACCCTTCCTAATAAAGGGTCTTAGCCCGAAACATCAGATGTTTATTTATTTCTGTAGATGCTGAGTTCCTCCAGCTTTTTGAATGTGTTGCTCTAGAATTCCTGTGTTTATAAACTTCTCCAAGCTTGGTTTTAGTTGCAAAGAGAGAAGGTTACCATTGTTAAAAGCCACATTTTTATCAGATGGTTATGGAAACAAGGGATCAAAAGTAATAAAATAACATACAGATTTTAAATTTCAAATCAGTTGGATTTGAAATCACTTGTATTCAAGAATAATTACCAAGCAATGTGTAAATTATTCTGTATAAAGTGAAGTTAAAATGCTTGACCCTCCAACTACGAACTCTTAAGTCCAGAGGGCACAACCTCAGAATAGAGGGACTCCCATTTGGAACAGAGATGAGGAAAAATTTCTTTAGCCTGAAGATGATGAAACTGGGGATTGCTATAGGCGGCCGTGGAGGCCAAGTCATTGGGTACGTTTAAAGCAGAGGTAGATAGATTCTTGATTAGTCAGGGCACCAAAGGTTATGGGGAGAAGACAGGAGAATGGGGTTGAGATGGATATTAGAACACGATGGAATTGTGGGGCAGACTCGAAGGGTCGAGTGACCTAATTCTGCTCCTGTGCTCAGGGTCTTATTATAAGTGATTAACTTTCTTTTGCAGGAAAGGAGAAGAGTTTTGAGGTAAACAGGCGTGTTCTCCTCCAGCAATTGGTGTGTGTCTTTTAAGCTTTGTTTCACTTAAGTAATCCTTTTTTATCCTTGAGAACAAGGAATTTCCCGGGGAAGATTCTGGGGTTCATTTTCCTATTTTGAATGAGCTACAACTGCAGGAAAAGTCTGTCCAAAAGATTATTCTACGTTACTGTTGATAAACAAGAATGCTCAGTGTTTTAACAACTTACAGATGCAAATAATTTTAGTCCAGAAAAATCAAACTTGTTTAATTTATTGCTACTGTGTGCATTCATTTCCCTATTTGTCCTAACTCAAGTTGTCAATGTTTTTATGCCTGGGATAGTCTTTAATACCGAAGTGCCCATTATTCCTGTGTGGGGTTTGACCCTCTGTCAGCAGAATGTTTGATCATTTTGGCTATTGTAATCAAATTCAGTGCTGCTACATTACATTCCTTGATCAAAAATATGCTTACTTAACTGGATAGTAATAGATTTTCCCTCTTGTAGTTCAGGGTAATTGTAATAAGCCTAACTGTTCACAATTTGTAAATAGAACCACATGTGTTAGAAACACTCAGCTAATCAGGTGGCATTCAACACGTATTCAAACTTTAAGTTGAAGAACCTCCATTACAACCATTTGCAAGTGTGTAAGACGGCACAACTATGGATTGCACCCTCGAAATCTTTGTGGTTTTCCGACTCATAGATGGAACACTCCATCATATCAATAGGGATAATTCTCAGTCAGATACAAAGAGGTCTTCACTTACAGCCAGCATCATGCTATGACATACTGCTGCAACCATACAGAACAGACTTGTAACTACCAGTATTTCACCCACATTAGAGTTCAGAATGTACTGCACAACTGCATATTTATAACCATATGCTGGCTGTTTTCGTCAGATTAAACTGCTAAGAGAATATCACTCAGCCTTCGTTCCACGTTGCTGTATTGCCAGAGGGAATATTTAACATATAATTTCATTATTATGTGCTTTGAGTTATATCCTATTTACATTCAACTGATCTACAAGATCTTTTTGAGATTGTCACTGCAAGAATGGATAAGGAGGGTGGATGGGAGAATATGCAGTATACTTTTGGAAATCCTTTGATAAGGCCCTACAAAGGTAAATGTTCAGCAATGTAATGGTTAAATACTGGCACAAGCTGACAGCTAGTTAACAAAGTAAGCAATGGGTAGCAATAATAATTCACAAAATGCTATAGGAAATCAGGAGGTCAGGCAGGCTCAATGGACAGTGGCATTTCAGGATCAGACCCTTCATCAGGATTGGAAAGGGAGGGAGAAAAAGCCAGCTTGATCTTCACTCAAAGATCATGAGAAATGGAGACAGATTCCAGCTTCTTCCCCCTTCCATTCCAGTCCTGAAGAAGGGCTCAGCCTGAAATATGGACTACTTATTCCAGTTCATAGATGCTGCCTGACCTGCTGAGTCCCTCCAGCGTTTTATGGGTTTCCAGCATCTGCGGAATCTCTTACATTATGAATGGCAATAACAGATCTTTCTCAGGTTGCCGGGTGGTGACGAGTGGGATACTGCAGGTCTGCGTACCTTGCCATACAGCTTATCACAATCCACACCAATGATTTGGCTTAGAAGAATGAAATGTTACATTGGGGTTATAAGCAAGGACAGAATAGTAACAAGTAAAATGGAATATAATGTGCAAAACAGAATCCACTCCCCTCCCTAAAACTGAGAAGTTGTTTTTTGTCAATGTGATACATTGAGAACTGTTCATGTGAAAAGGGTCCTGATAGCTAATGTGAAATGCAGCAAGCACTCTTGAAGGCAAGTGGTACACTGCCCTTCAGCACAGGAGGATTCAGGTATAGAAGGTGTAATGCAATTATACAGAACATTAATAATCATGTATCTAAAGTATTATGTGTAGTTCGGTCATCTTATGTTTTAAAGCTTTAAGTGCAATGAAGATACACCAGTCTGGATCCCCGGATGGTAGTTTGATCTGTAACAACCTGGGGTCTACAGAACCCCCGGGTAGTGGGTTTGGTCTATAACAGGGGGTTCCCAACCATGGGACCCCTTTGCTTAATGATATTGGTCAATGGCATAGAAAAGGCTGGAAACTCCTGCTCTATGAGGAGGGAATGAGTAGATTAAGCCTCTATCGTCAAGAGTTTGTAAAAGCAAGTTTTATCTCATTGAGATTTACAGAATTCTTACCAAGTTCAACTGAAGAGATGCATGTAAAAAATATTTCAAGTACCGGGGCTCACCAACTCTCAGTAAGGGGCAGGCCACTGAGGCTTTGGAATTCTTTCCCTCGCGGAGACCCAAGAGTTATAGATTCTGGAAGATCACTGGAAATGGAGATAGCGTGGGAGAATGATGCTTAGACACAATCTAGTTGAATGGTGGAGCACGTTTAAGGGGGATTTAGACAACTCCTTATACGAACGGAAGATTCGGGATAGACTCATGGCATCAAACAGCATTGCAGAGAGGGAAACAGTGTTAACGTGTCATGGTAACATTCTTTCATCAGAACTGTGTTGTCTTTCATTAACCGTCTCTCCACTGAGGCTGTCTGACCTGCTGAGTATTTCAAACATGGAGCAACACACACAAAATGCTGGAGGAACTCAGCAAGCCAGCTAGCATTTACTGGAGGGGAATCAAACAGTTGCCATTTGGGGCTGAGACCATTCGTCAGGACTGGCAAGGAAGGGGGAAGAATGTATTTCAAACATACTGTGTTTGAATTTCAATTTTCAAGCATCTGCCTTTGGATATTTAAGTCTGTGATGTTTGTGTTTTCCTGTTAACCCTTTCTGTGGTTCCTCTGGAGCTGTTCCATAAATCTGATTGACTTTGATAACAGAAACCCAAAGCCCACAACCCACCTTCACCAGCCTGTGAGATCAATGGAAATCTTGTATGAACTGACAATCTAATACTTGCTGATATTCAGGAAAAAAATTATTAGAATCCAAATAAATTTATTATCATACTGCTTCCTCTGGAGTTAGCATCCTTTTTTAAAAAACTGTAACTGATGCAATTGTGTTTTATTTTGCTGTTAAATGGCACATTAATGCTTCTGCCTAGTAATTCTTTATGTAAATGCTGATAATCTAAGGTACTTTTAATTAAATGTAAATGCAGAACCCCAAAAAAGCTAAAATGTCAATAACTAAGCTAGACAGAAATGGTTGCATAACTGTTTGTGAATGATAGGGATATATAAATGCACACTGTGAAGAAAGAGGTATACAAAGCAGTTACATGCTCTAACGTATTGTCGGGGTAGTCACTGTTGACAATCATATCATGTAATGAGTATGAAATGTTTTAGAAATGGTGCAGAAAATATTTTATGTAACTGTGATGCTGTATTTTAGTATAGATATTTTATGTAATAAAACAAACTTGGGGAAAATAATCATTGTCTGTAAAATGAATTAGTCTCCCAATCTTTGTTGAAGTTCTATACAGCCTGGGGTCACCTTATTAGGTACACCTGCTTGTTAATGCAAGAATGAAATCAACCAATCATAAGGCAACACCGCAATGCATAAAAGCATGCGGGCACAGTCAAGGGGTTCAGTTGTTGTTCATACCAAATATCCACTCTTCAGTGACTGATAATGGGATGATTGCTGGTGCCAGATGGAGTGGTTTGAGTATCTCAGAAACTGCTCATCTCTTGGGACTTTCATTCATAACAGCTTCTAGAATTTACAGAGCATGGTGTGTAAAACAAAAAAAGAATCTAGTGAGCAGCAATTCTGTGGTAAAAACACCTTATTAATGAGAGAGGTCAGCAGGAAATGGCCAGTCTAACAGGAAGGTAACTAACTCAGATATCCACACCAGCAGTGGTGTGCAGAAGAGCATCTCTGAGAGCAACAACACAGTGAAACGTGAAGTGGGCAAGCTACAGCAGATCATAAACACCCAGTGGCACTCTATTAGGTACAGGAGGTATTCAGAAAATAGCCCCTGAATGTATACTTTAATCTTCAGCCACTTGTAAAGAGGTACCAGTATATGCGGTAACCTGTCTATAGGGTGTCATGGTAGCATAGTGGTTAGCATAACTATTTAAATGTGCTTTAATTCCCACCTCTGTCAGTAAGGAGTTTGTACATTCTGCGACCTCCAGGTGTTCCAAGTTTTCTTCCACATCCCAAAGACGTAGACATGCTCTGTTAGTGCAGGAAATGGTGACACTTACAGGCTGCCCAGCACAATCCTCGTTGCAAACAACGGGAATTCCAAACAACACTCACAGAATGCTGGAGGAACTCAATAGGCCAGGCTACACCTATGGGAAAAATGTAGTCGACGTTTTGGGCTGAACACTTCTGCAGGACTGGAGAAAAAAGCAGAGTAGCTTGATTTGATTTGTGCAAATGCTTCACTCCACTGAATGTTGCAATGTACACGTGACCAATATTAATCTTATTCTATCTAAGAGTTCTTTTAATGTTTCTGCCACTACCACCACCCTAAGTAAGTTGTCAAATGCTAGGTTGGCGCCAGAAGTGCGTTGACACTAGCAGCCTGCTCCCAGCACATCCTGTATTGGTATTGGTCATCGATGTAAAGGATGCATTTCAATCAACATGTGACAAATAAAGTGAATTTTTACAAGCAGTAACTGTGGTCAAATATAGACATGATCTAAAAGGACTGGGTCTTCACTACGAGTAGGAGGAATGCCTTGGCAATAATTACTCAAGGTAAGATTAAACCGGCCGTACTTTCTAGTGTTGTTCCCCTGACTTGATGCAGCATAGAAACTGCCCCCATTAGCCTGCACTTTTAAAGACTCATTTTACATCAATCCTACATCTCTTACAAATTCCCAGCCGGTCCTCCAGCAAATTTTATCATTCACCTATGCACTATTTGCAATGCAGAGTCACTTCCACTCACATCATTGGGAAGTATGCAGAAGCCCACATGGCTAATTTTATTATTGTTACACGTTCTGAGATAC
This sequence comes from Hypanus sabinus, assembly GCF_030144855.1. Classification (NCBI taxonomy): domain Eukaryota; kingdom Metazoa; phylum Chordata; class Chondrichthyes; order Myliobatiformes; family Dasyatidae; genus Hypanus; species Hypanus sabinus. Next base: position 4,791,548 of record NC_082725.1, on the reverse strand, counting down.
AGTGAGAAGCTTGTTCATGTAGATCAGATCATCACACAGTGCAGTGAGGTAGAACAAGGAAAACAATAACAGAGTGCAGAATGAAGTGAAAAGGCTACCAAGAAAGTCCAGTATACAGGAAAGCAATTAAGTACAGGATCACAGGGTGGATGCTATTTTAAGGTGATTGAGGAAAGTTTGTGCGGGGAATGGTCCCACACACACACACACACACACACACACACAAAGAGTGATGGGTGCATGGAATACCCCACCCAGGTGGTGGGGGAGGCAGATACACTAGGGACATCTAAGATGTTCTTGGCTAGGCACGTGAACAATAGAAAGATACAGGGCTATATGGGAGGGGAGGGTGAGAATGGGTTAAAAGATCACCACATTTCAGTCCAAATAACCTATGCTCTGCTGTACTGTTCTATATTCTAGAGTACATCTAAGTAGGCTGTGAGACCAAGAATGCATCTTATCGTACAAGAAGCCTAATGAAGAGTCTGATACCAGGAGGTGGCCAGCATCCTGCAGGGAGCATCTCATCCCCTGCCATCTCAAAGCCTTTCCAACACACGGGAGCTTGGTGAAATAATCCGACATTCGCCTCTGTGACTGCACCTTCAACAGCCCTCAACCTCAGCACCTACCAGGGCAAAGCTGCCAGACAAGCAGTTCATGTACTTGCTAAATATTTATTTAGTCCGTCACCATTGCAATCAGCTTACTCTATCTGCCACTCACCAAACACACACTCTGCCCAGAGCTCCTTCAATATAGGGGACCCTAGTTACAAAGAGGGACACAGAAAGACATACACACAGGACTTCAACCCCAGGAGAGGCACCTACAGGCCTTGGCCCCAGACTCCCAGACATCCAACTTCCAGTCCCTAGCCCAGACTTGCAGTAGACCAGAGAAAGCAGTCTCTAAAGATTTCTAAAGAAATTTTTAATTGAAGTTGCTGGACAAAGCCCCATTCAAGTGTAAAAAGCAGTTACACTATCATCTAGACCTTTGAGTTAGGTTTATTGCATTACTCCTCGAGTCCCATCCAGACATGTGTCATCCTCAATACATACAACTACAATCTACAGCACGTCCGATGAGAAGAGGTTGAGCGGTTTGGATTTGTCTTTTGTATTTGCACAGAATGCCTTCATTTACACATTGCCTGCTGCCAGTGCTTGTTTGTGTGCAGTTTTCCAATGATTCTATTGTCTTTGTTCTACTGTGAAAGCCTACAAGAAAATGAATCTCAAGGTAGTATACAATGACATATACCTACTTTGATAATAAATTTACCTTGAACTTCGAAGTCTAACACCATTCTGATCTGGATATACGACTTGACCCAAATCCTGGCGTAGCCTTTCCAGTGGCTGCTGTGGACATACCCTCAAAAGGAAGATCCCAACGTCCTCAGGGGCAGGCAACTCAGCGCCACTTCCAAAGCCAATAGAGTGGCCTCTAAACATTAGAACAGCCAGCACTCCCCAAGTCCTGCAAACAAATACATAGGGTCAACTCAAGCAGACTTTTTCCACTGGAAGTATATTTCATAGCTTAAAGGAGAACTTCTCCACTCAGAGGGAGGTGAGCGTGGAACAAGCTGACAGCGGAACTGCTGACTTGGGTTCGATTTCAATGCTTATGAGGAGTTTGGATAATTACATGGACAGGAGGGGAATGGAGGAATATGGCCTGGGTACAGGTACAGGTTGATGGGTCTAGGCAAATTAAGTTTGGCAAGGCCTAGATGGACCAAAGGGCTTGCTTCTGCACTCTAAATGAATTTAAAAACCAACACAAATTCAAGCATTGCCTTTATTGCACTGATTCACATTCAGAAACCATTTAACAAAATGCACATTTCACAGGAGTCGGAGGACAATATTAAAACGCTACCCAGGTACAGTAATAGTTGCATTCTAACGACATTAGCTAACAGAGATGCATCAATCAAGGACAGGATACACAAACATGCTGGTTGCAATATTTTCCTCATGTTTCAAGTCGACTTTCAAAGAAAATTAAACAACAGTAAGGAAGGTGGACACTGACCACAAACCCGCGTGGCACGGTTAGCGCAAATCTCAACAGCGCCAGCAGTAAGATGAGGGAGTTTGATACCCACTGTCGTCTTCAAGAAGTTTGTACATTCTCCCCGTGACGGCCTGGGTTTCCTCTGACATTCCAAAGACGTACGGGTTAGGGTTAGTAAGTTGTTGGCATGCTATGTTGGTGCCAGAAGCGTGACAACACTTGCAGGCTGCCCAGGATAATCCTTGCTGATTTGATTTGACACAGAACACTGCGTTTCACTGTAAGCTTCGATGTACATGTGCCAAATAAAGCTAATCTAATAAATAGCTAATCTAACTCCACAAGTTACTTACAGGCTGTTTAAAAAAAAAGACAGATTTAAAAATAAATGTTAGATTAAGGAAGTCATACAGGTGTACTTAGCTGTGATGCTACTGATAAAGGCACAGCACTGCACAGAGGAACTTGTAAAAGCTTTAAGATTTAGATTAAAAAAAAAACTTTTCGAATTATTACCAAGCATCAATTTACAAAGGAGGCAAAAAAATTAACTAAGTGATCATGATCAGTAAATTTTAAAACACAGAATTATATCTATACATTTCCAATGCTTTCACATTGCATCCACGTTAAAATCTTAAAATATACTTTAATATTTGTATAACTATCTTTTATTATTTCATTATATTACTCCTTCAGTAGCTGAAAAATAATGCAGGAGAAAATGCAGATTTCTATATACATAAATAATGTACTGTATACTCATTCACAAAATATATGAAACCAATGCAGAAAACAATTCATAAATTCAAGGGTGGATCTCGAAGGCCAACAATTCTTCCGAATGCATATTGTTTAGAGAACGCAGATCAGATAATTTCAGCAGGAGCTTGGTAAAGACTGAACATTCAGTAGGGTGATTTTTCATAATTAAAGTTCGGAGCGCACGAATTAGAGTTTCCTGCAACTGCTCCACTGAGTTAGCATTTTTAATTCCTGATCGATCTGGAGAGAAATTAAAATTACAAAAAGTAAATCTCAAAGTTTCCTCTCTCAGGCAGTTAATCTGATCAACTATTCTAGAAATAGGCTCCCTCCCACCCCCTCGATTACCCCCGTAACTGCTCTGTAAACACTTTAAACCACTGTTTGTAATGCTGTTTACATTGTAAATACATGCTGGCATTGATGTATGTATGCATTCACATTTCATTCCACATCCCTGCTTTAACCTCTAACTTAACAGGATTCCAACTACTTGGGCCATCAGTTAATTGAGGTAGCCATTTATCAGAGACATTTGATGTACTGTATATGGCCAATAAAGTTACTGTATCTTTGAAACAAATGAGTAATGCTAAATTTTTCGCTATTCCCTACATAAAGGTTAGTTCGACTACACTTTGGTTTGTAAATAACTAAAACAAGATACTAAAAACTGCCTTAATGCAGAATGATTTACCACACTCTGCAAGAAGCTACCTAAATATCATCTGCTCTGCTCGTGCTTGAAAGAAACTGCAGAGAGTTGTGAACACAGTTCAGCATGTCACAGGAACCAATTTAGGAAAGCCTGCAGAGGTGGACAAGTCAGTCCACAGACTCCAAGAGCAACACCTCATATTGCATCTGGGTAGTCTCCACCCTGATGGCATGAACATCCATTTCTCCACCTTCTGGTAATTTCTGTCCCCTCCTCTCTCTCTTTATCCATTTTCTGTGCTGGTCCCCCTCTTACCCCTTCATTTCTCATCTGCCCATCACCTCCCTCTGGTTTCCTTCCTCCTTCCCTTTCCCCCCCACTTTCCTCAGATTACTTCTTCAGCCTGTGCCACCTATCACCTCCCAGCTTTTCACTTCATTCCTCCCCTCCCTCACCTGGCTTCTCCCCCCTCCATTCCAGTCCTGATGAAGGGTCTCGGCCTGAAGCAGCAACCATTTCCTTCTATAGATGCTGCCTGGCCTGACCTGACCCACCAGCATTTTGTGGGTGTTGCATAGGAAATCAGCCTCCCCTACATGAGCTCTGTCTACACTTCTCACTGCCTCAGTAAAACAGCTGGCATAATCAAGGGCCTCACCCACCCAGACATTTTCTCCTCTCTCCTCCTGGAAGCATGTACCACCAAGGTCAAGGACAGCTTCGACCCCTAGCATGATCAAACGGACTCTTGACCTCACAGTCGACCTCATTATGACCTTGCACCTTGTCTGCCTTCACTGCACTTTTCCCGTAACTGTAACACTTAATTCTGCACTGTTACTGCTTTACCTTGTTCTGTCTCAGTTCACTGTTGTGATCAATTGTTCGGTATGATCAGTATGCCTGACAAGTTTCTTACTGTAACAATAAACCTTTCACCGATTTCAGTTCAACAGAACTAGAATACAAAAGCAACGACGTCATGCTGTGAGGCTTTATAAAGCACTGACCAGACTGCACATGGAGCATTGAGAGGAGTTTTGGATCGCTTATCTAAGAAAAGATGTGCTGACAATGGAGGGTGTCTGGAGAATGAGAACAAGAATTATCCCAGGAATGAAAGGGTTAACATATGAAGAGCATTAGCTGGCTCTGGGGCTGTACTCACTGGAGTTTAGAAATATAAGGTAGAACTTTATTGAAACCTGCCAAGTACTGAAAGGCTGAGAAAGAGGGGATGTGGAGAGGAAACGAGAGTCTAGGATCAGACAGCACAGCCTAAGAATAGAGGGGCATCTATTTAAAACACAGATAAGGAGGAATTTCTTTAGCCAGGGAGTGGTGAATCTGTGGAATTCATTGGCACAAATGGCTGTGGAGGTCAGGTCATTGGGTATATTTGAAGCGGAGGTTGATAGGTTCTTGATTAGTCTGGGTGTTAAATAGGGAGAAGGCAGAAGAATGGGATTGAGAGGGAAAATAAATCAGCCATGATGGAAAAGCAAGAGCAAATTCGATGGGTCGAATGGCCTAATTCTGCTCCTATGTCTTATGGTCTAATTCACTGCACGCCCTGAACTGGATGCACATTCTGATTTTTTTAATTTACACGATCAAATGAAGGTGGTAATAGTGATTGTTAATAAACACAATTTAAAAACTCTTACCAGCAGACACCAGGACAACTGCTGTGAACAAGCTCATCTCCTCCTCACCAAGATGCAGGGCACTCAGTTTTTCACTGAACTCAAACATGGACAACAGCAGATCGCCCGCCCCCATTAACTGTAGTTCCTCCATCCCGTAACTCTTCCCACTCAGAAATGTGACTGTCCGGTCATGTACGTCAAACAGAGCTGCAAAGCGCACCATTAACACCTGCCAACGACAACAATAGGCACTTGTCAGAACATTGTTCCGAATGATTCCGGATAGAGTTTATAGCCAATTATATTGAGGTCATCTTCTGCCAACCAAAAGCAGTGCAGCATCAGGATAAATAAATCATTCACATCAGAGAAGACCAAGAAAAACTAGATTTTCCCAACTTTGGCACCATTTCTTATTTCTTGAGTATCAGAATAGTGCACCCAAAGCTGTAATAAATTAATTACCAAAATATGTAAATGTTACGAGATACTACCTTGAGATACATTGTCTCGCAGGCATTTTACAAAGGAATACAAAGGAATTTATGAAAAACATACAGAAAGACCAACAACCAATGTACAAAAGACAAATAGTACAAACAGGCAGACAAATACACAAGACCATAAAACATGGGAGAATTAGACCATTCAGCCTATCTACTCTGCCATTCTACCACAGCTGATTTATTATTCCATTCTCCTGCCTTCTCCCCATAAACTTTAACGCCCTTATTTATCAAGAAGCTATCAAACTTCACTTTAAATATACCAAATCACTTGGCCTCCACAGTTGCCTGAGGCAATGGATTTCAGATTCATCCCCATCCAGCTAAAGGAATTCCTCCTCATCTGTTCTAAAGGGACATCCTTCTATTCTGAGGCTGTGCCCTCTGGTCCTAGACTCCCTTACCATAGGAAGCATCCTCTTTATGATCACTCCAACCAAGCCTTTCAATATTTTATATAAGTTTTAGTCGATTGCCCCCTCATTCTACTAAACTCCAGCAAGTACAGGCACAGAGCCATCCAATACTCCTCATACATTAACCCTTTCATTCCCAAGATCATTCTCGTATCACTATGATTACTATTCTTGCATCACTGTAGTTCCCAATCCTACTCGGAAATGCTGACCCACAATATTTAATTAGAGCGCTATCTGTTGTACATACCTCAAATGTTCCAGCCTTCAGCAAACTAACTTGGTCATGCTGTGACAGATCTTGGAATCCTGGAATACGTTTTGCAAATTCTACCACCTCCCTAACTGCAGGTGTAAAGCTCCTGGAAAATTCTTCCCAGATTTCCTGTTCCGATTTATCAGGATCCACATAAGGCGACATACTCATTGGGCACACCTGTTGAAACAATCACACCAAAAATGAACTTGAATCTGGTATTATATTGTCACACGTACCAAGAATGCTAACATATTTTGCTCCCTTTTTGCACTACATTTTAAATTCTTTTCATAAATGCTTCTTGTAATCTATTGTGTTTTGCACTGTACTGCTGTGGCAAACAACACATTTTACAACATATGTCAAGTGTTAATAAACCTGATTCTGATACAGTAAAAACCTTGTCTTACACACTTGTCATACAGATCAGATCATTACACAAGGTATTCAGGTAAAACAATAACAGTGCAGAAAAAAGTGGAAAAGTGCAGTGCAGAAGACAATGAACTACAAATCATTATGTGATAGATTGCGAAGTCAGAAATTAACTTTAACTTAAATTAGGGCGCTTGAAGTTGTTTTAACTAGATAACATGGTAGTGTGCAGTTAACGTAACACTATTAGAGCCAGCGACCCTGGTTCAGTTTGCTGCTCTCAGTAGAAAGTGTTGTCTGTTCTCCAGGTGCTCCGGTTTCTTCCCACAGACCAAACATGTATAGGTTAGTAGGTTAATTGGTCACACGGGTGAAATTGGATGTTGGGCCAGGAAGATGTTACCACACCGTGTCTCTAAATTAAATTACAGATCCATTCCACATCGACAGTAATGGTACAATAAGCTTTAATTATGAAATTATACCAGTATTGATAGCTTTATTTTAATTTATAGAGATACAGTTCTGAACAGGACCCTCCAGCCCAACAAGCCGTACCACCCAGTAAACCACCTACACACAGGACAATTTACAATGACCAATTAACCCACTAACCCATACATAAATCTTTGGACTGTGGGAGGAAACCGGAGCACCAAAAGGAAACACACACAGTCACGGGAAAAATGGACAGACAGACAGCATTTCATTGTCAACCTGCACTGCAGATTCTTCGTAGTTTTTTTTGCACCAGAAGTGAAGTCCGAGCTCCAAGAGCTTGCATTAATCGCTACACTACACGGTGCTGTACAAAAATTATACAATCACACTCATTTATCTGGGGTGCCCAAAACTTTTGTACAGTACTGTATGTGTCAATTTGAAGCAGAAAGCGAGTCTGTTAATCTGACAGGAGCAAAGGATGTCGGGAATGGCAAGAGTGGAGCGCCACAGGAGGGATGTCACGGATGGGGGTACACCCAGATACACAGATACACCCAGCCCCTAAGACACCAGACAAGGTTATTTGATTCCAAACAATTGGTTTATTGATTATTACAGAATGTCTCTCTGGTGCTTCCGGCTCCCGCCCCTCTTGCTTCCCCTTTTCCCAAACATGATTCCCCTCTCCTTGCCCCGTTCCCACTCTCTGTCCACAATAGAGACCCATATCAGAATCAGGCATCATCACTCACATATGTCATGAAATTTGTTGGGGTTATTTTTTGCACTAGCAAATTACTACAGTACTGTGAAAAAATCTTAGTCACCCTAGTTATCTATTTGTGCCCAAGACTTCTGCAGTAATGTATAGAGCTCTGAAATAAGTTGATATTTAACAATCTACAATGAACTTACAACCATTTGTTCAGTAACAACGGGGCATTTACCAGATGCGTTCTCCTCCCAGCAGTCCACGAGTGTTTCTTTAGGTCACCGGTTCGAGCAAACCCATCTTCTGTAACTACTTTTTGCGTAAATCCGCTGGAGAGAGAATGACACTGCCTGCTCACTCTCTCTGCACCTCCATTTGGACAAACCACATGCTTATTAATCTTATTTGCGATGCAGACTGTACCATGATTTCCATTCGTGAAACAATGGATTTCATCAACACCATTTATTGAATGTCCAACCAGCCACTTGTCATCTCCAGTTCTCCGAGGGTTTTCCGTGTTCCGAACTTCCAGCATTAAATCCGGCTTCTCCTGGGTATTCGAAAAAGTCTCCTCGAGGGCTCTTGACACGGAACCAATTACTTCAGCCTCTGTGTTCTGAGGTAGCCTAGTCTGAGACAGAGAGGACATCTCCTCACACGATGCATCAGTCTGCACGTAGCCACTCAGCTGGTCATTTGCCGCGTTCTTCATCGCACTTTGCATTTCAATCAACATTCGCTGCTTCTCGCGCTTTGGAATGCGCCCAAACCGAACAGCTGTAAAACAGTACACAACAACTTTCAAAGTGAGACTACAATGCTTTGGCCTCAATCAGTACATTTCTCAACAAGTTAGGAATATGGTAAGATCTGATTCTATAATAAAGTTCTGAACTGTAACAGTACCATCTCGGGACATGCCTACAGCCAGACACTTCTTGAAGCGACACTGTTGGCACCGGTTCCTGTTCATCCTCATTATGGCACAGTTCTCATTTTTCAAGCATTTCTTGTACTGAATATTCTGTTGGATGCTCCTTCTGAAGAATCCCTGCAATGACAAAGGCAAAGATTCAAGCTTCAAGGTTGTTTATTTTAGTCATCCTTTAGTAAGCAATGTTATTAAATACTTCAGTACACCAGTGAGAAGGTGAACAAAATTATTGTTACTCTGGATCCAAAGCAGCATTACTCAAAGTAAGTTATCAAAGTGCATATATACCACCATATACAACCTTGAGATTCATTTTCTTGCAGGCATACTCAATAAATCCAACAACCATAATAGAATCAATGGAAGACTACACCAATGAAAAACACAGTTAAGAAAACACACTCTACAAGTTAACTGAGTTTGGCTGTACTGTATATACAAAGACTAGTTTATATGCACAGAATGGTAGTACTGTATTTACCTAGAGAGCAGAAAAATCCCTGGAATTCATTGCCACAGATGGCTGCAGAGGCCGAGTCATTGGGTATATTGAAAGGAGTGCTTAATAGGTTCTAGATTAGTCCAGGTGTCAAAGATTATGAGAAGGCAGGAGAATGGGACTGAGGGGGTGGGGGGGGGGGGGGGGAATAGTAAATCAACCACGATGGAATGGCAGTGCAGACTTGGTGGTCCAAATGGCCTAGATCTGCTCCTATGTCTTACGGTAATTTTACAAGCTTTTTATTGTAAGTCACAGCCAGCTGGGAGTTTGAAATATGAACACTTTATACACTTAGTGGCCACACTATCAAGTACAGCTGTACACAAAAAGCTCAAGCTTCAAAGTAAAATTTATTATCAGGAAACATACATGCCACCCTGAGATTCTTTTTCTGCAGGCATACTTAGCAAATCTATAGAACAGTAACTTTGAATTGTTAACTGGAAACAAACCTTGCGAATGCAGTTATAAATAAATAGCAATAAATAATGAGCATTACACAGGCTTGTTAATGCAAATATCTAATTTGCCAATTCAATGCATCAAAGCATACAGACATGGTCAAGAGGTTCAGCTGTTCCTCAGACCAAACATCAGAATGGGGCAGTAATGTAGTGACTTTGACTGGGTAATGACTGTTAGCGCCAGATGGGGTTGTTTGAGCTCTCAGAAACCGCTGATCTCTTCATTATGATTTCCATAAACAACAGTTTCTAGGGTTTACAGAGAATGGTATGAAAAACAAAAACAAAAAAATCCAGTGAGCGTTAGTCCTGTGGGCAAAACACCTTGTTAATGAAGAGAGATCAGAAAAGAATGGGCAAGAAGGCAACAATAACTTAAATAACTACATGTTACAACAGTGGTGTGCAGAAGAGCATCTCTGAATGCACAACACGTCGAAACCTGAAGTGGATGGGCTACAGCAGCAGAAGACCATGAACATACACTCAGTGGCCACTTTATTAGGTAAGGATATAATAACAAGGGATGAAAACCTTCAGATTAGTATCTTATTTAATTTTACAGACTCACTACTGGCCCAATAAAGATCTGGATATTACCCAGAGTACCGCAAACTCACAGCAATTGGCTTCGGCTTACCTTACAACCTTCACACGCATGGACACCATAGTGGAATCCTGATGCCATATCTCCACAGACTCGACACAGCAGGACCATCCCATTAATTTCTAAATTAAGATTAATTAAGAATAAAGTTCAGCTTTATTTGTCATATACTTCGAAATTTAGTGAGATGTGTTGCTTGCGTCAATGACCAACACAGTCCGGGAATGCACTGGAGGGCAGCCCGCAAGTATCGTCATATTTCAGGAGCCAACACAGCATGCTCACAACCCAATAAGCCCAACGATTACATCTTTGGAATGCAGGAGGAAACCAGAACACCCAGAGAAATCCCAGGTGGTCTCAGTGAGAATGTTCAAACACCTTACAGACAGTGGCAGGAATCAAACCCCAGTCTTAACAGATGGCATTCTGAAGTTTTGCGCGAGCTGGTATGCTACTGTATCGCCCCTCACAAAAAACTACAAACAAAAACAGGAGTTGCAACTTGTCAAAAACTAAGCCAAGTTTGTAGTTATCCATCTTAAATGAATCTACTACTTTGTCCAATTTCCATTCATCCACTGGCAGTACCAGTTCTACCACCTACCACTCTTGAGGTGATGGTGGACTTCCTTCATACTGTACAACTACTAAAAGTGGAAAAAGTAACCCTCAAATCAAATAACATGAAGGTTAACTTGCAGGTTGAATTCACAGTATGAAAAACAAATATAATGTTAGCATTCATTTCAAGACGACCTGAATTTCAAAGTTCAAAGTAAATTTATTATTGAAGTACATACATGTACAACCCTAAGATTCATTTTCTTGTGGGCATACTCAATAAATCCAATAACCATAATAGAATCAATGAAAGACCGCACCAATAGGGCAGGCAATTTAAAAGCAAGGAAGTAATGCTGAAGGAATTGATCAGACTGCATTTAGAACACAGCAGAGTACAAGAGAGGAACAAGCTATTCGCCCACAATGTTGTGCCAAGCTAAAACCCAAACCCTAATCCCTCCTGCCTACACCATGTCCGTATCCCTCCATCTTCCTTACGTCCATGTGCCTATCCAAACACTTCTTAAAAGTCCCCAATTCATTTGTCACTGTAGCAGGCAGCGCATTCCAGGCATCCACCAGTCTGAGTAAAAAAATTACCCCCCACATCCCCCTTGAACCTACCCCCTCTCACCTTCAATCCATGCCCTCTGGTATCAGACATTTCAATCCAAGGAAACAGATACTCTCTGTCTATGCCTGTCATAATCTTGTAAGCCTCTATCAGATTTCCCCTCCAGCACTCTAGAGAGAACAACCCAAGTTTATCCAACTTCTCCTGATAGCACATGCCCTCTAAACCAGACAGCTTCCTGGTAAACTTCTTCTGCACCCTCTCCGAAGCCTCAGCATCCTTCCTATAGGGGGACGACCAGAACTATACACAATACTCCAGCTGTGACCTAACCAGAGTTTTATAAAAGCTGCAACATAACCTCCTGATTTTTAAACTTAATGCCTCGACTAATAAAAGCAAGTATTCCCCAAGCCTTCTTAACTACCTGTGTAGCCACTTCCATGGAGTTATAAACTTGGATCCCAAGATCGCTCTGCTCTGCAACACTGTTACGGACAATGTAAAAGCAAAAGAGAGACCGCATAATTTAGCAAAAATAGGGAGAAGTGTGATGATTAGGAAGCTTTTAAAAAGAAGGCCACTAAAAAAAGCCATAAGGAGAGAAAAGATGAACTATGACGATAAGCTGTCCAGTAACAAAAAAAGGATTCAGCTTTTTTTCCAGAATGAAAGAGTGGATAGGAGACCGCTGGAAAATGACACTGGAGAGGTAGTAATGGGGGACAAAGAAATGGCAGACGAACTTAAATAAGCATTTTGAATCAGTCTTCACAGTGGAGTGGTAAGTATAGTTGGATTGCTAAGAAGATGCTTGGGAAGTTGTACGGTCTGAAGGTAAGTAAGTCTCCTTGACCAGATTAGATACACCCCAGGGTTCTGAAAGAGGAGGCTGAAGAGATTGTGGAGGCATTAGTAATGATCTTTCAAGAATGACTAGATTCTGGAATGGTTCCGGCAGACTGGAAAATTACAAATGCCACTCCACTCTTCAAGAAGGGAGGGAGGAAGAAAAAAGGAAATGATAAGCCAGTTAGCCTGACCTCAGTAGTTGGGAGTCCATTTTTAAGGATGAGATTTTGGGGTACCTGGAGGCACATGATAAAAGTTGGCCAAAGTCAGTATGATTTCTATAATGGGAAATTTTGCTGGACAAATCTTGCCCGGCCAGAAGTGGAAAGATCAAACAATTGAACACGTGGCTAAGGAGCTGTTGCAAGAGGAAGGGCTTCAGATTTTTGGATCATTGGACTTTCCAGGGAAAGTGGGACATGTATAAAAGGCATGTTTTGCACCTGAACTGGGGATTTGCTAGCATTGCACAGTGAGATTTAAACTAGAGTTGTAGGGGGAATGGGAACCAGAGTGCCAGTACAGATAATGGAGTGGTTGTAGAGAAAGATGTTGCTAACCCTACATACAAAGTCAGTAATCAAAAGGTCAAACACGAGGAAATCTGCAGATGCTGGAAATTCAAACAACACATAAAATGCTGGTGGAATACAGCAGGCCAGGCAGCATCTATAAGGAGAAGCACTGCTGATGTTTTGGGCCGAGACCCTGACGGCTGAGTTCTGACGAAGGGTCTCGGCCCGAAACATCGACAGTGCTTCTCCTTACAGATGCTGCCTGGCCTGCTGTGTTCCACCAGCATTTTGTGTGTGTTAATTGAAAGGTCAAACATGGTGGAACTAAATGTTCTGAGTTGCATACATTTCAACGCAAGGAATATTATAGCAAAGGCAGATCAGTTTAGGGCATGGATCAGCAAGTGGAATTATGACATTGCAGCCATTAGTGAAACTTGGTTGCAGGAGAGGCAGGACTAGCAGCTCAATATTCCAGGGTTTTAGACAAAACAGAGTGGAAGGGATTAAAAGAGAAGGGGTGGAATTACTGGTCAGGGAAAATGTCACGGAAGTGCTCAGTTAGGACAGACTGGAGAACTCCTCTAGTGAAGCTTTATGGGTAGAACTGAGGAATAAGGAAGGTATGACCACATCAAAGGGATATTACAGACCTCCCAACAATCCACAGGATTTACAGGAGCAAACTTGTACAGAGGTTGCAGATTGTTCCAAGAAACATAAGGTTGTGATTGTAGGTGATTTTAACTTTCCATTTATTGACTGGGACTCCCATACTCTAAAAGGCTTGGATGAGAGTTTATCATCTATGTTCAGGAAAATTTCCTTAATCAGAACATAAAAGTACAAACTAGACAGAGAGTGAGACTACATCTCCTATCAGGGAATGAGACAGGGCAGGTCACTCAAGTTTGTCTGGGGGAACACTCCAACTAGTTAAATTATATGCAAGTGATGTGGAAGATGGAATTAATGGCTTTGCAGATGCAACAAAGATAGTTGGAGGAGCAGGTAGAAAGGCTAGAAGAGAGGAAGTAGAGAGGCTACAGAAGGACTTAGATTAGGAGAACAGGCATAGAAGTGGCAGATGGAATACAGTGTTGATAAGTGTATGGTTATGCACTTTGGTAGATGAAAGGGTTGGGTATTTTCTAAACAGAGAGAAAATACAAAAAAAAAGAGGTACAAAGTGACTTGGGAGTCCTTGTACATGATTCCCTGAAGGTTAATTTACAGATTAAGTCTATGGTGAGTAAGGCAAATGCAGTGTTAGCATTCATTTCAAGAGGACTAGAATATAAGAGCAGGGATGTAATGTTGAGACTTTATAAAGCACTAGTGAGGCCTCACTTGGAGTATTGTGAGTGGTTTTGAGTCCCTTATCTTAGGAAGGATGTGCTGAAACTGGAGAGGGTTCAAAGGAGGTTCATGAAAATGATTCCAAGTTTGAACAGCTTGTTAAATGAGCATTTGATGGCTCTGGGCCTGTATTCATTGGAATTCAGAAGAATGAGGGGTGACCTCATTGAACCCTATTAAATGGTGCAAGACCTTAATAGAGTGGATGTCGAGAGGATGTTCCTTATGGTGGGAGAGTCCAAGACTAAGGGACACAGCCTCAGAATAAAGGACTGTCCTTTTAGAATGGAGATGACAGTGAATTTCTTTAGCCATAGAGTGGTGAATCTGTGGACTTTGTTGCCACAGACAACTGTGGAGGTTTAAGTCTGTACGTATATTTAAGGCAGAGGTTCATAAGATTCTTGATTGGTCAGGGCATGAAGGGATACAGAGAGAAGGTAGGATATTGAGTTGAGAAGAAATGGCGGAGCAGACTCGATGGGCCAAATGGCCTAATTCTGCTCCTATATCTCATGATCTTATAATGCCATTTGTTTCAAGGTAATTATGGAAAATAGTTCTGGTCCTCGGGTTGAAATTCTAAATTAGAGAAAGCCCAATTTTGATGGTATCAAAAAGGATCTGGCAAGTGTGGACTGGGACAGGCTGTTTTATGGCAAAGGTGTGCAAAGTGGGAGGACTTAAGAAGTGAAATTTTGAAAGTACAGTGCTTGTCTGTTCCTGTCACAAATAAAAGATAACTGGTTTAGGGAACCTTGGTTTTCCAGAGATATTGACGCTCTAGTGAGCCTGACATCAGCTGTGGGCAAGTTATTGGAAAGTACTCTGCGGGAACAGATATACAAGTATTTGGATAGACAGGGACTGATTAGAGGAAGTCAATATAGCTTTGTGCATGGTAAGTCATGTCTAACCAATCTTACAGCTTATCGAGGAAGTTACCAGGAAGATTAACGGAGGCTAGGCAGTGGATGTTGTCCACATGGACTTTAGCAAGGTCTTTGACAAGGTCCCACATGGGATGCTGGTCAGGACATTCAGTCACCTGGCATTCAAGATGAGGAGGTAAATTGGATTAGACACTGGCTTCGCAGAAGAAACCGGAGAGTGGTCGTAGATGGTTGCCTCTCTGACTGGCCTGATTTGGACTATTGTATCAGTCCTGGTCTCCTACCTACAGGAATGATGTAAGAAAGATTGAAAGAGTGCACAGAAAATTTACAAGGATTTTGCTGGAACTTAAGCTTCAGAGTTATAGGGAAAGGTTGAATAGGTTAGGATTTTATTCCTTAGAAAATAGAAGATTGAGGTATACAAAATTATGAGGGGTATAGATAGCATTGGACGGGCTGATGGTGTAGTGGCATCAGCACTGGACTTCGAGGCAGATACTCTGGAGTTTGAATCCAGCTGGGTCCCAACCCGGGCAGTCGAGGTATCTGCACATATGGAAGCCCTGGCAAACTACTTCTGTACTTTGGACAACCACAGTATCCATAGGATCGCCACCAGACAACTCAACAACAACAACATAGACAGGGTAAATGCAAACAGTCCTTTTCCACTGAGGTCGAGTGAGACAACAGCTAGCGTTCACAGGTTAAGGGTGAATATGACGGGGAATTTCTTCACTCAGTGGTGGAAGTGCAGAAAGGGCTGTCAGTGCAAGTGGTGGATTCAGGGCCGATTTCAACATTGGAGTGAAATTTGGATGGGTACATGGATGGGAAGGGTATGGAAGGCTATGACCGGGTCCAGGTTAACAGGTCTAGGCAGATTAATGGTTCAGCATGGACGAGATAGGCCAAAGGGCCTATTTCTGAGCTGTAGTGTTTAATAACTCTAAATCTGTTGGACTGTTTTTGAGGAAATAACAGGCAGGATAGACAAAGGAGAGTCGGATGTCATTTTTTCTTAGATTTTCCAAAGTCCTCTGATAAGAGGCCACACCGAAGGCTACTTAACAAGTGCCATGGTATTACAGAAAAGATACTAGTATTGATAGAAGACTGGCAGAGGCAAAGAGTGGGAATAAAGGGGGACTATTCTGTTTGGCTGCCAGTGACTAGTGGTGTTCAGCAGAAGTCGGCATCATCAGGATCACTTGATTTCACATTATATGTCAATGATCTGGATGACAGAATTGATGGCTTTGTGGCCAAGATTGAAGACAATACGAAGATAGGTGGAGGGGCAGGTAGTGTTGAGGTAGCAGAGTCCGCAGAAAGACTTAAGGAAGATTGGTAGATAGTGTAGGGAAGTGTATGGACATGCAGTTTCGTAGAAGGAATAAAGGCATAGACTATTTCCTGAATGGGGAGAATTTTTTTTTAAACCAGAGATGCAAAGGGACTAGGGAGTCCTTGTGCAAGATTCCCTAAAGGTTAACTTTCAGGTTGAGTCAGTGGAAAGGAAGCCAAATACAATGTTCAAGAGGAGTAGAACGTAAAAGCAACATAAATGCTGAGATTTTAAGGAACTGATCAAACCGCACTTGAGAGCAGCTTAGAGCCCCTTATCTTAGAAAAGATGTGCTGTCATTGGAGAAGTTCTAGACAAGGTTCACGAGAATGATGCCGGGTATTAAAGTGGTAACATATGAGGAGCATTTGATGGCTCTAGGGCTATACTTGCAGGGGTTTGTAAGAATGTTGGGGGGGTATCTCATTGCAACCTATCAAATATTGAAAGGCTAGGCAGAATGAATGCAGGGAGGATGTTTCCTATTGTGGGAGAGTCTAGGACCAGAGGGCATAGCCTCAGGTTAGATGGGCATCCATTTAGAACAGAGACGAGGAGGAATTCTTTTAGCCAAAGGGTGTCAGTTTGTGGAATTCTGTTCTGAGGATGAAGCTTGTCATTCCAGAACTAAGGAAATGTCCTCCTTCTTCAAAGAAAGAGGCTTCCCTTCCTCCGCTATCAATGCTGCCCTCAACCCCATCTCTTCCATTTCACACATGTCTGCCCTCACCCCATCCTCCCACCACCGTACCAGGGATAGGGTTCCTCTTGTCCTCACCTACCACCCAGCAGGCCGCTGCCTCCAGCACGTAATTCTCTGTTAACTTTCGCCATCTCCAACAGGATCTCACCACCAAGCACACCCTTTCATCCCTCCAATTTTCTGCTTTCCGCAGTAGTTGCTCCCTACATGACTCCCTTGTCCATTCATCCCTCCTGGCACTTATCCTTGCCAATGATACGTGTAACACCTGCCCCTACATCTCTTCCCTCAATACCATTCAGGGCCCCAAACAGTCCTTGCAGGTGAGGCAACGCTTTGCCTGTAACTCTGTTGGAGTCATCTACTGTACCTGGTGCTCCTGTGTATCAATGAGACCCAGTGTAGACTGGAAGACCGCTTCGCCAAGTACCTATCCTCTGACCACCAGTAAAAGTGGGATCTTCCAGTAGCCGCCCATCTTAACTCCATTTTCCCTTCCAACATGTCAGCACATGGTCTCTAATGCCGTGATGAGGCCACACTCAGGTTGGAGGAGCAACACCATCTGGGTAGCCCCCAACTCCATGACATGAGCAGTGATTTCTCAAACTGCTGGTAATACCCCCCTCCACCTCTCCTTCACCATTCCCATCTCTCACCTCATCTCCCTACCTGCCCATCATCTCCCTCTGGTGCTCCTCTTCCCCCTTTTCTTTCTTCCATGGTCCTCTCCTATCAGACTCCCTCTTCTCCAGCCCTGTATCTCTTTCATCAATCAACTTCCAAGCTCTTTAATTCACAACCACCCCCCCACCCCCACCAGTTTCACCTATCACCTTGTGTTTCTTCCTCTCTACCCCCACCTTCTTACATGGACTCATAATTTCTTTTTTCTCCAGTCCTGATGAAGAGTCTTGGCCCAAAACATTGACCATACTCTTTTCCATAGATGCTGCCTGACCTGCTGAATTCCTCCAGCGTTTTGTGTGTCTTATTTGTGGAATTCATTGCCATGGATGGATGTGGAGTGTAAGTCATTGAATATACTTAAAGTGGAGGTCGAAAGGTTTTTGATTAGTCAGGGTGTCAAAAGTTACAAGGAAGGAGAATGGGTTGAGAGGGATAATAAATCAGCTATGATGGAATAGCAGGGCTGACATGATGGGCAGAATGGCCTAATTCTGCTACGTCTTATGATCTAACTTGTATAAACTTACTGGTGATGTTACTGGTACTTTTGTTCACGGGACCCGAGGTTGCTCCATCCCCTTTGGCAGAACACAGAAGCTGAGCAGTGTTGGAGCTTCCTAGTTTCAGCGGGCAGTTTTCAGAAAGCACGTCACTGAGGTGAACACGATTATCAGAAACAAAGCTGTCAGGTGGTGAGGGAACTGGAGCCGAGGATGGCTGCAAACTGTTCTCAGAACCATCACTCTGATAGGAGACGGGGCTGCAGCTAGAGCTCGAACTGATGTAGGTAATAACACCACCTGCATTCAAACAAAGTATAATCAAGGATCAAATTTATTCACCATTTATTTACATTTAGGAATTTGCTGTGCTGTGTTGGTGCAACATGCAACAAAAAAACATTCAATAATTACTTTTTAAATTACATAAAGTTAGATATAATATAAAATGTGCATAACATGTACACAAATACCAATATTTATTTACAATGTAGACAGCATTATAAAATGTGGTTTTAAGTGTTTAACAGTGACAGGGGTAACAGGGGTGGTATAACTAACTAGAACAGTTGATCATTCCATAGATGTTACCTGACCTTCTGAATTCATCCAACACTTTGTGTAAGCAGGCAGAACCTTTCCCCCACAGTAGAAACGTCAAACACCCAGAGGACATGCTTTTAAGGTTGGGGAAGGCATGGGGAGTTGAAAGGCAATGTGAGGGCAAGATTTTTTTTAAAAAAAACACACACAGGTTGGTGCCAGGAATGGGCTACTAGTGGTAGTCGTAGAAACAGGCAGTTTGGTAGAGTTTAAAAGGCTTTTAGATAAATTGAAGAATAAGCAAAGTTGAAATTGAGTTTATTCTCATATGCAAAAGTACATGAAATGCCTTCTGGTCCCCCTTGGGTGTGGAGACTACGGGGTAGAAGAGGACATTGCCTGGATTAGCGCCCATCAGCTATTAAGGAGAGATTGGACAAAATCGGGTTGTTCCCCTCTCAGGGGATCCCAGCCTGGGGTCCACAGACTCCTTGCTTAGTGTACTGGTCAGGGCATCAAAATGGTTGGGAACAAAGCACTGGCTTAGAGCGTCGGAGGCTGGGGGGAAACCTGACAGAGGGTTTCAAAAATCAACACAGGTACAAGGGTGGAGAGTCAGAATCTTTCTCCAGGGTAGAAGTGTCAAACACCCCAGGACACGTTTTGAGGTTAGAGAGGGAATGTTTAATTTAATTTACTTATTGAGATATAGTGTGGAATAGGCCCTTCCAGCCACACCAGTCCCCAATTTAAACCCCGCCTAATCACGGGACAATTTACAATGACCAATTAACCTACTAACGTGTAGTGCAGGAGGAAACTGGAGCACCCAGAGGAAATCCACGTGGTCACAGGGAGAACATACACACTCCTTAGAGACAGCATGGGAATCGAACCCAGGCTGCTGGTACTGTGAAGCGCTAACCTCTACCCTGCCACCAAGGTTTTTACACAGTACCAGGAATGGGTTACCAGGCTAATACTGGAAGCAGGCAGTTTGGTGCAGTTTAAAAGGTTTTTAAGACAGGCACATGAAAATCAAGAAAATAGAGAGATATGGATACACAAGACAAGGAAATTTCACATAAACTGGCATTAAGATTGGCCAATATTGTGGATGAAATGGCCTGTCCAGTGCTGAACTCTTCTATGTTCTATGTTAAATACAGGAATGACACCCTGAAAATTTAGTTCATGATATTACCCATTAAAATAAAAACTCTCTGGTCTGATTTTGCTGAAATTTAGA
Source organism: Hypanus sabinus (assembly GCF_030144855.1). Classification (NCBI taxonomy): domain Eukaryota; kingdom Metazoa; phylum Chordata; class Chondrichthyes; order Myliobatiformes; family Dasyatidae; genus Hypanus; species Hypanus sabinus. The sequence goes on along the minus strand of NC_082725.1, from coordinate 4,771,424 downwards.
CAAGTGGGGCGTAGAAATTATTCAGAATGCTGCTGATCCAGTTGGTGGTGAATGGCCGCTGGATTAAACCATGAGACATTAAACTGGCGAGCAGAGTTCAACCAAAATACGTAGAAGTTTGATTAATTATTTAACAGGAGCAGCACACAAAAGTGCTGGAGGAACCCGGCAGGTTAGGCAGCATCTGCGAAGGGAAATGGACAACAGTTCTGATGAAGGGTCTCGGCTGGAAAAGTTGGTTGCTCATTGCCGCCGAGTTTCGCTACCACACGGCGTTGCCCCACTTTTCCAGAATCCGCAGTCTCCCTGTGTCTCCACATTACTTTACCATTGGACATTGCCGCAAACTGCGGCACCTTCATTGCTCCAGGTCACATCAGTACAGGAAGCGGGCAACAAGCAATTTTGGTGGCTAGGCCAACATATTTTTTCCAGCAGTGTGTTTATTTTTTTACAGGGATACCTCATATTTTGCAGGAACGCATATTTCAGTCGCCCGTGCGTTATATTTCTGCCGCAATGCATATTTCAAAGTCTGCAACATGTTTTGCAGTAATGCATGTTTCGAAGTCAGAGCTGCAATGCATTATGTTTTTGCTGCAATGCATTATATTTTTGCTGCAATGCATTCATCACACAGTGCAGATGCCTCTTTTTTTTGTTTTTGTTTTGGCTCTACTGGCACTGGAGGCGGAGTGCGCTGCTACTGGAAGCCGCAGCCTCGCCCTCCCCGCTCCGAGCCCAGAACTGGGTCACCCGGCCTCCGCGCCAACCTCGCCGGTCACGTGTGGCAGCCGCGAGCTCCAGGGGACCTTCCATTTTCCAACCGCCCACTCGCCGGCGCAGAGCCACGAGCCGACCCGCCCCGCCCCCCGCTTGGCCAATGGCAGTTCGCGCCGACGCCGCGTAAACACAAGGGCGCACGTGGGCCACGGGGGCAGGTCCGCGTGAGGAGCCGTGCGCTGCAGCCGAGCGAGGGGCGGGAGCGCCATGCGAACCCACCCACCCCCGCCACTGCGCGGCGAAATAAACACTCCTTTCACAAACCGGCTCCTTAAATAATTACAATTTTTTTTAAATCATACGGCGTCCCGATTAACAGCTAACAATTTATCAGGACCGAGTTTACTATCGCTAATTTACATGTCGTGAAATGTTGTGCAGCAGCCAGTACAGTACAAAGATATATTTTAAAAATCAATAAATGGCAAAATAAAATAATGCAAAAGAAAGCAATGACGAGGAAATGCTCAAAAGGTTCAGAAATCAGGAGATGCCGGTCTGTCTTTACACCGCAGCAAATATTTTTAGATGCGATTTTGTAAAATAAAAATGCTAATGGGAATTCAGAATCGAGTCGACAAACGCGAGAGGAGATGGAACTTTTTCCCCTTTTTTGGTTTTACGTTCGTAGAAATAAATGCAAACAAACACAAATCACATTACCTACGTTCCTGCTGCAATCCATTCTCACGAGTGCAGAGGATATCCTTTTGTTGTGCGTGTGTGCGCATCGAGGGGAAATCCTTAAGAAACGCTTCCTTCCACATGAAGGATATTATTGCGGGACGGGAGGGGGTTTCCCCCACCTCGCAGACACCTCCCCCTCGTACGGGCAGGTCTAGCGCCGCCGTGCCCGCTCCCTCTCTCACGGGGAAGCGATGGCTGCTCGCTCGGGTTTTGCATGTGACCCAGTTGTTTAATGCCGGCTCCTCCCTCCCTCTGCCCCAGTGACACACTTCCCCAACACGGAGTTCACGGCGAACTGCGCTCCTGTTAGCAAAGAAACCTCTCTCAGGTCACTTCCCTTACCGCCCGCGAATATTCTGCATTATGTCTTCCTTCACGACCCAAAGGTATGGTTCTCCATTATCCCTCCACATTCCATTTCCCCACAACCCAAACTTACTGCTCCGCATTAATTCTACATTTTATTTCTTCACAACACAAATTTGTTCTAATTTATGTTTGCACTTTCTGAAGTTCAAAGTGAATCCACTATCAAAGTACATCTATGTCACCATATACAACCCTGAGGTTCCTTTACTGCACTTGCAGGTATACCGAATTAATCCAAGAACCATAATAGAATAATTGAAAGACAACCAGTATACAAAGACAACAAACTGCAAATACAGAAAGATGTGGTCTTGCATTGATTATGTTATAGTTATTATTCAATAGATTTATTAAGTATGCCTGCAAGAAAACCAATAGAGTTGTATATGAAGACATATATGTATAAACTTAGATAGTAAATTTACTTTGAACTTTGAAGAAACAGAAATAATAATAATAAATATCAAGATCATGAGACGAAGAGTCCAGTTCAGTGTTGGGCAAGTGAAGTTGAGTGAAATTATCCCATTTGGTTCAAGAGCTTGATGGTTGAGGGGTGATAACTGGTGCTGTGGGTCCTGATGAAGAGAGAAGAGAGCTTGCCCTGGGTGGTGGGGGTCCCTGATGTTGGATGCTGCTTTCCTGCGACAGTGTTTCATGTTGGTGCGCTCAATGATTGGGAGGGCTTTACCTGAGATGAATGAGGCCATATCCGCTACTTTACTGCACCATCTCTGCACATTATATCTTTACAACCCTAAATTATTCTGCAAAAAATCTGCACTTTCTTATTTCTACACAATCCAGACTTCTTGTTCTGCAATATGTCCCCTCTCTCTCTGATAGCCATACTTTTCAGGACTCTGCAACTCATTTCTCAGTACTAGTTAATTAATTATCTTTTTTGTATTTGCAGGCCCTTTGGTTATCAGTCTTTGTGTGTAGTTTTTCATTGATAAGTGTATAGGAGTGAGATAGATCAGCTGGTTGAGTCAAGTTTCAGTAACAACCTTACGCTCAACATCAATAAGACCCAGGAATTGATTGTGGACTTCAGGAAGGGGAAATCGAGGGATCAGCCGTGGAAAGGGTGAGTACTTTCAGGTAACTGCATGTCAGCATCTCTGAGGATCTATCCTGGGCCCAACATATTGATGCAATTACAAAGAAGACATGACTGTGGCTGTACTTCATAAGTTTGAGGAGATTTGGTTTGTCACTGAAGACATTTACAAATTTCTACAGATGTACCATAGAGAGCGTTCTAACTGGCTGTATCATGTCTGCTACGGTGGGGCTGTTATACATTCAGCCTGCTCCATCATGGGCTCAATCCTCCATCGAGGACACCTTCAAAAGGCGATGCCTCAAAAAGGTGGCATCCATCATTAAGAATCCCCATCATCCAGGACATAAGAACATTAGAAATAGGAGCAGGAGTCGTCCATCTGGCCTGTCGAGCCTGCTCCTCCATTCAATAAGATCATGGCAGATCTGGCCATGGACTCACCTCCACTTACCTGCCTTTTCCTCAGAACCCTTAATTCCCCTGCTATGCAAAAATCTATCCAATCTTGTCTGCATTGGGCAAGGAATTCCACAGATTCATCACCCTCTGGGAAAAGTAGTTCCTCCTCATCTCCATCTTAAATCTACTCCCCCAAATCTTGAGGCTATGTCCCTCTCCCTTCTCATTGCTAACATCAAGGAGGAGGTACAGGAGCCTGAAGACAAACACTCAACATTTCAGGAACAGCTTCTTCCCTTCTGCCATCCTATTTCTGAATGGACAATCAACCCATGAGCACAGTCTCACTATATTCTCTTTTTGCACCATTTATTTAATTTAAATTTTCTTGTATACAATGTATATTTATTGTAATTTATAGGAAGAGGTACAAGGACAACCTCAAGTCAAACCTTAAGTGGGCCCCGTGATCTCGAACACACTGCTGCTGATCGGTCCAAGTGGTGCAATCTATGCTCCAAGACAGCAAACAACTTCCAGGCCAACTGGCGCATGCAGCGCCTCAAGGCGAGTCAAGAAAGACACAGGAAGGCATCCGCTCCTGCCCCAACAGATGGTGCTCCTTGCCCCATCTGCAACTGTATCTGCACTTCGGACTTCGGCCTCAGAAGTCATATGTGTGCCCATAGACATTGACTGTGCAACACATCCGTCTTCCTCGGACTTCGAGAGACTACTATAGATTTTATTATATATTGCAAGGCACTGCTGCCACAAAGCAGCTTCCACGACAGATGTCGGAGATGACAAACCTGAATCTGATTCTGCTGTATTTCTATGCTCTACTGTGAAGGCTCGCAAGAAAATTAATCTCAAGGGTTGTTATTGATGACATATACAAACATTGACAATAAATTTACTTTGAACTTTGGTGACAGCATTTCACCAACGTTAAAACAATATGCACGCAGACTTTGAAACCAGCAATATTTTATATTCCTGGATATGAATCACTAGTGTAAATGAATTAGTGAAATGGTTTACTATTGTCACCCGTAACCAACAGCCTCACCAAGACATGCCTATTAAGAAAAATGATTAGTTTTATTTGTCACATTTACATTGAAACTTTGAAACCTACAGTGAGATGTGTTGATTGCATTAACAACCAGCAAGGTCCGAGGATGCGCAGGTGGCAGCCTGCAAGTGTAGCCATGCTTCCAACACCAACATAGCATGCCCACAACTTACTGACACTGACCCATGTGTCTTTGGACTGTGGGAGGAAGCCCCCGCAGTCTTGGGGAGAATGTACAAACTCCTTACAGGCAGCAGCGGGAATTGAAGCCACATCGCTACAGGGCCGCTGTTGGTTTAGAGCGGCTCTCAGCAGCTGGGAAATGCATTATAGCTCCACAATAAAACTAGTACTGTCAGCCTTGAAGCTACTCAACCACCTTCCTCCACTACCTTCAGCATGTCAAGCATAGGCTCAAATCCTGCCAAGTGCAGCCCTATTTTCCCTTGATGGTCATAGTACACTTGGTTGTCAACTGTATCAAACCTATTTATTTACTTATAGACACTGCACAGTGACAGGCCCTTCCAACCCAATTACACCCGTGTGACCAACTAACCCCAGGACTTTGGAATGTGAGAGGAAACCACAGCTCCCAGAGGAAATCCACATGGTTACAGAGAGAAATGTGTTTCTTCTGTGGCCAGTGGTGTGCTGTAGGGAATCAATGCTTCAACTCCTGTTGCTCGTTCTCATCCAAATTGTTAATATAAGTGATATAATTAGTGAATCAGAATCAGGTTGAATCACTGGCATATGTCATGACATCTGTTGTTTTGTGACAGCAGTACTTTGCAATTCATAGTAATCAAGAAAATTATAAGTTGCAATAAGAAATATATATATATATATTTTTTAAATTTACATTAAATTTGTAAGTTTGTGGATGACATCAGTGATATGGTTTGGGAAATGTAACCATGGCAGGACATATACAGTAAATGGCTGGGCCCTGAGGATTGTTGTAGAACACAGACCTGTGGATGCAAGAATATAGATCTCCAACCAGCGGCACAGGTAGATGAGATGGTGAAGTTTATGACATGCTTTCCTGGGACAGGGCACTGAGTACAGCACAAGAGTTGTACATTCTGCTACAACAGTACAAGAAGTTGGTGAGACTACCCCTGGAATATTGTGCTCGGTTTGGGTCACTGTACTGTAGGAAGGAAGTGATTAATCTACAGAGACTGCAGGATCCTTCCAGGTGACACAACACTTCACCTGTGAATTTGCTGGGGTCGTCTATTGTATCTCATGCTCCTGATGCGGTCTCCGCTGTATTGGTGAGACTTGTCATAAACTAGGGGACCACTTTGTTGAGCTCCTCCACTCTATCCATCAAAAGAGTTGTGCATTCTGCTGCAACGCTACAAGTGGTTGGTCAGGCCACATCTGGAAGTTGTGTGTGGTTTGGGTCACCATACTATAGGGAAGACGTGATTAAACTAGAGAGACTGCAGGAAAGAGTCATGTGGGTGTGGATTGGACTGGACGGCTTGAATTCTAAGGAGTAATTGCTTAGGCTGGGATTGCTTTCCCAGACCGTGCCCCCTTCTTGCTAACATCCATCAGGCAGGAGGTACAGAAGCGTAGGTCTCACATTGCCAGGTTCAGGAACAGGAATACCCTATGGCCATCAGGTTCCTGAACCAGTGTGAATAACTTCACTCACCACTCATCTGAACTGATTCCACAACCTCCAGACTCACTGTCAAAGACTCCTTACAACTCTTGCTCTCCATATTATCTTTATATGCCTTTTGTTTATGCCTAGTACTTACTGCCCATTAACCACTGGTATTTAGGGGAGCAGTGAATGTCCTCCATCTCTGGTGGTGTTCAGGCCTTCCTTCATCCTGTCAGTAGCTTGCAATTGGTTTTTGCTACTGTCGGTTATACAAGTCCCAGATGGAGACTCAGGAATACCATCACACACAAATGTAGGATTCTTCATTGCTGTTATCGTAACAGTTTTGTTTGACCAGTCAGGATTGTTACCCCTGAGCTGAACCCCCAAACCTAGAGGGCCGGTGGGCCACTCTGAGTCTGGCCTCTACCCTGTTTGGCATGGGTGACCCTACCAAGAGCCAAAGCATAAACCCCTGACTCCAGCCAGCATAGTTCTCTGGGTCATTGAGGTTCTCAAGCCTCCTAATTCCATGAAAAGGTTGTGATCCTCATGGAGGGCTTATGTACAGGGTTTTGTGAAATTTGTTTATATTCTCCCTGTAGACAAGAAAATAAATCTCATGGTTGTATATGGTGACATATACGTACTCATAGTTAATAAATTTACTTTGAAAATTGAACTTTGGAATGAAGGAGGCTGACCCAGGTTGGATGGTTAGTCTTTTCCCTGGGACAGGGCAGACTAAAACTAGTGTGTGGAGGTTCAAAGCAAGAGGAGAAAGATATAAAGGCAAATCTTTCTGACAGACATGGTGAGTATGTGTAACAAGCTGCCAGAGGAAGTGGTAGAGGCAGGTACATTAACAGCATTTAAGATATTTAGATCTGAAGGGTTTGCAGGCAAGTGGAAGTAACTCAAGAAGACAGTTTCATCAGTACAGAAGAGTAGGGTGAAAGGGCCCATTTCTGTTATATCAACGTGGACAAAGAAAAAGAGATGACTCTGAACTTCAGGAAGGCTCAGCTGAACCACTCTCCAATGGGACCTCTGTGGAGGGACGTTCTTTGGTGTGTACATAACAGGCAGTCTGACACGGACCCCCAAAACTTCGTTCTTAGTCAAGCTGGCACGACCAGCAGCTACGCTTTCTGAGGAGACTCAGTCCCTGCCCCCATTCTAATAACTTCATACAGGAGCACCATCGAGTGTCCTGTCCGGCTGCATCATTGAGTGGTACAGAAGCTTACATCATCAGACTGCCAAACCCAGTAAAAACCACCCAGAGGATTACTGAGGTCTCCCTCCCCCTATTTGTGACATTTTACAGGAGCATTGTAGGTGAGGGGCCTGAAGCATTGTTGAGGGTCCCTACCACCCATCCCACAATCTCTCTGACCCACTACCATCAGGAAGGAGATACAGGAGCATCAGGACTAGGACTGCCAGACTGGGTAACAGCTTCTTTCCTCAGGCTGTGAGACTAATGAGTACCCTGCCTTCACCGAGGTCTCGTCACTAGGACAGCGAGTGTTTACTATTACGTGTGCTGTAAGTGATATTTGTTTTGTTTATGCACTGTGGTCTAGAGGAAATTTTTTTTCATTTATTTGTATATGTATACAATTAGATGACAATAAACTTGATATAACTCTATGACCATGACTGAGGGATGATATGATCCAACGTTTATTAAGTTTAGATTTGATAAGGTAATGGGAATATAAAGAACAAAGACATACAATCAAAATTAAGCATAAATACAAGAGATCCTGCAGATACTGAGAATCCAGAGCAACACGCAAAATGCTGGGAATACTTAGCAGGTCAGGCAACATCTGTGGAGAGGAATAAACAGTTAACATTTCAGGTTGAGACACTCCAACAGGACTGAAAAGGATGGGAACCGTAGCCAGAATAAGAAAATGGGGGTAGAGGATGGGTCATCTACTGTATTTAGTGATCCCAGTGCGGCCTCCTCTACATTCGTGAGAGTTGACATACACTGGGGGGACTGCTTCTTTGAGAACCTTAGCTCCATCCACCAGAAAAGGTGTGATTTCCTGGTGGACACCCATTTCAATTCAAGTTCCCATTCTGACATGACGGTCTATGATCTTCCGGACTGAGAGATGAGGCCACTCTCAGGTGGATGAACAACACCTCATATTCTTCCTGCAACCTGATGACATGAGCATCAACTTATCAAACTTCTGGTAATTTCTCTCCCCTTCGCTCTTTTTCCATTCCCTACTTTAGTTACCCTGTCATCCCTTCTCTTCTCCTCACCTGCCATTACCTCCCTCTGGTGCCCCTCCTCCCCTTCCCCCACAGTCCATTCTCCTCTCCTATTAAATTCCTTCTTTACAATGTTTTCCACCTATCACCTCCCAGCTTCTCACTTCATCCCCATCCATCTACCTTCCCCCTCACCTGGTCTCACCTATCACCTTCCAGCTTGTAATCCCTCCCTCTCACCCCACCTTCTTATTCTGGCTTCAGACCCCTTCCCTTCCAATCCTGGACATAAGCCTTTCAAGTAGGAAGTTGGGAAGTGTGTGTGTTTGTGCGTGCACACGCACAGTTGGTCGGTTTGTAGGAAATTGGCTTGTTTTGCTATTGTTGTTTTGTAATTCAGATCATGTTTATTAGTATGTTGTGAAATTTGTTGTTTTGCAGTAGCAGTACAATGCAATACATAGAATATACTATAAACTACAATAAGAGTGTAAGTGTTGAAGTAGTGTTCATGGCTGTTCAGAAACCTGATGGCAGAGGTTGTCATTGTGTTCTGTGTTGTTCTGCTGAACTTTGTGGACATGCTATGTTGGCACCGGAAAGTGTGGTGACACTTAAAGGCCACCTCAGCACATCCTGAGCTGTGTTGGTTTTTAAGGCAAGTGACACAATTTTTTTTATGTACATAGGACAAATAAGTCTGAATCTGACTTATTACCTCATGCTGAGGGAATACAGTGTTCTCTAATCCTCTTGCTCTCCTGAAGGTGGACTGAACACATTACACTTCCTGATGTGTTATGGAAAACTGTGATCAACCAGATGGTTTTATTCCCATTTATTCTGTGGGAGATGGAAATGCTCCTTCAGTGGCCTCACTCACTTGCTCAAATAAATCTCAGGGTGATTATATATGTGCTTTGATAAGACATTTACTTTGAACAGACACTGTTACTTCTGGACCTACTCAGGAAGTTGTATCTTAGTGAGATCAAATGAAAACATGCTGGCTTGCATGGTTCCAGTTTACCACCTCTTTCAACCACTCCACTGCTTTTAGCTTTTCATCAGCTTCCTTCCTCTCTGTAAACATTACACTACAACCCCACAAGCTATCTGGATTTTTTGTGCCTTCACAATTTGTAGACTTCCTTTCAGCTGCTGAGGTCCTCAGTTGTGCTGTTTATTGTGGAAGGTTGGTGCCCCCGTACAATAACCAAGCCAGTTATGGTTCCTTTGGTAGCTTGCTGGGGCAGGGATGCTAAAATGCCATTTCAGGCCAGTGATCTAGGTTCAACTCTGATGCTGTCTGTAAGGATTTGTACATTCTCCCCATGACTGTACCAGTTTCCTCTCACTTTTAAAAGATGTCCGGTTTAGAAGGTTAATTGGTCTTATGGGTGGAATTGGATGGTGCAAGGTCAGTAGACCTATTACTGAGCTAGATCTCTAAATAAATAACAACGGACTACTGTAAATCCTAACAACTTGTCTCCAATCTCTCCATTTCCTCAATAAAAAAGCCCACCATCAATTCTGTGCAATCAAAATTTTGCTATTTGTACAGAATTTTATTAGGTGCCTTTGGCTGGTCCACAGACATCTTTACCTCTTAGTACTTAGTTCCTTGTGGGGGAAAAAGGGCTTGTAGTTCTCGAGGTACCAAGTGGCTGATGAAGGCCAATGTGTTAGCACGGGTTCAGCTTCAGAATCAGAATCAGGTTTAATATCATTGGCATATATTGTGAAATTTGTTGTGTGGCAGTAGTACTATGCAATACATAATAATAAAAGCTATAAATTACAGTAAGTGGTACATAAACAATTTTAAGTTCTGTAGTGCAAAGAGAGCAAAATAAAATAGTGAAGTAGTGTTCATGGGTTCCTTGTCCATTCACAAATATGATGGCAGAGGGGAAGAAGCTATCCAGGAATTCAGCCCCCTTTACCTCCTCCTTGATGACAGCAATGAGACCAGGGCATGTCCTGTGTGATTTGGGGGTGGTGGGGGGGGGGATCCTTAATGCTGGATGCAGCCTTTGTGAAACATCACCTTTTGAGGTGTTCTCGATGCGGGGAGGCCAGTGCATATGTTAGAGATGGCTGAGTTTACAGCCGTCTGCAGCTTTTTCCAATCCTGTGCAGTCGACCCTCCATACAAGATGGCGATGCCACCAGTTAGGATGCTCTCCACGGTACACCTGTAAAAACTAGTGACAATCTTTGGTGGCATTCTAGATGTCCTCAGATTGATGCATAGCCGCTGATATGCCTCCTTTGTAATTGCATCAGGAATTGTTGGGCCCACAGTAAATCTCCACAGATGTTGACACCCAAGAACCTGAAACTGCTCAGCCTTTCCACTGTTGATTCCTCGATGAAGTGTGTGTTCCCTCTACGTCCCCTTCCAGATGTGCACAATCAATTCATTAGTTTACTCAGTGTCACTGTGAATCCTGATACATTTTCACACCAAGATCACAAACATTCTCCATTCATTTCTATTGTACACCAGGTAACTTTATTTATTTACAGCACGTCAACAGGGCCTTCCAATCCAATGAGTCCACACCTCCCCATGACAAAGAGAGTTTCCTCCCACAGTCCAAAGATGCACGTTTTTAAATTTTTTTATTGATATTTAGAGATATAGCACAGGGTAGGTGCTTTGGGCTGCACCACTATTTATTTATTGAGACACAGTGTGGAACAGGCCATTCCAGCCCACTGATCTGCGCCACTCGGCAACCCCAAATTTAACCCGAGCCTGATGACAGGACATTTTACAATGACCAATTAACCTACTAATGAGTACATCTTTGGACTGTGGGAGGAAACCAGTGCACTGGGGAAAACCCTTGCATTCCACAGAGATGTACAGACTGCTTACAGAGAGATAATGTCAGCCCCATGCAGTGGTATTCCGCAGGGATTTGTTCTGGGACTCCTCCTTTGTGATTTTTATAAATGACCTGGATGAAGAAGTAGAAGGGTGGATTAGTAAGTTTGCTAATGACACAAAGGTTGGGGATATTGTGGATAGTGTGGAAGGTTGTCAGTTACAGTGGGACATTGATAGGATGCAGAACTGGGCTGAGGAGTGGCAGATGGAGTTCAGCCCAGATAAGTGTGAAGTTGTTCATTTTGGTCGGTCGAATTTGAAGACGGATTTTTTTGATCCAATTTTCAAAAATCAATGTCCCACTCAGCTCACTGCCCCTTATCTGTTTCCTTCTGCATTTGCCCCAGTTTTATCAGAGAGGTCTTGACAAATTCGTTGACATTAATGGTACAGCAAAATTTTGACTTTTTATCAAAGTTTAGCGTTAATTTGAGTGGCAGGGTGGAGATACATCTCTGCCAAAGGAGGTATCAGGTACTTTCCCTCTGCTAGCCTGCAGGTCACCATGGGGCAAGGTGTAGCTCCTGCTAAGTTCCCTGATCAGGGTCACATGAAGCCATGGGAGCAGGGGATGGTTGGTTGTATGAACAGTCCTGCTGATGTAATCACTGATGCCAGGCAAACGGTGAAGAGTATTGATAATTGCAGGGGTCACCCATTTTGTTATGACACTGCCCAGAAGGCAATGGCAAACCACTTCTGTAGAAATATTTGCCCATAACAGTCATGGTGATGGAGACCATGATGCCAACAGTCATGGTGACGGAAACCATGATCACCCACGTCATACGACACTGCCCATGATGATGAGCATTGATAGCTTTTTGCTCCAAACTGATTATAAAGAGCTGAGAAAATATCCAGTGAAGTACTGCAAACCAGAACCACCTGTCCTTTAACTGACAAAATTCCACTTTTTTGTCTGCAATAGTAACCTCTATCATCCAGACCAGGGGTTCCCACCTATTGGGCCCCTACCATTAACCAAGAGGTCCGTGGCCCCTCAGGGTGGTATTCTGGACCTTAAAATTCCATTCGATCATGGCAAATTTTATTATTCCTCTCAAACACTTCTTCTTGCCTTCTCCACATAACCTCTGATGTCATCATAAATTAGTTAAAGGGATCACGAGGATAGAATTTTTATTTCTTCTAGGAGGAAGGTCTATGAGGCAGCGGTTGGGTAAAACCGTAACTACATTGCTTGTGCAAAGGAACAATTGCTATGCATCAGTGATGGTCAGCCTGGTTCATTAATCAAATAGCTGCAGCAAAGCACTTTACCAGAGGAGGACCATTTATTGATTAATTTTACCCATTTAATAAAGCTGCTTTATTTCCAGGAGAGCAGAATGAGGGGGTGACTTGACAGAGGTATACAAAATTATGAGAGGTATGGATAGGGGAGACGGAAGTAGGCTTTTTTCATTGAGGAATTTGGTAATTAAATTTACCAACGACACTATCTCAAATAATAATGAGGTGGCCTACAGAGAAGTCATCTCTCTGACACAGTAGTGTCAAGAAAACCACCTCTCCCTCAATGTCACAAAAACAAAGGGGCTTATTGTGGATTACAGGAGGAATGGAGAAAGGCTAACCCCTATTGATATAACTGGATTTGGGGTTGAGCGGGTAAACAGCCAAGTTCCTCGGCATCCCACATCACCGAGGACCTCACGTGGTCTGTACATACCAGCTGTGTGGTGAAAAAGGCACAACAGCGCCTCTTCCACAGCATCATACCCCAGAAACTGGTGGGGAACTCCTCTCTGGATATCAACACCTCCTTCTCCAATTGGATACCAGCGGACCTCATTAACAGTAAGGCCAAAGCGTCTCTCGCCCCATTGGCACTCCCCAAGGCTTGGTGCTCAGCTACTGTTCACACTGCTGACAGATGGCTGTCACAGGTTCCAGCTCACAGTGACACAACTGCTTGGCCTTGTCAAGAATGATGATGAGACAGTGTAGAGAGGAAGTGGAGTGATTGGTGTAAGAACCGAAGCCTGTAAATGGAGAAGACCAAGAAATCAATGTGGATTTCAGGAAGGTGCAAATTATCCCCCTCTGCAATTACATGGAGCCTCATCTGGTCCTTTACTATCACCTTCCCAAACAAGGCAGCAGAGCAGTGCCTCCACTTCCCAAGATTAAGGCAAGGCCCTCCACCACCACCACCCCTTAACTGCATTTTACAGAAGCACCATTGAGAACAGCCTGACAAGTTGTATCCCCTTCTGATACGGGAGCAGTTGAATATTAGACCAGAACAGAGAGGATCAAAGGGGTCTCTCCCTACAATCCATCAGGGACATTTATCAGGAGTATTCCATATGCAGGATCTCACCCTTCCATCCAGCAGATCTTCTACAATCAGGCAGGAAACTCTAAAGCAGAAAACAGTCAGAATGAGAAGTGTTTCTTCCCCTAGACCAGGGGTCAGCAACCTTTACCACTGAAAGAGCCACTTGGACCCGTTTCCCACAGAAAAGAAAACACTGGGAGCCGCAAAACCCGTTTGACATTTAAAATGAAATAACACTGCATACAACGTTTTGTTTTGCCTTTATGCTATGTATAAACAAACTATAATGTGTTGCATTTATGAAATTGATGAACTCCTGCAGAGAAAACGAAATTACATTTCTGCATGCAACAGAAACATTTTGAACTCCGAAAAAAAGACGTTAGGTTAAAGGTTACTTTTAAGTAAAATACTCAACGTCTATTTGAGTCCTTCTTGTATTTATGAAAAACGCCAAACTTAAATTTGCCGCCAGCAGCAAATCAAAAATAACATCAGCCAGCTGTCAGCCTGAAAAATAAAAGGACTATTTCACTGAACAATGAAAACATATGAATATACGTAAAATAATAGGCAATTAAAATATTTATCATACTTGTTCAGGTTGACTCACACCTGACAATGCAGTCGTATTCAGTAGGGATGGATCGATGCTTAGGGGAGTGACCGGGAAGGATAATGTGTTTTTTTCCTCTCTGAACTCACAGAAGCGTTTCCCAAACGATGTTTGCATTGCGATGATTGCAGAATGTAAATACTCCGAATTTATCATGTCGTGACATTGTTTGAACTCTCTCAAATTGGGCAAGTGAGACAATGTGCCTTTCTGTAAATCTCTGGCAAGCACGGTCAACTTGCGCTCGAATGCCAAAACATCCTCCAACATGTGCAGGGCTGTACGTCCTTACCCCGTTGAAGAGCTGTGTTCAGCGTGTTCAGGTGCGCTGTCATGTCTACCATGAAGTGTAGCTTTTCCAGCCACTCTGGCTGTTCCAGCTCAGGAAAGTTGAGCCCTTTGCTGCCCAGGAAAGTTTTCACTTCTTCCAGACACGCGACAAAGCGTTTCAGCACCTCCCCTCTGGACAGCCAGCGATAAAAACACGTAGCGGTTGCTACACGCAGTCAGTAAACTGCAGTCAAAGATAGCTTTATTCGAACTAAACAGCCTTGCTTTTAAGCCTCCCTCAACCCGCCCCCCATGGGCGCGGATGCTGCAAAAGACACGTACTCACAAACCCCCGTAGGCTATCTCCCTTAGCCTGAACGCTGGCTAATTGTGAGCCGGTTCGGATGTGTCAGGAAATGGGTCGCCACAACATCTTATTTAGATTGTACAAGATCACCATAATCTTCAAATTTAGATTTACATTTCAAAAACTAACAAACATAAAATACATTTTAATTAAATACTGACCATGTAGCGGTGTGCTACACGCAGCGCTAAAATTACGACACGGAGTCGGTAACTGCAGTCGAAGGAAAAAACCTTATTCGAAATCTTCAGCCTCACTTTTAAGCCTCCCTCAACCTGCCCCCCATGGCGCAGAGGCTCCAAAGCTCTGTGCTCGCAAACCCCCGTAGGCTATCTAATTGTGAGTCGGTTCGGATGTGCCAGGAAAAGGGTCGCCACAACCAATTATTTCCCAAAGTAACAGGGAGCCGCAGCACAGACGTAAAAGAGCCACATGTGGCTCCGGAGCCGCGGGTTGCCGACCCCCGCCCTAGACCATTAGGCTTTTGAACTATTCAGTGTCACTGGTTAACACGATTTATTAATGCACTTTAGCTGGTTATGTATCTCTTGATGCATCTGTAGATTTTATCCTTACCTGATCATGTGTTATGTGTACTCCTGCGCTTTACACGCAGATTCAGAGAAACCTTGTCCTGTTTCTATGTTATGTACATGTATGTAATTAAATGACAAGAACTTTCCAGCTGACTTAGACCTTTAATATGCCCTGTTGATTTAATATTATGCCTCTTCAGCCCAGAGGGTCCAAATTGGTTCTGGGAAGTAATCAATCCGCAACACACCAGTCCTCAGTGAAGATCTGAACAGTGGATCTAACATACTGATGCAATCATGAAGGCGGCAAGATAGCAGTTATGCTTTATTAGTTTTGAGTTTTGTAGGCAAAATCAAATTTGGACAGAATGTACCATTGTTTGATTGCATCACTGCCTGGCATTGAGGCTCCAATGCACATAATCAAAAGAGGCTGCAGAGGGTTGTAGATTCAGCCAATTCAATCATGGGCACTTGCCTCCCCACTGTCAAGGACATCTTTAAAAGATGCTTCAACAAGGCAGTATCCATCGTTATAATGAATCACCATCCAGGACAGGCCCCCTTCTCATTCGGCAGGAGGTATGGGAGCCTGAGTATCCACACTCAGTTTTAGGATCAATTTCTTCCACCCCACCCCCAACCATCATCAGATTGCCGCATGGTCTTTGAACGGTACCTCACTATTTTGCTCTTACTGCACTATTGATTTACTGCAACCCTAAGCAGAGAACGTCAGATTCACCACATTCTGGAAAAAGCAGTTTATCCTCCTCTCCATCCTAAATCTACTCCCCTGAATCTTAAGGCTATGTCCCCTAGTTCTAATCTCACTGACCAGTGGAAAGAACTTTCCTGCTTCAATATAATCTATTCCTTTCATAATACAGTACATATATTTGAAAAAGATCCCTTCTTATTCTTCTTAACTCAATTTCTCCTCAGAGACCAATACCCTCTTATCTCTGGCATCAACACACTCATTGCAAAATGAGACGCTTACCAACAATGCAGGAAAACTCCAAAAAAATTTATTTACCAACGTGAAATATACAGACACTACACGCTTTAACGGTAGCGATGGAGCTGCAGTGTGTTGCGCCTTCTCCATGCAGCGCGACGAGAGCCTCCAATAGTAAGATGGAACCTGTGACCCTTGCCCAGACCACGACTCTTCTTGCCAGCAGATGTCAGCCCACGCATCTCTCTGTGCTTGTGCACGGGCTTTGTGATCCATTGGGTATCGGGGTTGCGTCTGATCGCTTTGTGGAATGGGTCAATGAGAATGACCTCAAAGAACTTGTATGTGGCATCTTCACCTACCCAATAGGAGGCAAGAACTCTCAGTCCTCCACAGTGACGACCAGCTCGCTCCTAAAGGAAAGATCAGAAAAGAGGTAATGGAACAAATCTTCCCAAACATGAATGATCACCTGATTCAAATATTAGAACATAGACCATTACATATGCCCATGAAGTTTCTCAGTTATCCGGGTCACTGTATATCAAGCAGTAGTAAATCAAGGCAACCATGATGCCGAGAAGACATTTCGCCTCTCATCTGACAGGCTTCTTCAGTCCATGGTGGGAAGTTTTCCGGCTTAAAGTATAGCTATCACATAAGGGTCATTAAAGAATTGTAGAGGTAATGAGAGGGTCTTTAGTCTTATCTTTGCATAATGGAGGCGTGAACTGATGTGGACACACCAGGGTAGAGATTCACTGCAAGTAGCTTGTAAGCGGTGTTGTTCACCACCCCCGATGTTCAGGGATGGGTTTTCCAGTTGACAAAGGTGGCTACATTATCCCCTCTTTCAAACCACCTATCCAAAATGTGCCCGATGTTCAGGGATGGGTTTTCCAGTTGACAAAGGTGGCTACATTATCCCCTCTTTCAAACCACCTATCCAAAATGTGCACATTGTCCCTTGTCTTTTAGGTGTAGATATACAGCAGGGTCTTGAGCCAGGGTGTCAGCCCTCCTATGTCGGGCCTATATTGGGATCCCACACTGAACATAAACAGAGCAATATTGTACATACTATCCAAAGCAATGAGAACGGCACAGATCTGTGTATCGGACAAAACAACCACTTCACACACAGTTGGCCCTCTTGGATGAGTGGCAAAATATCTTCTAGACAACACAAGTCCAGTTGCCTTCATTTACTACTGCTTGATATAGACCAGCACAGCATGATACAGGCCATTCAGCTCAATGTTGTGCAAACTTATACAAACCTACTCTATAAAATAATCAGTAGTTCGAAATTTTGTTCAGAACACAGATTACAGGAAAAGCCCTTCAGCCCACAATGTCATGCCAACCTTTTAACCTACTCTGCGATAAATTCCTCCCTCTTGCACAGATGACATTTCACGCATCCAGCACTATAAAAAAAACCTGCCTCTCCTACTTCTGACATCCTACCCTATACTTTCCTCCAACCACCCATTCATTTTAGCCACTTCCACCCTGGGGAAAATATCTGGCTGTCCACTTGATCTATACCTCTCACCTTGTACACCCCTATCAAGCCATCGCTCACCCACCTTCGCACCAAAGATCTAACCCTTCCCTCCTATACAGCCCATAATCCTCCACTTTACTTACATCCTCAAACAATTCCACAATGACTTGTAAAGGCAAGGCAACCAATAGGCATGTGTCAGCACATGCTAGTGATGAAGCCAGTGTATTGTGTTGTCTCAATTTAATCAAAATGCTTCCAAAACATCTACGATCCTAGATCATAAGATCAGCACAGTATGCAACATTAAGAACAATCTTTCCACTTCAGCATTCAATCTCTCCTTCAATAAAAGCTGATACTCTGTTGGTTTATCCAATTACTTACCGCACCCCTCAGTAAGTATAACCCCAGTGCCTTCATCTAAAACAAATCTACAACAGATCTTCCATGTCACTCAGCAAACATAACTAGATTTAATGAACATCACCTCATTAAAAACACCATCTAGTAACTAATAGCAACACACAAAATACTGGAGGAATTCAGGTCAGGCAACATCCATGGAAATTAATGTTTCAGGCGAAGACCCTTCTTGACTCTTACACTCCAGGGAACACATCCTGTGATCAGACCAGAGTTCACTGAAGCTGCCCTTTCCACACAAGACTGAAGGAAACAAAACACCATCTATTCAAAAAGGATCTAGTGCTTTCCCAGCATACGTGCCTTAAGAGTTTATTCACAATCTTAGTTGAAATAATTCTCAGATTTGACTTCAATGTTGGCTGAATCAATGACAAGACTAACTGCTACAACAGACCAGGTTGTTCCTTTGTGACCACAAAGGCCCCCATCTTCATGCTGTTCAAGACCAGACAGTGCAAGATTGGGGACAGCTCACAGCAAGCAGAAGTCAGAAATATGTAATCTTTTCCACGTCTGTATTAATGGAGGATAAATAGAGCAAATATGTTGAGCACAATGTTTGAACATCATAGGCCAAAAGACCAGTACAGTTCTATTATTTTTTTTACAAAGTAATACTTATGGTTAGTCAATACAAGTTTTCTGAATTTATTTAATCAAGTGCAGCCAAGCAAATATTAACAACCCAAGCAAAAATCATTTTCTCAATCCCTCCTTTAAACTGTTCTAAATGATAATTATTTTACCATTCTTCCTAACTCAAATATTTAATCATATTGCTATAATCAAGTCAGAACTAGATATGGCGCCTGCCAAGTTTACTACGGGTCTCGACCCAAAACGTTGACTGCTCTTTTCCACAGATGCTGCCCAACCTGCTGAGTTCCTCCAGCTTGTTTATTATCTCCAATTCTTTCATTACACTGATTACAACATTCACACTACTAAAAGCAATTCATTCTATGAAGCAGCTCACTGAAGTTATAATCAGACAATCCATTATCTAATTCCAGTCAATATTGTTCATTATTAATCCTTTAGCTGAATATTATCAACTTTGCATACAGGAAAAAAACCTCAATCATAAATTCTAACATATAGTAAACAAAACTGAAATGGTCTTGTTTACCATGCACTGCAGGATACACTGAAGAGCTATTTAATGAACTTTAATGGAGGAGCTCTTTATACCTCATATTCCATTTGGGCAGCCTCCAACTTGATAAGAACATCAATTTCTCCTCAATTTTCTCTCCCTTCCCTCTTCTATTCCCAACTCTTGCCTCTCCTCATCTGCCTATCACCTCATCCTGATTCACTCCTCCTCCCTCCCCATGGTTCACTCTCCTTTCAGATTCATTCTTCTCCATAACTTTCCCCTTTACCACCCATCACCTCCCAACTTCTTGCTCCATCCCCTTCCACCAACCACCAGGCTTCACCTATCACCTTCTACCTACCCTCCTTCCCCTTCCCCCATCTTCCCCCTTCCTTTCCAGCCCAAAACGCCAACTGTTTATTCATTTCCATAGATGCTGCCTGACCTGCTGAGTTCCATTAGTGTGTTACTCTGGATTTCCAGCACCAGCTTTTATATTTAACTTGCGTTTATATTTACTGGACTGTTCATTTTTATTTTGCACGTGCAAAAAGACAGTAGTTGATCAGGCATGATCTCAAAATGGCAGTGCAGACTTGAAGGGCCGAATGGTCTACTTCTGCACGTATTGTCTATTGTCTATCATAGACACACCCTGAAACAAACCAAGTCATTCACTCAGTTCAAAGTCATCCCAGAGTAGCAACTTCCCAGACTGGTCAACAGCATTATAATGTAACATGTTTAACACATTCCATTTCAAAGTGCCCCACTATTCAGCAGGTCAGAAGAACCCTCTAAGTGTGATGACATCTGTAGAAACACTGCTGAAATCTAGCATGCTGAGTGTCAGACACCATACCTCAGCGACAGACTGGAGACTACGGGCAAACTTCAGCTGGTTGACACCGTGATGCACTGGTTTACCGTAGGTTGCACCTTTGGGGACAGGACGTTTTCGGCCACCACGGCGAACTCGCACACGGTAGATAACGTAGCCTGTGGAAATCAGACAGAATACGAAATCGAAAACATGAAACGGTTCTCATCCTAAAGGACCACTTGCTATCCAGTAAAGTTTCATTTCCCTCCAGATGCAACTTCTATTAACAACAACCTGGCCAGTGGACATGAAGGGCCATACTATTTCCTTACTATAATGTTCCAGTATTTCCCCACTTGAAAACTCAGGGCATGAAGGAAACCCCTTCACAGATGCTGCCCAACTTGCTCCAGCTCTTAAATCCATGCACAAATGACTCAGAGAGTAATGCTTTCATGTGATCAACTGTCACAAATCAATTGCAATTTACAAAAGATCTCGTGAAATATCTGCAACTTCTGGTGCAGGTTTTCAGTCCGAAACACAAACTGCCCACCTCCCTCCATCGATATTTCCTGACCAGCTGACATAAATAGAACATGACAAGACATTCAACCCAAGACCATGTGCCAGCCTTTTCACTTTATGACCATCTAACCCTTCCTTCCCACAAATCCCTCCCTTCTTCTACCACCCATGTGCCCATCTCAGAGCCTGTGGGGGAAAAATACCTGACACTCACCATATATTTTCCCTCAAAACTATGCCTCCTCACATTGGCCATTTCCACCATGGGAGAAACTCAGTGCACTCTATCCATGCCTTTTTATCATCTTGCTCCTCCAGCATTTTGTGTCTGCTAGCTGCTACACATTCATCTTGTAATACCTCAATGCAACATTGGGAAGAATTGTTCTGTGTGACAACAATGAACTGAGGTAATTTATTCTCCAGCCCCAGATGATAAGCAGAGGCCGAATGGTAGGTACCTTGCTTGGCCTTGTAGCCTAGCCTGCGTGCCTTGTCGGGCCGTGTGGGCCGTGGTGCCCGGTGGAGCGCCGAGAGCTGCCGGTATTGCCAGCAGCGGACCCGTAGCAGGAATCGCAGCACGTCCGACTGCTTCTTCCTCCACAGTTCCTGCATGTACTTGTAGGCCCCCATCCTCGCTCAGTCAGCCTGTGAACAGGAGCACAGAGTCAGGTGAGGCGAAACTCCCCTCCAATGTCAGGACGCATAGCTCCCCCCACCTCCTGTCAAGACGCTCCCTCCCACCCCTCGGTGCCGGTGCACCTTGTCACAGATGCCTCCTTCCCTCACCCTCCCCGACTGCGGTGACGCTCCCTCCCACCCCTCAGCTTCCTTCAGCCCTCGGTGCCGGCGCACCTTGTCACAGATGCCTCCTTCCCTCACCCTCCCCGACTGCGGCGACGCTCCCTCCCACCCCTCAGCTTCCTTCACCCCTCGGTGCCGGCGCACCTTGTCACAGATGCCTCCTTCCCTCACCCTCCCCGACTGCGGCGACGCTCCCTCCCACCCCTCAGCTTCCTTCAGCCCTCGGTGCCGGCGCACCTTGTCACAGATGCCTCCTTCCCTCACCCTCCCCGACTGCGGCGACGCTCCCTCCCACCCCTCAGCTTCCTTCAGCCCTCGGTGCCGGCGCACCTTGTCACAGATGCCCCCTTCCCTCACCCTCCCCGACTGCGGCGACGCTCCCTCCCAACCCTCGGTGCCGGGGAACCTTGTCACAGATGCCTCCTTCCCTCACCCTCCCCGACTGCGGCGACGCTCCCTCCCACCCCTCAGCTTCCTTCAGCCCTCGGTGCCGGCGCACCTTGTCACAGATGCCTCCTTCCCTCACCCTCCCCGACTGCGGCAACGCTCCCTCCCACCCCTCGGTGCCGGCGCACCTTGTCACAGATGCCTCCTTCCCTCACCCTCCCCGACTGCGGCGACGCTCCCTCCCACCCCTCAGCTTCCTTCAGCCCTCGGTGCCGGCTCACCTTGTCACAGATGCCTCCTTCCCTCACCCGCCCCGACTGCGGCGACGCTCCCTCCCACCCCTCGGTGCCGGGGCACCTTGTCACAGATGCCTCCTTCCCTCACCCTCCCCGACTGCCGCGACGCTCCCTCCACCTTCCCCTTCCCCTTCTCCCCTGTGCCTCAGCTCCTCAGGCCACGGCCAGCTATCCGGTCTCCCCGCGCACAATCGGCACCGCTGGAAGGAGCGGTAGAGCCGGCGACGCCGAGATGAGCGAGTCCGGGTGCCAGGCGGATCCTGAGGTAGACGCAAACGGGGGATGGCGGCGGATAAGGCACGGCCTAAGGCCTCCCCACACTCACCCAATGATGGAGCCCCAACCGGAAGAGAAGGAAGCCTGGCCGCCCGCCCACTTTATAAATTCCGTACGTCACGTCCGCCAGAGAGGTTCCACCGCGAGCAGGGAGTGAGGCGGAGGTTCGGATGGGGAGGCGGAGACAGTTTGCTGTCCGTCAACTGGTGTTCGTCCAATAGGATGTCCGTCCATCCAAAAGTGGGTCCGTGAGTGTCAGTCAGTCCAATAGGGTGTTTGCCTGCGGTGTCTGTCAGCGAGAAGCTATCCAATTGCGTGACGGTTTGTGTTGGTGCATCCGTTTGGTTGTCTAACAGTGTCTCTCGGTGTCAGTCAGCGGAATCAGTGTTAACTTCCAGGAGATGGAGAGGGAGCTTAGGCGCTGAGGGCACGGGGTACTGTCCTCCAAAAACAGAGTGTCTCTTCCATTGGGGGGGAGGGATTTCTCCAAACAGAGTGCCTCTTGAACTGAGGGCTCCCTCCAATAAGATGTCCACCCACGCACAAAATGCTGGAGGAACTCATCTATGGAAAAAAGTACAGTCCTCGTTCTGGCCAAAACCCTTTGGCAGGACGAGTTTTTTGCTCGGATTTCCAGCACCTGCAGATTTTCTCTTGTTTTGGATTTCACTCCAACAGAGTGTCTCTCAATCAGAGTTCCCTCTCAACAGGCTGCTTCCCATCCCTTAACTATTGAGAATATCAACAAAGACTGCTGCCAAAAGAAAGCAGCATTCACCATCCAGGCCATGCTTTCTTCTCACTGCTGCCATCCAGAAACCTTAGATTTCACATCACTAAGTGTTCAACCATCGGGCGCTTGAAGCAGCTTGGACAACTTCACTCACAACAACTCTGAACTGACTCCAGAACCTATAGACTCAATTTCAAGGACCCTTTACATCTCTTGTTCTCTGTCTTTTAATTACACTGTTTTCTTGTATGCCTGTGAATGGAAAATGCTACAGAAAGTGGTGGATACAGCCCAGTCCGTCACAGGAAAAGCTCTCCCACCATTGAGCACATCTACAAGGAGCACTGTCTCAAGAAAGCAGCATACATCATCAAAGATCCCCACCATCTAGACCATGTTCTCTTCATCCTGCTGCCAGTGGGCAGGAGATACAAGAGTCTTACATCCCATACCACCAGGTTCGGGAATAGTTATTACCCTGCAACCAAATTTCAAAGTAAATTTATTATCAAAGTACTTATACACTTATTGGCTATTTTATTAAATGTTTCCTGTACCTAATAAGGTGACCATTGAGTGAGTGTATGTTCATGATCTTCAGCTACTCTAGCCCATCCACTTCGAGGTAACGTGTGGTGCGTTCAGAGACGCTCTTCTGCACTCCACCGTTGTAACGTGTGGTTATTTGAGTTAGCTTGAACCAGTCTGACTGTTCTCCTCTGACCTCTCTCATTAACAAGGTGTTTTTGCCCACTGAACTGCCAATTATTGAATTTTTTTTTGGCAATATTCTCTATAAACTCTGGAGACTGTTGTGCAAGAAATTCTCAAGATATCAGCAGTTTCTGAGATACTCAAACCACCCCATCTGGCACCAACAATCATTCCACAGTCAAAGTCACTCAGATCATATTTCTTCCCCATTCTGATGTTTCAGCTGAACAATAACTGAACTTCTTAACCAGGGGTTCCCAATCTGGGATCCATGGACCCCTTGCTTAATGGCATTGGTCCGTGGCATTAAAAAGCTCAGGAACGCCTGCTCTCAACCATGCCTGTGTAATTTTATGCTTTGAATTGCTGCCACAAGATTGGCTGATTAGATATTTGAATTAATGAGCAGGTGTACCTAATAAAGTAGTCACTGAGTGTGTATTATGATATAATGCCTTAAAATTTATTTTCTTGCAGGTAATACAAGAGATGTATAAAAATCTATACATAAACAAACAACCAATGTGCAAAAGAAGACAGACAGTACAAATTAAGATAATACAGCTGCTCCTGAATCTGCATGGATAACTTCAATCACCCCTTCTCTGAACTGATCCTACCATCCACAGACTCACTTTCAAGGACTTTTTATGATTCATGCTCGCAGTATTCCTCAAGAAGCCAAATGCAATGTTAGTATCTATTTCAAGAGGACTAGAATATAAAAGCAATGAGGCAATGCTGAGACCTTATAAGGCAGTGGTCAGATTACATTTGGAGAAGTTTTGGGCTCCATAACTAGCGAAGTATGAGCTGGCATTGGAGAAGGTCCAGAGGAGGTTTACAAGAATGCCACAAAAGATTCTGCAGGTGCAAGAAATCTGGAGCAATGTTCCTTCTCCATATATGCTGCCTGACTTGCTTGGTTCCTCCAGCATTTTGTATATGTTGTTATAAAATTCATCACCATAGATGTCTGTGGAGACCACATCATTGGGTATAATTAAAGTGAAAGTTGATAGGTACTTTATTACTAAGGGTTGTGCCTTTGAGCACTGGTCGTGTTTCCAGCCATCTGTGTACCCACAGACCAGTCCAGACCCTACAAACTGTGGATGCCTTGAGTGGTAAGAGGTTTGAGGTTTATAGGGAGACGACAGTTTGCAGTCTGCTCCACTATTCAATCACAGGATTTAATTTTGTCCTTGCAACCACATTCTCCTGGCTTTTTGCTTAGACACCCTAATTAATCAAGAACCTATCATCCTCTGCTCTAAATCTGTCCAAAGACTTGAACCAGCACCTCCTGCCCAATGGTAGCTGTGAGAAGATGACGTGGCCCGGATGGTGATAATCTTTGATGCTGATGGTGCTTTCTTGAAGCTGAACCTCCTACAGATACTATCAATGGTGCCATGGCTGAATGACAGTTTTTATTATTTATGGTAATATTTTGTTTTATGTGCTGTGTATGATATGTGCTTTGTGGGTGTTTCATTTGTTTGTTTGTATGTACAGTCAGACTCAATTCAATTCTATTCAAGTTTAATTCTCATTCAACCATACATGAACATGCATGAATACAGCCAAACGAAACAGCATTACTCCAGGGTCAAGGTGCAAAACACAATACCAACGGTTACACACAACACAAAGCACACACAAGACAGCAAGCACATATGATATCACAATCACGCAATAAAAGAGTCCAAACTTGTGTCATCAATCTTCAGTCAACCACAATAGAGTGAACACAGGAGGGGGTGGAGGGGCAGCACTGACTCTAGCCTGGACACCATGCCACACCGTTCCCAGTGGAGTGTACCGGCTCCGATGCCTTTCTCAGGCAACACGGCAGCATGAGGCCTAGTCCTCCCATATACAAGATAACAAGCATGTATACTGTATGGTGTACATCAGTTGATGTATAGGCAGGATAGACAAGGGGGAATTATTTGATGTTGTGTACTTGGATTTACAGAAGGTCTTTAGCAGGATGCCACAAGTTATGAACCCATGGTATTACAGGAAAGATTCTAGCATGGATAAAGCAGTGGCTGATTGGAAATAAAGGGAGCCTGTCTTTGCTGGCTGCTGGTGAATAATGGTGTTCCACAGGGGTCTATGTTGGGACAGATTATTGTTATGTTACATGTCAATGAGTTGGATGATGGACTCGATGGCTTTGTGGCAAGGTTTGCAGATGATACTAAGATAGGTGGAGGGGCAGGTAGTTTGAGAAAGTAGAGAGGCTACAGAAGGACTTAGACAGATTAGGAGAATAGGCAAAGAAATGGCAGATAGATTACAATGTTGGGAAATGTATGATCGTGCACTTTTGTAGATGAAATGAAAGGATTGACTATTTTTTAAATAGAGAGAAAATACAAGGGACAAAGGGACTTTAAGGTGCAAAGGGACTTGGGAGTCCTCGTGCAGGAATCCTTAAAAGTTAATTTGCAGGCTGAGTCTGTGGTGAGGAAGGAAAATGCAATGGTTAGCATTCATTTCAAGAGGACTAGAATATAAATGCAAGGATATAAAGAATATAAATGCTAGAATATAAATGTAATGTTGAGACTTTATTAAGCACTGTTCAGGCCTCAGTTGGAGTATTTTGAGTGGTTTTAGGCCCCTTATCTTAGAAAGGATGTGCTGAAACTGGGGAAGGTTCATGAAAATGATTCCATGATTGAATGCCTTGTCAAATGAAGAGTGTTTGATAGCTCTGGGCCTGTATTCATTAGAATTCAGAAGAATAAGGGGTGAACTCCTTGAATCCTATCAAATGGTGAAAGGCCTTCATAGAGTGGCTGTGGACAGGATGTTTCGATGTTGGAGAGTCTGACTAGAGGACATAGACTCAAAATAGAGGAACATCCTTTCAGAACGGAGATGAGACAGAATTTCTTTAGGCAGAGAGTGGTGGATCTATAGAACTCATTGTCACAGGCAGCTGTGAAGGCCAAGTCTTTATGTACAGTTTATTTAAGGAAGGGGTTGATAGATCCTTGTTTGGCCAGGGCATGAAGGGATACCAGGAGGAAGCAGGAAATTGGGGCCGAGAGGAAAATTGGATCAGCCATAATAAAATGGTGGAGCAGATTCGGTAGACCAAATGGCCTGATTCTCCTCCTACATCTTATGGTATTAAAAGTGAAATACAGCCAAGCAGATGACAATGAACTTGAACATTCACTTTAAAAAAGATTGGCTATTCATTGCAATTTATCTTTCCATTTTGCAGTTCACCACTACTCAGATCAGGAATGAAAATAACAAGTTAAAAATATGAACTCATGTTAAGCACTTCATTCCAAATAATAATTAATCTAAAACAGCATTTTACCAGTGATTGCATACACAATTTAAAATAATTTATGGCGTGCCTGAAATTAAACTGCCTGAATTGACCACTCACTGTGCCATGCACGATTTAGCAGGATACCTGAGGGAGGGAAAGAAAAGTTTTTTCTTTGAGTACAGAGGCAACCTCTGCTTGCCTCTGTACTCTTATAAACTTTTATTGCTAGTTTTGCATAATTTGTTGTCTTTTACGCACTGGTTGAATGCCCAAGTTGGTACAGTCTTTCATTGGTTTTATTATGGTCGTTATTCTATTATGAATTTATTGATAACGCCCACAAGAAAATGAATCTTACGGCTGTATATGGTAACATGTATGTACTTTGATAATGCATTTATTTTGAATTTTGAACTTTTGGAACTTTAAATGAATGAAAAATCTTCTCAGTTAGACCATAAGACATTGGAGCAAAATTAGGCCATTGAGTCTGCTCCGCCATTCAGTCATGGCAGATCCTCTTCTCCCCTCCCCAGCCTTCTCCCTGTAACCTTTGATGCCGTGTCTAATCAAGAACCTATCAAGCTCTGCCTTAGATGCAGCCAATGACCAGGCCTCCAAAGCTGCCTGTGGTAACAAATTCCACAAATTCACCACCCTATGGCTAAAGGAATTTCTCCGCATCTCTGTTTTAAATGGATGCCCCTCTATCCTGAGGCTGTGCCCTCTTGTCCTGGACTCCCCCACCTTCGGAAACATCCTTTCCACATCTACTCTGTCTAGGCCTTTCGACATTCGAAAAGTTTTCATGAGAATGCCCCTCATCCTAAATTCCAGCGAGTACAGAGCCAGAGCCATCAAAAGTTCCTCGTATGATAACCCTTTCATTCCTGGAATCATCCTTGTGAACCTCCTTTGAACCCTCTCCAATGCCAGCACAAACAAGAGAAAATCTGCAGATGCTGGAAATTCGAGCAACACACACAAAATGCCGGAGAAACTCAGTAGGCCAGACTGCTTCTATGGAACCAGGCCAGTCGACATTTTGGGCCAAAACCCTTTGGCTGGACCTCACACACTACAATATCTGGCACACTGCTAGTGTTGTCCATAGTGAAGACTGTGCAAAATACTCATTTAGTTCATCAGACATCTTCTTGTCCCCCATTATTATGTCACCAGCCTCATTTTCTAGTGGTCCTATATCCATTCTCATCTCTCTCAATTTTTACATACTTTAAAAAACTTTCACTATCCTTGATATTGTTTGCTAGTTTGCTTCCATATTTCACATTTTCCCTTATAATGATTCTTTTAGTTGCTCTCTCTGGTTTTTAATAAATTTCCAGTCCTAATTTTTGCTTTGTTGTATGCCCTCTATTTTGTTTTTACAATAGCTTTGACTTCCCTTGTCAGCCATGGTTGTACTATTTTGACTTTTGAGTATTTCTTCATTTCTGGAATACATCTGTCCTGTACCTTCCTCATTTTCCCCAGAAACTCACACCATTGCTGCTCTGCTGTCATCCCTGCTGGCATCTCCTTCCTACTTACTTTGGCTAACTCCTCTCTCATAGCACTGAAATTTCCTTTACTCCACTGAAGTACTGCTACATCACACTTTGCTTTCTCCCTATCGAATTTCAAGTTGAACTCAGTCATATTGTGATCACTGACTCCTAAGGGTTCTGTTATCTTAATCTCCCTAAATGCCTCCGGTTCATCACATAACACCCAACCCAAAATAGCTGTTCCCCTCGTAGGGTTAATGAAAAAGCCATCTTGAGGAAATCTGCAGATGCTGGAAATTCGAGCAACACACACAAAATGCTGATGGAACACAGCAGGCCAGACAGCATCTATAGGGAGAAGCACTGACAACGTTTTGGGCCGAGACCTTTCGTCAGGACTAACTGAAAGAAAAGATAGTAAGAGATTTGAAAGTAGGAGGGGGAAATCCAAATTGATTTGAGAAGACAGGAGGGGGTGGGGTGAAGCTAAGAGTTGGAAAGGTGATTGGCAAAAGGGATACAGAGCTGGAGAAGGAAAAGGATCATGGGATGGGAGTCCTAGGCAGAAAGAAAGGGGGAGGGGAGCACCAGAGGGAGATGGAGAACAGGCAAAGAGTGATGGGCAGCGAGAGAAAAAAAAGGAGGGGGGAATAAATAAATAAGGGATGGGGTAAAAAGGGGAGGAGGGGCATTAATGGAAGTTAGAGAAATCAATGTTCATGCCATCAAGTTGGAGGCTACCAGACGGAATATAAGGTGTTGTTCCTCCAACCTGAGTGTGGCTTCATCTTGACATTTGAGGAGGCCATGGATAGACATATCAGAATGCGAATGGGACGTGGAATTAAAAAGTGTGGCTACTGGGAGATCCTGCTTTCTCTGGCGGACCAAGCGTAGGTGTTCAGCGAAACGGGAGACAGTCAGAACCAATGCCTCTATTGAGCCAAAGCCTCCTATTCTCACCACTGAGTTGGCCTACTCCCAACAATGCATAATCATAAAATATTGTATCTTTTTTATACACCTAAACTATACATTTACATTGTTGTCTGCAGTGTGGGTTCTTAACGAAACCAGAGCTGTCTAGTATTGAGATAGCATTGAGAAATGAATAAGTAGATTGAAAAGAGCAAATAAACAGATAAATTTATGAGTAGATATTTGGAAGAGGGTAGAGACAGTTGCAATGAGTGATAAAGAAATCTGGGAGGAAATGGGTGAAATCAGAAATATGTTCTTTGGTTTAAGATATTCTCTTTTTCTGAAGGGTAAACCTGCCTTAGTTTGTCCAGATACAGTTTTGACCTGAAATGCTGACAATTTCTTTCTTCCCTCAGATGCTGCTCAACCTGCTGACTTCCTCCAGCAGATTATATGATATTCTGCAGGTGCTGGAAATCCAGAGCAGCACACACAAAATGGTGGAGGAACTAGTTTTGGGCTGAAAATCTTCATCAAGACCGGAAAGGAAAGGAGAGACCTTTCTATCTTTTGATGAAGGGTCTCAGCACAAGCTGATGACTCTTTATCCTCTCCATAAATGTTGCTTGACCTGCTGAGTTCCTCCAGAAATTTGTGTGTGTTTGCCCAGCAGATTGTTTGTTGCAGCGTCTGCGGTCCTTTATGGCCCTGTCTTTGCATATACCTGTATATTATGGTATACGCTCTCTTGAAAATACAGGATAGCATTTAGCAGCAATCAGGGAACATCAGAGATATTTTACAATGCTACACAAATTGGTAATTTGTTGAATTAGTTTATTATTGCCTTATGTAAGGGAACAGTGGAAAATTATTCTTGCACACTCTTCATGTAATTCAATTCATTACAATGATACATTGAGGTAGAACAAAAAGAAAAGATCAGGTTTAGCTTTATTTGTCGCACGTACATCGAGACATAAAGTGAAATGCGTCATTTGTGTCAAAGACCAACACAGTCCAAGGATGTGCTGGGGGCACCCTGCCAGTGTTTCCATACTCTAGTGCCAATATAGCATGCTCACAACTTACTGATCCTTACTAATCCCTAGATCCTTAGAACGTGGGAGGAAACTCGAGTACTCAAAGGTAACCCATGCGGTCATGGGAAAAACGTAAAATTGTCCCTGTCCCATCAGGCAGTCGAGTATCTCCGTTCCATTATCTCCGTTCCATTCATCAAAAGCAGAAATTCCCAGTGGCCAAACATTTTAGTTCCAATTCCCATTCCAATGACGATATCTTGATGAGGCCCCCCTCAGGGTGGAGGAGCAACACCTTATATTCTGTCTGGGTAGCCTCCAACTTGATGAAATGAATGTTAATTTCTCCTTCTGCTAAACCCTCAGCCCCTTCTTCTATTCCCCATTCTGGCTCCTTACCTCTTCTCACCTGATTATCATCTCCACCTTCCTTCCCTTTCTCCCATGGTCCACTCTCCTCTCCTATCAGATTCCTTTCTTTCCAACCCTTTATCTTTCCCACCCACCTGGCTTCACCTGTCACCTTCTCGCTATCCTCCTTCCCCTTCTCCCACCTTTTTATTCTGGCATCTTCCCCCTTCCTTTCCAGTCCTGAAGAAGGGTCTTGGCTTGAAATGTTGACTAGTTAATCTAACCTTCTGAGTTCCTCCAACATTTTGTGTATGTTGCTTTGAATTTCCAGCATCTGCATGCTTCTTTGTATTAGAAGATACAAAAGCCTGAAAGAATGCACCACCAGGCTCAAGATCAGCATCTACCCCAGTGTACAATAAGATGCATTATCGACTTCACAATAGCTTTATTATGAACTTGCACCTTATTGTCTGCCTATACTGCACTTTCTCTGTAACTGTAACATTTTCTGTTAGTGGTAGAACAGCGGCTAGCACAATGCTTTTCAGAGCCAGCGACCTGGGTTCAATACCCGCGCTGTCTGTAGGGAGTCTGTACGTTTTTCTGGTGACCGCGTGGGTTTCCTCTGGTTGCTCCGGTTTCCTCCCACATTCTGAAGACATGGTGAGTTGTGGGAATGCTATGTTGGTACCAGAAGCATGGCAGCACTTGTGGAATATCCCCAAGCACATCCTCGGACTGTGTTGGTCGTTGATGCAAAAAAACGACATCTTTCACTGTATGCTTCAAAGTTTCCAGTCTTATATAAAGGTAAAGGTCACCCTAAATCCTTGAGCAACGTACACTTAAAAACTATTTTTTATCAGTGAATAATATTGAATTCAAACAGTCTTCGAATGCCTTCAATAAACATAGGAGCAGAATGAGGCTATTCGTCCCATCAAGTCTGCTCTGCCATGCCATCATGGCTGATTTATTTTCACTCTCAACCCCGCCTTCTGTCCACAACCTTTGATGTTCTCCTTACTCATGTACCTACCTGTTGCAACTTAACATTTAAATAATATTTGAGTAAGCTTGTAAAAATATTGTTTGATCAAGCATTCTTTGTTGTTTATATAATTCATTATTATGAATTGCATATGTCATCACACTACCATGTGATACATGCACACTTTTCTTTAAGTAAAACATAAAATTAGATCCACATATCAGACTCTTGTGTGTTCCCTTGAGTTAGTTTAAGGTTTTGAAGTAACACTATCAGCCTCTGATTAAAATATACTCATTGACTTAACCTCCACAATGAATTCTACAGCTACACCATCCTCTGGCTAAAGAAATTCCCCTTCATCTCTGTTCTAAATGTTTGCCCCTCTATTCCGAGGTTGTACCCTTTGGTCCTAGACTCCCTCACTATAGTAAACATCCTCACCACACCCACTCTACCTAGGCTTTTCAATATTCAGTAGGTTTCAATGAGAAACCACCCTCCCCACCCTCATTCTTCTTAACTCTAGTGGGTACAGACCCAGAGGCATCAAAATCTCCTCATGTGTTAACCCTTTCACTCCCAGTATCATCTCATGAATCTTTGCTAAAGGTATAGTTAATATGTAACTGTAGTCAAATAGTTTGGAAATTCTTCCAAATGCATTTAATTTACAACAACTACAACTTGTATTTAGAGAACACATTTTAATGTAGCTAGAGGCTTTGAAATTATATCAAATATTGAATGATTTTTCATAAATGTTATTTATTATAAACTATATTAGGAGTAAAGTTGTGAAATTATGTACTTTAAAGAGGCCTACCTTTTAGTTACTCTTAAGGCTAAACCTTTGCGATGATGCAGCTGAATCACATCTTAGTCCAATTTAATGCATTACAGGTTACCCCACTATCTGAAGGTAGAGCGTTCCTATGAAACCTCTTGTAAGCCGAAATGGCATAAAGTGAAGAAGCGATTACCATTAATTTATATGGGAAAACTTTTTGAGCATTCCCAGACCCAAAAAATAACCTACCAAATCATACCAAATAACACATAAAACCTAAATTAACACTAACATATAGTAAAAGCAGGAATGATATGATAAACACACAGCCTATACAAAGTAGAAATAATGTATGTACAGTGTAGTTTCACTTACCAGAATCAGGAAGACAGCCAGCACACTGGAAGGTTCATGCATTTTTCTATCATACAGTTCTTTGTAAGCACTCAAACCATCTTGCAAACCTGCCCTAAACCTACGCGCCCTTTCAAAGTTAAAGTCATACTTTCCTGCAATCATTGCAGCACTGCCAATCTCAAGCCGTTCAAAGCCATGGCAGCTTGATGCCGAGATGCTGAGCGTAGTTCCCAGCTAAGGAGCTAGGTGGCGCCACTCTTGCTGCTCGGGGTGCGCGCTGCCTCTGTAACGGCTCTCTGCAAAACAAAGCTGAACGCTATTTTCCCTCTTCGCCTTTTTTCGTAAAAGCAAAAATCCTCTTCTGATTTCGTAAATGTAGGTCTTTGGTAAAAGCGAAGTGGCGTAAAGTGGGGGATACCTGTACTGCATTCTATTACATGACCTGACATGAGACATCCTTCATATTGTGTCGACAGCTCTTACAACCAGCATTTCTAACGACAAGCATATGCATGCATTTTAAAATTTCCAATTAAGGGAATAATTATGCAACCAGAGAAGATATCTCACAACAGTATGCATTGGTTTTTATTCAACAATACATAAACCATTGCTCCCTGTAGATTACAAGTTAAAATTAATTAAATATTCGTTCTTATACTTTCTGGATCGTGAATGTGCTTCCATGGTAACTGAATTGGAACAATAGATTTATAGCTATATAAATATGCTTCTAAATTTACATTTATAAAACATTATCTGGATTTTAGTGAGGATTTCTCTCTAGTTAGTCATTTTAAGCCATTTACTATTGGTAGGATCTACAAACGTGTAAGTTTACACATCAGGAAAATGATAGGATGAATAGTTTCCTCAAATGAACTGAAACCCATTTACTAGCTCAGTAGAAGTAAACTCATAGCATTACTCAGTGAAAAATAGTAAGTACTCTTGGAATCTTCCATCTGGGTAGCCACCGGCCTGATGGAATGACATCGATTTCCCTAACTTCGGATAATTTCTCTCCCTTCCTCCCGTTCTCTTTCCATTTCCCAGCCTGGTTCCACTCTCAATCCTTTTCTTCTCCTCATCTGCCCATTAGTTCCCTTTGGTTCCATTCTTCCTTCCCTTTCTCCCATGGTTCACTCTTCTCTCCTACCACATTCCTTCTTCTTCTGCCCGTTAGCTCTTCCACCAATCACCCCCCCCAGCTTCTAACATTCCTCTCCCCCACCCACCCACCTTCCCCCTCGCATGGTTTCACCAATCACCCCCCCCAACTTCTCACTTCACCCCTCTCACCTACCCACCTTCCCCCTCGCCTGGTTTCACCAATCACCCCCCCCCCCAACTTCACCCCTCTCACCCACCCACCTTCCCCCTCGCCTGGCTTCACCATCACCCCCCCCAACTTCTCACTTCACCCCTCTCACCCACCCACCCACCTTCCCCCTCGCCTGGCTTCACCTATCACCCCCCTCAACTTCTCACTTCACCCCTCTCACCCACCCACCCACCCACCTTCCCCCTCGCCTGGCTTCACCGATCACCTTCTAGCTTGTATACCTTCCCCTCCCTCCACCTCATTCTGGCTCCTTCCCCCTGTCTTTCCAATCCTGATGAAGGGTCGGCTGGTGGCAGAGTGAAATCAGTGCCGAGCTTGAGAATGGAGGTTCCCAAGTTCGATCCAGTGACAGGCCGCTCCCGAGCGCGCTGCATCTCCATCCATGCCGGGTTGATGTCGAGCTCGCAACTTGGCCTCATAAAAGAAAAAAACACTGCTACCTCCAGTTTAAATACCCACACAGAATATTGTGGAGGATCAAATACCCAAACCCAAAGCTAAGGGTCTTGGCCTGAAATTTTGACTGTTTATTCTTCTCTATAACTGCTGTTTGACATGCTGATTTCCTACGGAATTTTGTGTGTTGATTTGCAAAAATGTTTTTTCTTCAATATACAGTCATCAAAACACATTAACAATCAATTTCCTCTCCTGCTTAAGGCACCTTTCAGCTGCTAGATCCACCTAGGAAAAGGCACTAACACTATAGTACTGCCTTGTTACGAATTCCTGTCCTTTCTGCTTTTCTTTCAATAGTCCATGCAAATCTTGTGATTTCTTCCTTTCCTTTTCCCAGCATCAATCTAAAAGCTGCTTAGTTGGGCGATTTTCTTCATACCTTTGTTGGTTTGCCCAATATGTTAGTGCAAGCTGTGTTCTCATTTCCAGTGGTGTCTCTCCCAACTCACCTGCATTGCCAGCACTGGTATTGTCCTTCTTGCCTCAATGATGAACCTTAATGCTTGACTTTGAATTATATCCAACTTCCTGAGTGATGCTGATCCATATTCCGTAACCCATAGTCCAGTGTTGATCTTATTAATCCAATATATATTGCTTTCAAGGATTTCCGATCAGCTCCCCATTCCTTTCCTTCGAAACACTTCAGAACATTTAGCACTTTTTTACTTTTAGTTATTATTTCCTTACTATGTGTTGACATGTGACTCCCAAATTCCTAAAAAAAATTAAAGGTATCCAGACTTTCTAATTCTAAAGTTAATTCTAAAACTAAAGTTTTAGTTTGATCCTTTATCTAGTGAAAATCATTATTTTGGATTTCTCTGCTGAAAATCTGATTCCCCATTTTACATAAGAACATAAGAGATAGGAGCAGGAGTAGGCCAATCGGCCCCTCAAGCCTGCTCCGCCATTCAACAAGATCATAGCTGATCCAATCTTAATTCTAGTTTTCACCGAATCCCACAAGGCAATAGTGCCAACCAACAGGGCACCGTGCCGCCCATTTTATTTTATTATTCATCCTGTCCAAACCCATCTGATCACCCGGGGGAAAAAAGCGATTTGCCAATTGAGGAGAAAAAATCTGGAAAATTCCTCTCCGACCCATCCAGGCTATCGAAAACTGGTCCAGGAGATCACATGGCTGATCTAAACCTAGCCTCATGTCCACTTACCTGCTCGCTCACCGTATCCCCTAATGCCATTTTTATCCAGGAAAATGTCTATCTCTGTTTTGAATTTATTGAGTGTAGTAGCTTCCACAGCTCTCTGGGGCAGTAAATTCCACAGCCCCACTACCCTCTGAGTGAAGAAATTTCTCCTCATCTCAGTCCTGGAACGGCATCCCCTTATTTTAAGATTATGCCCCCTAGTCCTAGTTTCACCCATCATTGGGAACATTCTCCCCGCATCCACCCGATCAAGCCCCTTCACAATCTTATATATTTCAATGAGATCGCCTCTCATTCTTCAGAACTCCAATGAGTAGAGTCCCAATCTACTCAACCTCTCATCATACATCAACCCACCCATCCCCGGAATTAACCTAGTGAACCTTCTCTGCACTGCCTCGAGAGCCAGTATGTCCTTTCTTAAATATGGACACCAGAACTGCACGCAGTACTCCGTGTGAGGTCTCACCAATACCCGGT
This sequence comes from Hypanus sabinus, assembly GCF_030144855.1. Taxonomy (NCBI): domain Eukaryota; kingdom Metazoa; phylum Chordata; class Chondrichthyes; order Myliobatiformes; family Dasyatidae; genus Hypanus; species Hypanus sabinus. Next base: position 4,734,882 of record NC_082725.1, on the reverse strand, counting down.
ACAACTGCAGTAAGACCTCCCTGTTCTTATACTCCATCCCCCTAGCAATAAAAGCCAGCATTCCATTGGCCTTCTTGACCACCTGCTGCACTTGCATACTAACTTTTTGTGTTTCCTGCACCAGGACCCCCAGATCCCTTTGCACACAAGCACTTTCCAGTTTCTCTCCATTTAGATAATAACTTGCTCTATTATTTTTCCTGCCAAAGTGCAAGACCTCACACTTGTCAGTATTATATTTCATCTGCCAAATGTCTGCCCAATCACTCAGCCTATCTATGTCCCCCTGCAGGGTTTCAATGTCCTCCGCATTCATTACACTCCCTCCCATCTTTGCGTCATCAGCAAACTTCGATACGTTGCACTTAGTCCCTTTCTCCAAATCATTAATATAGATTGTAAAGAGTTGGGGTCCCAACACTGACCCCTGCAGAACACCACTAGTCACCAACTGCCAGTCTGAGAATAAACCATTTATCCCAACTCTCTGTTTTCTGTTAGAAAGCCAATCCTCCACCCATGCCAGAATATTATCCCCAATCCCATGATTTTTTACTATTTGCTTTTATGTTTTTCGCCAATTTATTTTCATAATCTATCTTCCCCTTCTTAATCAATCTTTTTGTTATTTGCTGCTGATTTTTAAAAGCTTCTTGATCTTCAATCTTCCCACTAGATTTAGCTACCTTATATAACTTTCTTTTTAGTCGTATACTTTGCTTTATTTCTTTACTTAGCCACGGATAACTATTTTTTCTTTTACACCCTTTTTTCTTCAGTGGAATATATTTTTCTTGATAGTTGTAAAACAACTCCTTAAATATACACCACTGATCAAGTACCGATCTACCCTTTAATCTATTTTCCCAATCCATCTTAAGCAATTCCGCTCTCGTACCATCATAGTCTCCTTTATTTAAGCTCAGTACGCTTGTTTGAGATCCAACCCTCTCATCCTCTAATTGAATATGGAATTCGACCATGTTATGGTCACTCATTCCAAGGGGATCCTTTACTAGGACATTTTTTATTAGTCCTGTCTCATTACACGGGACCAGATCTAAGACTGCTTGCCCCCTTGTCGGCTCAGTAACGTATTGTTCAAGGAACCCATCCCGAGTACACTCAATAAACTCTTCTTCAAGGCTGCCATGTCCGACTTGATTAGTCCAGTCAATATGAAAGTTAAAATCCCCCATAATTATAGCTGTTCCCTTATTACAAGCCCCAACAATTTCCTGATTTATGCTCCGACCAACCGAGTTACAGCTGTTTGGAGGCCGATAGACTACTCCCACCACTGCTTTTTTCCCTTTACTATTTCTTATTTCTACCCAAATTGTTTCATTATCCTGATCCTTTGAGCCAATATCATTTTGCTTTATTGCAGTGATTTCTTGCTTTATTAACATAGCCACCCCACCTCCTTTTCCTTCTTGCCTGTCTCTCCTAATTGTTGAATACCCTTGTGTGTTTAATTCCCAGTCCTGGTCACCCTGCAGCCATGTTTCCGTAATTGCCACAATACCATAACCATACGTAATTATTTGTACCGTCAACTCATCAATTTTATTCCTAATACTACGTGCATTCAAATAAAGGACTTTCAAATATGTTTTACACTTATTTCCTACCTTTTCCTTTTGTACAACTTTACGCTTATCTCCGTACATTCTTTCCCCTCCTGACACACTGTCTTTTTATTCCTCCACTTTTATCTACATCCATTACCTTCTCCATTGTCTTTTTAATTATTTGCTCTCTAGAATCCTCCCCCCCCCCACTAGTTAGTTTAAAGACCTCTTTGCAGCCCTAGTTATATGATTCACCAGGACACTAACCCCAGCCCGGTTCAGGTGAAGCCCGTCCCTCCAGAACAGTTCTCTCCTGTCCCAGTACTGGTGCCAGTGTCCCAAGAAGCAAAACCCACTTCTCCCACACCATTCTTTGAGCCACACATTTAACTCCCTAATTTTATTTAACCTAGCCAAATTTGCTCATGGCTCAGGTAATAATCCAGAGATTATTACCCTTGAGGTTCTGTTTTTTAATTTGACCCCTAGCTGCTCATATTCCTGTAACAGAACCTTCTTCCTTGTCCTATCTATGTCATTAGTACCGACGTATACGAAGACAACTGGATCCTCCCCCTTCCACTGCAAGTTTCTCTCCAGCCCAGAAGAGATGTCCTTAACCCTGGCACCAGGCAGGCAACATAGCCTTCGGGACTCTCGCTCTCGGTTGCAGAGAACCCTATCTATCCCCCTGACGATACTGTCCCCTATTACTACAACATTTCTATTGACTCCCCCCTCTGGAATGGCCCCCCACTCCATGGTGCTATGGGCAGGTTGCTCATCCTCCCCACAGTCCCCGCTCCTGCCCTCACAGGGAGTTAAAGCCTCGAATCTGTTGGACAAGAGCAAGGCCTGCATCTCCTCCAGCCCTACCTCCTGGATTCTCCTACTTTCCTCACTCATAGCCACACCATCCTGTGCTTGACTGCAATCTACATTAGTTAATCTATTAGGTGTGGCTATCTCCTGGTACACAGAGTCCAGGTAACTCTCCCCCTCCCTGATGTGTCGCAGTGTCTGAAGCTCAGACTGCAGCTCATCAATATGAAGCTGGAGTTCCTCGAGCAACAAACACTTGCTGCAAATGTAGTCGCCATGTCCCAGTCTTACTACCCAGTCTTCCACCTTAACCATTGCCTCTTAGAGTTCCTGTATTATAAATTCCGCATTCTTTCCCTTTGTCCACAAATAATATACTTAAATCTGAAGTAAATAACAATTATTATCACAGATGCTTCAAAAATGGTAATAGTAGATGAGGGGTATGATTAGTAGTGCCTGATTTGAATATTAAAAAGCAGGTGAGGATGCATAATGACTTTTCAGTGTGTATGAGTGAAACGACAGCTGGACTATTAGCTTTGCAATGGATGGAGGAAGTGAAACCAAAAAGAGTTGTAATATTGTCTGATTCAAGCTCAAGTCTAAGAGATTTACATTCAGAGGCAAGATCTGACATTGTGTGTGAGATAATACAAACCTTATTTAATTGTAAAAATGATGGGACTCTGTCTGTGTTTTATGTGGATTCCAGCATGTGTTGCTATTAGAGGGAAAGAGCAAGCGGATAAATTAGCAAAGGCAACTAGAAGAGCAGAAGTGGACAATCAAATAAATTACAGTAAAGGAGAAATGAAAAATATTATTAAAAGTGAAAGCAAAACACTATGCAGAAAACATTGGGATGAAGAGAGAACAGGAAGTCATCTTTATAACATCCGGAAAGAAGTGGCTTGGTCGAGGAATAGAGGATAGAGCAGCAGGGAGGAGGTGATAATATTGAGATTGAGGTTTGGACACATAGGGTTAAATAGTACATGATGAAAAACAATAATGGGAGGTGTGAGAGTAGGGTAGGGTAACATAATTGGGAGAAATATACATCATTTACAACCACCGACATTGAGTTAGGGTTTGTGGTCTGACGTGATGATGTTACATTATGCCTGCTTTTGTGTTTAGGTTTTCGAGTTCAATAAAATGTGTTATAGGTTTCATTAAGCATAAAACAACTCACGTTGCTTTATTTGTGAAAACCTACATGAATATTGTAATCAACAAGAAACGGTTGAACATGTACTGATGAAGTATCCAAGATATAATCATGAGAGGGGATGACTGATTTTAAAGTTATTATGGAATAAAATGCAATTTAATATTAACAGTATTTTGCAGAAAGGATCACAGGATTATTGCTTTAAATGTATAGTACAGTTCTTAAGAATACAAGTCATTTTTATATAGAATTTAATAAAAACTTAAATATATAGGATTTAGATATCCTGACCTACATTTTAGTTCAAAAGATTTGCCAAGCACCATAAAACATCAGAAGAAGATGAAGCTGGATTTGAAGTTGTTATAATTGGATTTCAAGAATGAAAACTGGTTTCAAAGCAAGAAGAAAAAACAAGCCTGAAATCTAATTGATGCCTGTTACTTCTCACAATAAAGAAAGTTCAAAGTAAATTTATTATCAAAGTACATCTATGTCACCATATATGATACAACCCTGAGATAGACTTTTTTTGTGAGCATACTCAATAAATTCATAATAGAATCAATGAAAGACATCTTGCACTATTCCATATACAATCACTTATGTCTTTACTTCTTGCAGCAGTTGATAAAATTGCATCTTTCCAAGAACGTACAGGTGCCATCGTAGAGATAATCCTCACATCAGTCATTATCGTTTGGTTTGATGCAACATCTCACAATACAGTATACAAGAACTACGGCCCAGCAGAAAGGCTCACTGTCTGCAGTCCATCACTACCGGACTTGTGTGTGTCCGGAACAAAGAAGTGAGCAAGAAAAATCATTGAAGACACTACCCACCCTGTAAACTTTCTTTTCCGAAAGCATTTTTCTGGAAAGTGCTATAGGGCTATTAAAACAAAAACTTCACACCATTTTAAAAGTTTCTTCCTCAGGCAGTTAATCTGATCAACTGTTCTAGTCAGCCTCCCCCATCACTACACCGTATTGTAAACACTTTAAACCACTTCTTATAATGCTGTTTACATTGTAATTATTGTGTATTTAATATTTCAGTAATATTTGATTAATCTTGTATATATAGTTTATTTAAATAATTAGGTATGGGTTATATGTACAAATATGTGAATTGTATAGGTCATCACACTACCACATCATATGTACGCGCCTTGCTTAAAATAAACCCAAAGTGAGACCCTCATTTCAGACTCCCATGTCCTCCTTTGAATTAGTTTAATCTTTTGAAATTATAAAATGTAACTATAAATACATGCTGGTATTTATGCACATTTTATTCCATATCCATACTTTAACATCTAGCTTTAATTTTTCTATAAATCTTTATTTTTTATAATTGCTTAATGTTGTTTTTTGTTGCACGTCTCATCCTGACCAACACACCACAGCAAATTCAGAACACATGTAAACTTACATGGTGAATGAAGTTGATTCCTTGTCCTTGACCCTTGACCTTGTGGCTGCCAGATCTGATGCTATTTATAATTGTGACTGGATTTCAAATGTACGTGAAGAGGTGCTCAGCAAGATTCCTCACTGCGCAGTTTCAAAGCAAGTAGAAAAACAAGCCTGAATCATTATAGTTGTCAGTCACCTCTCTTAAAAAAAACAGCTCAAACTTGTGTAACCAGTTAAAGTCACAATTTTATTCAAGTAACCATCTTTATATATATACCAATGTCAACATGACTATGAATAGTAACTAATGAGTGTTGGTATTGTTAGTTAAATAATAACTGTTAACTAGAACATCAACAGCTATATTTCATTAAGAGTTTGAAGAGATTTGGTATGTCACCAAAGAATTACAAGTGTCTACCGATGTACTCTGGACAGCCTCACCATCTGGTTTGGGGGGGGGGGGGTGGGGGGAGTTGTACTGCACAGGTTCGGAAAAAGCTGCAGAAAGTTGTAAACTCAGCCAGCTCCATCATGGGCACTAGCCTCCCCAGCATCAAAGACGTCTTTAAAAGGTGATGTCTTGAAAAGGCAGCATCCATCATTAAGGACCCCCCAAAACCAGAACATGCCCTCTTCCCATTGCTACCATCAGGGAAGAGGTACAGAAGCCTGAAGACACACATTCAACATTTCAAGACCATCTTCTTCCCCTCTGCCATCAGCGTTCTGAAAGGACAATGAATCCATAAACATTACTTCACAATTTTTTTCTCTCTTTTTTGCACTACTTCTTTAAATTAATTATAAATATTTCTTATTGAAAAATATTGTACATTCTGTGTCTTGCAAAGTACTGCTGCCGCAAAACAATAAATTTCACGACATATGCCAGTGACAATAAACCTGATTCTGACTCTTTGTGACCCACTTCAAGTTTAGTGGCGATATCATTTAATATTCACTGGATCCAGTAGATGGAGTCTCGGCTTAAAGCTCAACATTAGCTGAAACAACTCTCGTGCTTCACGCCGAATCCCAGCCTCGATTATCGGCACAGGGTCATTCATGTTACTCGCTGAGCCAAGATTACTGTTACAATGTATATTTAAATGTACCATAACGTGTTTATTCTTTATTTATTTTATTTATTTAGAGATACCATGCAGAACAGGCCCCTCTGGCCCAACAAGCCACAAAGCCAAGCAACCCACCAATTTAATTGTAGCCTAATCGCAGGACGATTTACCATGACCCACTATCCCTACCAACTGGTACATCTTTGGACTGTGGGAGGAAACTGGAGCACCCAGAGGAAACCCACACAGTCTCAGAGAGAACTTACAAACTCCTTACAGACAGCGTTCAAATTAAACTCCAAACTGTTTAGAGTCGCGCTAACCGCTATGGGGCAATATGTCAGTACAGTATGATATCTATAAATTCAGAATATCACTGACGTGAGTCATGAAACTTGTTGTTTTGCGGCAGCAGTACAGTGCAATACATAAAAATTAGTATGTGACAATAGGAATATATTTAAATAATTAATGCAAAAAGAGAGCTAATGTTCAGGGGTCTGTGGACCATTCAAATTTTGATGGTGGAAAGGAGGAGGCCGTTCCTGAAACATTGAGTGTGGATCCTCTGGCTCCTGTATCTCCTCCCTCATGGTAGTAATATGAAGAGGCATGTCTTGGATGGTGAGAGTCCTTCATGATAGATGGCACGTTCTTACAGGTTGAAGATGTCCTCAGTGGTGGGGAGCTTATTGGCCTTGTTGGAGCTGGCTGAGTCCATAGCCCTCTGCATTTTCTCTGATGGAGCTTCCCTATCAGGCTGTGATGCAACCCGTCAGAATGATCTCCATTGTACATCTGTAGAAAGTTGCTACAGTCTCTGATGACATAATAAATCTCCTCAAACTCCTAATTAAATATAGCAACCTGGAGTCCCTCCTTTGTAATTGAATCAATATGCTGGATGCAGGATAGATCTTCAGAAATATTGACGTATAATGCTCACCTTTCACCGCTGACCTCTCAATGAGGAATGGCATTTGCTCTTCTGACTTCCCCTTCTGAAGCCCAAAATCAATTCCTCGATCTTACTGATGTTGAGTGTGAGGTTGTTGCTGCAAAATCACTCAACCAGCTGATCTATCTCACTCCTGTACATCTTTTTGTCACCATCTGACACCACTGTATGGCTAGGCACAGGCTAAAGGTTATATAAATACACAGATGACCCCACAGTTATTGGCTAAATGATGACGAGGAGGTGTACAGGAATGAGATAGATTGGCTGGTTGAGTGGTGTCACAAAACAACTTCAAATTGACAGTCAGCAAAAGGAAAGAATTGATTGTCTACTTGGGAAAGAGAAGTCAGGAGAATGCATACTGAGTGACCAGAATCAGAATCAGGTTGAATATCACTGGCATATCTTGTGAAATTTATGCAGCAGCAGTACATTGCAATACACAGGAATAAAAACTGTGAATTACAGTAAAAAGTGTGTGTACACACACACACATACACAAAAACACACACACACACACACACACACACACACACACACACACACACACACACACACACACACACACACACACACACACACAATAGGTAGTGCAAAAAGAGAAAAAATATTGAAGGTAGAGTCCACGGCTTCAATGTCCATTCAGAAATCTGATGACAGAGGGGAAGAAGCTGTTCCTGAATCACTGAGTGTGTACCTTCAGGCTTCTGTACCTCCTTCCTGATGGTAGCAATGAGAAATCGGCTTGTTCTGGGTGTTGGGGTCATTAGTGATGGATGCCAGAACATTCCCTCTTTCCAGTGCCATCAGGAATGGAATGGGTGAGCAGCTTTAAGTTCCTGGATGTCAACATCTCAAATGATCTCTCTTGGGTCCAACATCTTGATGCAATCCCAAAAAAAGGCACACAAGTGACTATACTTCATTCGGCATTTGAGGAGATTTGGAATGTCACTCCATACGGTTCGTACGGCGGTGAGCATTAGGGCTGGTATGGAGGCTCCAATGAACAAGAGGTTGCAGAGCATGTAGACTCAGCCAGCTCCATCATGGGCACAAACCCTTCCCACTCTCGAGGACAACTTAAAGAGGCAGCGCCTCAAGAAGGCAGCATCCATTACTGAGGGCCCTCACCACCCGGGACATGCCCTCGTCTCGTTATTGCCATCAAGGGGAGGTGCAGAAGCATGAAGACCCACACTCAATGTTCTCGGAACAGCTTCCTCCCCTCCACCATCAGATTTATGAACAGCCCATGTACCCGTGAATGCTACAGTATCTTTTATTTGCACTATTTATTTTTTGAATTCATAATCATTTTTATGTCTTTGTTCTGAACTTCTTTCACAAAACAACAAATTTCATGTCACATGTCAGTGGCAATAACGTGATTCTGATTAAATATACAGAAAATCAATTAGAAAGTCTCTTTCTAGCAGAACTAAAACTCATAAACGTAAATATTTATGTTTGGACAAGCATTTGGTAATTTTATTGACAGCCTACTGGAATGCATTTAATTGCATATTTTTACTATGTGGCCATAATGTGGTTTATCTCCAAGGTGATTATATGTTTAACAGTTACAATTTAAATGTTTTAAATTAAAATTTTGATTATACTATATTTACTCAATGACAGTATATGAAATTTTGATCTGTTGACATTCTCCACGTTTTAACTTTAAAATTATATTTATATCTTCCAGCGTTCAGTAAATTGCAATGACTTCTGTGTGGCAGACACGAGAGAAAAGGCACGATGATGATGCAACTTTAAAACCACTCCGTATATTTGCCAAATCCAGCAAAAACAGATTGCTACTAATCAACTTGGACTGCCAATACGGAGTGTGTTTGCATAACACGAAAGGCATGTGATTTGCACTTTGTGTAGATTTTTAGGGTAAGCACAGCTGAAAACCAGTCAACTGTGTTGAGAAGCTACTAATTTTATCATGGGGGAATTAGTAGAATTTCAGATCCCGCAGAGTTGTCACAAAGGACAATTTAATGTCGTTATACTGTTATTATGATCTGCACTAACAGATGATTTCTCTCTCTCAATATGCATATGACACTTTTAAAAGAATTACTTACAAGTGATTTGGGTTTTAGGTTAATAGATTCTGCTATGTAAATAGCATAATCCTAATTATTTCTGTACTGGGCACCATTGATTCTGGAAGTACAGTATTAAAAGTACAGTATTACAGTATACAATGTCTTTTCTGTTCAACTTAATTAATTAAAAAAACACAGGTTAGGACATCAAAAACATTTTATTAATTTCACCACACACAAAGTGCTGGTGGAACTCAGTAGGCTAGGCAGCATCTATGGAAAAGAGTACAGTCGACATTTCAGGCTGAGACCCTTCAGCAGGTTAACAGCCCAAAACATCGACTGTACTCTTTCCCCTAGTTGTTGCCTGACCTGTTGAGTTCCTACAGCATTTTGTGTGTGGTGCTTCAATTTCCAGCATCTGCAGATTTTCTCTTCTTTGTTATTAATGTTAAGTTTGTTTATGGAAGTGACTTAAATTCAATGTAAAATTTATTATCGGTGCATATGAGTCACCATATACAGCCCTGAGATTCATTTTCTAGAGGGTATACCCAATAAATTCACGTTAGAATAATAACCGTAACAGAATCAATGAACCACTTGGCCATTCAACCAGTGAGCGAAAGCCGACATCTGTGCATATACAAAAAGAAAGAGATATGAAGACTGCCCTGGCTGCCCGCTAATATGATGAACTGCTAAGTAAGGCTTTGGGCCTACTCCAGACAGTTCTGAGGTTCGGAATGCTGTTGTTATTTGCTTCAATTGTTTGCAGGATTTCTCTTTCTGTCTTTTGTGCATTGAGTGTTGGTATTTTATAATTTTTTTCTTTAATTGGGTTCTTTCAGGTTTCTTCCTTTGTGGCAACTGTGAACAAACAGTCTCAAGGTTGTGTAATTTATATATTCTTTGATAATAAATGAATTTTGAATCTTGAAATGAGTGAGCAATAAATATTGAGAACACGAGATAAAGAGTCCTTGAAAGTGAGTCTGTAGGTGTGGGAACAGTTCAATGGTGGGGTGAGTGAAGTTATCCCCTCTGATTCAAGAGTATGATGGTTGAGGAGTAGTGATTGTCCCTGAGCCTGGTGGTGTGGATCCTGAGGCCTCTGTAGAACTTACAGAGCTCTACAAAGCTGGAGAGTTGTAGACTCAGCCAGCTCTATCATAGGCACCAGCCTTCCCAGCATCCAGCTTATCTTCAAGGGGTAGCATGCACGATGAAGGACCCTTACCTCCCAGGACAGTCCCTCTTCTCATTACTACCATCAAGGAGCATGTGGACACACGTGACATTCCAGGAACAGCTTCTTTCCTTCAGCCATCAGATTTCTGAACAGACAATGAGCTCAGGAATGCTAACACGCTATTTTCTCTCTCAATTTGCACTACTTATTTATCTTTTTATATATATATTTTTTTGTAATTTATAGTATGTTTTTCATATTGCATTGTACCGCTGCCGCAAAACAACAAATTTCACAACATATGTCAGTGATAATAAACCTGATTTGGATTCTGATTCCGATGGAGCTTGGCAGGGATCATTTACAGATTGTAGACGAGGTAAACCTGAAGGTCATTTATAGATCAAGCAGTTAATATCGAGAAACAGTTAACACTAATATAATTTAAATAGTTTCTGACTTCTTGATTCTAAGATATTTCAGATGGCTGGTGTAATTCCGACCAAAGAGATTCTGCAGATCTTGAGCAACATACACAAAATGCTGGAGGAACTCAGCAGGTCAGGGACATCTGTGAAGGGGAGTGAACGGCCAATGCTTTAGGCCGAGATCCTTCATCAGAAAACTACCACACTATTTGCTCTCTTTAAGACTAAATATTCTTAAGTTTATATTTCAAAATTGCACTGTTTGTTGCAAGTCCATGGAAGAATCTGGATATTCAGTCTCCATGTAGTTTTTCAGAAATTCTATTGGATTTCTATATTTTCCTATAAATGCCTGCTAGAAAATGAATCTCAGGGTAGTGTATGGTGAAATACTTCGGTGATAAATTTACTTACAACTTTGAACTTTTCTGTAAAGTGAACTGTTTCAGCAATGTGACATTATCACTCACTCATCATGAAGGACTTCTTTCAGAATCCAGCTGACCCGGTAGTGTGGCGGTGATTCGCTGTTCCCGATGTTCCATTCTCTCCCACGACGCTTCAGTCAGCGGCACTGGCTTAAGATCAGCCCATTCACAGGGCCGTGAAGCCTCAGAATCCCCATGGCATACTCGCCTTCTAGACTGCGTCCTTGGAATGTCAAAAAGCGGCTGGTTGTGAGCCCCTGGGAGCGGTTCAGGTCCCACCACCGCAAAGAATGGAATCCTAAGTGTAGCACTAGGTCAGGGCCTCCAACAGAACCCATCCACCCAGAAAAGGAAAAAGAGAGACATGGAAGACGAAGGAGTCGCAATTTAGCTCCATCGCCTCCCACGTTCCAAAGACCAAAAGACCCTAAAATATAGGAGCAGAATTTGGTCTATCAAGTCTGCTCCACCATTTAGCCATGGCTGATCCATCTCTCCCTCAGCCCCAATCTCCTGCCTTGTCCTTGTATTCCTTCATGCCCTGAATAATCTAGAATCTAGCACCCTCTGCCTTAAATATACCCAATGACTCGGCCTCCACAGCAGTTGTGGCAATGAATTCCAGATTCACCACCCCCTGATTATAGAAAATCCTCTTCATCTCCTTTCTAAATGGGTGTTGTTCTATTCTGAGGTTGTGTCCCCTGGTCTTAGATTCTCCACCATGGGAAATATCCTCTCCACAGCCACTCTATCGAGGCCCTTTGATATCCGACAGCTTACAATGAGATCCTCCCCAGTCTTCTGAATTCCAGTGAGCCGTCACACACTCCACATACGACAAGCCTTTCAATCCTGAAAACATGTTTTGTCAATCTCCTTGGAATCCTCTCCAGTTTCAGCACGTTTTTTTTGTAGATAAGGGGCCTCTCTACCTCCTCAGAACTACCTGCCTCTCCGCCTAACTTCACATCGTCCGCGAACTTGGCCACAAAGCCATCGTCCAAATGTGTACTAGCAAGCAAAATCAGCACCAGAAGCATGACGAAACTTATGGGCTGCCCCATCACATCCTCAGATTGTATGCAAATAACTAATTTCAGTGTATATCTCGATGTTTTGACATATTATATATGTGAAAATCTTTCTTTTGTAATTCTCATTGATCTAACCGGACCCACGAACCTTGATTTCTCTAACCTCCAGTAATTCTCCTTCTCTTCTTTCTCCATTTCCCATTCTGGCTCCCCTTTTACCCCTTCCCTTCTTCTCACTTGCCTATCCTATTGAGAGTCTTGTCTGAAACATCGACTCGTTATTCCTCTCCACCATCTCGTGTGGGTTTGGCTCAAGATTTCCAGCATCCTCAGAATCTCTTTGTTGACGATTCATTTGTCTCATCCCTTGTGGTAGTTTGAAGTGATCTGAAGCAATATTCATGATGCATATGGTCTGCCTAGAGCTGGGAAGCACGTGAAGAGAGAACCTTGACTTGTTTGAGAGAAATCCAGCTGGCGTGGCCTGAATTGGCAGATCCATGCCCAAGGATTCTTGATGCCCCAAATTACAGGTCTCCATGCGACTGAAGACTATCAGACATAGGAGAAGAATTAGGACTTTCGGCCCATTAGGTCTGCTCCACCATTCCATCATGGCTGACTTACATTCTCTCTCAACCTTATTCTCCTGCCTTGTACACATAACCTTTGATTCCCTGACTAATCAAGAACCTCTCAACCTTCACACCAAATTAAGGATATTAGTGTCCTTGGGATCAATTTGGTGAATGGGGACAGATGAGTTTATATCTAATATTACTTCTAATTATTTCCTTATTGGCTACAATCACGCTGAGTGTGGAATAACCTAAAGGAGCTTGTGACTTACTCTTACCCCTAACTCATATGTTTGTTTGTTAAGAGGAATATGACCATAGACCATAAGACCAGAAGACACAAGAGCAGAATTAGGCCATTCAGCCCATTGATTCTGCTCCACTATTCCAACATGGCTGACTTATTTTCGCTTCCAACCTCATTCTCCTGCCTTCTCCCCATAACCTTTGCTGCCCTTACAAATCAAAAGCCTATCCATCTCTGTTTTAAATATACCTAATGACTTGGCTTCCAAGGCCATCTGTAGCAATGAATTCCACAGATTCATTACCCTCTGGCTAAAGAAATTCCTCCTCCTCTCTGTTCTAAATGGACATATTTATATTCTGAGTCTGTGCCCTCTGGTCCAAGACTGCCTCACTATAGGAAGCATCCATTCTATCTGGTCCTTTCAGACCAATACAGCATTTTCCTGCTATGTCATTAACGACTATGTCAGATCACTTATGTTGGATGAAGAACAAACACTCATTATATTTTAAGTGTTAAACACTCAGTGGCCACTTTATTAGGTACACCGGTGCTAATATCTAACCAGCCAATCATGTGGCAGCAACTCAGTGCATGAAAGCATGCAACCATGGTCAAGTGGTCCAGTTGTTGTTCAGACCAAACATCAGGATGGGGAAGAAATGCAATCTAAGTGACTTTGACTGTGGAATAATTGTTGGTGCCAGACAGGGTTGCTTGAGTATCTCAGAAACTGCTGATCTCCTAGGATTTTCTCCTGGGGCAGTCTCTAGAGTTTACAGAGAATGGTGTGAAAAACAGTGAGCAGCTTTTCTGTGAGAGATAACACCTTGTTAATGAGAGAGGTCAGAGGAGAATGGCCAGACTGGTTCAATCTGACAGGAAGGTGATAGTAACTTAAATAACCACACGTTACAACAATGGTGTGCAGAAGAGCATCTCTGAATGCACAACATGTTTAGCCTTGAAGTGGATGGGACACAGCAACAGAAGACCATGAACATGCTACAGTGGTCACTTTGTTAGGTACAGGAGGTACTGAATACAGGTGTCCCCTGCTTTATGAAAGTTTGCTTTGCGCCACTTCGCTTTTACAAAAGACCTACATTAGTACCTGTTTTAGCTAACCGAAAGAAATCCGAAGAGGATTTTTGATTTTACGATAAAAGGCGCCGCTTTAAACTTGTGTTTACCCCGAGAAAGACTACCAGGACCATGAAGCCTTGCGCGGGCAGGTGCATGCGCATGCGCACATGTGCCGGTTTTATTTCTACAAATTAGTTTTTGCTAAATATTCCCAATTCTGGTAAGTGAAACTACACTGTACATACATTATTTCTACTTTGTATGGGCTGTGTATTTATCATATCATTCCTGCTTTTACTATATGTTAGTGTTAATTTAGGTTTTATGTGTTATTTGGTATGATTTGGTAGGTTATTTTTTGGGTCTGGAAATGCTCAAAAAGTTCACTTGAGTTAGATGAAGAACAAACACTCATTATATTTTAAATGGAATACATTGCTCAATAAAACAAGTGGCTCTAGTATTTCCACAAGTCCTCAAAAGTACCTTCAGCTACCAGTCTGATAGTCAGAACTATCGAGCTGGAGATAAGGATTCAAATCTCAGCACACAGTTAGGAAATCTAAATTTTGACCTGCAGGTGTGGTATGTGAGACAAGCTTTTCACCTGGTACATGTGACAGTAATAAACCAAAAGCAACTGCGACGCAGAGTGGAAACTACAAACCCCATTTCCAGAAAAGTTGGGATATTTTCCAAAATGCAATAAAAACAAAAATCTGTGATACGTTAATTCACGTGAACCTTTATTTAACTGACAAAAGTACAAAGAAAAGATTTTCAATAGTTTTACTGACCAACTTAATTGTATTTTGTAAATATACACGAATTTAGGATTTGATGCCATTGGAGTCATCCTGTTATACGAAAGATATGGTTAAACCGGAAAGAGTGCAGGAGTAATTTGCGAGGATGTTGCCAGGACTAGAGGACCTGAGTGATAGGGAGACTTCAGCCAGGATAGTCTTTTTTGCTTTGGAATGTAGGAAAATGAGGGGTCACCTTACAGAGGTGCTGAAAATTATGAGAGAGATAAACACGGTGGAAGGCTACAGTCTTTTCTCCAGGTCAGAAGAGTCTAAAACTTACAGCTTTCATTTCAAGAGAGACAGTAAAGGTTTAACAAGGATCTGAAGGGCAACTTTTTCACACAGAGGGTGGTGAGTGGTTGAGGCAGGTACAATAATATAATTTACGAAGCATTTGGTAAGGAACATAGACAGGTGGTGCTTACAGAGATGCAGGAAATTGCTACCCTGGATGGGTACTGTGGTCAGCATAGACTGACTGTGCCAAAGAGCCTCTCTACGTCTATGCCTATTGTTCTGTCTTGATGACGTTACAGAACTCAAACTCTAAACAGTAGAGGGCAGCAAATCAGAGATTTTTATATTTAAAAGAACTGGCCCATGATGTTACAGGAAGTTGGAACCACAGATGTTTATAAAGAAAACCTCAGTGTGTAGATCAGGTAGCAGAGGAGACAATCAGGGAATAAATGATGAGAAGGAAGAGGAAGTTTGAAGAAGTAGACAATAGACAAGAGGAGCAGGAGTAGGCCATTCAGCCCTTTGAGCCAGCACCGCCATTCAATGTGATCATGGCTGTCCATCCACAATCAGTACCCCGTTCCTGTCTTCTCCCCATATCCCTTGACTCCACTATCTTTAAGAACTCTATCTAACTCTTTCTTGAAAGCATCCAGAGAATTGGCCCCCAGTGCCTTCTGAGGCAGAGCATTCCATAGATCCACAGCTCTCTGGGTGAAAAAGTTTTTCCTGAACTCCATTCTAAATGGCCTACCCCTTATTCTTAAACTGTGGCCTCTGGTAGTTTGAAGTTCTACAGAAAGTGCCGGACACAGCCCACTCCATCACAGGAAACACCGATGAGCACAACTGCACAGAACACTGTCACAGGAAAGCAGCAGCCATCATCAAGGACCCCCACCTCCACACAAGCCATGGTCTCCTCTCGCTGTTGCTATCAGGAAGGAGGTACAGGAGCCTCAGGTCCCACACACCAGGTTCAGGAACAGTTTTCACGCCTCAACCATCAGGCTTCTGAACCAGCGTGGAGAACTTCACTCACCTCCACTCTGAACTGATTCCACAACCTCTGGGCTCACTCTCAAGGAATCCACAACTCATGTTCTCAACATTATGTATTGACTTTTTTACACCAGTTGTTTGTTTATAATCATATAATCATATAACAATTACAGCACGGAAACAGGCTATCTCGGCCTTTCCAGTCCATGCCGAACGCTTACTCTCACCTAGTCCCACCGACCTGCCCCAGACCATAACCCTCCATTCCTTTCCTGTCCATATACCTATCCAACTTTACTTTAAATGACAATACCGAACCTGCCTCAACCACTTCTACTGGAAGCTCGTTCCACACAGCTGCCATTCTCTAAGTAAAGAAATTCCCCCTCGCGTTACCCCTAAACTTTTGCCCCCTAACTCTCAACTCATGTCCTCTTGATTGAATCTTCCCTACTCCCAATGGAAAAAGCCTATCCACGTCAACTCTATCTGTCCCCCTCATAATTTTAAATACCTCGATCAAATCCCCCCTCAACCTTCTACGCTCCAAAGAATAAAGACCTAACTTGTCCAACCTTCTGTATGTATAGTTTAAGTATAAAGTTTATGTATAGTTTCTTTTTCATAAATTCTATTGTATTTCTTTATTTCCTTGTAAATGCTTGCAGGAAAATGAATCTCAGGGTTGTTTATGATGATGTACTTTGATGATAAATTTACTTTGATGTGAACTAAAGGATATTCAAAGGATGTTCCGGAGAGGAGAGAAGCCCATGGAAAGAAAGCCAGCAGCAATGGCTTCGAAGGGTGTTAAAAGAAGGCATCGTACACCAATGACGTGTCATTGATGGAAAAGTGGGAGTGCCTGGGATGAGGCACGATTTGCATATGTTGGCGCCTACTTCAGTCTATGGATAGGACATTGAGAAAGCTGTTGATCAGCTGCACTTGACAACGTTCAAGTCTGCTACCTAAAATCCAACCAAACATCACTTGTGTACAAAATAAATATGCATATTCTGAGATTCAACCAACTAGCAGTTTATTCCTCAGCCCGCAGGAAACTGAGGGGTGATCTTGCAGAGGTGTATAAAATCATGAGGGGCACAGATTGGGTGAATTGCTGAGGCCTTCTTTGGAGCATTGTGTGCAGTTTTGGTCACCTACCTACAGGAAAGATGCAAAGAGGATTGAAAGAGTGTAGAGAAAATTTACGAGGATGTTGCCTAGACTTGAGAAATGGAGTGACAGGAAAAGGTAATTAGGTAATTTAAATTTGTTAGAAAGTTGGTCAAAAGACATCAAACTACCTTCAAAAAAAAAGATCACGAAAACATATTATACCTTTCCTTTTCCATATGTTAAAAGCTTGATCTGTTAAAGAAGGTTTAAAAAAAAATTAAGTAAGATAGGGCTATCAAGAACAAAGTTTTTCAGAGTAAAAAACTTACGAAATTGAAACCAAATTCATAACATATGTTTGACAATAGGGTTAGATATCTGTTTATTGAATTTAACTAAATCAGCAGGGAGAGAAGAACTAAGAACAGAGAATAAAGAATATCCTTGTGCATCATTACATTCTAAATTTACCCACTGTGGGCACAATGGTGAGTCTAAATCTAGTTTCCAATATATTAAATTTCGAATATTATTCGCCCAATAATAAAATCTAAAATTAGGCAAAGCTAAACCACCATCCTTTTTAGATTTCTGTAACTGTCTTTTACTTAATCTGGGATTTTTATTTTGCCACACAAATGAGGAAATTTTTGAATCAATGTTATCAAAAGAAGATTTAGGAATAAAAATTGGTAAGGCTTGAAATAAATATAAAAATTTCGGTAAAATCATCATTTTAATAGCATTGATCTGACCAACTAATGATAAGGATAAAGGAGACCATCTAGTAGTAAGTTGTTGAATTTGATGAAGCATAGGTAAAAAATTCAATCTGAATAAATCTTTATATTTCTTGGGAATTTTTATACCTATATAGATAAAGTTATCAGTAACAACTTTAAATGGCATTTTATTAATATAAAAATTATAAAAAATATAAAATATTTTTTTAGATATTTACAAATTAGAAATTTTTTATATAAAGTTTTACCTAAGTTTCCTAATTCAACTTTGATAGATTTTTCAGATATGATTTTTACTTTAAATCCCTGTCAGAAGGGATTGGTGGCTCTTATTTATAATATGATTATGAAGATACAACCAGAGGTATCGAGTAAAATTAAACAGGAATGGGAAAAAGAACTTCAATACAACATATCAACGGAAAAATGGGGAAACATTTTACAAATGGTTAATTCTTCTTCTATATGTGCTAAACATGCTTTAATACAATTCAAGGTCGTACATAGAGCTCATATGTCTAAAGATAAGCTTGCTCGATTTTACTCTCATATTAACCCTCAATGTGACAGATGTCATTTAGATGTGGCTTCATTGACCCATATGTTTTGGTCATGTCCTACCTTACATAACTATTGGAAGGACATATTCGCTACCATTTCCTCAATTTGGAATATTGATTTACAACCTCATTTTATCCCTGCAATTTTTGGTATACCAAATGAGGATGATAGTTGACTTTCCCTTTCAATTAGACGAATGATTGCCTTTGCAACATTAATGGCCAGAAGGTCTATATTACAAAATTGGAAAGAAGTAAATCCTCCTACCACATTTCAATGGTTCTCTCAAACTATTTCTTGTCTGAGTTTAGAAAAAATTAGAAGTACTATTTTCGATTCATCAATTAAATTTGAAGAAACTTGGGGACCGTTTATTCCATATGAATTAATTTGGCTGCTTCCAGACCTTTTCTCTTTTTATTCTTGTTCTGGTATGGAGTTCCGGAGTTCTTGACACTATCATATACATATAAACTATTATGATTGCCCATGTTAGTTTAGGTTTATTATTTTTTTTATATATATATTTTTTCTTGCATTTTTATATATTTTTTTTCTTTTGTTGACTACTCTTAATCCCTTTCATGTATAATCAATATAGGTTAGATTGATTATTATATGATCTTCCCTTTTTGCCGATTGTTTAATATATTATTATCTTGTTATTAATTTAACTTTAAGTTTAATGTACTTGTAACCTATTTAATACAATACTATGTTATGTTTTTTTTATATATGAAATTCAATAAAAAGATTGAAAAAGAAAAAGGAAAAGGTAATTAGGTGAGGACTTTATTGTCTGGAGTGTAGGAGAAAGAGGGGAGAATTGATAGAGGTATACAAAATTATGAGGGGAATCGATAGGATTTTTTCCACAGAGGTTCTGGTGAGACAAAAGTAGAGGTCATAGGTTAAGGGTGAAATGTATAAAGGAAATATGGGGTGTCTTCTTCACTCAGAGGATAGCAAGAATGTGGAACGAGCTGCCAGCACAAATGGTGAAATTGGACTTGATTTCAACATTTAAGAAAAAGTTGGATTGATGGATGGTATAGTCTACGTGCAGATCGATGGGTCTAGGCAGATTAAGAGTTTGGCATGGATTTAAAGTGCCAAAGGACTCTGATGACTCTATTTAGAAAGGCACTATGGGGTTTCACAAAATAAAATCAATGGTTTGTTTAATCCAAGAAAATCAGTTGAAATTTCAGCATTTTGTAAATTCCTAGGGGTTTAACACATGAAAAGTCCTGGCAGTAGCCTTAGCCATTCAACTGGAGTTGTGAGGTAGGGCTGTGATGCTGCTGGGGATTTGGAGGCTTTGTGATGGCGTTGGGGGGTGAGGTTGGTTGATGGACTGTGGTAATTCCTTCTCTGCAATTTCAGGAGTCAAACAGTTGAAGGGAAGTAGCTGTTGTTGGTGTGGGATGTCAGGCTTCTGTACCTCCTGCTCAATGGTAGCAGGGAGAAGAAGGCATGGCCCAGATAGTGGGGATCTGTGATGAGGCTGAGCCTCCTGTAGATACGAGTGATGTTGGGGAGGGATATGCCCGTGATGTATTGGGCAGAGTTCACTAATCTCTGCAGCTTCTCGTGTTCCCGCATGTTCGAGTTACGGCACAAGATCGTGATGCAACCAGTCAGGATACTTTCAACATTCCATCTGCAGAAGTTGGCAAGAGTGCTCAGTGATGAACTTCCTTAACCTCATAGGAAAGCAGAGAGCTGCTGCACTCTCCTCGTGATTGTGTCTGCGGGCTGAGCCCAGGACAGTGGGAGCTGATCAATGTTCTAAATAGGTTCGGTAAAACGGACCTATTTTTCAAATCTGTCTTTCAGAAAGAAAGCCCACTGCATGATTCACTCTGTAGGTGTAATCCAAGATGTTGGCAGTTTCTTGCATTTGTGATATAATAGCACATAGACTCAGTGGCCACTTTATTAGATACCTCCTGTACCAAGTGAAGTGACTACTGAATGCATGTTCATGGCCCTCTACTGCTGTAACACTGCACCTCAAGGTACGACTTGTGCCTTCCGAGAAGCTCCACTACATGTAACGTGTCAGCTTGAACCAGACTGGCCATTCCCCTCTGAACTCTCTCATTAACAAGGCGCTCTCACCCTCAGAACAATGCCCACTGAACGTTTCTTTCTTTTCCACATCATTCTCTGTGAACTCTAGCAACTGTTGTGCTTGAAACCCCCAGGAGATCAGCAGCTCCTGGGATAGACAAACAACCCTGTCTGGCACCACAATCATTCCACAGTCAAAGTCACTTAGACCACATTTCTTTCTCTGTTTGATCTAAACAGAAACTGAACCTCTTGACCATGTCTAAATGTTTTTATGTTCTGAGTTGCTGCCACATGATTGGCTGATTAGATATTTGCATTAACGAGCAGATATACAGGTATACCTAATAAAGTGGCCACTGAGTGTAAATTAGAAAGGCCCAAGGGAAAATAATCATACTGTCCAACAGAAACTAAGCAAGGAACAACCAGAGGCAACAGCAAAGAGAGAATCGCCAAAGGCAACTGCGTGGTGCGAATGGAGATGGAGACAGGACGGGGATGGGACGGAGAGAGTCGAGATGGGGACTGGCCAGAGAGAGTCAAGATAGGGACGGGACGGAGGGAGTCGAGACGGGGACTGGACGGAGAGAGTCGCGAGGGAAACGGGAAGGAGAGAATCGAAACAGGGACGGAGAGAGTCGAGATGGGGACTGGACAGACAGAATCGAGATAGTGACGGGACGGAGAGAGTCGAGATAGGGACGGGATGGAGAGAATTGAAACGGGGACAGGACGGAGAGTATCGAGACGGAGACAGGACGGAGAGAATCGAGATGGGGACTGGACAGAGAGAATCGAGATGGGGGACGGACGGAGAGAATCGAGACGGGGACTGGACAGAGAGAATCGAGATGGGGGATGGGATGGAGGGAGTCGAGACGGGGACTGGATGGAGAGAGTCGAGACGGAGACGGGATGGTGAGGATCGAGACGGGGACGGGACGGAGAGTCGAGATGGAGACAGGACTGAGAGAGTTGAGACAGAGATGTGTTGGAGAGCGTCGAGATGGAGAAAGGGTTGGGTTGGGTTGTGATGGAGGGCAAGGCAGAGTGGTAGGGAACATGCAGAATGAATTATTTTATCTACTGATTAAAGATACAGTCCATTGTACACATTTACATTTTCTGTGGTGTGTAAGTCAGGGTGTGACATACAACAAAAAACAACAATTGTAAAGAATAAAGATGTATTTATTTAATTCTGTTCTTGTATTTATTTTGAGATACAGGTCGGTAACAGTCCCTTCCATTCTAATGAGCCCACACTGTCCAAATACACCCGTGTGACCGGTTAAGCTACTCACTGGGTTTGGTACCTCTTTGGAATGTGGGTGGAAACTGGGGCACTTGGAGGAAACCCACGGGGAGAAAGTACAAGCTCCTACAGACAGCAGCAGAAATCGAACCCTGTTTCTGGCACTGTGGTCGTGTTATGCTAACTGCTACACTACTGCGCCATTTGAACACTATTGTATGGTCCACACTGCATCCCAGAACATATGGATCTTGGACGGGATATTATGTATATTCGCCAAAATATCCCTGTGGCTGAAAGGATTCAGTTACGGCAGCAGATTGCATTCCCTCAAGTATAGAGGATTAAGGGATGATCTAATTTACTTAAGATGATTAAGGTATTTGAGAGGAAATGTTCTCACTGTGGGATGTATTAAATAGAGCAGAGTGTTAAATCAGAGTTGGCCTTGGACTATTTTTGACCTCTCTCCTTTCTTTTGTGTGTTTCTTTTAAGGTGCTTCCTCTCTGCTGCAGTTACTGATGCAAACATTCCAATGAATTATTACACCAGGCGGCATTTCACAATGTAAAATATATTTTAAAGCTGAAATAGTTAACTTTTAAATAGTTAATGTTTAAGTTTATTACAGTACCTATACAAGGTATTTTATAGGTAGTTTTTACGTTTAAATGTTTTACAACATCGAATCACAGTGGATTTAATTTGGCTTTTTTGACACTGATCAACAGAAAAAGACTCTTTCATGTCAATGTAAAAACAGATCTTGACAAAGAGACCTAAATTAATTACAAATATAAAACACAAAATAATTGATTGCATCAGTAGTCACCCTCTTCAAGTCAGTATTTAGTAGAAGCATCTTTGACAGCAATTACAACCTCAAGTCTATGTGGAAAGGTCTCCATCAGCTTTGCACATCTGGACACTGCAGTTTTTCCCCATTCTCCTTACAGAATAGCACCAGAATTGAACTCTGAACCCCGGAACACCCCAAATTGTAACAGTTCCGCACTAACCACTGTGCTACCGTGGCACCCAGTTTGGATAGGTACATGGAGGGGAGGGCTACAAAGGCCTATGGTCCAGTTCATGCCAATGGGACAGTTCAGCATGGACAAGGTGGGCCAAAGGGCCTTTTTCTGTGCGGTAGTGTTCGATGATTCTGTCTCTTTGATTTGTATGTGGTACACTTTTACTAATACGGATCAAAATCTCTTTCTCACCAAAGTTGGTATTTTTAATCAAATAAATATAGCTTTAATGACCCAGGTTTACCCCTGACCTTTGTGTGTGTGTGTGTTTGGAAATAACACAGCGTGCACATGACTTACTAACACTAACCCATACATCTGCGGACTGTGGGAGAAAACCAGAGCACCCAGAGGAAACCCACACACTCACAGGGAGAACATACAAACTCCTTACAGACTGTTGTGGGGAGTGAAAATGGGAGAGAGAATTGGTTACCAGGCACAAATATGGGAATGGGGTTGACAGTGATTCTCCAACAGAAAGCAGTATCTCGATGGGCCAAACATCCTTCATTATGTCACAAGGAAATACTAAAATAAAATTGTACATAACTGAAAATATTAAATATTATACAGAACCCACTTCCTGCTCATGTTGGTCCAGTGATAACCTCTGTACAGATGATTAAACTTGTGCTTAAAACAATTCTGAACAGTTCATGGATCATCATCAGACATCTGAACAGTCTTTGCATTGTACTTCTGCCGCAAAACAACACATTTCACCATATGCTGTGCCCGTTAGTGATAATAAACCTGATTCTGACTGATGTTTAATTTGGCTACATTGAAGCCATATTCAGATGAAACTTGTAAAAAGTGATTCATCGGTCCTGGTGGACAGGTGGGATCAGTTTTAGTGCATTCTCTTAATCTGGCATAGAGAGAGAGGGAGAGAGGGAGAGAGAGAGAGAGGGAGAGA